>NC_089978.1:132644544-133253725 GCF_036417845.1 Apteryx mantelli
TTTGATAGACAGATACATCAGGACTATACCTCCAGGGAAGCATCCTTCACTTTGCAGATAGAAACAGTGAGACTGACCAGTGAAGTCACTTGTCAGGCCATGAAGCAAGTCAAATTCAGTAGGGGATGGAAATTCCTGGGATGAGTTTTCATGGCTCACAGGTGGATGAAGGCATGCAGATAAACTTAGCTGAGCCTAGAGCAGGAGTCAGAGCCTTGAACAAACTCCCCTCTCAGTCTGCTAACACTGACCTACTGCTTGCTCATGTACTCTACTTTTCCTTAGTCCTTGTTCCCTTTATCTTCTTTCCCTCCTATCATAACAGTATCTCATTTTTAATTTGTCCCAAAATCCTGACCGCCATTAGCTTCTGTCCCGCTGATGCACTGGACCTCTGCATTCTCTTTTATTCCTGGAGCATGAATTTACCTTCATAAGATTTCTCATATTAAGACTTGGTTTCTTCTTTGTGGAGCCTCAGGAGTGAAATGCACAAATACAGGTTAAGTCCTGACTAAGGCTTAAGCCACCTTACACCATATTGCACAATGTTCCTTTTTTGATTAATTGAAGAGCTGCTTTGGAAAGTTGCTTCCTCCAAATCAAAGACTTGTGTTACCATTACGTAGTGCAGTATCTTAGCCTAAATGGGTGCTCTTGGCTTCCGTTACTCTGCAACACTTTCAAGTCTCTTAAAGAAGCCATAGCATGAAAGAGAAAATAGCCCTAGCTTTTTTGTTTTTTTCTGCAGCTCCTTGGTAACAGAAGGGAGCCCAGATCTGATTACCCTAAAATAGCATCTGACCTTGGGAACATAATTTCAACTTTCATTGTCAAAGTAGCAGAGAGAGACATTGGTGCTGTCATGAGCTGCATAACTCAGGCATGGGTTATCTGGTATGAATAGTTTCAAACCTTATTTTCCCTGGTCGTAAAGTAAGTGTAAACTAATATCCTATTTCATACAGCCATCTAAAAACGTAGTGCACTAATGTTTGCAAATGCTGTAAGACCCTTTAGGAAATGGCCTGAAGAAAGGAAAAGCAAAGTATTCATATTTTTATTTTTAATAAGTTTGGCTAGTGCACCTACCTGTCATTTTTGTGCCTGATTAGTGGTAATAGGCAGTTTCCCATTTAATTCCAGGCAGCTGCTAAAGAGCTGCAGGCAGATGTAATCTGGAGATGGCAGAACTCAGTTCAATGTCAATTTCACACCAGCATTTACTTTCCTCTACTCCCATTTATTATTAATCTGTATTTATAGCTAACTCTAGCTCTTAGTCAGCCTCTGCCAGAGGCTTTAACTATTAGAGGTAACTATGAGGAAGGAAAGGGAAGGAAGGGGAAAGAAGAAACTGCCATGAACTCAGCTTTTACCACTCCTGATAGTTCTGGGGAGGTGAGAAATTATACAGAGCCTGGGATATTTAGAAAGCCAACAGCTGGCACAGCAGATCAGACCAACAGGCCTCTTTGTCAAGTCTGCTACATCTTTAGCACTAGATGTGTGAAGGAAACTGCCCTATCACAGTTCTTTCTTTCTAAGCATGCTTACTTGGTTCCTACTCTTTACAGGGCTTTATATCCCTTTTAAATTTCTATCCGTCCTAATTCAGCGACGGATGTTCTTGTATTTCATGTTTTCTGAACCCACTAAGCTCTCAGTTTCAGTAAGATCATTTCACATTGAGTTCCACATAAGCACTGTATAAAAATATACTTTTTCCATCAACTTTCAATGCATTGCCTTTTAACTTGATATAAGAACAAGGAGTCTCAATTGTGAAAAGATAAACAGGAATACCTAACTGACTTTCTCTGTCCTCTCCAAAGTAAACAATTTTAATTAAAGCAGCAGAATTAATACCATTTGTTTTCCACCCATGAGTTTTTGGGCTTCAAATCTTTTTCATCTCTGGCCTATTTTTCTTTTATCACTTCTGAGTAGAGCTGAATAGTGTGTTCCAGGTGAGACAACACCATTCATTTAATAACAGCATTCTGTATTTTCCAGACCATTCCTTACCCATCTTTACATTTTGCTCACTTGTTTTTCCTTCACTTTACTGTACATGAGAAGCCTACTCAGTACCATCTTTCTGCTGGAGGTAAGATTAATGTAATTCATTGCAAAGATCGTTCATAAATCTTCCAAAATGGAGAAAAAGACATCAAATATAAATGCTATGCATGATAACATTTCCCACAGCAGTGTGGGAGGCACTGAATTTATTGCACACATCCCTCAAAAGTTCCCATATATCCAGAAGGCCTGCAAGCCTAAGAATGAGTCTAGATTTCAAATTAGATTTTGGAAATTCTTCTCCAAGTCTTTTCCAGCAGAAGTAGCTTCAGCAGTTTAGCTGGCCAAAGCATGATTTCATTTTATTCTGCCTGACACAAGCATTGTCTTTAAGCATCCAATGGGAATGTTGTTAGAAACTTGGAAAATCCATCTTCAACTTATTCTCAATGTTCAGTCATAATGAAGGCTCTTCAGTGCTCCTCCTCCAAACCTCTTCCTTTCTGTGAAGCCAGGAATCTAGAGGTGGAAAAGATGTCACATCAGAATCAGCGTGAGCTCCCTCCAGCCCTCATTAGTGTGCCTGTCACCAAGCCAACTGCAACAATGCCTTCCTCTTCCATGTGGGCTCCTGAATCAGGACTGAAGAAATGCTTCAGCCTACTCCTAGAGGAGCACCATCTATTAAACAAGATAAACTGGAGCCTGCATCATTTGTGATTCAGAGCTCCCTAAGGCTTTTGGCAAGGGTTGCAATGAAAGCCTTAATTTCTTGGGCAAATGCTGCCCAAAGTCCCTGTTTCTCCCAGCTTCAACTGCATACAAGAATCTTTCCTCTGCTTACTTTTAAAACTATAAAATAGTGTTACCATGTTCTAATAAACGGCTGGTGAGACTTAATCACTTCTACCCTGAAACAGCAGCACTTCACTGGTAGTTGAAAGGACAGTTGGTGGAAAGCTTTAAGAAAACCATCAGAAGAGAAAATGCTGCAAACAATGCAAAGGATTATCACTTCTGTTTTTGCAGCCTATGTGCAGACACAGCTTACCTTGTGACAGTCAGTGCTTACAAAGAAAATCTGCTCCAAACCATCACAAGCTTCTCTGGCTTGATGGTATTTCAAACAGATTTGCAATGCAGTGCACCCATGAATCCCATAAAAGAAAGAGATCCAATGATCTCTAATACTGCATTAGAAGGCTGTCCTACTGATGGCAGCATGAAACGATGTGATTACAGTCTAGAAGTAACTTTTATATGTCTAACTACACACAAGCAGAAATGAGAGACTCAGTAAACACATCCCCAAAGCAATTCTATGTTCTCGTAGCAAATACAGTATATTTAGAAGAAAGGTGTCAGTCAAGCATTACAGATCAAACAATTGCCCAAAGCCAGGAGAATATGGGCTCATATAGATAGCATGGAAAGAGAATGTAATTTACAATACAAAGTAGATTGCTCAGGTTACACACTTGACTGGCAAATCAAAAAAGCTAAAGAGCTTACTCAAAATGAAAGTGCACTGAAAAAATACAATTTCTATATTAAAGATTAAATTTAAAATTTAAAATTAAAAAATAAAGAGGATGGGGCCAGACTCTCTTCAGCGGTGCCCAGCGATAGGATGAGAAGCAACAGGCACAAACTGAAACACAGGAAGGTCCATCTGAACCTAAGGAAAAATTTCTTTACTGTGATGGTGACTGAGCACTGGAACAGGTTGCCCAGAAAGGCTGTGGATCTCCATCCTTGGAGATATTCAAAAGCCATCTGGACAAGGTCCTGGGCAACCTGCTCTAGGCTATCCTGCTTGAACAGGGTGGGGTTAGACTAGATGATTTCTAAAAGTCCCTTCCAAACTCAACCGTTCTGTGATTCTGTAATTTAAATTTCATAAAGGCTTTCAGGCCCAAGACTCATACTTAAACAGATATGCAAAGCATTCATCAAAGAATTACTTTGTTCAACTCTAAAAAGCAATCATCCCTAGAGGAAAGCTAGGCAATTTCGCACAACAGTTTGTCTAATCAAAATTGCTTTGGGAATTCAGAAAAGAAAAATGTAATCATTATAACTCAAAAGTAGCAGGATACTATAGCAAAAAATTTATCTCCTTTAGCAATTTTAATATCAAAGTCACTAATTAAGAGGAACTATTATTTCTTTATCGTAGATCTGACTGATATCATAACTGCAAGCAATTTAGAACTTAGCATTCTCTTCATCCTGAACAATTCTATAATAAAAATGACCCAAAACATGAATGACAGAAAAGACCCATTGCAGAATACTCAGAAACACATTTAAAAAATTTACATTAAATAGATCATTTTGAATAATAACATTAAGAGGTTATACTGAAATTTTCAGTTCCCATTTGGATTTTGTCTCTTTAAATGTGACTGTCCACTATTTAAGATCCATTTTAAGCTTTTGAGCTGTTGACAGTAAAGCAGATCAAAGAAGTCATCAGCAGGCTGTAATCTTTGGCACATGACCATAAAGACTATAATCTCTGGTTAGTCACTAAAAGTGATCGAATAAGATAAATAAAAATCTTACATCATAAATCAAAGACAGCCAGCACACCAGCAGATTTCTGCATTAAGCTATTATCTCCATGAAAGTGAGACTTCCTTCTACTAGAACGTGGAGGTGGGATGGGGGAGAAAAAGGCATCTTGCAGAATTGAAACGGGAAAAAGCAAATTTGTTTTTAAAAGGCAGAAGAAAATCCTCATGAAAAGTAAGCATTATGTAATTCCCGATTCATTTTTCTTCACTCTCCCTAAGGCACTTTCAGCACAGCTATATTTAGGTATTCTTTTGATTGTATTTCAGTGATGCTACTCACTGTAATTTGCAAGCACCTTGCAATTATGATGAGCAGAACCCCACTACCCTCTGCAGGGTAGACTGTAGATGGGAAAATGAGGCAAAGAAAGTTGAAGTGACCTGTCCAAAACAAGAGAGTCATTTTGCTAGCTCTTCACCAACTTTACTGAAACCAGGTAATTCAACCATTCAGGAATGAATTATAGCTGGTATCATACTGCCATTCTTCTGGTGTCTCCATTCATTCTACAAAAACTACCTGCAAAAAACATAAAATGCTATGTACAGCTGTGAAAACAGCCTTTTGATTGACCTTCAAGACAGCATCTCTGGCCTAAATCTGCAACTGATCAGACTGAAGCTAAGAGATCAGAGAGAGATACTATTTTCCCCTTTTATCTCAGTCTTGCAACTCTTACTATGTTAGCATTTTTAAGTATTCCACTGCCAATCACAATTTCACCGACAAAGTCAGCCATTTTTCTGTCCATGCAAAGCAGCTGTGCTTCCGCAGATTTAAAAAGTCAACTACAAGCATGATTTAGAATTTAAGTCACACAAAGCCCATATTTTAAACAAGACTATCAGCAGATAGCATTACACTGGGCAAAACAAAACAAAAAAGGAGGAAAACATAACAAACCTGATTGCCATCTCTTAAAAAGTATCTCTTCTCTATGACCTGTGAAAACCAATTAGAGAATGATCTTAGCAGGCACAACACATTCATAACCTCAGACTCCAATCAGCACTTCACACATGAGCACTGAAACTCATGGCTAAATGGGGGGAAGAGGGATCTGAATACAAGTCTCCTGCTCAAGGCCTATTGCTCTAAGTGCTAGGCTATTACGTGTTAAAGGAGTTGACGCTTTCAGCATTCTTAGTAAAGCTGAGTGTTATCCTCAATTTCTACATACTTAATGTAATTAGCCCCCTTTAGTAATGGAGGTGATATTTTGGGTGTCTCCTTACTGCATGAGAGTCAATGTTATTCCCACCTCTCTGTGCAGGCAGGGTGGTTCTGAGCACCAGCAAAAGCTCATACTTAGGGAATTCTGCAGGTGCCATAATAACTTCAGTGGTTCTGAGGATCCCTGGGCCTCAGGTAGTATTTCAGGTAGCCTGACTTGCTCTCCAAGAACGACCCACACACTGTCTGTGCTGAAGCATACCTGTGGAGGCAATACTGTCCATCTAAGAATCAGAAGTAATTTGCATCACTGTACAATCTGTTCCCTCCTCCAAAGGAAATTCATGACAAATTTCCTTTTTTCTAAAGCATGACCTGTTACAGGAATGTGATCTGCTTCACTATGATCACTCTGTCCAGGGGATACAAAGTGGCTTAAACCAGAGCATTCCTTCTGTCATTTTCACAGTAGGCCTTGATACGCTCTCTTGTGTGGGAGGGAAAGTAACACTTTTTTTTCATTCCTGAGGTTTGCTTTAACCAGGAACAACAGCGCTAACCATAGCTTTATAATGCCCTGCACTACTACCTCAGCACACTGCAAATCCTCTGGCCTGCCAAAGGATTCCAAAAGTGTATGCAGTGTCTTTGCACATTTGTGAATTCTTTTTCATTGCTCTACACAGATCAAGAATCAGATTTCCAAGCACAGAGTAATCTTTGGCCTCCCCATACCTGCCTTGAACCAGCTCAAAAAGTGGAAAGTGAAAGGAGTAGGTAACTCTTTTTCCATGCTCAAAGCACACACAGGGTTCAATACATAGAACAATAAAACATAACTTAAATGACTTGACTTACCTTATCAAAAAACCTGCTTAGCTTGACAGCATTGGATGAGCCTGCAGCCAAATAACGAGGATTGGTGCAATCCTAGAACATAAAAAGGACAACAAATCAAGCACAAGGAAATCAACACAAGGAAGCCATACGCAAGGAAATCAAATGCTTTTCCCTGAAACATGCACATGAAATCAACTAAGGCAAATACAGTATATCTGCTCTGATCTCAGCTTCAAGTTCATTTGAGAGAAAAACAGTGATTTGTAAATAAAGAAGACCAAACTGGTTGGGAAGGGATAACAAGTGTTAGTCTTTTAAATTTAGATAAAGAGGAAGGTTTCCTTTGCCACAGAGTTTTGAAGGTGGGAGGTTTAAACACAAAATCTAATCCAAGTTCCTCAAGACAAACAGCAGTGAAATGGTTTTAGAGGTATAGCATCAGGAGATGATACAGATATAACCCTAGCCAGATACTAAGCAAGGTACTAGCCTGACCTGCAGAATAAAACTGACTTTTCTTGAAAGGTGTAGAAGCAGCAACTTTCCTTAACACCGTCCTCCACCTCCAGCCTGGCCTGGAGGTTAGGCTCCTCGCACTGGAGTGAAGGCCAGTTTCCCTGCTGTGAAGCAACATGAAAATCCAAAATTCCCCCTACGGTCTCCACATTTACCTTTGGCCACCAGCTAGCTATACAGTCAGCTAATGATTTTTACAGGCTGCATACAAGTTTGTCTGTGCATACAAGCATTCACACAGCATAGACACACACATAAACATGTATCAAAATAAATAACATGGGGTCTTGATGTTTCATTCAAATATAATCTGTGTCAGAACTAAGAACAGGAAAGAGAAAACTTAATTCCCAGTCATCAATTCTAAACTCAGACCAGCTTATCTATCCCCCTGTATATCCCTATAATGAAACAAAGACTATTGCTTCATCAAGCAAAGGGGGCTGCCAATCAAAACGCGCAGAACTCCAGCATTACTGAGAAACTGTCCAGAAGCCTGATTTTTCTAACAAAGTCTTTGCCTACTGAAAATCAGAATCACTGCTACATAAAAGAGAAATAACATTGGTGGCAAAGATACTAACCAAATTTATCTCTTCAGCATTGAAATCCTCAGCCAGGAAAGCTGTTCTGGTCAAAACTTCATTCCGCTTAGTTTCTGGGATCTGATCCAGTTTAGTTCCTATTACCAGCAGCGGAATCTGGTTATCAGCAAACTGTTCACGGTCATAGTCACTGTTGAAGAAAACAAATACAATCCTGGATGGACTGATGGCCATATAAGTGGGCAGAGGGTACAGATCAGGGAGCTGGCATCTCTGAATATCAAATATTTTTAAGGAAACAAACAAAGGACACAGTAAAGAGTTTTTCACTTAAACCACATTTGACCACGGCCAAATAATTCGGGAATATAGAGGCAGAATGACCTGCTCAGCAGTGCAGAAAAGAAGAACATTTTTCTTTCATATTCACTTTTTTTTTCTTTCCCTCTTAAGAGTCTAGCCTTGTCCAATTTCCTGTGGATTTCCAGTAGCTTAGGGATGAATGAATACTTCCAAAATAGCTTGGAATCATTGTGTCTTACAGCACATGTATGTTTTTCACTCACCCGTTTGTCACTAGAACTCCCGTTGGAGCAACATCTCTGTTGAGTGCTTCCAAAGACCAGCGATACAGATTCTGGGATGATTTCTTGTTGGTTAAATCATGCACTAAAATTATCCCTGAAATAAAAGAGTAAGCAGCAAGATGCTATTTCATGATACACAGTTTTTCCTTTTCCTATCAAAATAGCACCTGCAGATTCCCAGATATCCGGGAACTAAGAAAGGGAAATATAACTGGTTGAACTACAGTGAAAAAGTTAAGGTGAAAATATCAGAATGCAACAGTTTTTTAAAGCTCCTTATCAGGAGTTGGATAAGAGCTAAGAGGAAAAACCCAGGAAAGGAGGAAAAGAACATCCATCTTAGGTTTTAATTTGCAACAGGCTGGCAGGCATTCCCTGATTCTGTTCTAATCCTCTAATAATCTAATCCTAATGATACCAAAACTCTGTATTAGCAGAGCAGAGAATTCAGCCTTTCATTGTTCTACATAGCTGGTAAACACATAACTCTTTTCTTGTCACACAATCTAAGAAATAGAAAGGCTGCTTTTTTTGTTTTGAAGGATTTACAGAGCACTATTACCTTCCTGCATTTTCAAGAACTGATGCTATATACTTGCGGAGGTATCCAAAAGGGAAGTAGGCTCTGATGAACTTTCACAGTCCACCAAATGGCTGGTAGGAACACAAACTAATAAGATTCTATGTATTTAAGATTAAGCTTCTAGTATTTTTCATGACCATGAGCCTTCAAAATGTAAATCCTGAGATAGGAAAATTGCCAGCCAAACTTTCTAGCTGTGCTGTTAACAGACACCCACTTTTGATAACCAGAGTTCCTAACTCAATTATCAACTCCTGCTAGCAAATATCTTCTATTTATTCACACCTTCTGCCACCTGTGGAATGCTCTCACCTCCTCCAGACTTTAAACCATCACTTATTCAAGGGTAAGACAGCATTATACCCCTTATCATTATCAGGATTTGTTCTCAACACACATTTCACAGCCCACAGGTGTAGAAAATTTATTTCATTTAATCTTTCACCTTAGCTCCCAAAGATGCCACCCACTGTACACACTAAGAGCAAACCACATTGCCACAAACACATTCTCCACTACACCACATTACTCTGCACAGAGACTCGCATGAGATGCTCTACCAGAAAACGAGCATCTCCCCAACATGTCACAACCATATCAATCTTTTAAAGCATTTATCTCAGTATTAGCAGAAAAAGAGCAACTTGACCTTGTGTCCATGCCCAGTACAGAGAGAGAAAACTTGATACAAGAAAACTTGGCTTACAGCAACAGATTCAGAGGCACTGCTGCATAACTTGTGAGAAACATTCTCCACGTCCAGGCATCCTCAGCCTAAATAACAGCCTCTCCCCCCTATTTACATTTTTGGTTGGTCAGTTTCCTTATCTGCTTCACTGAAAAGCTACACAGCAGCAGAAAAGACTGTGTCAACATCAGCAGGACCAAAGACTACTGAAGGAAATGTTCCTGCTACATAAATGTCTGCAAACCGCAGCCTTACTACCTATTCACTGTCCCAGACTATCACCATCAACAAAACAGATGCAGGCACATCGAAGCTGATGATCTGTGGTCATACCAAGAGTGAATGATACCTAACCTCCTCAGCAACCAAGTCTCCCTGACAGTCTGCACAGATGCTGCTATAACCAAACATTAACTGCCTTTTGATCTCAAACTTTTCAGATCACTGCAAGCCCAGAAAGGACAAGCAGTCAGGCAGAAGTAATGCACTCCTTTTCTTGCATCAGGTCAAAGAGAGGAAATTTGTGAGACAAGCTCTATTGAAGAAATTTATCTAATGAGAGAAACTAGAGGCTAACTACCAGAGACTACAATTTTCATATGTGAACAGCCTAATATCTTTTGTGCAATGGTAATAAAATAACCCAATTTTCATAATTTCATCTATTACCAGTCAGAAACAAAAGTTCAGAACTTCATCTCCTAATGTGCTGTTCTAGGATATTTCCAAGTCTGACCAACACAAACTGGAATATTGTGGATTTGGTGTCAAAAAGAAATCCACTTTTTACATATAGCAAAGCAGCTTGCTTTGAGGCCTCTTTTTTGAGGGCACAATTCAACTCAACCTTATTTAGAGCGGTCTTGAACAATATAAGCAAAAGGCACCTACACACAATTTTTCTTCTGGGAAAAAGAAAAATGAGTTAAATAATCAGAGCACAAATGTTTATTGTATGGCTTAACACACTATTGAAAGGCCCTCAAATGATGATGAACATGAAATGAGAATCAAAATAGAACATCTGGGACTAAATTTTCTGAAGCAGTCATTAATCTGGCATTCTCTTATTTTCAGTGAACTGTCCTTGCACGTCTAATAGACAGTATCTAATAGTATCTAGATAGTATCTAATGAGATACTGCATTTTAAATACTATGTTTATAATATCTTATATGCTATCTTAGTGTTGCAGAGGAACTACTAGACCTACAGATCAGTATTTCAAAAGAAGGGATGACATCCTTTCAAAGGCATAAAATCTATCTTTCTACTAACAGCAAGTTGCAAAATTCAGTTATTAAAAAAACACTTGCCAAATTAAGTGAACAGAGGGCAAGACGGTCATCAGATTATCGCAATTTTATGGGAGACCTGTTCAAACTTGCCAGGATGGGATATAACTGTCAAAGTTCATGTAAGTGCTTTATGGGCAATAAACTTTTCCCTGGTGTAGATTTTGGAACAGAACAAACAAGAAAATATAAATTAAGTCTCTACATTAGACCTGGAAAAGTGAAACCAGCTCTCACATCTACAAGTATAGCTGGAAGGGACACCACTGCAACTTCAAAGACTCCCTGTTGTGCCAGTTGTACAAGGCCAGGATAGTGACACAAAGTAAAATGATGGATGAAGCTTATCTGCACAGGCTTGCCTGAAATAGTTTTCCAGTTCAAAACTGAGTCCATAAAATTTTGTTGAAGAATGGTATCAGTCCTTCCTGTATAAATGTACTGGAATCAGCACAGAGAACAATACAGCACTTGGTCAGACTCAAGGAATCCTGCCCCAAACCCAAGAGACAGCTGGTAGCATTAAGTAATAAAAACAGATTTACTCCAAGCAAACTTACCATTCAGCAAGTTATAAAATACTGCTCGTGTGCTTTTCACACTAGTGGCACTACCCACTGAACCACCAACATCCCACAGCTCAATATAGTAGGTCTTCTCTTCTGGAGTCCCTTCTTTGTAGTCATGAATCTGATGGAAAATTCAGACCATACACAATCACAGTATCACCTTGCAGGAGTTAATCCACACAACACTTAAACATTCAGCTGAAAGGACTACTGTATTTGGATAGAAATTTGTAAATTCTAACATTCGTCATTTCAAATCTCTCAAGTAGAAGAGGACTGACTGGACTGAGTCAGGCAGTGACCACAGTGGCCACTGCAGCTCCTACAAGAGATGAAGCTTGGTGAACCAGCAGGGAACATTCTTTCCTCCTAAACATTAGCAAACCTAATGATGCATGGAGTGCTTAGAAATAGTGTGCTGCTAAAGCAGGTGAAAAGATGAGGTTGTGATTTCTTGCAGTTGTTAAAATTCACATGACAGTACTGCATAATGGAGAATATTAGCACGGGTGACTGCACCAGATTCAGACTGACCACATCTTTTTATTCTCCAAATTCTCCCCAACATCTCAGGTGATTTAATCAAACAACATTTTTCCTCCCGTGATTTGCTGTGTAGTTTTGCTCCGCATATTGCAATGTTTCTTTCCCAAAATTTTGGAAATATAATTTGGCATTCTTTGAGATGAAACTCATAGACAATAGGACAGGATCATTCCTAACTGGTGGCAAAGCATTTTAGGAAGAATGTAGCATACAACAGTGAAGGAAGGAAGCATTTATCACTATCCCATAAGGACTGCAGGTAGACCAAAAACTACCAGATGAGTAAGCTCACATTCCTCTGATACTAGGCTCTGCGATGAGTAGACCACAACAGAAGCAATCCCATGGTCATACTCAATATTTTCAAATCAAACAAACAGCAAAATCTGTTTTCCAGTATGTTTGGCTGACAATTTAATCGTGCACTGACTGTTTCTCAGGGAAGTTTAGTTTAAGTCTGCATCCTCTGATTTAAACGGGCTACTCAACAACTTATAACACTTTAGTGGTCACTGCAGTAAGGAGGCTCTATGAACAACAAGGACCTTGGCTTCTTTAGATAGCAATCTTGTAAAGTCAGTTTGCTCACAAAAGTGCTCTGCACATATTTGATACTTTTTGCTTTAACAGATTAAAGTTTTCAGCAAAATAAAACACTGAAAGACACCTCTTTCTGGAGGGCAAAGTAATGAAAAGAAAAAATTAACTAAAGATTGGAACCAAATTCCAAAAAACTAAGATTCTTGCTATTTAAAGTTTAGGCTTAGTTTACATTCTTTAGAAGAATGAAAATCTGAATCAGCCCAGCTGAGATTTGAGCTTGAAACAAAAAGCATTGCCCACAACACTGGAAACAAGGTTGTTCTCTTCTTTTGCATTTTAAGTTTTGTGTACCAAAAAAAAAAAAAAAAAAAAGCCCAGAATATCACCTACTCGAACATCCACTGAGCAGCCCACTGTCCAAGATGGGTTCCCCAGCATCTGGTTTTGGCATAAGAGGTGAACTAGCGAAGACTTTCCAACACCTGCAAATGCACATAGAGGAAAACACCTGATCAGCGGACGTGCCTGGGATAGAAGCAGCTAAAAAGGCTGCGAAATGATTGACAGAAGCACTCAATGAACGACCACGTTTGTGTGACGGACGCCCAGAGCACCGCGGCCCCTCCTGATTCGAACGCAAGTCCGAGGCCGCCGCGCCAGGCGGCCGTTAACGGCCAACGGTCAGTGCCCAACGGCCGCGGCACAGAGCCGGGGGGAGACGGAGGATCAAAACGCCAAAGCTCAGCGGGGCCGCTGGCACTGCTCGTCTCCAGGGTCACGGCCAGACGGGGACAGGGGCCCCGGCGGGGGGAGACAGGCGGCTTTCTCGTCAGGGCGGCAGCGGCGATGGACGAGAGGGCAGCGCGAGGCAGCAGCCGCCCCTCGCGCGCGCACGCGCCGCCCGTCACCGTGGTAGGGGGCCCCTCCTCCCCGCGAAGTGGCGGGGGGGGGGGAGGACCGTTCCCCCCCCCCCGCCGTCGCTGCGCGCGCGCGTATTGAACGGGGGTGTAGGAGGGGGGAAGAGGGAAGGACACTCACCGGAGTCGCCTAGCACCAGTACCTTGACCCTGTCTAAAGCAGCCATCTTACTCTACCTAGCAACAACCCTTGAGCGTACCGCCCTCTCCCAGCGCCACCAATCATAACTCACGCTCCCTCCAGTTTTCTCAGCCCATTGGCTGCCTGCCCGAGCTACTAGGACCTCCTGGAGCTCTGTGATTGGCTCTTTCCCCTGTCGCTTAGCCCTCTCAGAGCGGGATTAGTACCGGTTTCTTTAGCGGGTGTGTGTAGGGGTGTTGTGCTGCGCATGCGGTCTGTGACGCCATAGGTGTGCGCGCGATTGTGACGTACTCTCGTAGAGCCGCCGGAAGCGCCGCCCGGAGAGGGGAGAGCTCGGAGCGGCGGCAGAGGTCAGTGCCGGCGCCGCGCCGGCGGAGAACGAGCCGCACCCGCCCCCGCGGTGCCCCCGGCGCTTCCCCGGGCCGGGCCGGGCCGGGCCGGGCTGCGCTGCGCTGCGCTGCACCGTGCTGCGCCCCTTACCCGAAGCGGGTGGCGATCCCGGGAGAGGGCTTAGGCGGCAGCGGGGAGTTGTGAGGGCGAGCCCGCCTCGGCCCTCTCCCCCCACTCCGGGGCCCCGCGGCGGCGGGGGAGAGGGAGGCCGCTCGTGCCCCCCCTTCCCCCCCCGCATGTTTTGGGTGCCGTTGGGGGGCCGGAGCACGCCGGCACCGCCCGCCGGGGTCTGTGCTACTCCACAGCGCCTGTCATGGGCCCCTGCTTTGCCTTCGGCCCCAAACCAGCGGCTGCTTCTTTTCTTGTATGTTGGCCTTTTTTTTTTTTTTCCTTTAGGCGATACTGCTGAGCCCCTCGGGTCTCCAGTCTTAGAGGAACCTACGGAACTGGCTGTTTAAAAACTCTACACACAAAGTGGGTAGAGAGTAGGAAGCTGTGCGAACAGTATAAGAGGTTCTCTAGTTAGCATGAACTTAAAAGCTTAGGCTAATGTTAATTCTAATATATTTTAGTAAGTCTGCACAACTTGTAGTGTGAAGGGAACTGCTTGATTATGGACTTTAAGAAATAATTAGAACTGCAAGAGATCTGGGGTGCAGTGAAATGAACTGGATGTATTGGGTCAACAACCTGCTACTGTCAAAGGGGACATCTTTAATCTCATCATCCTGTGTCAAGTCTGACCATTGTCTGAGCCCCCATAGTGAAGCCATTCAGGTCTCTAGGCCTGCAAGATTTTCTTGCTTTGTGGGTTAGTTTTCTTCAGGCTTAGCAAGACTGATGATTCCCTGAAGGGCAGGTGACCATCTCACAACAGCAGTGAGCTGTTAAGTGGGTTCATTTATGGTATTGTTTCAAGTGGCTCAGGATAAATGAGGAAGGCCTGCATTATGAAAGAAGTGTTCAGCATTGCACAGTAAAGATACAATTCCATGAAATACAGGTAATCTAAGATTTTTGAGCTCTGAAAGGTGGAGTTGCTTCTCATCTCTTTTCTGCATTGGCATCCTCTTGCACCTGCTGGTTCTGTTGCTCATCAGACCTTTCCATTAGCTGATTCAACTGATTAAAATGTCAGAAAACAAATCTAGTTAAAAAAGGATTTTTTTCTGCTATTTTAGTCAATTTGGTGCACAGATGGGTCTTGTGAGTGTCAGAACTGGCACAAGAGAATGGGCAGAGCAATATGTTTGAGAGTGTAACAATACCCTTCCAGCAGCAATAAGGAGTGATGAGAGTTTCAGTCCTACCGACCATTTCCTTTCAGATACTATTTACAGCTTGCTGTTGCACAGGATGCCTAAGGCTCCTCTAATGGAGAAATTATATGAAATTAAAGCTAATCAGATATCTTCTAGTTCCTTAATTTTCTGTTTCTTTATTACTTACATCCACAGTAGGTACATTAGAGTTATTAGCTTGCTACACCATGACGAGCTAAATCTTTTTCCAAACATGTTCCTTAACTGTTTGCCTTTCTTTTTTCCCCAAATTCCTTAAAGTCAGACAATTTCTTTCTGGGAGTATAATCTTTGATACTAAGCATGGTGTGCCAGTTCTCATCAAATTCAGGATGCTAAGAAGGATTACTGCTCTCTTCCCCTCAAACTTCAAGAGGGATGTTGGGTTAAGCCAGCTGTACTGAAATCATGACTTAGATTTGATATGTTTGAGAATACCCTTATCTTTTTCCCTTTAAAAGAAAGGGGGGGAAGGCAGCCCACCCAAAGAACCCTACCACTTTGCTATGGGAGGACCAATGCTGAGCAGTCTCCAAAATAGTGGTTGTGCTTCCACTAGTATGTACTTAAATGGCATTGCGAATTGTAAGGGTTTCTGATATCCACAGTTAAAATGTTCTAATGGCTTCATGGTACAGCTGAGTCAATTAACATCTCTCTGCCCCCACCAAATGGGGAAAGCTTGCTCTTCCACATCCCTTGCTGTCCTACAGCTGCAAACTGTTTGTTAATGATTATGTGCATTTGAAGTACTTCTGAATGTTATGTTTGTGTGTGTATGTGTAAATATACATTCCTTTACCTAAGCCTTGCTCTTATTATATGAAATTTAGACTATGAATATGAATTAGAATTTCATCCTGAGCTTGCATTGTTCAGTTTCTGCCTTGCAAGGTCAGGCTTTGTTGCCTGATTGTGTGAGTCCGTATATTTTTTTACTTGTGTAATGAAGTGAAAGTGTCCTCATTCCAATGAGGCCCTTTAGCACATTCCCCAGCCTTTCTGTGTGCAGCAGCACAACTTTCCTTCTTAAAATAGCCCTCTATTACCTTGTGGCTACCTGGTTTCACTTTATAGAAAGCCAAAAAGAAGGTAGGATTTTCATGAAAGCAGATTTTTTTTTCTTTAATACTTCAGGGCAAGTCTTGCAATGAAAATAAAAGATCTTGCATCAAGATTTAGTGCAGGAGAAAGACAGGTCAGCAGTGTTCTTGAAGTCTCCAGGGAATGGAATTCAGTAAGCTTTTGGAAATATGCCAGAAGACATCAGGTTTGAAACTGATCTGGTATAAGGCAATTCTGGATGATAAGGTATTGCGTAGATCCTCCTCTCCCTACGGAGAAAGGGAACGATAGTAGACTTCAGAATGGAGGGTTTTGTGCCATTTTCTGAAATGGACAAATAGCTGCTAGTGTTTGAGGTTGGACTGTACACACATTTAAAATCTTGGTGACATGTTTCCACACCATAGTTCAGAAGATTGTGCCTTCTCTTCCTTTGTTTGAGAGGATTCAGAATCAGCACTGTCAGCTTAACCTCATCTTCTGGAAGACAGAATTTTAAACTTTGTTAGAGTAAGAGATTAAAAAAGCAGGGTCTGTGATTGCTGAAGTGAGATACTGTACACACTGACTCACAAAAGCCTGTTATACTTGGAGACCCACATTTATGGATGAGGGACTCTGTCCTTATAATTTGAATTTGTCAAGCCTGAAAAAAGAATGCAAGAAACGCAGAAAGTCAATAGGGAAAAGTTATGGTGAATGATTTAGCTAAATTAATGTGAATCAAGTAATGGGCTGATCACTAGTTCTCCAGAATTCATATGTAGAAACTGCAGACAGAACAAAATATTTTTTTTTCCCCAAGTAACTTAGTGGTTAAGTAAAAGTAATCTTTTACCTAATTTTCCTTTAACCTTACAGCAGGAGCCAACAGAAACTTTTTCTAAACAAATCAGTAAAGCCTGATGCTGAAAGGTTTTGTTAAAAGAGCACTAACAAATTAGATTGGGGGGGACGGGGGGGAGGAGGAGGAATAGGAAGTACCTTCCCCTCCTTTCCAAGCATGAAGATAGACCCAGGTTCCTTGCCAATCCTGCAACTCCAAGTTCCCTCTAAAAGAGATCATCTTACCCAAATGAATCTGAAGGATAGTCTGCATTCTGTTTCAAGATCCTGGTCTTAAAGTGTTTACCTTATCAAATATATGAACAGTGAGACTTAATAAATTAAAATTTTTGGTAAAGTTACTGGTGGAATCAATATAAGCCTCAAAGTTGTATATTGGAACAAGATGATGCTCATGTGCTGTATTGAATAAAAGTTCAGGTTAATTGATTGGTTGGCTTTACATTTTCACAATTTGTCGTTCTACTCTCATCTATATTGTGGCTTCTAGGTATTGTCTTTCTAACATTTGTTGTCTTTTGTCACAGCTTTAGTCTGAAAAAGCAGGGAAAAAAGCAGATCAAACATCCTTAGCACAATTCCTGTTAATTCATGAAAGAGTTCTTGAAATCTCTGTATGTGGAGAGGAAGAGTTCGTTTGCTTTGATGTTGCATCAGCAAAGTCCTGACCATTGGAGATGCTCACCCAGTTGAATTCCTGGCTGCCTTAGGGTATCTGGTCCCCAAGTTAGCAAATGTGTGTTTGCTCTGTCGCACTGGCTTGCTCTCCTTCTGTCTGCTTTCTGACATCTCTGGGTGTGCTCTCTTGAGAACTATGCCTCATGCTTTTTACTCAGCTTGAGGTACAATTTCCGTTATGCAGATTGGACCCTGAGTTTCTTCACGCCACAGATGCGGCTGGATTTTGTAGCAATAGCTCTTTCTTCTCAGTAATGTCTCTCATAGCCAAATCAATATTTTTATCTTCAGAGCTTTTTTTTTTAAGGGGCATGTATTTAGTGTTATCATCCTACTCTTACAATATAGGTAGGTCTGCCTTCTGCATGTATCCCTAGTAATGAATTGGATTCACTTAATTGTGCAAACAATTCCCAAACAGCTGTCTCTGTCTCTTTTAAGACAGCCTATGTTTAAACTTTGAAATCTTTCAGTTGGATATTTGTGAATATTCTGTCTAGTATGGTTTATTAGTTGTGCTGCAAGTGCTTAGCCCATGGTGGTTTATCTTGGCTATCGTTTTCCTTTTTTTCTTGACAGTACCCCTGCTGTTCATACATTATTATGAAACAGATCCACAGCCATTAAAAGCTTGGTAGGAGGTATTACTGTATTTCTTTGCACACCTAATTAATTCAAGCTTGGCTTGCTGCTTCCATGGAGGATGAAATCAATGCTCAAGGATACAATGGTAAAGATTTGTGCTCTTAAACTTAAACTGATATTCTTGTGGTATTGCATTACCACTTGTGAGCTGGATCCCTGTCCCTCTTGGCTGGTGAAAGGTAGTAAGGATTTGCTGGAGATTCTGTGCTGTAACCTGGGATTCTTTCTGAGAGGACAGCAAGATGTCAGATTCTCCTAGAGAAACAGACCCTGCCCCAGAGAGTTCTGATAACGGTGTATGTTCTCTCTTATGCCGTTTTTATCTATCGCATAACTTGCCTGAGAATGTGATTATCAAGAAGGTTGTTGTAAAATGCAACCTGTATCATAAAGATCTTGTTCAAGCCCTTGCTTTTGGTTGGTTTGGCATTAGGCCTCAATATAATACAAAAGCTGGTGATTATAGAACAAGTGTCCATACTAATTTTCAGAGCTAAATTAATTATCTTGCATTGTTGAAACTCATGTAGCAAAACTTGACTAGGGTGTTCTCTGATGGCTCGCTTGCTTTTTTTTTTTTTTCCTCTCCTTAGAACTGATACTAGTCAATTAGTTGTCTAGCCCAAAGGCTGTCTTCTGCAGGATTTAGAATTTATTCCTTGTTAATCCGCTTCTCAGAGTTGGGGCTTGTTTGCTTATGTCCCTGCCTGGAAGAAATGGTATTGCACTGAAAGAAGGTGCCCAATATTACCTGAGGACATAGAGGACTCGAATGGGACTAAAAGTCTCCAGTGAAAGAAAAGAAATAGCAATTATTTAAAATAGCAATTGTGTTAAAACTTCTGACCCCACTAGCTAGTAAAACTGTTTCTAGTACTTGACACTAAGAAATATTAAGTTTCTAACTATTGGTGAAAATCAAGGGAAAAGTGCATAAGCTTAAACAAGTTTTGCTTGTCCTTTGCCAAGTCCTTTGTAGGTCTTTAAGTTTAAGCTGTTCAAGTGCATTGTTCATGGAATTATACCTTAAGCCTGTTTTAAAAGTTGCATCTTGTGTGGAAATCTGCAACCCTCTTATCAGTGAGTGTCTTGCAAAGAAAATGCTTTCCACCTGTGCTCTCAGGTAGATATCTAGGGTGAAATGTTCTTGTTTGAAACAGCTTTTCTCTCTCTTTTTTTTTTTTTTTTTTGGTAACAAGTGATCATCTCCTACAAGATGTTTTCCCAATCTTTTCCACAAGGATGTTTTAGGGGCCAAAGGATTGGTCAGGAGAGAGGATTTTTTGAGATCAGCATTTTTTTAAAGCATCTTATCTTTCAAAATTTGACAAATTTAGCCTGTTTTGGGGTGCCATTCTTTATTTAAAATTGTTATTTACATAAGTTTTATACTGTGCCTAAACTCTGAATAAGTACAATTAAAGAATTTGAATGAATAAATGCCTCTGGCCAGATTCTGCATTCACATTGTTTTATAGTATCAGTAGGTTCCTGGCAGATTCGGTCAAAAGCAAGATTTAGCTTTAAGTGATAAGATTGTCCCTGAAAATCAGTTTCATTTTGCTGTTGTTTTTATAGTGTTCTGTGACTGTATACAGATTGAATCTTAGAGTTTTAAAAATACTGTATTGCTATCTATGGTGAGACACCCTTTGTTGCTAACGCTTTTATCTTTACCAACCTTAACAAGAAGCTCCATAAAAATGTTCTTTGTGTTATAGATGAGCCATTGTGACATGTAGAAGAAGCAGTTAAATGACTCTAGAAGTACTTGTTTCTTGGCTAATTCATGCCATGATAAGCACATCTTAGTTTAATTTCTTTTTCAGAAAAGTTGGAAATAGATGTACAGGAACTGTTGTCCCTCAGCTGGTTGGCAGGCTGAGAAGGGCTTAATAGCATTTGGTGTTATGTTAAAGGGAACATTTGAAAGAGGAAGGGTTTTAGAAGAAATGAATAAAAGCAATTTTTCTAATTGAAAGGTGGAAAAGACAGGACAGCTTTAATTTACTTAACCATTGAGCTCCACAATATGAAGTCTAATTGTTTGCAATTGCACTGACTCTAACTCTTGGGAGGACCAGCCCTTCTCAGTTGCAGAAGAGGAGTAAGAGAAGAGTGGGGATTCAAGAAAAAGTGTCAGTGAGTGATGTTTCTTGAAGGTTTTGAGTGCAGTGCAGTATTCTTGCGCAAAGAAATGAAATCAAAGCAGGTTATTGGGTTAAATGGTTAGAATGTTTTAAGTAGTCATAGCTGATGGAAGTGAGTCAGCAGCTGCTTAGTTGCACCTAGAGCTTGGTGATTCCAGGGGGATGTATTATTGGTGTGGAGACCATAGAAAACTTCTGTGGTGATGTTTGTCAGAAGGAATATTAGGTGTTTTATGGTAGTGATGAAGAAAATGGGACTTCCATCCGGCTTCTTTCTTCTACTGTCAATCTCTTTCCTGTATTTGAGACTTGATTGCTGGGAAGGTATGTATTCAGTGTGTAAAACATCTAACAGATGTAAAAATTGAGAATGGCAGGATTTTACTATTTATATTGGATCACCAATAGAAATTGTTTAGTGCTGAAGAACAAACAGAACTTCAGGTCTTGTTTCCCCCTCCCCCCCCCCCCCCCACCTCCAGTTGAAGGAACCTTTCACTGAAGAAATGGCTATTCATATCCTAAAGGAGCATAAAAGTTGCGTGCTGAAATAGGAGACTATTCAGTTTTGTGTGGAAAAGTAACTGGAAATACTAACTTCTGAATCAGTGCTTCAAAAACACCTATAATAGTCCACATTTGTCTTGAACCTTTCATACACTGAAGCCAAAGTGCATTATGGATGGAGGGGAATTTTATTATTGCTTACAGATGGGTAGTCTTGAAAGAATAGAGGGGAAAATGCACAAAGCCACCTTGTGAGATCACAGTAAACCTTTGCTCTGTGCCGTATTGAGTTGCTCTCCTTTTCCACTGGACAAAATTGATTACTTTAGAAGGGTCGCTGCTGTGAATTGTATGCTAGGATTTGGTTCTCAGCTACAGTTTCTTATATCTATGTGAGATGTGATAATAGAATGAATTCCTTGCCTGATACGTAAATGCTTCTGTGACATACAAGGGAATATAATTGCCATGACCATTTATGCCATTTCATGTTAAACTGAAGAAAAATGAAGTAAAATATATTATTTTCTTTAGAAGTTATTGCCTTGTTACAGACAGGACAGTAAGTTTTCGTGACTAACTCAAAGGATATGTTATTGACCTTTCTTACGCTTCTAACATTACTTCATTCCTTTTTTTTTCCTAAACAGATCCATCGCTTCATGTTCACAAAGTCTTGATCTTTGTTTATTTTATTATATTATCTCTGGGATTCTAAGGCCTGAATATAAGACCCTTTAAATGAGGGATCAGCCTTCTGGAAGGAAATGTTTACTCATCTAGGATCAAGGCTGAAGCTCCTTGTGATGTAGTGACTGATAGTGCTAATAGTTGTCATGCTGCAGACAGCTGACTATGATCTGTTTATCAAAAAGTAAGGAACAAGCCCATCTTTTTTTATGGCACATCTGGGAGCCTTTGCTGAATGTGTACCCACCTGTAGTAGCAAGCTGTTCTCATGGAGGATCTCTGTCCAGTGATATCTGAGGAGTAGAAGCAGGCAGGCATATTTTTAATGTGATCTAGTGACATGAAATAGGGTATGAGACTGCTCTTTTGGGCTGTCTTAGGACCTTTGTTCTTGTAGTGTTTTTCTACTTCTCCCTAGCTACAAGTCTCAGCAGGTCACAAAGCTGTCTACTAGAGTTCTAGCTTTAAGACAGATTTCTTATGCCAGCTCCATTGGTTTTTGATGGGTAGTACAGAAATCTGCCAAGCATTATGGTAGCAGTTTCTTGTGCTTTCTTAAATTTCCACCATTTTGTTACAAATGAAAGGGGTCTAATTAGAAAGGTTTCTAATTTTACTTTTGTAGTGTTGGCATTCTTAACATCTAAAGAGCTTTCAGGGCTGGGGAAAGGGAGATGGAAAACAGCTCTTTTCCTTTTCTGTAGGTAACTGAATCAAAACTACTGAAGTCAGAAAACTAGCTAAAAATCCATATGCCTTTTTTTACTGCAGTATACATGAAGCTCAGGATCTGAACCTGATATGACTGACCCAGACGTCCTCACCGAAGTTCCAGCAGCTCTCAAACGCCTTGCCAAATACGTGGTTCGTGGTTTTTATGGCATTGAACATGCTTTGGCTCTGGACATTCTCATCCGGAACCCCTGTGTGAAGGAAGAGGACATGCTGGAGCTCCTGAAGTTTGACAGAAAGCAGTTGCGGGCTGTTCTCAACACTCTCAAGGGCGACAAGTTCATCAAATGCAGGATGAGGGTAGAGACAGCTCCAGATGGCAAAACTACCCGTCATAACTACTACTTCATCAACTACCGCCTTCTGGTTAATGTGGTGAAGTACAAGCTGGACCACATGAGGAGGAGGATTGAGACTGATGAAAGAGACTCCACCAATCGCGCCTCTTTTAAATGCCCCATTTGCTTCAGCACTTTCACAGATTTGGAGGCCAATCAGCTGTTTGACCCCAGAACAGGTAAGTGCCCAGGTAACAAAATGCTTTTGCTGTCTTTTGTCATGTAGGTGTCAGACTTGCAGGAAATGCAGTCTTATTCAGCACTGATAATTCTCATGAGTCCTGTGGGAGCTAGGGGGCACTATGTTTCTGCAGGTGCTAAATGTTTGAGCAAAATAAAAACAAACAAACAAAAAAAGGTACTTCAAATCATTGCTGTGACCTAATAAACAACAGTCGCATTTTGCTGCCCTGCTGGTAGTTGAGTTTTGGTGATGGATGCAGTAGTTCTTATATAGTTGTACAGGCAATTAGCGATATTGGTGAAATGCATGCAGAAATGCTTGAGTAGTAGGCAATAGAGAAAGAGGTCTGTTATCACAATCAAATTCAAGGCAGAATAAAGCAGTCTGCCATTCTTGTCAGCTGACAGCTTTTCAATATAACTTGGTCTTGCCTGTAAACTGTGGCTTATTGGTAGTTTGCAGAAAGGATATGCATACAGTTTACTGTGATATGTGGAAAATCTGTAATTAAACATGAACATGCAAGGAGTGAGTTGTTACTGTTTAATTTTCTTTTAGCTATTTCATTATACTGCACAACCTTGTTTCCCCAGTGCACAGCACACTCATGACAGTTAAGAGATTAGTCTTGTTCGTGATCGAGAATAAACAAGATTCCCCCCCCCCCCCCAAGTATTTCCCTCAGTGGAGGTGCATATGTGCCTCATGCATATGAAACCACAATCTTTTGAGTGGCACTGTATGCTGGGGAAGTCCAAATACTTCGCATCTTCTCTGCCAAGGAGAAAAAAGAAAGCAGCTATAAAGTTTCCTCTGTTTCCACTGGCTACCCAAAGCAATGAGATGTGACCCAGTGAGTTCCTACTCTACTAGCCTAGTGTGCGATTATTTTGGGTGGGAAGATGGTGGTTGGGTGCCAGATGTCCACCTTCTGAATTAGTTTCTTAACTTTTCTTTTGTATTTTGTCCAATTTTACTGTTGGGGGGGAGCAAAAGTCTGGAGAGTTCACAGAAATGTTGTAGGGTGGTGCTTTGTGTCAGTTATCACTGTGGGAAGCTATATAAATTCATTGTATAGTGGACTTGAAGCCTTTAATCTAGAGTTGCAGATGTCCCATCTGTTTTGGGGAAGGAAACTTGCCCACTTCCAAAGATCAAGAGCTATGCAACTCCTGTTACTTGAACAGCCCTGAAAAGGATATTTGTTACTAGAGAAAAGTGATCCACTAATTCCAATATCCTTTGTTGCTGTAACTCAGCACAGCTCTCTGAGCAGAAGTTGTTGCCTTGTGGAGCACCCAAACCAGCAGTGTCAGCATGGATTTTCTATACTGACCACTGTACTACACATGGTCTTTACAGTGGCATCTACAGTCATAGGTGTCAGGCCCAAAGGGAACAGTGCTTATGCTGTTTGCTTCAGTAAGGAAAGAGTAGAGCCTGTGCAGCGCACAAAAGTAGCTCTGTGTGTGAAACAGCCATCCTGTGTAGTTGGGAGTGTGAGATAGTCATCCCATGAGGACCTGTAACACCTCCACAGACAACTTCTCCAGGCCTATGTTGGTGTTGAGCTCCAAGAGCAAAGAACTGGCCCCTGTAAAAGATGCAGAAGACAGTAATGCTGGGAATTAACTTTGACAGCAAAGCCAGATCAACCAATGTCTGTAGTATGGACACTGTCTTGCTACCTTCACAATGCAAAATCGTTCAGTGGCACACTGAGTTCTTGCAGTTACGCTGTTGGAAGGGTCAGGTGCTGTTTTCTCAGAAATTGTCTGTAGGTTCCATCTGTATTAAAACAAATAACGAGATAGCCAGCTTACATTTTCTTTCATGTCAGTAAGAACATACCTGTCTAGAATTTATGTAGCCTCTGTTTCTCCTTGTGTAACTTTCAGGTCAGTAACTTCATCTAGACAGTGCATGGTGATGTTGTTGACCCTCAGGAGCTTTCACATGGAATACCAGTTTGGATAGGGGCCTCACTGTTTAAGGGGTCATAGTAACTCCCTCCAAGCAATGAGATATCTGCTTGTCCTTTCCACTCTGAGTAATGCAATGGGCAATTTTTATGGTGAAAATGGCTGCTTTATGTCACAGTGGGTTGTACTGTCTGCATGGATTTTCTGCTCCTCTGCAATTCCATATTAGTAAAGAACTAAGATGTTTGGGTCTCTCCCAGGGAGAACTTGTGGACAAGGCATCTAGAAGAACCAGAGGTTTTGGGGCAGTGAGTAGCCATCCTTTTCCAAGGATGTCTTTTGCCCTTATTGGTGCTATGCATAAACCTCTCACTCATTGAAATTCATGGCAGACCAGCTGCTAAAGGGTAGCTGAAAGCCATATGAGTTTCAGTCACGGTGGACCTGAGCTGTTTCTGGACTGCAGCCATGTTGATAAAATTTTGTGAATTAAAATATCTGCAGGGCTGAAGTCCTTTAGTCCACAGAATAGGTAGAGCATGGAAAGCATCGTCTGCACTAGTCTATGCTAGGCTGCATGTAGATTGGCAATCTGTTGTTAAAAGACATCCTATTTTATCTGCTTCGTGGCTTCTTCCATGCCCTTGTCTCCCAGAGCTGGGGATAGTTAAGACTTCCTTGTTTCTTCTGTTTCTCTTTCCTCTTGACTAATTGAAACTCAAAAGTAATCTCTGACCAATCATTGTAGAATGAAGGAAGGGCTAGAAGGTGGATTCATCTCTTTTCCACTTCCTTATCAGTAATGGCAAAGAAGCTTCCAATGTCTCTCCATGCCTGTAATTATTCTGTAGCCATTTGTAAATTAGGAGTGCTTGTGAAGTCTGTCCATGACTTGGATTTACAGTGCTCACAGCATCTGTGTCTGTCTCTTGACTTTAGCAGGTCTGCTTCATATAGGTGACAGGCTGTCAAGTGGAGGGTTTTTTCAGCTCTGTGTTTTGCTCCATTTATGAACAGTTTTGAAATAAACTGAGGTGTTTATTTTTCACTAGAAGTCATTGTTATTGAAGTATTTGAAGGGTGGAAGTGTCTGCTGAGCAAAAATACTTCATAGTAAGAAGGGCAGGTTTTCAGGGTATAGAAAGACATGCTTTGGTTACTGTTCATCCAATTTATTAAGATGATATTTTTGAACAGATAGGCAGGTGTACTTCTCTTAGTGTTGGTGTATCTTAATTAAAAGATTCTGTATGGGACTGAGAAGTAGGGGTGAGAAATGAAAACCTGTGAAACTCCCCCCCCCCCCCCCAAAAAAAAAAAAAACAAAACAAAAAACCCACAATCTTAATTGCTCATGATCTGCCTTGAACAAAGGAAAAGTTGATTCATTATATTCCCTGAACATGGATGAGAGGCAGCATTTTGTTCAGGCTTTTTTTTTTCCCTGCAAGAAGTTTTTTAAGGAGCTGCAGAAGACAATCTTTTCCCTAATTGGATTGTTTTTACCCTTCACTGTGAGGTGCTATGCTGTACCTGTGCTAGTCTTATTGAAATTGAAATGTAACTAGTGGCCTTTTATACAGTAGAATTTGGCATTACTGTAGAGGCCTGCAGTGATGATTTAAAAGTTGCATTTATCTTTCAGGGCTTTTCCTGCACAAGAAGGTAAATATCCTAGAGTCTTTCTGGGTATGTGAGATGACTCTTCTTTCACTCAGCTAATTGCAATTAAAAACCATGTAGATTTCCAAAAGCAGAGGTCTTTCTTCAGAGGCAAATAAAACCTTGTTCTGGAACTACGCATGTACATGGTTTATTGCAAACAGGTTGAAGCTTCTCTGTAGTCAAAGTCAGAGAAATCAGTTGTCAGGATGCTGTTGCATAAGTCAAGTTATAATCTTCTTTGAATCACTAAAGCAGAAAAAGAGCAAGTGGGGGAAGAAATAATGAAGGATCACAAATTTTATGTTGAGTGTCACTAAAGTAATTTTAAGTGTAGATTTAAAGTGGTATAATTGTCTTTTTCAGAGTGTGACCTCCTAGTTTTTAAAATAATTTAATGATACTTTTTTCCATCCCTTTTTCTGCTATTGAACATCTCAATACAAAACTCCCCCCCCCCCCCCAAAAAAAAAAATGTATTATGTGGTTGAAGCTTGAACAAATTGTCTGGTACTTCTAGGAAGTTCAAGGATAGGAATGATAGGATGTTAAAGAAACTGAGTTGGGGAAAGTGAGGGTGAGAGAAACCTTGAATCTTGCTTCTTCCTCAGCTCACAAAGGGATCTTTTGAAAAGTGAAATGTGCAGTGCTGGAAGAGTCATTCTGTTGTATGATCAGTGAGTGCCTTCCAGCTGTAAGCACAGAATGCTCAGGTCATGAGTTTTGGACCCATCTATTCTAACTGAAGAGCTTAAACAGATCCCCAGATTTCACACTTTAGTGGCAGCTTTTACTGCTGCCTCTCTGGAAGCAGTACTATTGTCTTCTGCTTTTAAAGACAAGTAACTGGAACACAGTGTGTTTTTTATATTGCCAATGTTTATTTTAGAACCTTGGAGCAAAGCTGAGAAGAGCTTTCTGATTCCTGAGGTTGTACATTGTCATTTTTTCTATTGACCTGGCATTGCCTTTCATAGGAATTGCTGCAAACTGAATTGTTACACTGAGCTGACAGTTCTTACCCAACTTTGTTAACGTTTTGAGATCTACAGAAGGAAAAAATAATGCTACATGAATCAAAAGTGTTACTTTTAGTCCTGTATTTCTGATGGGATAACTGAGAAATGAAAAAGACTGTGATCTTCCCAGAAGACCCTATTACAAACAGTTGAAATACTGATCATTACCTTTGGTTTGTGTCATCATCTGCTGTCTGGCCTGTGCTCTAATACTTCACCACTCTGTTCTTTGTGCTGCGCACACGCTAGCAATTGTTGGAAGTTGCCATTGTGCTGCAGCCTCATGCAGGTGGAAAGCTGCAGCCATTCCTTTAAACAAGGTAAGGGCTGTCTCTTGAGGCAGAGATGTACAAGAAAGAATTTAATTGAATAGCGGTTTGAAAAGTCAGATGTTAAATGCGCATTGTGAATACAGCTGCTGAACTGTAGCTGTTTCTAGACCTTGGCTGACAACAGAACATAAGGAACACTGGGTTTTCAGGTGTTTTGTCTAGACATGGAAATTACTTCATCTGTCCCTTATGGAGACCTATGGGAAGAATTTTTTTCTCTGTGCTTTTAAATGTAGAAACTACAGAAATGTAGCTTCTGTTGGCCAGTTCCTGCAAGAGCGATCTAAATAACTCAATGCCATCACATAGATTGAATTTATTTTTGACATATTTGGAGAATAAATATGCACAAATATGTTCTTTTTCCCTTGCAAGTCATGTGTTCTTTGGAGGGCAGAGGGGTGGGACATGAGAAGCTGCATTTTCTTACACAGTAGAGGGTGCTGCCCTCTTCTTGCTATATATACAGATTTGGGCTGACGGATTTGTTAAATGTTACCAAACTGGAAATTATTTTCATATACTGTGTTCTATAGCATGATTGATTAGGTCTGGTTGAGAAAGGTCTTTCTGATGTATCCTGTTTTCATACCCTAATCACATTTGTAAATCTAGTGTAGTCCTAGAGTTGATTGTCAAATTCAAGGTCAACTTGAAAGAAACTACATGACTAGAAACTGCAAAGGAGAATAGGATTGAAGTGAAGGAGTGAGAGAAACAAGATCCCACAGTGAATTATACAGACCAGTATTAAGCTCTGGTTTGGGTTTTTGTTTTCTCATAGATTGGATTTCCTTCATTAAGTATTCTAAATACCAAACTGCATAAGGATATTTACCAGGGTAGCAAGGAACTTGATGTTAGAAAGCAAATATAAGGAATGATGTAGTAATTTTTTTTCTCTCTTCTACCTTCTTAATGTAATTTTCCTGCAGTCTTGCATTTTCTTTAATTTCTGTTACTGTGGGACAGTACAGATATTAACAGCGAATTGTTACAACAGTTGGTTTTTCTTGCATATATCTGTACATTAAATTTCCTCACCATAAAATTCAGTTAGGTAAGACACGAATAATAGTGGAAAGAAGAGGATGGAAGGTATATAGGTAACATGAATTAGGAAGTTGATGATAGTATGTTCTTAATTGTGGTTATAATCACTAGATTCTTTTGCTGTTATTGGAAATCATAGCAGCTACCTATGTGCCTCCTCTTTTCCTTCCTACAGTTTGCTCCTGGTTTGGTGAATGCTTTGGATACTGCTACTGTTTGCCTGAAGATGCATGGTAATAGTAATGTACTGTGTGTTGGAAACCCTTTCTTATTCTGTGTGCTGATATTATAAACAGGGAAGAAGGGATTGAAGGTGGAAATAAGTTTTGTAGAAAGGAAGACAACACCTTGAATTTCATTTTAACCCTACTTGTTTTACTTTGTCCCACGTGTCGTTTGTGTACTTCATGGCAGAATTGCACATAACATGTTCAGAGGCTGGTTTTCTGTGCCTGTCACAAGGCAGCTTAGATTACATGAGGCAGCATCTATACAGCTGAGCTTCTGTATGGTTTGGGCCCTGTTAGGGATGTTAGAAATTTGACCAGTCTTTGATTGTGCCTTGATGTGTTGACTTCTGGAGCCACTGTGTTTTCTTCAGAGTGCTCAGCTTCTCACTTCATCCCCAATGAGCTATTCAGAACATGTCTGTCTTCTCTTGCTGTTTTGAATTTCCACTTCCTCAGGCAAATTCTGCACTAGCTTCAAATCTTCTTCCTCTGACTCAAATTACTCCTGAGCCTGTCCTATATATTTTTTTCTTATGCTTTTCCTTCTCCCTGCTCCCTTGCCTTTTCTTCTGCAGCTCTTGTGTCCATTTCTTATACATCCCTTTTTCTGTTCTCTCCCTTTCAGCTATCGAACACAAATCACTTAGCTTGAATATATCATGGAATAAATGGCTCTGTGTAGTCACTCCTATTTGTTTTTTGTGCTGTTGATTCTTGTTCTTAAATTCAATGACTTGTGGAACAGACATTCTGGATGGCTCTGTCTACTGTGCACTGCCATGTATATGCTGTTTAGTATTATTACTATAAAAATTTAAAGGCTTTACCAGGCAAAACTGGGACATAAGTCATCTTGTAAATTGGCATGCAAGAAACTTGCTGTGAAAAAAGGTTAGGAGCAATTCAGTTTCACAGAATCACAGAATCACTGAGGTTGGAAGGGACCTCTGGAGATCATCTAGTCCAAAAACCCTTGCTCAAGCAGGGTCACCTAGAGCACATTGCACAGGATTGCATCCAGGCACGTTTTGAATATCTCCAGAGAAGGAGACTCCACCACCTCTCTGGGCAACCTGTTCCAGTGCTCTGTCACCCTCACAGTGAAAAAGTTTTTCCTCATGTTCAGATGGAATTGTCTGTGTTTCAGTTCGTGCCCGTTGCCTCACGTCCTGTCACTCGGCACCACTGAAAAGAGTCTGGTCCCATCCTCTCGACACCCTCCCTTCAGATACTTGTACACATTGATAAGATCCCCTCTCAGCCTTCTCTTCTCCAAGCTAAACAGGCCCAGCTCTCTCAGCCTTTCCTCATAAGAGAGATGCTCCAGTCCCCTAATCATCTTTGTGGCCCTTCGCTGGACTTACTCCAGTAGTGCCACATCCCTCTTGTACTGGGGAGCCCAGAACTGGACGCAGTACTCCAGATGTGGCCTCACCAGGGCTGAGTAGAGGGGGAGAATCACCTCCCTGGACCTGCTGGCAACACTCTTCCTGATGCACCCCAGGATACCATTGGCCTTCTTGGCCACAAGGGCACATTGCTGCCTCATGGTCAACTTGGTGTCCACCAGCACTCCCAGGTCCTTCTCTGCAGAGCTGCTTTCCAGCAGGTCAACCCCCAACCTGTACTGGTGCATGGGGTTATTCCTCCCCAGGTGCAGGACCCTGCACTTCCCTTTGTTGGACTTCATGAGGTTCCTCTCCGCCCACCTCTCCAGCCTGTCCAGGTCTCTCTGAATGGCAGCACAGCCCTCTGGCGTATCAGCCACTCCTCCCAGTTTTGTATCATCAGCAAACTTGCTGAGGGTGCACTCTGTCCCTTCATCCAGGTCATTGATGAAGAAGTTGAACAAGACTGGACCCAGGACTGACCCCTGGGGGACACCGCTAGCTACAGGCCTCCAACTAGACTCTGCGTTGCTGATCACAACCCTCTGAGCTCTGCCATTCAGCCAGTTCTCAATCCACCTCACTGTCCACTCATCTAACCCACACTTCCTGAGCTTGCCTATGAGGATGCTATGGGAGACAGTGTCAAAAGCCTTTCAAACAACTTCAAATTCTGTGAAGGTTGTTTTCCTTTTTTCTTTCTTTGTAGTTAGCTTTTCAAGTGCATGTAAACCAAACCCATCAGTGTGGATTTTCTTGACTTTATAGGCATATTTGTTTGTCTGTGCTGCCACGCAGAGCTTTTGGCAAGCATCAACAGAGAGAAACTGCCCATACTCTGCTCAGTTTTTCTCTGTTTCTATTCAAACTTCTGGCAAAAGCCTCACGAGTATTCCTGTCAGCTTTGCTCTGCTTCAGCTTGATAAGGCCTGGAGCTACAGGGAAGGAAAAAATGAGAAATACATATCGGAATTAATGCATGCTTTTCTAAAAACAAGAATGCTCTTTAGAATGAGTTATGAGGGATGTGTACATTATCTGTGATTTGAACTCATTCACTTCAGATTGGATACCATTCTGAAAGATAAGTTCTAGTCCAACTGCAAATTACTGAGCTTGATGAAGAAATTGCTGAAGGTAATATTAGAGCCTGTGCTATGCAGAACATCAGCCTGGAGGATTATAGGGGCCTCTTTTGAGGCAAAATCAGTGACTTCCTAGAGCTGTTGCCTATAGAGTGCTGGCTGGCCACCTCTTGTATTCTAAATTGACCTTTTGCTGTGCCTTCTACATTTAAAAAAAAAAAGTCTGATAAATGCATGCCCTGACTTACAGTATTGATACCATCTCAGTCTAGGGAGCTCTTACTATTAAAAGTGCAGAAAATATTTGTCCTTCAAATAAAGAGTATCACTTTAACGCTTCTCTTGGCTTTGCAAATCCAAATAGATAACAGTAAGAAGATCTCTGATTTGCTGTCAACATTGCTAAATCATTTCCAGTGATCTCCTGAAAGCTGGACCTGCAGCATTCCTGTCTCTTACTCTTTTAACTTGCTGTTCTTTTGAAGCTGCGTGCCTGGTAATACCGTCTGCCAAGTGTGTCATCCCTTTAGGCATGGATATCTGTAAGTCAGATCAGGAGCACATCTAGAATCCTGTTACTTGTGGTGGTGGTGTTTGTACTGATGGATGCAGTTTAAGTGGCCCAGCTGGTATTTTGGCCTGATCTTCTTGGTTGAAGTTAAAGAAAGTTTAAAGTCTTTAATTCCTAATGGCCATTACAGAGACATGGTGGGATAGCTCGCATGACTGGAGTGCTGTCATGGATGGCTACGTGCTTTTTAGGAAAGACAGGCCAGGAAAGCGAGGTGGTGGAGTTGCTCTTAATACATTCCAGTTGCTCTCTCACATAGAGCTGTGCCTAGGGGTGGATGAAGAGCGAGTCGAAAGCTTGTGGGTAAGGATTAAAGGGCAGGCTAGCATGGGTGACACTGTTGTGGGTGTTTACTACAGGCCACCTGATCAGGATGAGGAAGTCGATGAGGCCTTCTACAGACAGCTGGAAGTAGCCTCATGATCCCAGGCCCTGGTTCTCATGGGGGACTTCAGCCACCCTGATATCTGCTGGAGGGACAGCACAGCTAGGCACAAACAGTCCTGGAGGTTCCTGCAGAGCATTGGTGGCAACTTCTTGACACAGGTGGTGGAGGAGCCAACAAGGAGAGGTGTGCTGCTGGACCTCGTACTAACAAACAAAGAAGGACTGGTTGAAGATGTGAAGGTCGGGGGCAGCCTTGGCTGCAGTGACCATGAGATCGTGGAGTTCAGTATCCTGCGAGGAGGCAGCAGGGCACCAAGTAGGATCGCAACCCTGGACTTGAGGATAGCAAACTTTGGCCTCTTCAGGGACCTACTTGGAGGAATCCCATGGGTGAGGGCCCTAGAAGGAAGGGGTGTCCAGGAGAGCTGGTTAATATTCAAACATCACTTCCTCCAGGCTCAAGATCGGTGCGTCCCTATGAGTAGGAAGTCAAGCAAAGGAGGTAGGAGAGCTGCATGGATGAGCAAGGAGCTCCTGGCAAAACTCAACCAGAAGAAGGAAGTATACAGAAAGTGGAAAGGGGGACAGGCCACTTGGGAGGAATATAGGAACGTTGTCAGACGTATGCAGGGATGCGACAGGGAAGGCTAAGGCCCTTTTGGAATTAAACCTGGCGAGAGATGTCAGGGACAGCAAGAAGGGCTTCTTCAAATACATCAGTAGCAAGAGGAAGACTAGGGAAAATGTGGGCCCGCTGCTGAATGGGATGGGTGCCCTGGTGACGAAGGATGCAGAGAAGGCAGAGTTACTGAATGCCTTCTTTGCTTCAGTCTTTACTGCTCAGGCCAGCCCTCAGGAACCCCAGACCCTGGAGGCAAGAGAGAAAGTCTGGAGAGAGGAAGACTTTCCCTTGCTTGAGGAGGATGGGGTTAGAGATCATTTAAGCAAACTTGACACCCACAAATCCATGGGCCCCGATGGGATGCACCCACGAGTGCTGAGGGAGCTGGCGGATGTTATTGCTAGGCCACTCTCCATCATCTTTGAAAGGTCATGGAGAACAGGAGAGGTGCCTGAGGACTGGAAGAAAGCCAATGTCACCCCAGTCTTCAAAAAGGGCAAGAAGGAGGACCCAGGGAACTACAGGCCAGTCAGCCTCACCTGCATCCCTGGAAAGGTGATGGAACAGCGCATCCTGGAGGCCATCTCCAAGCATGTGGAGGACAAGAAGGTGATCAGGAGTAGTCAGCATGGCTTCACCAAGGGGAAATCATGCTTAACCAACCTGAGAGCCTTCTATGCTGGAATGACTGGCTGGGTAGATGAGGGGAGAGCAGTGGATGTTGTCTCCCTTGACTTCAGCAAGGCTTTTGACACTGTCTCCCATAACATCCTCATAGGCAAGCTCAGGAAGTGTGGGCTAGATGAGTGGACAGTGAGGTGGATTGAGAACTGGCTGAATGGCAGAGCTCAGAGGGTTGTGATCAGCGACGCAGAGTCTAGTTGGAGGCCTGTAGCTAGCGGTGTCCCCCAGGGGTCAGTCCTGGGTCCAGTCTTGTTCAACTTCTTCATCAATGACCTGGATGAAGGGACAGAGTGCACCCTCAGCAAGTTTGCTGATGATACAAAACTGGGAGGAGTGGCTGATACGCCAGAGGGCTGTGCTGCCATTCAGAGAGACCTGGACAGGCTGGAGAGGTGGGCGGAGAGGAACCTCATGAAGTCCAACAAAGGCAAGTGCAGGGTCCTGCACCTGGGGAGGAATAACCCCATGCACCAGTACAGGTTGGGGGTTGACCTGCTGGAAAGCAGCTCTGCGGAGAAGGACCTGGGAGTGCTGGTGGACACCAAGTTGACCATAAGGCAGCAATGTGCCCTTGTGGCCAAGAAGGCCAATGGTATCCTGGGGTGCATCAGGAAGAGTGTTGCCAGCAGGTCCAGGGAGGTGATTCTCCCCCTCTACTCAGCCCTGGTGAGGCCACATCTGGAGTACTGCATCCAGTTCTGGGCTCCCCAGTACAAGAGGGATGTGGCACTACTGGAGCAAGTCCAGCGAAGGGCTACAAAGATGATTAGGGGACTGGAGCATGTCTCCTATGAGGAAAGATTGAGAGAGCTTGGCCTGTTTAGCTTGGAGAAGAGAAGGCTGAGAGGGGATCTTATCAATGTGTACAAGTATCTGAAGGGAGGGTGTCGAGAGGATGGGACCAGACTCTTCAGTGGTGCCCAGCGACAAGGCACGAGGCAACGGGCACAAACTGAAACACAGACAATTCCATCTGAACATGAGGAAAAACTTTTTCACTGTGAGGGTGACAGAGCACTGGAACAGGTTGCCCAGAGAGGTGGTGGAGTCTCCTTCTCTGGAGATATTCAAAACGCGCCTGGATGCAATCCTGTGCAATGTGCTCTAGGTGACCCTGCTTGTGCAGGTTTTTTGGACTAGATGATTTCCAGAGGTCCCTTCCAACCTCAGCAATTCTGTGATTCTGTAATGAACTTCCTCTGAACATTCCCTATGTCCAACTACAATCTTCTCTGCTTATCCATAGTAGAACAGGAGGAAAAACTTTATTGGGTCACAGTAGCTGATATTGTGCATATGAGCTGAAGCAAAAAGAGCTACTACTGAGAAGAAGAAAGGATTCCTTTCTTCTTTTCCATTCTTATACTGAATGCAGATTAAATCATCTAGCACTTCCTAGCCATCAATAATTTCACCTGTTTCATGCAGCCTTTTGTTTTGGAACTTTTAATTTACCCTTTCAAGAAGTGTTTTTGGATGCTCAAAAATTCTGTTACAGCATTTTTAATTTATCGGGCTAAAACTGGCCAGCATGCTGAGATGAATGAGTAACTCATGGTGCTCCTCTAGGTAATATCAAGTGATTCTGAGGGTGCTTTTTTTTCTTTTAAGATATGAAATGTTAAATTGCTTCCCTTCTCTAATTAGAAACTCAAGTCAGCAGGAAGGGAAAGCTGTAGCATGAAATGTAGATTAATGTCATTTCTGTGTAATGCAAAGGCAAACTTTGTATCTTGTGAATTCTCTGGGGTTTGCTACCTAAGCTATGCCCAAGAAATAAATACATACAAACAGCTCTTTGTATAGACTGCAGGTTGTGATCAAGTTGCCATTTCGCAACCGAGTGAGTTACAGCGCTGTTGTACCCTTAAAGCACCTTGCATGCCTCATTCTCCACTGATCCCTGCTGTGGCCTCCTTGCAGAGCTTATTAGCTTGCATCTCATACCATGCCTCCCACTTCCTGACAGTGTACTTTACCACTGTGCTCTAGAGAAATGGGCTTCAAACTGCTGACTGGGCCCCTGGACTGTCTTTGCATAGCTGTACTTAGGCCTCTACCTCAAAAAGCTAGTGTATTTTTGTTTTTCAATTAAGTATCAGAGTAATACAGCATGGTGTGTTTTCTCCCTAAGTGCTGTTATCAGGACAGAAGTTAGAGGCTCAAGTGTGTCCATGCTGTACTGAAATATGTCTTGCAGTGTGCAGTGCAGGCCAGGTGTGATGCTGATGCATTATTAGTGTTCTCTGGGTGGTGAGATATGGTCATATTTTATTTATGGTGGTCAAAAATGATAATTCATAGTGCAGTAACAATGGAAATATAGGCATCTGTATGATACCTTAATGAGTCTATAAATAAGTCTTATAGTACTGGGAATTAGGTAGTAGCTGGGGCTTTACCATGAAATACTTTGTTGTATAGCTTTGATCAGCTTTAGTTCAACTATTCATAAATTCTAGAGGGTGAAGTGGAAAGGCAAAGTAGCTATGGCCACCTGGTGTTTCTTCAATGGGAAGTATTTTACTTAAGGGTTTCTTGAGATTTGTACCTGTACCTCTCAGATGTGCCACAGTTGTCTTTGCCTGTGTTCTAGAGGGGTACATGGCAGAAAATTATTGCCTCTCTGCCAGCTTGTTCTGAAGGCATCCTCTGGGAGCTCTGAACAAGATGTGGTTTTTACAACTGTGGATGTAGAAGTAGTCTTGAAAACATTACTAAGCTGTACTTGGACTCTAGAAGACAAATGAAAGGTGCCCAGAATAGTTTCCTAAAGACAGTTCCATGGTCTGAGTAGTTCTTTCTTATTTGTTTTGAATGTTTGGAGTCATGAAAAGAACTTTATAATCCTTTGAGGATGAAAAATAGGTCCTCTACAAATAGAAGTAGAAATTGTAACATCTACCTTCTGTTTCAAGTTCAGTCCTTTCTTATTAAAGGAGCAATGTCTTCTCAGGACAGCCTAATTTACAGTATTTCAGCGAAGTAATCTTCTGTTCTTTCATCTTTTTTCCATGCCTGAATTTGAAAATAACTATAGGAAAAGTAGTTATGGTAGGAGAGTGAAATCTTGTTCTCTTGAGCAGTGGAAACTGGGGTGTGAAGAGATGGGAAGAGAGTCCTTCTCTTGCTAGTCTGGTAAAGAGCTTTTGGGTGTGTTCCCCCCCCCCCCTTTCCACTTTAAGGGCATGGATTCTTTTTTGCCATATGTGCTGAAAAGGTCAAAGTTGGTCCATACTGCTACTTATTCTCTTCTCAAGTTGTATACATCTGAACCCTCGTATGTTGGCTTGGGCAAATACCCTTTTCCCCTAATCCATTACATTGTCTGAAAAATTAACCGCTCCTCCCTCTGGCAATGTTCAAGCTGCTCTTACTGTTATCATGTCAGTACAGAACTAATGGATGTTCCAGCTTATGAAGAAATATCAACTGTATGAATGAGAGTTAAAAACATGGGGTTTCTGTAGTGATCTAATCAGTTGTGCTGCAGGGGTTGCAATGAGACAATGAGAATATAGTTTCTGCTAGCCAGTTTTCAAAATTGCTAAGTATTGTGAGTTGAAGTTGCTTGCAGGAGGATGCCAAATGAAACTAGAGCAGGTGCCCTGATGGAGATGCTGGATATCTGGCAGTGATGCCACCGTACATGCCAAACATACACTTTTTGCAGTTGCCATCCCCACGTGCCCTGCCAGCTCACAAAATCTGCTGCTTTTCATTTACAGGAACAAGAACTATTTATGTCTCCAGCCAGATTCAATCTGGGCCTTGAATGTCGTATATAGAGTTGAGGTTAGCAACAGCAATCTTGAGTTGAAAGTAATATTTGAGTTCATTTTAATAGAAAGTGCTGATTCCTTCTACCTTGTCCCACATCTTGGTACAAGAAGTTTGACAGCTGGATTTCTGAAAGAACGGCAGACTGCAGGGAAATTGCGTTCACTTCAGTGTTTTAGATAATTGTAATATCAGTGTAGTACATGGAGAAGCAAGGGCACAGCATTTGAGGCTTTTCCAGAGGTTTTTAGAGTGGATGACAAAGTTATGAATAAAATGTTCTTTGTTTCTGTTAGCCTTCCCTTGAACTACAAGAGGACTTAATCTTCCGCAATTTCTGAAGCAATTTCATGAAGATAGATGTATGAATTGGAAAATCTTGTCTCAGAAATATCCTTTCTGAACTTGGACACGTGGCCTACTGATAGCCAACTCAAGCGGCTTATACTTTGGTTCTCCTGCTTAAATGTGGCCCAATAGCCATGGCTGTGGCAAAGCGCTGGGGGGAAAGGGGGAGAAGGGGAGGGGAGTACAAGCGCAAGTTCTAGATTCCTTTCCTGCTCACAGCCTGTGTGTTGGTTGTCATCGCTTTCTTTAATCAGAAGTGCAAACAGCCTTGAGCACATCTATAACTTACACAATTGAAATGAAGAACCCACAGTATATGCCAGTGTTAGGCAGATAAAGCATTGAAAATACTAGAAGGGACAAAAAAGTTCCACAAGCAATGCTGTTCTTTCTGTTTCTTGCTAACTGTGTTTTCTGAGGAATAGATACGATTGGGAGTGCCTGTAGGAATATATGCATTGCTTTCTTTTTTTCTTTAGTCCCCTTAAAAAATAAACCCACAAATAGATAAGGTGTGTGCTAATCACAGTGCAATTCTGGACATGAAAATTTGACTGAATTTGTTGAAAGTCTGACATTAGATTCATTAAGTCATGACTGTATTAACTTACAATCATTGTCAAATAGTTTAAATTTTTTAATTTTTTACTAAAAGAGGGAAAAGACCTCTGAATTCCACTTCCTTCATCATACAGTTGCACATAAATGCGTATTTTCAGGATATTTTTCAGTCTTGCTTTAACCATTCTAGTAATTCAGTATAGCCATTATCACTGCCTTCAGGAGAATCTCCTACATCATACAAGGTTTTACTCTGAAGCACTTTGTCCTGTTGCACAAAACATTTATCTTTGGGAAGTAATTATCCTTCTGTCTTCATCATCCTCCATGACTGTGGGCTGAAATTGAACCAGAAAAACAAAGCTATGCCAGGAGTCTCCATACTGACACTCGCTTGGTCCCTGGGAGTGTCCTGTTAAGTAGCTGCTTTTCTCCTGTATTATATTAGATTACTGGTCTGTGTGCTTCTTCCTCATTCTAATTGTATTCCTCCTTTTCAATTAAAATGCTATTCCCTGTCAGTGCTCCTCAAAAAGGAGCAGGGGAAGAAGTTTTTTTTTTTTTTTTTAATAGTGTGAAAAGAAACATGTGGGCTGAATGTTACTCTGTTAAGGTCTCACCAGTTAATATTTAAAGGAAGCAATTCTGTGGCACTGTGTTGGTATGCAGATAAAAGAATTGCTGATTACGCTGCTGGAGGATCAGCTTTTTTCTCATCTAGAGGTAACAAGCTTTCTTGCTTGAAAAATACAATATTTGGGAAGGAGGAAACAGGAACAAGAAAATGGGAGATTAGGTGATCGCAAGTGCAAGACAATATTCATTTTATAAAAAGATAAGCAAGCAGTCTCCTTTCCACCTAACCATTTTTTCAGGGGGAGGCAACAGCAAGAAGCATGAAACCCATTTGGTGAAGATTTGCATTTCAAAAGGATTGGCAAAGCTATTACTTCCCTCCACCAGGGCTGGCAGGGAAAGGCTTTTCGACAGAGCACAGCATCCTATCTTCAGTGATTAAAGGAAATCTGGGTGTAGGAAGGAAACGGGAAGCTGCTTTGCCATAACAAGAGAAAGCTCAATTAATACATAATAGCTCTGATAAAGCCAATCTAAAATTGCATCATGGAGGAATTTCCCCTCTTCATAGTCAAAAATTCTTTCTTCCTCCTGGGCTGTTAAATCATCTTATTTTTACTCTCCTGCTTGTTCCTGTGGACTAAATGTGCCTAATAGGAGTTTGCTGGTTGTGCTTACAGCTGGAACTAAGGCAGACTGTCTTTCCTTTGCTGTTTAGTCTGAAATTGTATGATCCAACTTGCTGAATTCAGGCTGAGAAAAAAGGTTAAAGTTTTCTGACTCAAACACTTTTACTGAAAAGAAGGTAAATGTATTTAGTGGTCATGCTGCAGGACTGAAAATAAATGCTGCTGTCTGCAATTATGGCAATATTTGAGCTGTGTAGTTTTAAGTTGTAAACAGATGGTTAGCTAATTTATATAATTCACTGGAATTGAGAGGAGAGAGAGGCCTTTTTACATTTCCATAGTAATTTCACTGAGCTGGTGAAACTAATAAAAAGGTGTTCGCTTGTCTGCCCTCAAGTATAAAAAGCAGATGTAGGAACTTGCAGTGAGTGGAGGACAAGGGTGCAGCTTGACTATAAAAGACAAAGGATCAGGTGATATTTGATGCCTCAGTCATGCTAAAATGAAGAGATAGCTGTCTTACATAATGGTTATCCCTGCTTTGTGATCAAGATCATGGGGAATATAGGACACTAATTGTTGGGAAGAGACCCTGTCAATTAAAAACCCTTATTTTTTTTCGTGTGAGAAGTCAGTAACTGTCACAATTAGTGGTTGATATCTACATATGTATAAAAATATTGATATAAAATCTTCAAAATATTTGAAAGAAGCTAAACAAGAGGACAAGGACATAATTGTCACCTGCTGCTGTATTTGACCTTACATAAACTAAAATTTTCAGAACAATTTGGGCTGTTCTGTTTGGTGTGATCTTTTTTGGGGGGGTATTGAAGCATTAAACTCTGATTTGTGTTGAACACACAGTTAAGCTGGTTTCTAGCATCCAAAAACTTTTTGTATGACCACTGACCATTGGATGTGCAGGTAAGAATGTTTTGGCTGAGGAATGTCTTCATCTGCGTTTCCTCTCAGCAAAGGGTCTTGTCACTGCTAAATGCTTTATTTTGATCCACCTGGAGCTGGAAGTCAATAACATACAAAAGCAGTGACTTGCACAACAGGCAGGAACTTGCTGCTCTCAAGTAATGAAGGCCACTGTGCTCTTCCCTAGTTTAGTATTAGCTTTCAAAATGAAAACCTAATCATCATCTGAATCTGTAGTACCTTCATCAATTTAATGGAGTATTAAGGATTTACCTGTTCATGCGTTGTCAAGTGTGCAGCCTAATGCAGGGATAAACAGCTTCAGTTGTGGAATCAGATGTGGCTGAGCCTGAACTTGACCCATGCCATGGATCCTCATAAATGTTCCTTGGATGACTGCTTGGCATTTAAGATACCAACATGCAGGCTGACATGTTGGGCATGAATTCCAAAGATCCCCTTCTACCACACTTCATGTATGGCCTGATGACTTAGTACTTTGGTTCTCTGTCTTCAAAATGGGAATTATATAGCACCTTTTCTTCAAGCTTGCTTGATTTGTCCAGTTAGACTTGAAGCTTTAGAAGCAGAATTTGTTTTGCTAAGTGTTTTTGTGCAGGTGTCCAATTCTGTGTGACTTTGAGCTTATAGATCCCACTGTATATAGACAATAGATACAAGTAATACCTTAGAAATGCCACAGGGCCTCTCCTAGTGTTTAGCACTGTTCTAAATTTTCATTTTTACAATTTATATTTAACTAGAAGAGAATTATAAACAAGATGTTCTCAAATTTCTGAGATTTCTTTCTGCTTTTCTTCTGTTGGATTAAAGAGATTCTGTTATCTTTGGCAAAAATGAGTCTTTTATACTCTGCTTCTTTCTCTTCAGAGTACAGATGATGAGTTTTATCACAAATTCGGGTTCATTGTTGCACTGCTGCTATTCCACCTGTAAAGGAAAAGAATAAGAGCTTATTTCTTTACCCCTTTTTATTTGAGTTTCAGATATTAGCTTGTTTTTACCAAATAGATAGAATACAAGTTAAATTGATGCACAGAGTGCCTTTCTAAGGGAAATAAGGCAATTTACTTGCCTCCTTAGCTTGTGCTAATTCTGCTTGGTCTGACAGAAGCCTTTGTGGTACTAAACATGTGTATGGACTTGAGGAAAGGCAAAAGGAAATAAACAGCACTGTGGGCCTTCTGTTTGAAAATCCTTGTGAGAGCTGAGGGATTTGTAATTAATGTCAGTATGTTTGTTTATAATGGATTTTGGGAGCAGCATTAAGACACTCTAAGCTTCTGAATGTTAAGAGGCAGGAACATCAGTTTTGGAAGTCTGTGTCTAAGAATACACTTGGATTTTTTTTCTTCTCAGATCACTGCCTGGATGAGAACTTGTGTGACAAAAAACATCTCAAATATGCATTTGCTGATGTAAAATTTTTTTTAGGCTGTTTGAAATCACTTTCTTTAATGCTAGTGTTTGCATGCAGGTATGCTATACAATTTCTCAGTGTCAAAACATAGATTCCTCAACTTGTAATGACTCTTCATTTAAGAACTGCTGTCAGCTGTGATGTGAAATCCTTCAGTACATTCTGTGATATGCTTTTGCTATTCAAGTTATATCAGTTAAAGGTTGGAGTTGTTGATCTTACTCAAAGTTATCTTATTAGAGGATATCACTAGTGGTATAGTCTCAAGCACAGGCGCTCACTTTGATCTGGTCTGTGTAGGCCCTTATAACGGCACCAGTATTGCAGTGTGTAAACACTGAGAAGTGGAGTTATATTTTGTTTTTCTCCCTATTCTACCAGTCCTAAGGCTCACAATAGTCTTTTCTGTACAGTGTAGAAGCTAAAGTGCTTGTATGGGAGAATAATATAACAGGCCTGATACTTTGGACTTTATTAAACTTCATCTTGTTGTCTTCTGACAGTTTCTGTAGTTTATTAAGACAGATTTGAATTCTAATTCTACCCTCTACCAAGGATTTGCAGCTTTCTGCAGTTTTGTGTCACTAGTACATTGCATGCACGTATACCATTCCACGATCAAAATCTTTAATGGAAAGTATTAAATGGAAGTGAACCAGGACAGACTCTTGAAATGTCCTCTCAGACTGACAGTGAACTGTGATCTATTCTACAAGTGATGTTCTTCACCAGTTATGCAATTATTTTATGATAAATTCATCTGGATCGTATTTCTTTAGTTTGCTGATGACCATCTAAGACAGTTGGAACCCTTCTCCCTCCCCAGTCCCCCAGCACCCATCAAAATATATTGCCTCTGTTTTCCCCTGTATCTGCTAGCATCCCCAAAACTTTAGGTTGGGCTCACTTTTTGTTTTCTGTAATTACTCCTATTTCTATTCAGTTCCGTCCATATCAGTAAACTCTCCTCTGGCCTCTAACTTCTTGTTTTCCTAGAGCACATCATGGAGCATAATCCCCAACAGAACAAACCTCCTCCCTTCCCCAAACCCTGTAGGCCAGTTGCAGGTTCATTGCCTTCATAGTTGATTATCTCTGCATTGGCTTAAGGTAAATGTTGTTCATCGCTGCACTGCCAGCAAGTACATAATCTTTTGGGAGGAGGCCGGAAGAGAAAAGGCCATCTAGAGTATTTCTGGAGCTTCTCGTCTCTTCTCTTCTCTTCCCTTCCAAGGATATGTTCCAGTCCCTTGCCTAGTGTCAAGATCTTTGTCTTGAATTATCTTCTCACTTGGCTTCAACATATTCAGAAAACTAGTACATAAAGCTTTTTTCTTGGTCTGTTACCACCTCTCATGGATATATTTTTTTTCTTTGATGCAGAGCATCATCTTTTTTTATTTAAGGGTTAACTCAGACACTGGATTTGTTTATGAATTTGAAAGGCAGTGTTTTTTGGTCTTTAGAAGACTTGCATTGTTTTTAATAAAGTACCTCAGTATTTTGCTGACCACCTTTGTCAAATCTGAATGTTTTTTCTTATTTCCACTGTAATCTTTTATCTGGCTTTCTTTGACCCTGAAGTAAATCATTCATAAGTGCTGCATATTTTCTTGTGAAATGGGGAGAGATTTCCCTTGTATTTTTGACCTGTGTTGCCATGTTTTTGTGAATCTCTTTGGATGTGCATCAGGCAGACAACAAACATTAAATGAGGATGGATGTGACTTTTAAATGATGAGCTGGCTGAAAGGGAGTCCTTGGACCACACGGAAGAGGACATCATGTAACTTTGTAGGGCTGTTCTTCATCTTGTGTCCAAGGAGAATTGTGAGCATTTTGGTTTGGGGTTGTAATGGTAGCAAGTGTTTGCTTTTTATGCCTGCTTCCTGTTTGGGTATCTGCTTTTCAGTGTAGCTAGTGATTGGTGAAGGTGCTAGTAGAGCTAGGTTAGGTGATTTGGGGTTTTGGTTTTGTTTTTATTCTGTTTGCCTCATTTAGTTGTTGCTCTAGGGCAAAACATCCCTGGTCGCTGTGTGTTCAAGTGGAACCAAAACAAATTGCTTCATTCCCCAGATTGTTGTGAATGAGGTAAAACTAATTTTAAAATATTTAGAAGAGTCAGTTTTCTTAAAAGGAAAGCTGATGCAAAAGTGTAGAGAGGATTTTGTAGCATAAATAGGGAAAGACCCCTGATCTGAGTGGGAAGAGAAACTTTTGATAGAAACTTGCTCTGAAAAATGAAGTATGTTAATAATAAAGAAGCAACTGAGAATATCTTTTACTATTAGCTTCTCAAACACATGCCTTCTAGGAGGTAAAGCAGTACAGACAGGAAAACTCACTGACACGTTGGACTCCAGAAGACATTCAGTTACAGCAGTGATGGACGTGCAAGATCTCAACAGAGCTTTCTGGCTTTAATAACTGTGGACAATATGTACTCAGACATCAGGAAATTGGCAATGTTAGGGTGGAATTGCAACTTTCTTCTGTGTGTATGTGTGTAACAACATGCAAAAGCCCTTTGTTATCAAAAGCAATACAATATATTGTTTTTTCTATATGAGTTTACTGCCTTGTCAACTGCGTTTGACGGTGTATGCTTGCACTAAACTATGTTTTCATGTATGACATTGAAATGTGCTGGCGCTTATTGGCAGCAGAATTAATTATTAAAAAACTAGTGATTGTGTCAATGTTCTTCTCTAATGACAATAACTGTCATGCATTGTTTTGGTGAGGTCTTAGTCATATGTATGTGTAAACATATGTATCCTCCAACTTACGTGATGTCTTTGTAATTGGAAATAACTTGGTGACAAAGCTAAGAATAGGCTCTGAATTCAGACTCCCAAACTCATCCTCAGAAAATCTGAAAGGTTGGGGTATTTTCTCTTTCAAGTCACAATCTGAAACTGTAAATCCTCTCATCTGCCTCTGGTGCAAAATAACAATTGGAGAGTGGCACTCTTCATGAGTTAGTAAAATAAGAATAAAAGGCAGCTTGAGAAACTGATGCAGATAAAACTTCTGCTATTTTGAAGACTGTGGAAGGAAGCCAAAATTAGCCTGAATACTGGTTTTGTTTTTAAAATACATTTGCAGGACCTTAAAAGACATTCAGTAGTACAACTGGATGAATGAGATATAGACAGTTTCTTTCCAAACATAAGCATTGATACTAGGTGAAGTATTCATCTCTCCCAACTTAAAATGTTTATGGACTGGACATCTACACCTGAGCTTGTTATCTAGGCTTTATTAACAGTCAGTAGTGTTAGAGAAGCACTCTTCAAGTAGTTTGGCTCATAACGAGGCAGACATTTAAAACAGTGTGAAGTGTTCTGTAACAGGGCTTCTTTGCCTGTTGCCTGCAAAGGGAGCCCTGAGTGGTAGCCCATATGTTAATACCTGTGTGTCTAAAGTTCGGTAGGAAGCATCCCCTCTAGATGTCATACTGTCTGAATACTAAGCATGCCAATTTTGTTCTAAGACTCTGGAGAACCTATTAAAATGGTGTATGTTTAAAAATTAAGCTCACATATGCTTAGATGTATATCAGACTCCTCTTTTGTATAGAGCAGTTCAATCCAGGAGAGGCACTGAGCTATTGTACAAAAATAATAGGGTTTGGTTTTCAATAAAAAGAAAGCTATTCATTTAAAAATGTTTCATTAAAAAAAAAAAAACCTACTGCCTTAGCCTTAGTAGTTTTTATGTCAATTGTTATTCTATTTTGCTTTATTTTGATTTGTTAAAACTACTTGTAACAAACTGAGACCACAAATACCTTGACCCAGGTTCTGGACAGCATTTTGACAGGGAAGGCTGTTTTGGTAACCTTCTACATCTGCAAAATTGTCTTTACTGCTGAAACTGCTTAGAAGTGCAAAGGATCAAGAATGCTGCTGGTTTGGTTTTTTAGTAATGATCAATATCCTTAACTAAATGAACTCAAGTAGAGATAAGTTTTCTTCCAGCCCACTTTTAAATCAACAAGTTCACCCTATCCAGTCCCTGAAAGGATAAGTATTAGCCTTACAGCATACTTTCTAAGTCAGCCCCTCTTAGGAGCTATGGAGAAGAATGTCAGAATCAAGAATTCCTCATAGAAAATAACCTGCGGTTTTATACTCATCATCTTTCTGCCTGCATCTGTTGGAGCCTGGGAAAACAGGGCAAGAGCATCATGAGATGTTCTCTGCTGCGGTCAGATGCAAACTATTGTGTTAAGGTTAAGAACGCTGCTTTGGCTTTCACTTAAACAGTTTAGCAGATGGTCTATATCGGTGGTATGTGTAATGCACTGGTGCAGGCACTCAGATTCTATAACTTATTAATTAAAATAACATTTATTAGAGCTAATACCAGAAGGAAAAAGAGGATAATCTGCTGTCCCCTCAGATGGTGGGAACCCTGAGATGTGCAGTGTTGGACGGATGTCTACTCAGGGCACAACATGCTGTGCAGATCCCATCTATGGAGAGGTTCACTGACATTATGGCCTTTAGAGCTCTTGTAGGATTTGCTTGGAAGAGAACAATTCTATTTATCACTTCTGTTGTCAAGCAAAAGGGCATTCACATGAGAACTTGCTGCTTCACTTTAAGATAAAGACAAGGACACACAGGTGGTGTAGTTGGTGATGCCAAGTGGGAGCTGCCTACAGGCTCCTCTATTATGATTTAGCTGAGTGAGTTTATCCTGCAGCCACAGGACATGTGCAGCACAGCACAGGCCTGAAGGCCAAGTGCCTTGTGCACTACAGCACGGCCTAGCACAGAATAGGCCTGCACCTACTCAACTGTTATGTGGATCATCTAACTCCTCTATATACAACAGCTTTCTGGTGAGGATCAGTACAGTCTGAACAATTGCAGACTGTAGTGTTTCTTCCTGTAGCAAGCGAGACGTGTATTTTGCAGCTCTCCAATGACTAGAGCTCTTGTGCTGTCACAGGGCAGTTGAAGTGATCGTTTATAGTGATTCCAGTACCCTTTAGAAGTGTTGGATTTACTGCCCACATGCACACTGTTGCGTGGAGTTTGCATATTGAACTAGTCCTTTCTGGATACTGTTTTGATAACACCATTGGGCCAGTTTCAACAAAATAAAGATTACAGGGACCTGGAGGTGTTGTACAGTTTGGTAATGACCCTGGCTTACTGAGTCTCGTTACAAATATACTGGAAAGCATATGCTAAAATTGGAAATTTGCTTAAAATATACAGAAGAAACCCTAAAACAATTTGGTTTGTGAACCAGAATGATGATAAAGTATCAGAACTTTTCCAAGGGAAGCTATTGTAAGCAGCCCTTATTTATCTAACAGCCCTCAGTAGTGGGAGAGTAGTTCTCTTGGAATTTTTCTTATGCAGTTACAAATTTTATATTTGTTGTCACTTAGTGTTATGTTTGTTTCTGCTTTGAAAATTAAGTAAAAAGTAGGGAAGGAGTGTACAATATAAGAAAAATATATCTGTGTGTTAGAATATGTTGAAGGTTATTCTCAGTTACAGTGCAGGCCTGGAAGAGATAGCCAATCATCCTGTCCTGAAGCAGGATAAATTTAACCTCAAAGGCTAGCATATTCCAGTACTTATTATCATCAGTTTTTCTTAATACCCTAACCTTATGTTCTCTTACCCCAAACTAAAGCTGTTAATAATCCTTTTTTTGTGTGAAACTTCAGTTTATTACAGTTTTCATTACCAGAACATACTAAATATCCAAAGTTTGCTGCCCCCTAACCTTCTTAAAACTAAGCAAGTCTAAGTCTTTCCAATTTTTACTTAATGAAACATATGCTTTAAACTGTCATTTTCTTGCTGTCATTTGGAGTCCTTACCATTCGTCCCCATCTTAAACTAGGTGCAACTTTGAATCTCTTACTTTATCAGCTGGGGTCTTGGTGGAGCTGAATAAAACAGATTAACATACTGTTGTCTCATGTTTTTCAGATGACACTGTTGTTAATATGCAAAACAACCAGATTTTCATTTACTTTTTGTAACAAAACACTTTAAACCCCTGTTCAATTTGTCCTTCATTGTAAGCCTGAGATCATTTTGCAGTGTCTTACCTGGACAGTTATTCCTTCCCCCCTCTCCCTTTTTTTGTGCAATATTTTGTACCTGTCTCTATTGAATTTCATAAAATTTATTGCAAACATTTTTCCATTTATCAAGATTACCTAGAATTTCAATCCTGTCCACCAAAACATTTATAACCCCTCTGGCCTGATTTTGTTCATATAATTTATTCATCAGCCCATCACTAGAAAATACAGTCATCGGACCTTGAACGGACCTTTGTAGGGCCTCACTTCATAGGGCTGCTCCAGCTTCTACTCTTTCTTATATATTTTTTTAATTATACCTACTCATGGGTTTTTTTGGTTGTACGTCCTCCTTATTGTCAATTTATCTTTAGCCATTTTCCCCGGTTTGCTTATGAGGATGTTTTGCAGGACAGTCTCAGAAGTCTTACTAGAATCAAATTGTGTCACATCTAATAGCAGCCTTTTAGCACTTACAGGAGGTTATCAAGAAGACAGAGCCAGGTTCTTCACAGTTGTGCAGGGCGGGAGGATGAGAGACAACAGGTGTTGAAACGAGAGGTTCTAACTGGTGGATATAAGAGAAACCTTTTCACTATGAGGAGGATCAAGCCATGCAGCAAGTTGCCTAGAGAAGTTGTGTGGTCTCCATCCCTGGAAGTTTTCAAGACCCGTCTGGATAAAGTCATGAGCAGCCTGGTCTGATCTCTGACCTGACCCTACTTTTTAAGCAAGAGGATGGACTAGAGACCTCCGGAGGTCCCTTTCAATCTGAACGATCCTATGATTCTCCTGCTTCTTACATCCCTCATAGCTTTTCTTTTTGTCCTCTGAATTTGCCCTTCTGAAATGTTGAGAATTCTTGTTCAGGCACCAGACATTGCTTTCACCACAAGGATGCCCCTTGTTCTCTGTTGGGTAATCATCAGATCTTGCTGACAGTATATCAAAGAGTATGGCTCATTTCACCACTTGTGTAAAACCTTTGTCTCTGCCTGATTTGTTGCAAAGTCTGTAATACAGTGTGGCATCAGTTTCCCAATATGCCATCTTCTGCCTGCAGTTCACTGGTGACATTGCTGCTTTTTCACAGCAGTGGAATAGCCACAATGACTCTGTAATTGTCACCTCCTGGACTGTACTACTGTGCTGGAAAGTGAGTGTGAAGGCAATGAGCAGGCTTCTGCAGCTACTAAATGCACCTTCTCACTGCTTTATGCCTTCACCAAGCCTATGCACTGGTTCCCAGCTAACTTCTAACGCCGATGTGAGGTCTTGGTTCTGCTCTTCAAAGGCAGTTAATGAATCAAGTCCATGCTACGTACGGGATTTTGTAGGTCAAGACTAACTGGTACAACACCAGTGCTCCTTTGGGACAGTACCTGTCTAAGCATTGTACAGCTTTAAGCATCAACCACTTTCAGAAGTGAACTAAAGTGATGAAAAAAGTTCTAATGTTGAAATTTTTTATAGGCCTTAGCTAAAGCAGGGACATGTATTCCCATCAATAGGCAGTCAATATATATCACCTCTCCCTTCTTGTGCCACAGCCTTGGACTGTTAAACATTATCAGGACTGCCCAGAGAACTGCAGAACAGCAGAGCACTCTTTATCTGCTAGAGGTGAACAGACAGCTGCCTGCCCATATGGAGAAGAAGCAGTTTTTCTTTCCTTTGATCCTGCATTTATCCATCTGTTTCCTCTCCGCTGTGATGCTCGGTGGCATGCGGCTGGACGCTCACCCCTTGCCCCTGCCACCACCAGGCAGAAGAGCAGAGGCAGGGGGGCAGGGTGCCAGTCCTGCTGTGCTTGCTGCACTGAAGGGAGCTGCGACTGGTTAAAAATAAATTTGAAAGCAGATGGTGAGGCAGATTATTGTTCATCCTAGGGCGATGATGATGATGTGCCAGCTAACTGCTGGTTGTCTATCAGAATTAATCAGGAACTGTTATGGCACGTGATCAGTGAAACCATTGCTCCCCCTGGGAAAAGGGAAGGAAGAGGAGAGAAGCAGCTGTGTAAATGAGTTATCAGAGATGCACTTTGTTTTCCAGGATATAAGAAGTTTCCTATGAAGAAAAGACTGTTTAAAAAGAAAAACAAGAACATTTTGAGTTATGTTTTCTTATGTATGCACACTCGCTTCTCTTGTATAGCTGTGGGTATGCCTAGCTCCTAAAAAGCAGCTGGAAAGATTTGGTCATTTTCTCCTTGGTTTTGTCTTACTGCTATTGTAGAACGTCTGGAATAAAACTGTTTAAGAGGTTTATAGGACCTCTAGGAGTACTATCTATATGGATAGTATGAAATACTTTCCATGGATATGCCTGGTATGGGTTTGTGATCTGCATCACAGGAAAGGATTTGACACTTACTGTTCTCAAAACACTTTGCAAACATTAATTCTCTACACTCCTGCAAAATGGACTAGAGGAAACTGAAATAAGTTAAAGCTGACTCAACCCATTGAGCTTAAAGGAAGTATCAGAGGTACAACTCAGGAGTTCTCATACTTTAGTAATCTGAAGAGTAGTTTACTTTTTTTTTTTAAACTGTCTAATAGGTTAATGAAATGGTGTAACAATTAACAGATGTCATGTTTTGCTTAATGAAATTAAAAAATAAAATAGGGAGTACATTTTTAGTTACCATTTTTGTAATGGAATCAACAGTAAATTTAGATCACTCAGTCCACTTAGCTAAACTGCCAGTCTATTTTTATTAACCTGGTAAAATTTATTAAACTAAATTTCTTACTTTGTGTCTTCAGCTTCTATTTTCCGGGCTTTCTGTCATGGCATATCCTTTCAGTGTACTTTAAGTCTGACCTCCAAAAATACATTTTGGTGGAGTGTGATTTATGGAAAGCTTGTGTTATTGTTTCTGAAGATATTTTAGGTGATACATTAAATACTTCATTACCTAAGGCTGTCAGGCATGTACAATTTACCATAAATATCACATCCTGTACAAACATGCATTGTAAGATATAAAAGAGGAATTCAATTTGCTCTTTCTTCACTTTTTTTTTGAACCACTCTTCTTTCCTTTTATACTTTCTTCTTAAATGATAATGCTGTGTGACACTTTCCTCTGCCAAATAATCTGAGGGTTTTGTCCCTATGTAGCAGTGAGTGGAAGACAAGGCAAGGCTGAATCAAGCTTCTTCAGCTCTTACTTTTCAGGTTATCAAATGTGAGATTTTAGCAGTAAGAGGAGATTAACTTAAAGCAGAAATAAGATAGAATGATGTGAAGGGAGGTGGTCCCTCTGTGCTCTCAAAATCTGCAAATGTCAAGATTGCTTTTTATTGCTTTATCCAGCTTTAATATAAGCTTCATCAATGTATCTCTTAGCAGCTCCAGAAGTGAGATGGCAAATCAGCAGCTATCTGTGACAGCAACAACCTTTAGGTCAGAAACACTGTTAAAACACTCCTGATATGAACAAGTCCTTTCCTGTTGCTGGTGCTGGAGATGATGAGACTAGAAATAAAGTACATTACTGGCTTACTTCTTGTTATACATAGGCCAGGCTGAGCTGGAAGACCAGTCTTGCTGCCTTTGTTTTCAATCAGTTCCACTTTGTGCCACTGCAGGAGGGCCAGAATCTTAGTATTTTACATTTCTAGCACCTGAATTTTCCTGTCTCATTTATTTTTCGATTTATTTTTCACCTTTTCAGGAATTAGTTTGTTTCACGTGTCCTCTACCCTTCCATCCTGATTTTTTTTGGCATGCAAGTTGCTGGAGTGAGACAGTAGTGTAAAGAGAGTTACGCACTCAGGGGGCGCTGTGTGAATTCTGGCTTGCTCTTTCAATCTTTTCAAGTAATTGGATGCTGGTAACACTGGGCTATATTCAAACCCTGCAGTGAGGAGTTTCCTGTTTCCATTGGTTAACATTACTCATTTTTACCCTGGAACTCGTGATAGAGGTTGCAGTGCAGACAGCAAAAACTGCCCTTAACTATAGAAGGTTTTCCCTCTAAAAGGAGTAATAATTGAAAATAGCACCTCCGTTCCAAGTGGGGAGTATCAGTGAGAGTGCCAGGAATTTCGCCTTTGAACAGTTATCAGCAGAAACGCTTATTTTTAGCATGCGTGTGGTACTTGCTATCATCTTACTAGGCCATGCTGTCATTTGAGTTCTTTTCTCTCATCTCTGCAGGCCCATGTGGTTCTCATTGCATGAGTCAAAAGAAAAGGGATAGATAAGATCATTCCATGGAAAGATAAAATGAAAAACCCTCACTGCTGTTTCTTTGTCTGGGACAGTGTGGGGAAGGATGTACCCATACCTTAGTCTCTTATCTTCACTACACACCCTGCCCAGTATCCTGGCCAGGCTTTTGTTCTGGGCAGTGGCCTTAGCAGTCTCTTCTGCGCACATCTCCTGGTGCCCTATTATTCCCCTCCCAATTTTTGTTTTCCTACGTTTTTGTAGGCCTCTAGTTTGCTAGGTTCCCTCTGTGCTCCAGGTTACATCCTGGCATTTGTGTGACTGTCATTTTGAAACTGCCATCTTTTTTCTCTCTGGCACCTTTCTGCAGTTTGGAGCTCAGCTGAGTCCCTCGGAGCCTCCCTTTCCATTTGCCCTCTCTTTTCTATTTAAAGATGAAATGGGGTCCTTCCTGCCAGTCACTGCCTCTGTCAGAGTTTTCAGTATCTCCGCGATTCCTTTAATGGCTCTCTATGGAAAGGGAGGGATGAAGGGCAGGCAGGCTATGAGCATAGCCTACTGAGTGCACCATCTTCTGAGAAAACTTCCCAATCTCACTTCTTTTTACCTCTTGCTTCCTTCTGCAGGCTCTGGCTGCAGCGCTGAACCCTGGATTATGCACAGGGGGCCGCACAGGTGGGCTCTGGCTTGGCTGTAATCCTTTCCTGGCCGTGGGAAGTGACCCTCCATTACTTGGCCCAGTTTGGGGTGTCCCATTTGGCATGGCTAGTTTTTGCAAGGAAGGGGCAACAGATGATTCATCTGAGAGGAAAGAAGTACTTGTACATGAAGGCTTTTTTAAAAGGTGTAGCATTAAGGGAAGAGAACAGGGAGTGGCATGACTGTACAGAATAGCTAAAGGTACAAAAAGGGTACATGGATATTCCAGTTTTCTTGATTGTAGCTAACAAATGAGGCTTCATGAGTTAAAATGTGAAAAATATGAAAATATGAAAAAGTTTAGTAGGTTCATAAAAATACTTTGTAATGCAACAAAGCTTGTGAGACTCCCAGTCAAAGGATATGTATGCAAGTAAGTCTCAGAAAGGGATCGGTTACCTTTTGTGTAACTGAGAATACTATTTAATCAATTAGAAAATACTAACTTGCATCATCCTTCATAGTCCTAGCAGAATATGAATCCCAAGAAGTCAATTGGAGAGAAACCCCATTCTTGTCACATACTACTATATATATTGGCTGTGCTAGGGCACATTTCAAAAACTGCAGGCTGGAATGTGATCTGTTACACCAGGAAACAGCAGATTTTGTGAATGTTGCCCCTCAGCTATTCCAGACCTCCGGGAGGGAGGATAACATGACGTCTGTTCTGATACAAGACTATCTTTGTTGTTAAGTAACCGGCATCTGCAAAACCTGTGTTGTTCATTGCAAAAGGCCTCCAAAGTCTCTCATAAAATGAAAAGGAAAAAGTAGACAGAAGAGCAGCTTGTCCTCGTTGTTTTGGCCAGTTTTGCAACACCATTGAGTAGAACTCTAGAAACAACAGGCTGTCCCGGAGCTCGCTGCCTTGCTTCCTCCTCCGGAGTCCTGCTGTTGCCAGCAGCTGCCATCAGACTTTCAAGGCCTGCCACTGTTTGAAGCACCATTATGGAAATGCATGCTTTTGAATTACCCTGGTAGCCTTTCAAATAGTGCCTTGGGATTATGGTTTAAGCATTTCATTCTTGCTCTTTGTTCTTAAATAGATGTCCTGTGTGTACATGAACAGATTTGCATGAAACCCAGAGCCTCAACAGCCACAGCACATTCCCCTGTGTAACCTTCCTTTTAACTGGAGTTTATTATAATGAGAAAAATTGCATTAATTTTTTTTTTTATTAATATGCCTTGTTCTCTGTTGGCGGCCCTGGTAGTTTTGGGGAGGAAGCTCATGCAGTGGGGAGTTTTTCTTGCCACATGGCAGTACTGAATAGAATTTGAAAGAAAATGGGTTTTGTTGTTGGCATTTCTGAGCCATCTTCTATGGAAATGGAACCCCTTTCTGACTACAAGTAATGTAGTAGGTGTGTCAGAATTGTAAATCCCTCTCCTCTGGGAATCTGCTGTACTAAAGGGGGTCAGTAGTTGTAGCAAACAAGGAAGAATAAATCTCTTCCAGAAAGTCAGAAGTGCTGATGTGGTTTAGCAAAGTGACCTCAGACATGGGAGTTATTTCTTGTTTGCCCTTGGCTGAAACAGGGGGGTCTTCATCAAGTCTCTGAACATCTCTGTGCTTCTGTTTCTCTATCCCTAAATATTTGAGATTTTCAAGGAAAAAAAAAAAAAGCTGTCCTTATGTATTCTGAATGAAGGTGTTGTTGCCAAGGGTGTTTTATCATACTAATTCCTATTTGTCTTGTTAACAGAGGGGTTCATTTTGTGCTGAGAGGGTCCAGAAGAAGTGCTGGACACTATTTGTGGCCATTCGTAATAACACTGTCATACCATCATTCTTCCAGATTATCTCTAGGATAATGTAACTGCTTGAGTAAAGATGCACTCTGCAGCTTAACAGAGAGACTTTATGTTTCCAGGACTGCCAGTCCCTCAATTTTTATACATTTACCTGCTGCTCTCAGAGAGAATAAATAATACATGTTATAATAAATAAATATGCACTGGCTAAGTGAAATTTCCCTGTGATTATAGTAAGACACTGCTTGATGGCAATTATAGAATATATTTCTCTCACCATTTGCTAATACTGCTGTGTGTTTAAGAGTATGCCTTTCTCTCTTTCTTTGTTGTATTTGAGTTGCCATCTTGTTTTTATTTTTTAAACAAGTTGTTTTGATCATTTTTCCTATGGTGGAGAATTGCAGTTTTGAACCCTCTTAAACACATTTCTGGCAGTATTACCTCATCTGAATCAGAAATAGTGCTACTGCATAAGTGCCCTTATAAACTGTCTGCTACATATATATTTCAATAATAGAAGCTTTGAAAAGAAATTGATTAACATTAATCCCAATGAAATGCTTACACCCTCCCAAACCTGTTACAGATGTGTGCTGATCATGCTTTCTGGGCAGCACCTTCCTGTGTAATTTTCAGTTCTTTACTTTCAGGTATCACCAGCCTGTTCTGGCTTTGCTCTGTCTGTTTCTGGGCAATGTTATGCATCTCAGTTGCAATATAACTTGCTTTCTGGATAGTTAAGAATTTTAAAGCAAGCTTTTCCAGAATGCCAAGATAAAGCCGGATGCATTTTAGGTTTGAATGGCAAAGCTAGATGTTTCATTCTGGAATTTAGGTTACCAAATCTTTCCTAAATGCTGACTTTTCCTGCACAAGGTCCAGTGTGTGTCCTTGTACCATAAGGACCTCTTTACAATAGCATGTGCATTGGACTGTCTGGCATTCCAGACAAGACTAATATAAAAACAAACACTTTCTGTGTCACATTTCAAGCGAGAGCACTGCAGTCAGCTTTGGGCAGTGGAATGCCCTCAAGAGCTTGAGATCTGGTGGACCATGAAACCTGTCTCAGAAAGATGAGATGTGGCATTATTAGTTTTTATGTAACAGCGTGCTCTGTAATTGGCTTTTTAATGCATATAGAGGAATACTGAATTACTTGCAGAGAGGGTGGTATTGCTGTGGTATGCAGGAGAGATTATTTGGTGGGTTTGTCTATTTTTTGCCTAAAACAACTGGATTTTTGCAAGTCAAACGTGAATATAAATGTGCTTGGGACAAATACAGGGAGAGGAGAGGGATGGGTCAGGGGAAGGCTACAAGATGAAATTAACAGGAGAGAGACTCATCTTTCCTTGGGGGCAGGGACCTGTTTCTCACTCAGACATGTTGGGTTGCTTTCTCATTGAGATGCTAAGGACCATTTAATGAAGGCTGAGAAGTCCATTTAAGTCTGAGAGTCACTGAAGATCAACAGCTCCTAAAGTCTAATCTGCATTATCTATAATCCAGTTAACTGTCAACTCTTTAAACAATTCAGCTGTAATCAACAATTAGCTCTGTTACTAACATGGTCCATTCAGGTCTTTAAAACTCTCTTTGCTTCAGTTTAATCCCTCAGGTGGCTACTTCTAGTAGGTGAGTATCCCTGTATCCTAACATGAAGTATGTTGTGGTAAATAATGATCCAGATTTGTTGTAGCCACTCAACCTGCTATTTCTGTCTTTAATGATTCAGGAGAGAAATTCCTTCAGGTGCTGTCATAAATAGTCCTCTGAATCTTGAAAATCAATGAGAAATAAAAGGAAGTTAATTTTAGTCTGCACTGACAGCACTGCCTATTACTTAGGTTGCTCAGTATTTCCATTATATGATCTTGGATTGTTTGGGAGGGGAGGGGGTAGGAATTGCTCTCGTTTTCTTGTTTTGTTCATAACTTTGTCAAAGTTGCAGAGTTTTTTCATTCTAGGTATCCTCCTAAATGCATAATCCCCCCATCTAGGTATCCCCCCATAAATATATGTTGCCAAAAAATAGCGTGGCTGTTTTGAAGGATGGGGCTAAGAAAGCAGATGAGACAGGAGAAACGTATCTCATTGCCTATATTATAATGTTTTGAATGACAGATTTTGTTGTGAAAAGTTGTTTTATCTCTCTGGTTTGAATCAGGAAATTGATCTGATGACAGGCTGGGGCTCAAATTAAGAATAGGATTAACAGATCAAAAAGCATGTGTAAGAGTGCCACAGGAGAGGGAAGAAGTTGAGATTGGAAAAAGGAGCCCAGGAAAAGAAGGTTGGACAGGGAAGTCTGAGGAAGTGAGAAACTGTAAAGTCCAGACTGAGAAAGCAGGCGTGTAAAAGCAGGACTAGGGAGTCTAGGACTTGCTAGTAAGGAGAATAGGACCATCAGTGTTTCAGAGCGGGGAAAAGCCAGGAACTGGGACAGGAAGAGATGGGAGGAGGTGGGTAGACAACATGAGGCTTGGGGCTAACAAGTAGAGTAGTTGGAGCCCACAAAGCACATTTCCTTCAGGAAGCTGGAGCAGAACCCAAGGTCCCTCACTCTCATCGTCCCTTTGTTTCCAGCAAGCAAGCTGGCAAGGCAGCCTGCTTCCCCCTACAGCTGGTCCATACAGCACTAACAGGTTGTCATCTTCTCTGTTAATTTATTCAATCAAATAGCAGAGGTCTATGCGGAACTGAAGGCTCCAAACCTGCTGGTTAACCATATGGGCATTGGCAGAACATCACATGGCGATTTGTATTTTTCTGGTTTCCCGTTCGTAAGAACCTAGGACACTTCTGTCCTTTTCTCAGAATCTTCATAGTGTCTTTTTCTTGTCAAATGAAGCACACAAGGTTAGGAAGTGCTGCATATTGCGTATGCATCCTGTAACTTGTTCTCTACCACATAGATTTTTTTCCACAAAACTTGTCATTCACTTAGTGAGAGAGACGAGCTATGAACATCTAATGGTCCCTTGTCTAGTCTGCTGCAGAAGAAGGAAAGATGCTCAGTGTAAGAGATGGGGAATTACTAGAAGAAAATGGCTGTGGTAGCCCCAGAAACATGGTCCAATTCTCCAGGGCAGCTGAGGTCCTGTGTTGTGCTGGACTAGTCATTTCACGCTAAACTTTTTGAAGACTGTCATTAGCAGTTGTTCCTAACTCATTTGAGGTTCCTGATTCTAAAGCCCGGAAGATGATTTGTAAAAATACTGTGTGCTCATTGCTGTAACAGAAGTTTCAGAAAAGCATTTCTTAGGCATCTCAAATCAAGTACTGCTCAGATCAGCAGATACTTCTGAAATTGTGCCATCTGTGCCTTAGTTCACCCTCCACATAATGGTTATAATGCTACTTCTAAAAGAAGGTTGTAGGCGGTTTTGAAAATAAATTAGCTTAATGCTTTGTTACACAATGGAGAATAAAGAATTAGATGAGGTTGAAGGCTGGAGCAATAAAAATGGGCTGAAAGATTAGTATGAAGTACAATGTCCTGCACCTAGCATCTAACAGAAACTTCTCCTGTAAACCTGGAGTTCATCAACTAGTTTCCTACAAAGGAGGATGAAATATCTGGGAGTATTGCTTATTTAGCCTTGCAAAATGAAAGTGGAAGAGAGGGTATGACAGCAAGTGTAAAAATACCTAAAGGACTAACAAGAGGGTGGGAGCTAGCTGAAGTGAGGGACGATTTTTAGCACAACAGTAAATAGGTTTGAAAGGAATGGGAAAAAATGTAGGTTGAAAATGAAAGTGATTTTAAGTATCAGAGGAGTGTGATTGTGGGACAGTATCCCAAAGGAGAGAGTGGAAGGAAAACACCTCATTGGGCTGAAGATGCCACTTGATCCCTTCGAGAAAGGGTGTGAGCAGATCCTGGACTCAGACTCAAGCAGCTGTGGCTAATTAAACCTGTATGCTTGGGATAAGCCAAACTGAAGCAGTGTGAGCACTGTTAATTCTGACATCTCCTAACTTCTGAGAGTGCTCCTCTTTGCACCCTCCCCCTTAACGTAGGATTTTTTGTGTACAATAGAATTGCAGCAGGTGTAATACCAGTGTTTGGGCACTGTGTCTCTAATGCATGTGGACAGTTGACCTTTTCCTTTTCTTGAGTGAAATCAAGTCCGTAGGAATTATCTCTAAGTATTCTGGCCCTATGCTTTAGAGCTTGAGCTACAGCTTAATCCTAGTATGCCTTGGGGAGCCAGATTACCAATGTATCTGTCGTTTAGAGTCTAGGAGCAGGTGAGATCTCTTTCAGATGGCTAGTTTTTTTTTTTTTTAACGTGCAGAGAAATCTCTTGAGCACCTGAGCATGGAATTAATAAATGTGCATGGGAAGAAGAGGATGTATGTGCTCTCCTTTAGTATTTCCAGGGTGCAGGAAAGCCTCATGTTTGTTTGCCCCAGGATAGCTGCTTGTCCTCGTTTATGCAACATATTGTAATGGAAAAGCTTCGGTTGTATCAAGGCTGAAGGAAAAAATATATCATCAGAGTGGAACATTGCACCCATCACAGCCTTTGGATGGCCTCCACTTCGTGTTAGTCATATGCAGTACTTATTTGGAAGGAACATGTGTCAGTGCTGATGTGATGTGCCATGTCATAAAAGCTCTGGTGACATTTTTTGACCTCTTAACATCCAGCAAAAGAGATTTGTAACACATAAATGCCATCTGCCATGGCAAAGCAGCTTCTCACTTCTCTAATCGTAGATGCCTCTTATGAAATGCTGTGTCACCTTGAAAAAAATCAGCATATTAATGGAGGAAGCTTGTCAGTTCAATCATTCCCAGATTCTTTACATAATTCAGCTATTAACTTTTTATTTTCTGCTCATTGGGAACCCTAAGCGATAGAAGTTGCAGCAAATCCATCATAGCTTTAGGAATTCTGTTTCATTAGCGCTGTATTTACTTTGTGATTTTTAGGTACTCTGAGTTGGAACCATCCTCTCTGTGTTCATAATCTTTTGCAAATACTCGTGGGGATCCTGAGTGGAAGTGTGAAAAGTCTGAGCTGTCTCAGGAGCAGGACTTTAAGGGGGGTTGTAAAAAGAGAGGAGGGTTTTCCTCATCAGCCTGCATTTGTCTGTTCACTTAGCCCATTATGGGAACCGAGATGTACTAATTATTTTTAAATGATGCAAGTTGTACAGATTGGTCAGACTGATAGCCTCAGCTAGAGGATAAAGAGACCAAACTTGGGCTTCACTCTTAACCAGCCTGACTGCTTATATAACATACAGTTTCTGAATCAGTAGCGGCAATTTTTACAGCCAGAAAAAACAAGCACAGTGTTTTATGCTTGGATGGGAGAGAAGAACACTTTATCCACTTGTCCTTTACTTTGCATGCCACTGTTGTTGGCCACTCTAGCTTTTACAGGTAGACAAGACAAACTTTCTAAAAAGATAGTTTATTTCAGGAAATGTGTACATTTTACAGGCCATGCATACAACATGCTTGGATGAGATGTGCCAGGGTAGAAAACTGCATTTATACAGTCTGTGTTGAGAGCTGCAACAGCTTCTACCTCCTGTCATAAACAGTGCTTTAAAGTGTTTTCCAAGCACTACGCAAGCATTGTCTAGCCCTCGCAGCCATCAGTGTAGAAGATAGGTGTGTGTTTTAAGTGACAAGACTAGCAAATCTGGGTAAGCAGCAAAACAAGATACCAGAAGTCGTGGCTTGCAAGCCTGTTTTGTTATATCATGCCTCAGTGCCTTGGGCAAACCCCATTCTTTTGATTGTGTTTATACATCGCATCAATGATGTAGCAGGCTCCAACACGGATTGTAATACTGATTTTTATACATGAACTTAGTATTTCCCTGATGCGACCTGTCCTTGGGCTCCCTATGAGTTAAAAGGTATCTTTTTCCTTTCTTCGTTAAAGTATTGAGAGATGATGCTAGATATGTAGAGGTGCCACAGAAAGGATAAATAAAAAAAATCACACAGGGACAAGAGAAATCCAGAGGTCTCTGGGCGTAGCTCTGGATCTAAGTGTTCTAGGGAGGCAGCAGCACTTTCTCAGTCCAGCACTTGGAAGGATAAATCATTACGCTGTGCTACTGCCCTCGTACTGGACCAGATGGCAGAGTCCCACTGTGCATGCGCTTCCCTAAAGTTCCTACTCACAGATGGACCAGTGAAACCAAAAAGCCTGCTGTGCACAGGTTCAGGAGGTCTGCTGTAGCTGCATTGCCATGCAGCCATTTCAGTTGCCTTGTGTTTAACCTGTTTTTATAGATCTCGATGAGGTCTGTAAAACAAGCTTATTCTTAATTGCCATTCATGTAATTCTTAGCTTGTCATTAATTTGAGGAAGTTAATATGGGGATGAGGTGGGATATACTTTTGCATTTGCTACTCTGCAGTAATGACTATTCTGCATGCTTTGGCCCTGCAGCAGAAAGAGAAGCCATCTTTTCTTGCATTTGCTGCAGAGTGAAAATGGTTATACTGGCAGTTATTGCAGAGTAGTTAGTGCAGTGTAAAACTACACCCTGCTTCACTGCCAAATTAACTTGTTCATGTGGTCATACCTATAGAAATAGCAGTGCAAGCACCTGAAACAGATGACATTTGAACTACTAAGAATATATTGTGAAGCTTTGTATCACAGCCCAATAGTGGATGGCATTTAAAATGTGTGGCAAGGAAGCGGGTGTGTGAGATTCAGAGATGTCTCAATAGTGGTACTGCAACCCATCTGGGCTTTTTTGAGAGAGAAACTGTACCCCAAGCTGAGTATCACTGGATGACATCAAAGTGCTTGCTTTGTTTTCTGTTTAAATAATAACCAGGTGCACTGTGTGTGGGAAGGGAATTGTCAGAGTGAGAAAAGCTATTTAGCATCAAGCTAAGAAAACAGCAAAGCATTGCTGTTAAAAATACGGTGTAAAGAGCTGGGCCTGTTGCTTTTCTTCCAATGCTTAGCAACTTTTTTTGTTTTAGGAACTTTCCGCTGTACTTTCTGTGAGACTGAAGTGGAGGAAGATGAGTCGGCGATGCCCAAAAAGGATGCCAGGACACTCGTAGCAAGATTTAATGAACAAATTGAGCCTATCTATGTGCTGCTTCGGGAGACAGAAGACGTTAACTTAGCCTATGAAATCCTCGAGCCAGAACCCACAGAGATTCCTGCCCTGAAGCAGAGGTGGGAACGGGCCCTGTCTTCTCTGACTGCACTGCTTCCTTGCAGCACACTCGGCTGCTCTGTGAGGCTTTCCCAGACCTTGTGCAGCTTGCTGGCTGCAGTGAGGACTTGCTTGTTTAGGACTAGCTATGCAAGCAACTGACAAATTCCCTAAGGAATGTATGGTTTATAAGGAGGTAAAGGGCTGCAACCATTTTTTACTAAGCCAAGCAGATTCCTAGTCTTCTATGGGGTGGGGAACTCAAACTGTCTGCTGCTTGCTAAGCTGCAGATTGTATGTTTTCCAAGCCCCAGTATTTAAGAAGAACTGCAAGCTGCAGCCACTTTGCAAAGTTCTGTACATACTGTCTAGTCTCCAGAATGTATTTTGGCTACCATTTCTGATTTTCTCCTACTTGTTACACACCACTTCTTTTTTGGGGGAGGCCATGTTATAGTCAAGGACTCTTTAAAATGGGAAATGGCATTTTCTTTCAGAACCTTCCTAGCTGTACAAAACCAGATGATTTTTACATAATGCAGAAAGATGCAAGGAGCTGTCAGTTTTGTCAGCTATGGTGAAATGTGATGCGCTTCTCTCTGTTTAAAAAATAATAATTAAACACACAAGAAAAAAGGTATGTACTATGGAGTAAAGCATTCCCACAATGCCTTTAGTTAATGGGAGAGCAGGCAGGAGGGTACTCCTTTTTCTCTTAGGCTAACCTTGAGAGAGAATGTACCTTATATATTCATGCTAGACTAAATCATGTCATAAAAATGCTTTTTCTATTCATTGACTTTTTCTAGCCAAGAATGTAGCTAATTTTGCTCATCATCTGATGGAAAAACAGAAGCAATACAGAGATGGGGAACAGATCTTTCAAGGTCACTCAACATGTCTTTGTTGATACAGGGCAACTTTGAAGCAAGCCTTTATTCCCAAGTTGAATCACTAGACTTTGCTTTAAAAACCCTTTTCTGTAGTTTAGAACTGGGATAACCCCACTGACAAGAGAGTCCTTTCTCAGTCTTCCCCATGGCTACCTTATCTATGTGCACAGAAAATTAGCACAGCAGAAGCCTAGTGAAGTCCCATGATTAAACAGCAGCACCCACTTACTTGACTCTTAAATACTTAAAAAACATTGTAAATGATTAATTACTCTGTGCAAGGCGTAACAAAATAAACAGGCAGCTTTTTAAATGCTTACTTGAACACAACTTGCTTCAGCACATAGAATGATTTAATTATTTATTAACCCTTATTAATTCAACGCAACTAATTGCATGAAAGTGCTGCTGTGAGATTTTTGAAAGAAGTGCCAAACCCTGGGTTATTTATTCTTTCCATTTTATAGAGTCTTCATTACTGAAATCATTGACAAAACTGACATTCAATGTTTCTGAATCAAACAAAAAGCTCATAAAGTTCCTGTGTCTTCTCTTTGCACAGACACAGGCAACTTCATGGGTTTTCAGGAGAGTTTTAGCTCTAGCTGACTACACTGAACTTGCCTGTCATTCACCTGCCAGGAGAAACCAGTCAGATCTTCATTTATGTCTTTCTAGGAAGCTGTCGATTTTGTTAATCTTGGCAGAGCATAAATTTGCCCCACAGAGGTTTCATAATAAACCTGCTTTACTGAAGCCGTTCTCCATGACTTTCTAAAACAGATGTTTTTTAATATTCCTGCATTTTCTTTTGTCAAAATGGCAGGACTTCATGTAACATAAATCTTCACTGAATTAATTCTTTGTGGTCACGCTATCAAGGACCATGGGTCCCTTCCTGTTAAGTTGAAGGTCTTAAGAGCAGCTAAATGAGAAAGTGCTTTATTTCAAACACAGCACAAGAGAGTTGTTCCCATTTTGCAAGACCTTTTCCAACAGTCTGCACAGGTTTGAGATAAAATTTGAAGCTGTTTTCCCATTGTACAATGTGGTTTCTGTGGGCCATACCTCAGCTGTGTCAAGGGTTATTTATGTCACCCTTAAAGCTGGCTTAACCACTCATTGAAAGAGACCATCAGGGTAGAGAAACCTATGGGTAGCAATGCAAATACAGCCAGATCTGAGCCACTGAGCTGCCACTGTCTGAACAGTCTCTAGTTGCAGGATGGCCATGCAAAGTCTAGAGCTAGGGGAAAAAACAGATCTTGGATCTTAAAGAGAGGTTATTAAAAGAGTTCACTCCCTTCTGCTCTGAGTGCTCCTTTAAAGCAGTTTGCACATCTGGCCTTTTGCTGGTGTCTGATCTGTGGTGTTTAATCCAGTGTTTTGGAATAGGGGTGCTGAATAATATTATTTCTTGCAGTAAAGGGGTATTTCCCTGATCATATAGTCTTGAGAGGCTGCTCACTTCTAGTAACAGCATCATTGAAGCTGCAGTTGCACAGACAATGAAATAAGTTGAGACTTGTTGTTTACATTCCTACAAAGCTCACCAGAGGTCAGGGAGTAGACAGCAACTTCCCACAGCTTTTGGTCACAGAATGGTCTGTCTATGACTTAATCACTTAGATTGTTCCATGTAGATGTGGCACATTGGCATACATGATTTAAAGTAAATTACACTGTAGGTTTCTCTTATAGTTGTTACTTTCCTTTTTAAAATGTTCTTGGTATCTTGGAATAAGTGTTTTGCTGCTAAATGATGTTGCGTAGGAGAAAAGTCCATTTCAAATACACTGATGGGAACCTCTGTGCAAAAGTTTAATTAGGCATTTCCTGGCCCTACTGCATATTTAGCTGTCAAGCTGCAGTCCTAGAGAGGGAGGGCTTGAGGGAGAGTTGCATTGTGTATCTTGTGGGGAAAGTGGATTACATAAAATTGTCAGAGAAACGCTAGATACAGATTTCTATTGTGTGGGAAGCAGAGTGGTGCTTTTCACAAAACACATGCCTATCTTGGAAACCTGAAAGGTATGAGCACTTGAAATAACACTCCGGGAAGAAGGTCTCTGTGCGGTTCCTTAGGTTATATAAGTGATATATGTGCATAAATCTTTTGCTTCTGCCCAGAAATTGGAGCTTGCTGTCAAGCTTTCCTAGTGGGGCTGGCTGTGGGAGAGAACCAGACAGTTAGTGTGTGGATACATACTAACACAAATGTTGTGGAGTATTTTGCTAACAGATCCCAACCAACCCACCATTAGGAGGTTGTCCATAGCCCTCAATCCAGACTGAGACTGAACACACCAATATTTATTTTATTTGAGGAAGCAGAACGATCACCTACCTGCATATTTTTCCCTCATTGTTTACCCCTGAAAATCCCGCAGACTTAGCTCATTAAGCAGTGGTTGAGTCCTTACTGAATTGAAAAATTGCTTATTACTCAGGTCTTCTCCAACTGCAACCTTATTTTAAGTTTCTCCTTTGGAGGAAGGGTTGTTGAGTAGATAGCAAATGAACTGTGCTCCCTGACAACAACTATCGGTTCAGTTTCAAAGCTGGCAGCAGAACAGGAACCCTGTTAGTACCCTTGATTGATTTGCTCTGGACAAGAGGAGGAATCCAGGCAGATCTGGGAGAAGCCATAGATACCATTTACAATCAGATGACTGAAATTATATGGTGTCCAGTACAGGCTGAGAATAGGCTCAGTCTTCAGTGGATCTGTTTCTTTGAGAAGATGAAATACTGTTTTGAGGTAGAGGAATGGTCATGTTTGGCTTTCTCTACCACAAAAGCAGTGAGTTTCCATTCTGCTGCTTTTCCTGATTAATCCATATGTAAAAGCACAGGCCAGAGAGTATTTTGGGCTCACTGCAATCACTGTGCAGAAAATACTCCACCTGATGTCCTCTTTCCATCAGATCCAAGCAGGACTGTTTCCTTTCTTCCTCAGTCTCCTGAACTAGATGGGAGCCTAGAGGAAAATGTGCAGGCTGCAACTCCCCTCAGAAAAGGCAGGATTGCTAAATTCTGACTGTCGGCCCCTTTACAGCAGTCCTCACCTTCCTTTCTGCTGCTTTACCACTGTGAAGACACTTCTGTCTAGCATCTTCCTACACACCATCACCATACAAAACCCTTTGCCCTGCCCTAGTCCTCTGGCTTGAAGGTGCCCTCTCTTCTTTCCCTGTCCAGATTCCTCAGTCCTCCCAAGGCCGTGTCTGTGGATAGTACAAATCTTGTGCATAGCACAGGAGATATGGCTTCACTTGGTAATTTTTGCAAGTGCATTGTCACTTGCAATTCAAGCAGGGGTTTGAACTCTGTTTTTCATGGTGAATTAACTCCTTCATGAGTCCTGTGATTAATAACAGTTCACAGATCTGAGCTTGCTGGGTCTCTGGGCCTATCAACTGACTTGGTTAAACTTCAGTGTTATATTTTATTCAGCATAGTGAAAGGACAAAAAGAGACTTTTATACCTGATTGCTGCTCAATTATGTTTTGCTGCTGTGACTTTTATTTCAGGGTATTCTGGGATGAAACTAGGCTGATTTGTTTGTTTTTACATAAGTGCCTCTACAGTCTTAATGTTGCCTCTGCTTTCCAGTGTATTTTGTAGAAGTTTTCATGACTTCATGTAGGGTTTCCAATTAGAGACCCCCCCAAATTCCCCAAACCAGCAAGCTGTCATAGAAATTTCTGGCACCACATGTAAGAAATGAGAATAGAAGTTTTCGGTGCAGATCACAGGAGCTAGCTAATCATAGTTTAAGTTATGCATTGCAACACTGGCCAGGAAAGGGCTTACTCTGAATGGTCTAACTGTTTTTATCCCTTTGACTTTTATACAGCAAGGAGCGTGCTGCTGCTGCTGGTTCAGGGACAGCTGGCCTTACAGGTGGGCACCATCGGGAAGCATGGACTACAAAAGGACCCTCATATGAGGACTTGTATACCCAGAACGTTGTCATCAGCATGGAAGACCAAGAGGATCTTAACCAGTCTGCAAGTGAAGGAAAGCCAGCCAGAGAGAGGCCAATTTGGCTGCGGGAGAGCACAGTGCAGGGGGCTTATGACCCTGATGAAATCAAAGATGGTAAGAAAATTCACAGAGAAGTGCTTCTCTGTTTATGTGATGCTCTTGGAGTGTGGTGAAAAATGTATGCCCCTGTGTATGTACAGCTGCTGCTCCCAACCCTCCAGATTTTATCTGCTCCCATCTACTGTGCAAAGTACCTGTGTGTAGGTAGATGTAAAAAATCCTGATTTATTAGATCAAGCATTGAAATCTAGGTCAGTAAAGCTGAGCTGCCCACAGAAATATGTTTGGGCTTCTGAAATGTTAATTATCTGTTACCTCTTCCTGTAGCTTCAGTAACATACATTCTTCTGTCTTCGGAGTTATTTGGTTTTGGATGAGGGTCTTTCAGCTTCATCTGGAAAACTGACTGCCAATGCAACACTGCTGGAAAATAACATTTAAATTGTATTTGGTGACTCTGAAGCACACCAAATCTATCAGCAGTGTTTTTGCATTCCCAGCCTCCTTCTTGCCATTTATTTTTCAAAATGTTTTATATGAAGAAGAGTATGTCAGAAATATTGCTTCTGGGAGTATGGTAGGAGAATCTGTCACCGTGGCAGGTGAGTCATTATTGCTTTCCATTTGTTTCTCCCCATCTTTGCTTTTATTTTCATTCATATTGGGTCAAATTGTCCGTAGATCACAGCCAAGATCTTCTACCCACTAGTAGAAAAGCTGTGCTTTGAAAAGTTTGCTGTTTAAGCTTATACACTGAAAATAGGAAATAGACCTCTTATCATTTTTATGAGGGTGAATCAGCAGAATCTTCCAAGTCACTTGAGAATTATAGAATGAAACTGGTGATGCTCTAGGAAAAGAAAATGGCAAAATGGAGTCATGTACATAAACATGACACCGGAATCATTCCTTTCCCAGTGTGATCCTCAGGAGAAGAGATGAAAGGAGTACTGTAGGTATGGGGGAAGAAAAGAAAATGGATGCAAAATAACAGTCAGGAGATATCTAATGATCTTGTTTGCATATAACTCCTTTAAAACAAATGGATCCCAAGCATTTTCCAAACAGATTGAACAAACTGAGGTGATTGAAAGAACCTCCTCCTGCAGTCTGTTGCAGATGTTGTTGTTACTCACCAGCCTAGTTTTTCACCCAGTTTTTCTGCTAGACATTTGATTTACCTGTACTTTTAAATTGGCTCCTTGAGATGCATTTTAGTGTACACAGCATAAAGGTTTCTCAAATGCCACTGAAGGACCTGGAGGGGGAGTACATCCTCTGCTTACAGCACAGTGGCATCACTGCTTAATCTTCATAACTACTGGAGATCACAGAGGGAACTTATGGACCTAGCCTGAAGCTGCTGTTGGAACACATCTACAGGGCTCTCAGACAGCATAAGCATGAAGGAAGAAAATTTGGGGTCACTGGCAGAAAATGTTCCCTGGCTGGGTCTGGCAGGAACAGTTTTTACAGAAGGAGGCAGCTCCGCTCCCGAGCCACAAAGTGAGACTCACAGTGCTAACCCAGACTGCTGTTGCTTCACAGCTCTCAATGCAATAGCCCATGATGTTAGTACCCGTATGGGTTGGCAACAGCCCATGCATAACAAAACCTGAATACCCTCTTTGGTTGCAGCCACTGTTGGAGAAGGGAATTGGGCTAGATGTTACTTGGTTTGAATGAGTTCAGTCATTCTGAAGTTCTTATGAAAAACCCGAGAGACCAGGCACCTCAGTGATGTTAGTTGTCTGAAGAGAGAACTGCAGAATTACTTGCTCTCATTTTCAGCTGCCAGGAAGATTGTTTCTTCCTAATATGTTGCCATGCAGATCCATGTAGTTATGATGTCTGAGTTTGACCAGAGTAATGAAGCCATAAATCATGGACCCATATGCAGCAACCTCTGTCCTGTTGCAACTACTTCAGATTCTGTAGTCTTATTTCCAGATGGTCCTAATGTGCCAAGCTTTTGATGGGACTGGCCTTAATCTGAAGAGAGCTGCATCTTCCTTCACCAAGCCAGCTGATCACTTTTTAACAGCAAGTTTCTATAAACACCAAGAAAACTGTCAAAAATGAGGAAAATGTGAAGGGGGAGAAGAGAGGATTTTCCTCCAAGCAGGGACAAGACAGGAATGTAATCACACAAGAAAGTTTCTCAGCTGTGGACAAGTTAAGCATCATTTTGTGGATCACTGTGTGTTCTGATCTTGCCTTTTCCTTATATTAAACACACAGTGTGCCACATCCGACAGCTGGTCCCACTATGAGTAGACATTTAGCCCTTAGACTTGGGGACTTATGAAGGGAACACCTGCACATGCTGCTTGCTAGCTGCTTCAGTCTATACCTTTGTTATTGGCCGTGGAAACTCATTTGCCATAAAAACATGAGTCTAGTAAAGTTAGCATGGGTCTTTTGACTTTTATTTAACCGCAGAAAAGGACCAATCAAAACCAACCAAAAACTCTTACGGCTTTCAGGACTAAATGTGGAGCTTACTTCCTTAGTTTACCTGTTTCTCAGCACATTTTTGTCTCAAGTAGAAAAAAATAGCAAGTGCATTTTTGACCCTGTGGGGAAAGACTTGGATGTCAAGTGCTTGGACATGGTGATAAAACCATGAGGGTCCTGGTCTTAGAAAAGAGGGCCAGTGGCATTAATGTATGAGGGCAGAATGCCGTCACCTCAGCTCCAGTGATTGTTCATATGCAGAGACTTTTGGTGCAAGAAAGAGTTTGCCATGAGGAATCTGTCCTACTTTTTATCCCTTGTTTTTACATAAGGTTCTCTATATTTCATTTTTTATTCTGGTTTGTTGTTCTTTTTCATACTGCCTGTAGGTTTATTAGTGTTGGGTGGACTCACAGTACTCGGTAAATGTAGGACTTGGAGAGATTTTCTGTAGAAAGCCACCTCTTGAATAGAATTTTATCTTTCAAATCTGTGAACTGCAGACATCCTGCTTACCCAAACCACGTCAAGCTCTCCCAGCTTTTGTACAGCCAAGCTTACCCAAGCAGGAACACAGGCCTTGTGTCTGTCAACTGGGAAGCCACAGCCCCCTTCAAATAAGAGTTCCAGGTAGGAGACCAGATAGACCAGCCTCACCTTTGTGGCTGGGCTGCATTTCAGCTTGGAGAACAGTGTTTTAACACAGCCCTTCCACGCTGTGCTGTGCAATTTGGCTACAGGCTGTAAGTTTCATTTGCTTTGGAAGATGGTTCTCACGAGCACCATATTCCTGTAATGAACTTTTCTCCTTCCCTCCTGGTAGATGCACCTCTGAGGTTCTGAGACACTGCTCCTTTGGATGCTGATTTATAACATGTTGTTTCCTCATACTCCCTGTCTGCCTGGTTCCATCTGCTTCTCTGTCTTAATCCTTACAGACTGGGGGCTCTGCAGGGCAGAGCCTGTTTTTGGTTCTGTGTTTATAGTCAGTGCCTGGAACAGCCCAGTGTCTTCATCATCACTGAAAGTCGCCCAGGCTGTGGACATGCAACCCAGAAACAAAGGGCCAAAAAGGAAACAGCTTGTGCTTGTTCACCTATGAAACAGCCCTTCCTGGGGATTGCTCTGACAAGTGTCATCATTAGGTGCATAGTTCAGGCATTTGGAAGCCCAGATTTAGATCCTAAGGACTGCTTTCAGCTCCATAATAATGAAAGTGCTTCAGTCCAGCTAGGGGACACCTCAGTTTGACACCTCTCTGGGCAGTCTTTTAGTGACAGCATAGCGGCAAAAAGGAATAAAGATTCAGAGAGCCTTCAGGGCTGGCACCCTGATCTCTGAGAAGAAACTATTATTCCTTTGTGTCTCTTTGCAGGTGGCCGGGATCTGGATGCATTCCAGGAGCGTGAGGAGGGCCGGGCAGCTCTAGATGACAATGAGGAGGTGATGCGTGCCCTGCTTATCCATGAGAAGAAGACACCCTCTGCTTCAACAGTCACCGTCGGAGGTGCGGCTCCTCTCTCCGGTGCTAATGCCAGTGACTCCGAGAGTGAGACAAGTGAGTCAGAGGAGGAATCCCCCCCCCGCCCTGCTGCCACAGCCACCACGACATATGGGCTGGAGGATGATGAGGAAGATGAAGAGTTTGAGGTGGTGGCAGAGGACCCCACTGTCATGGTGGCCGGGCGTCCACACTCTTACAGCCAAGTGAGCCAGCGCCCTGAGCTGGTGGCCCAGATGACTCCAGAGGAGAAAGAGGTTTATATAGCCATGGGTCGACGTATGTTTGAGGACATGTTTGATTAACTGCTTCCTGCCATGGCATTTTTCAAAACATGGATTTTTAAGCCAGAAACTCCCTAGTAAAACAAGACTGAAGTGAATCTTTTCTCCCCTGCTCACGGGGACACTGGGGCTTGGACGTCCTAATCTCAGGCATCATGCCCACCAAAGGGGCATCAGGAAGGCTGCATGTGCCAAGACAGGTAGGGGAGGTCAAGTCTCAAAAGTGAGGAAGTTTGTGAGGTAAAAATCTGCTTTAGAATGCCCTGCACAGGCACTGGGTTAAACCAGTGCCTCCTCCCAGTTGTTTTGGGTCTATTTTTGTTGCAGATCCTAAGAAATTCCACATCTCTGCCCTCAGAGGATGTGAGTGCTCTGTGGTCTGATCAAAGTGCTCTACAGTGGAGGGTGTAAGTTACAGCTGCCTGTGCTGAATGGGGGTGAGGAGGGGAGAGCACTTGTCTGCTGATGAGGTTGGGCAGGGCTTGTCTGCAGGCCTGGGCACAAATAGCTTATATCTAACCTCCTGCCAGCGACGACTGGCCACAGGGCTGGTTATTTCTAAGCAGCCCTGTGGGCAGCAACCCATGTTATTTTTATTGCTCCTGTTGTCTCCTTTCTAGGTCTTTTACAGAGGGAGGTTACCGTCACAGCCATGTCTGACTCTGCAGTGTGTCCTGGCCAGGTTATGTCTGCATTGGTTTCCAGATAGTTGAGCCCCCTGGGGAGGGCAGCTGGAGATGCTAATTACAACGGAGCAATGGTACAACTGGGTGACTTGTCTGTTGTAGATAGGGGAAGAATAGGAAGCAGAGCTCTGCACCAGTTCTTTGGTGGTGGTTGTAAGAATGATCAGTTTTCAACCTGTATTTCAGCCTCAGTGTTTCAGAGCTCAGGAATTTCACTTCTCAAACTGAAAAGACAAGTATTTTCCTCCTTCTGTCAGCTCCATCCTTTACACACAAGCCTGTGTAATTGTAGGGACCTCCTAGACCAGCACCTAGAGCATGGCTTGCTTCTTCAGAGATGTTGAGCATCACTCTCCTGCATTTGAGTGGGAAATGCTCAGCACCTCAAGGTCAGAGGTAACTTGAAGCATCCAGAGTGAAAGCCTTGGCAGGCACATACAGTCACTCTTTATCACTCTTTGTAAAGAAAGCCCTCCACGGATCTAAGCTGTCAGAGCACTCTGACTTACTAGGAGATCCCTTCATTTTCCAGTACTGCTACCTATTGCTTCTCCCTAGCCGTGTCCAAACTCCAGTGTTGCAGACAGTTCATAGTGGACAGGGCTGCAGCCAAGCAGTACCAGAAAACTAGCATAGCTAGTTTTTACTTTCAGTCGCACTAGGGTTGTATCATTTTAAAAAGAATTATGCAGTTTTGAATTCTGCTTTGGCACATTCTCTTACCACAGGAAAACATTTACCAGTGCCTATAGAGCAATATCTTATTTGTAATGTTTTCTCTTTCAACGAAAGTGTTGTTTTTTTAAATTGTTGTGTTTTCTTATCCAGTGCTACAATAAAACAAAATGATAAAAGAATTGTGTGTTGCAGAGGGTAGGGCTGGTATCAAGTGCTGTTCAGTTTACATGGGCAGGGTGGATTTGCTGCTCATTGAGACTGTAAATCTGTTTTATACTAACTAGGCTTTGTATGTTTTGCTAACCTTGTAATGCCTTCTTTGTGGTTTTGTTTTCAGCTTCTTGATATTTTGAAACACTCTTTTTTTAAAATAGTGTTTTAAATTTGCTTTTAAGTCATTTTAAAGAGGAATAAATAAACTGAAACTTCTCCCCATTGTCTGCTTCCAATCTGTCGTGTGTTTAGTTGGAAATGAGGTTTGCTTATCAGTTTGATTTACTTAATTCAAGAAAACGACTGTTCTGAGGCCCTCCTTTGAGGGAGGGACTATGTGAAATCCCACATTAAATCATTATCCTGCTTTGTTTATCCTCAGTGGAGCTTCCTTGAATGCCTCCTGGAATTCTCCGCACTCCCTTCCAGGAAGGTTATTTCATTAGATTGGTGCTCCTTCATCAGCACTCCCAGTCCTTTCCTTCATCCTGGAGGGAAGTGTATGCTGATGACAGAGGTCTCACAGTCATCTTGTTGCCAGTTAAAATGGTACTATTGCATAGCTTGGCTTCCAAGATCTGATATCACGATTTAATAATCATCTGATAAAAAAGAGGGGCTTTACCAAGTCTGTATAGAATTTAATCTGGTTGAATTCAAGGCTAACATTGAAGAAGTGCAGGTAGGTACCAGGAGCCAAAGAATGAAACTGAGAACTGATCCTGAATACAGTACAGCTATTCATGCTTGTAACTCACCAGTAGTTCATATTGAGGACTTAATCTGCAGAATCAAGCTGAAGGCTTATTAAAGCTTAAGTGAAGAAATCCTGTTTTTTGCTATAAGAGCATATTGCATATATATCCAGCATAATCACCTATACAGTAATGGTTTTACTTAATAAACACATTTATGTGTGGTTTGTACAGTGGTTCTAATTTTTGTCATTCAGCAAGGTATGTCCTGCACATAAGGATGCAGTGTTTTTTAGGGCATGCCTTCCATCTCTCATCCACCAGGTATCTCCCTCAGGAGTACTGCCGAGGTCATGAGGAGATGCAGTCTTTGTTTCCCCTTTTTTAACAGCTTCTGACTCTTGGACAGGAGCTCTGCTCTGCTCTATTCCAGCTGGTCAAGACTGTGCTGAAGGACAGATATACACGTTTACTCCCCTGTCATGACAAATGCTGCTTGAATGAACAGGAGGAAGTAGGATCAATAGTGTTGGGGGGGTTTTTTTGTTTTTCAACTGAAGCAGGGCTCTGCGCACATGCCAGAACAGGAAGAATGGTCGCTCTGCAAGCAAAGCCCTGGCAGCCGGCAATTGCCAGCAGGTTGATGCTAATGCAAGGGACAGAGCCCATCAATCCTGAGGAAGGCCCAGCCATTTCCTCTGGCTGCTGAACTACATGTGCTCTGCTAATTCTAATCAAATAATACTGTGAGTATGGGTCAGCTCTGAAGCCTTCCTGTGCAAGTGCCTTGTCTAACCCCATTCAAACCAGTTTCTATGTCTGCTTTCAGCCTAATGTGCAGTTTATCTGATGAGTGAGCCTAAGGCCAGGGCACTGCAGTTCAAACAGAAAAGAAAAATGCTTTTCTCAAGCTGCTCTTATTTCTGTCCTCAGAGGTCCCAGGAACCAGGTACCTCTCCCAGCCTTGTGAGAGCTGCCTCCATCTCTGCGCCGGAGCTACAAAAGCTACCAAGCATCACGAGGGCCATGGCCCTCGCTGGTCAGGGAAGCCACAGCAGAACAGCATCTTCCCTGGCTCAGCACAGAGCAGGCCAAAGCAGATCAGTGAAGGTGCTGACAAAGGGGAAGATCAGACTCAACGCTGGAAAACAGGCATGTTTTAATCTTTTCCACAAAGCTCCCAAGAAGCAGCTTCCACCAGCAGGGAGTCTCTGTCCATCCAATTTTTCTTTCCTGTGTTGCTGTACCCTTCAAACAGACTCAGATTAAACAGACTGTTGCTCTGCGAGAGCCAAGGGAATTGAAGATCCCCTGGAGGAAGGGTGGAAAAATAGCATCCCCTCCTCCCTGAGACATCTGAAGAGTCCTGGCTCCTTGCTGCTGGCAGCTGCAGGGTGGCTGCCGAGAGGTTTGACAGCGCCTGGTGGGGGAAAGCAGGCAGCTGTGCCTGAGTCTCTGTCTCCTGCTGGGCTCTTTAGGAGGAGTGAGAGGATTGTTTCAGGGATCAAATGGGAAATTAAGCTCTCATGGAAATGGAAAGTTTACAGTCAGGTGGACGGACATGCAGCCTTTCAGTAATGGGGCAAGCCACCGGGGCTGTCTGAAATACTTTCCTGAGCAGTTAGTGAGCAAAGGAAACAGCAGCCCAGGTTGCGTGTCCTGCTATGTGTGGAGGAGGGGGACCAAGTGCTGCACCAAGTGCTGGGGTGTCACACAGTGCTGCAAAGGATCCCTCTGGGCCACTGTAGGCCTCGTATTGTCATATCCTACACAAAGCCCTGGGCAAGGTCCCAATGTCCCGAGTTTGTTCACAGCATGCTTTGGCATTTTGATTTAAGCATGGACAGCCAAGGGTCTCTAAGCATCTCAATCCACTCCAGTTTAAAAAAAAAAATTGACTGAACACAGTCTCCTCTCCAGGAGTGCAGGAGCTGAGGCTGAAGAGTAGCTATGGACTGCTGAGCTGTTTCCAGAGTAATGGTCGATATTTATAAACTCCAAGTAAATCATCATTCATGTAGTCTTGATAGGAGGCATAGCCAGATGCTTGAAGCGGTTTAAGATGTGATTGCACATGTGTCACGGAGTGTCACCGAGAGGCCACTGGCTAAAAGGAATGGCAGCCCAAAGCACAGGGAGCGATGCTTGATTACTGGTGCTCCCAAAATGCTGCCTGCCTGCTTGCTCCCTCCCTCCCAGCAGAGAGCAGAGCCCAGCCAGGACTGTGATCCTGGCACTCTATATGGCAGAGCTATTTTCCGTCTCTTTCAAAGTTACCCAGGGAAATCTGGGTGGTTTTTTTTTCCTGTTTGGGATGCTTAATGAGCTGCCAGAAGGTGGCTTCTTATTTATCAGCATTAATTAAATTGATGGAGAGACTGAACCTAATGTATATGTTTAAAAAATCAGATTTTGGAAGCTCCTTCCGTATCATTAAAAAATGGATTAAGGACAGTGAGTATTTGTGCAGCCATCCTGGAGGCAGCAGACAGAGAGTCTCTGAATAAGATACTTTATATATAATAGGTATTTTTGTTCAAAATGTGTTTTTGACCTAAATATAATTTGATTTCCATCCCTTTGAACAGTCTGAGCCTAATGAATTAGCCAGAGATGGCAGAGAGACAGCTGAGCCAGCCGCGTCAGTACCGATTCAGCTCCACTGCAGTGCATTGGAGACCCTGTGCTTTACCTTAGCTACATGCAGTGATGGGAATGTGCAAATCCTGCCAAGAGCTGGGCATGGCAGCAGGAGGAAACCTCGGGCTGTGCAGCCAGAGAAACAAGCAGGGAATCCAACCTTAAAATTAAGGTTGGTCAAATGCTGCTCCACAGGCTTTCATGTCTGTGTACAAAAAAGGTACGTCTGGCAAAAGGAGAAAGGGGAGTGTGTCATACAGATGTGATTAAAGAGCTGATGTATTGTTTCTGTTTATTTTTCATCTGATTTCACCTGTTTATTTTTCACCCATATTGCCAGCATCTTCCAGACCAATTACTTGCTGTAGGAAGGAGGATGAGCAATGGTAGTTTTGCAGTAAGCTAAAATTGTGAGTAGAGCTGAGAAGTCTGGCTCAGATCCACCTGGTAAACTGATTCTCCTATTCATCAACATTTTTTTCTGCACTTCTGACAGTGGAAATCTGCCTGATCCATCCCCAAATTTGCCAGACACTGTTAGCAGAGTTGATGCTTTTCCTATGCCCTCTTAATGTACGGGGCAGGGGAGAAATATGCCAAACACCATTTAATGGTTGCAGCCAGCTGATTAGAGTACACTTAGGCTGCAGAGTCTGAACGAAGCCTGTCCCTTATGGGGGAGTGGTAGGTTGGGTCTTTTTGATCGGTTTATTATCCACACCTGCCTTTTGCAGAGACACCAGTTGTTCTCCTTGTCCTGGGCAGTGCTGATTGGGCACCAACCCCCCCTGCAATCATACATAGGTGTGATTTTAAATACAAGTTTCACTTCCAACCTCCCCATGCCGTCCCCACCACTGCCTTGTGCTGCATGCACTCTCGGCGCTTCTGGCGCTGTCACACAAGTCTCCCGTATGGATCCCAGCCATGACTGCAGCTGGCTGTATAGACAGCAGGATCAAGGCTTTGGCTGGGCTTGGGGGCAGCCCTGGTGGGCAATGCCTGGCGGGGAGGCAGGGGCACCATCACCCTTACGCCCACACAGGATTTCGTGCAAATTCTCCAGCTACCTCCTACCTGAACCTCCAGGGAGCTATGAGGTGTCTCACTTGGTTCACCCCTTTCTGGGGCAGACTGTTACCTTGTGAATTAACAACCCCACAAGGAGCAAGGACAAGGACAAGTCAGAGGTTTTTGGTTCGTGGCACCTCCAGGTCCTGGTGCAATGAAGGTGCTAGTGCTCCTACATTGCATAGCCAGGGGGTCCCTGCCCCCCTAGTTTCCTGCAGCAGACAGGGCACTGGCATCAGTCGTAGGCTGGTCAGTCCCTTACACTCAATCTTTATTTATTCTTGAGCTAGATGTGATTTGGTAGGACTGGATTTGACTTTTTTTTTTACCCTTGTTCTTTTTGTCCCTTTGAAATATTTTGAGTTGCTGAATTTCTCATGTTGTTTCCCTGCTGCTTCTAACAAAAATCTTTTTTTTTTTAATGCAAATTAGACTGTAAAATCTTTTTAGGGAGACATATCTGCTCTCCCTGCACTGCTACCATAATTATACTTCCTTTGCCATACAATGCTTCCTTCCAAGAATATGTGCTTTGAACATCTTTCAGCCCTCCTAGTGATGTCAGGAGATGAAAACTATCCCCATTACAGAAGGGAAGATTGGAGGGAGCTGGAGTTAAGAGGGAAATATGGCCTTTTGCAAATGACAAATTTCACTTTCATACACTCTACCAGGCCACATGGGTGCTATATACAGGCAAAGAAAAATACAACAGGCTGAAGAAGGACTCTGCTTATGATCCACTTAGCCTGGTATATTCCCTTGTCTCAGAGCCCATTAGGAAGCGTAATATTCTCCAAGTGCAACCACCTCTTGGATATTATACAAAGGGATCAGGAAGCTCCTGAGTTAGCAGTCAACTTCAGCAAGAGCCTGCAGGTCCATTTTAAAGGTCTCAAGCCAGAAGATTCAGTGCAAGAATACCTTGCAACAGCAAGCTGCAAACATCAGATCAATGTCACATTAAAATGCCACATTTTGGTTCTCTTTGAATGTTTCATCTGAGTGTGTTCTTATATGTGCATATGGGAAACAAATACATAAAATCATGGAGGGTGCTTCCCAGCCCTCCTGAAACATGTCTCCCTTTGGGACGATAAATAGATAACAGATTCTGTACAGTTTAGACAGGAGCTGCTGCCAAAAGCAGAAAATAGTAGTTACAGGTTTTGTTATCTAGACAGTCACATCATCGCAGCTATTCTGAAGTCCATAATAAAAGAGCTTATCTTCATAAACAGCAGGCATGAAGAATCATGTGGATTTTTCTAGTGTAAGACAGGTGTCAAGACTCTCCACTTTTTCAGCCCTTTCATTGTCTTTATTTTGCATTTTCCACTCTTCATACAGTGGGCACTAGCGTCTTCAGTGCACCAGTGGACCAGACACTGTCATCAACCAAAGACCTTCGACTTGCCGTTGTACTAATGAGCTCCTTGTGGGGACTGCTAATTTGCAAGCTATCGGAGTCTGCCCCAGCAAAGGCGTGAGCCAAGCCATTAGAAATACTGAAAACAAGCCCACTGAATACTGTGCACGAAGGCATATTTGTTCAGGTGGTCAAAAACAGTGAACAGAAGATGGCATGGGAAAGAATGGCAGCTGTTCATGGAATTCAAGTCTGCAGTGGACATAAAAACGGTTTTGTGACTAGCTCAGTTATAAAAACATCAATGCTAGGAACCCATGTTGGAAAGGAAAGAAATCTAACATTTATTACTATCATATTACATTTATTACTATCATTTTATTTATAGTATTTCTTGAGTAGAAAGGGGCAGTGAAACAGAACCTTTCTGTATCCTATATGAAACACCCTTTGGCACTTGGGGATGTAATAACAAAACAAAAGTGGGAGCTACTCCGCCTGACTTCATGGTTGATGGCTGCTGAGGGAGCTAATTGTCCTGAACAGGAAATCCAGCATTTTTTAGTGCTAGAAGGAGCCAAACATTTGGCGAGACCAGCGCAGTCTATGCTATAGCAATGACAGCTGCAGAAACACAGAGCAAGCTGCTGTGATTCAGATTCTCTTGCTCTTCTTTGATTTTTACAGCAAGAGTGGCCACACTGCAGGATTCATGTAGAACGTTAGCGGTAAGAGACATACAGAGTGTTGTCTCCTGGAAGTGTTACTCTTCTTCTTTCCTGGCTTGTTCACTTTCTCCTTCCTTCCCCCAAACCTTCCCTTTTGTTTGAAGAGGCCAAATATGGAAAAGGTGAATTTGCTTTCAAACTGGGGGAAAGAAACAGATAATCCCCAAGCTTAATGGCAAGGAATCAAGGAGAACAGATGTTTTCAGGCCATTCTCAGTCTACCTTGCTAATAACTTTTTCTCACACCAAGGGCTGTAAATATAAGGAAGGCTGCTCGGAGATACAGATGCTTAGAGCAAGGGTTTTGCTCCCAGCGCTGCCCCTTCCTGCCCAGTGGCACAGGCTCTACTCTTGAAGAAGTGGGGCACCTTACCCCACTGCTGCTGCCTCTAGGATCTCAACCAACAGCGCTCTCACCCCCTGCTTAGCGCTTCTCTTCCCGGAGGCCTGGCCTCCAGATGAACTACCCAGCATGCCAGGGGGCAGGGGGCCTCTGCACTGCGAATGCCCAGCAGATGGGCAGGAGGTGCAACAGGACACCTGCCTGCTTGCAGCAGTCACGATAGGTTTTTTGGCACAAGAGAGTGAGAGCTGCATTACGGGAGTCGAGATTGTCTCCTCTTCAATCTGCCCCAAGGGGACGAGTGTTACTGAGCAGGCAGGTCCCACACACATTTCTGGGGCCCAGCATGACTGAACATGCTGGGTGAAAACTGCCTGTGGAAGTGGAGAGGAAAGTGAAGAAGAGGTATCAGGAGAGCAATAAACAGGGCACTTATCTCCTCCTTAATCACAGCCCAGCCTTCAGGAGCTCTGCAGGGAGATCTAATGGATTAAATGCAGGTATTAAATGAAATCCTGAAAACATTTGCCTCACCTTAAAGAAGCTGATGATACTGCAGAGCACTCTCAGCATTGTGTAGCACTTCAAGGCTGGCCAGCAACCGTTATAAAAGAAGTTCAAAGCAAAAAGAGATGCAATTACTTGTAGTCGTTTGAGGGGTCTAATAACCTGGTTTTGCCTGTTTGGTGCCAAGACCAATTCTAAAGTTACCTGAGTTTCTTTAGCAATTCCAAATGAATTTGCCCCAGTGGTCCTTCTGAAGTTGTTTTAGTCTGAGGAGGAGATAAATACATGTTTTATTTCACCATGGACACTTGCTGGAATGCTTGGCCTGCTCCAGGGCTGTGCCCCATGCCCATGTACAAGATACATTAGCAAAAAGCTGCAGCTCTTTTACATCCAAAGACAATAGCAGCATCGTAAGAGATTTGTCTCCAGATGCCTTACCTGCTACTGATCTGAACTGGACAAAATCTAACTGGAGTGTCCTTAAAATGCTGATTTGGGTCCTTTTATCAGAAGGATAAAGTGTTGTTACCCTTTAACAGAAGGAAAGCTCCAAAATACCTGGCTGAAGATAAGGGGTGCTCTCTGTCCTGGTGCCCTGGCTGGCCAGATGTGGATGGGAGCTTCCCAGGAAGGCTTCAGTAGGTAAAAGCACACCTGTCCTGTGTGATTTATGTGAGTCAGGCCACTGCCCACACTGCCCAGCACAAGGCAGGACAGGCACTGCTCTTGGAGGGAGAAATCCAAAGGACCTGTTGGCTCAGTGCTTATCCCAATGGGAAAGCCAACAAACGAGGCTTGGGACCAGCACACCGAGTTCGGGTCCGCAGCTCTACCCCTGGCAAAAATCTGGGCTTTTGCTTGTTTGATCTCTGCCACACAAAAACAAAAATGAAAAACAAACAGGAAAAAAAAAACAAACAGGAAAAAAAAACAAACAAGGGGCTGGCAAAGAGGCATGAGCAAGATATAATTCAGGCCTCGTCCTGCTGTCTGCCAGGACCATCCGTCTCAAAGTCGGAACAAACCTGGTGACAGACCTCTTTTACCACAGGCCTGAGTGGAGCCTTTCATTTTGCTGCAGACCCTTGGCAGAACTGTTCAGAACTGGGAAATGGAGGCAGCACCATGTATTGTTAATAACACGTCTTAGTGTGGTGAGTTTTAATGCAGGCTAAGTTCCTGGGTCACAGGATCTCACCTTACTTTCAGCAAGGATCCAGTAAGCTTTCCTCCTCCTTTTTCTCCTGGAAATTGCACAATATACAAAGCATTGCAACAGTAACTGCCTTCTTAGCTGTTCCCTTGCTCTGAAAAAGGAAGCAAACTGAATACTACTGATTTTTGATGCCATGTGACACTATTTTCAGGGAAGAAGGCATTTAGGACTTGGCCTCCTGAAGAATGGAGCTCTGCCTCTCCAAGATCTTTGATTGTGACTGGCTGCCCCTTGGTGATGGTGCAGGTCTTCACAGCTAAGCTAGAAACAGCGTAGGACACCAACTTCCAAAGAGATTAGAGAGTAAGGAGCAAAATCTTTTTTTCTCACTTCCGCCTCACGCCCGCACCAATGACAGAGGCCTCTCTTGAAAGCAGAAAGGCCCATTGGGAAACCAGTAGCAGGGAGGAAGGGAGGAAGGAAGGCTTCTAGTTCATTTCCTTCCTTCTCCAGGTGGGAGCTAAATTATAACAACACTTCAGGAACAATTAGCTGCTATTGTCAAGCATATTTAACAACAAGAGTAAAACTCATCAAAACAGATAGACTGCAATAATTGGAGCGAGCTCCTTCCAGTCTGGGCACAGAGAAAGAGAACTGCTAACAGGAAGGGGCCAGGCTGAGTTAATGGGTGACTGAAGAGGTTTCAGGCAGGTCCTTCCAATTAATTTAAGTACCTGGCTCAGGAGACACAGCAGCTCAGAGAGACGGCTTCCCAACAGACAGCCAGACAATTGCCCTTTCCAGACAACAGAGCAGTGGAGGTAGGACTGGACTCAGTGTAAAGCCTCATCTTAATTTCAAAACACAAATGAAACCTTTCATCAGGGTCAACACTGCAAAGATGTCTGGGGGAACAGTGTAATGCAGAGAGGATACGAGGCACAGGCAATGCATACGGATGAATCTACAGGCAAGTGGAGTGCCCCATTATGCCCATAAAGTCAAGACATCAAGAGACAGATTCCTTGCCCCAGCCCCCAGGGTGATTTTCCTTTCCACTTGCTTGCATGCACTCTACATTAAGTACTGTACAGTGAATGTCGACCAGGGAGGACCAGGGGAGCTCCCTGATCAGTAGAACTGTATGGATGTACTGCACATAAAGATCTGACCACAGCTTCCCATAGCATCATTTTTAGAAACTTACCACAGAAGGATGGTTTTCCCAAAATGCAGCCGTCTTTGAGCTGGAGCCCAGCAGTCCTGCCAGAGTGCAGAGCAATTCAGGACAGGAATTGGAAGCTGCAGCAGAGAATATATGGGGAAAACAAATGCAATAAACCTACAACTATCAGGAAGCTATGCACCTAACAACTTAGGCCATGTGAGTTTTAGGGCCCATCAGCGCTGAGGACCAGCTTTCTGTCTAACTGAAAATTGGCAAATTCCCTGCTAGCCCTGTACTCACAAGGTGCCTGCATGCTGTCCCAGAAGAAAGGCCCTCAGTGGTCTAGGGGTACCTAGTAACAGCAGATGGGAAAAGCCACCAGGATTCTGACCGACAATCAGCTCTATTCAGCCCACAGCTACAACTGGGCTCACAGTTAACCAGTGAAATTCCTGGAGAAAGGTAACCTGGCCTCATTCTCCAAACCTGTCCACCTTCCTTTCAGCACCTGCTGTGTCATTTTTAGTCATTGCGTGGCCATATGAAGACTAGCCTTGCTGAGATAGCCTGCAACTCTCCTAGATTGCTTCACAGCAGATTAAGGTCTCCTTAAAAACATTAGGAAAAACACTGCTTTTCAACATTTTGGTGCGTGGACCAGGCCTGCTGCTCACATGGCTGTAGTACAGTGGAGTATGAGAGGTTATCTGCCTCTTTTACTACTTGTGGATGGGCTGGTTGGAGCCAACTGCCCCTTCACAACCAGATGGCTTGCAAGTGCTGTTGGGGAGGGTAGCTCTGCCCACGGCTGAAACTAACACTGTAAACTCATCTTTGAAAACAAAGCTTCAGGTATGTGGACAAAGCCAACATGTCTGTTGAATGAAAGCAAGTAACATTAATAAATGGTATCATCATGCAAAGTTTTTTCTTGATATAGGGCTAAATTAATGTAATACACTTCTTAGGGACAAATCAACAGCAATCAGTCTAATCAAATTGAGGTTTAAAATAATCTGGCACAAGCTAGAAAATCCTATTTAGCTAAGTAATGATGACAGTCATTTTATTCAGTCACTTTCAGAGTATAAAGAGAATACTGCATCTTTGAAGTCAGCGACATTATTAGTTTTCTCCAGATCCCTCTCCCCTTCCTAACACATGGCATGGTTCCCCTTTGCTTTTGGAAGGTCAGTGGCTAGGAAGTCTATTTCCCAGAATCCTAATGCCATCACCTCCTAAATAAAATCTCAACAGAAGTAATACTTCATTAATATACTCCATTAACACCTTTCAGTTGTGTTATATAAGCATTAAATGCTGAATTATGCTGAATTATCATTAGAGATTGCTTGAGCAAGACTAGCAGTATAGCCCCACCCTTACATTTTAAACAAAACTACACTGTTGTTGTTGCTACTGTTGTTTTAGTCAGCGGGAAAAGGCCAAGTTGATGAGGTGTAGCCAAGTGTTGGATGTGTGGAGCTCTGAAGAGCAGGTCTAGGGGCTTCATTTTGGGCTGGTGGATGATGAAGGGAACTTACCTGAATGATCTGAACGAGGCCAGGACTGCAGTTTGCATCAAAGTTTTAAAGTAGGTGCCTGAAGACAGGAGGAGAGAATAAAACACTGTGAAGAGCTACTCTCATCTGGGAGTGCAATTGCTCTCCTGCCTTACTGCAAGCAGCCAGACTGGGTAGTTGTGAACTATGGGGCCTGCCGTTGTGGGAGACAGCTACAGCACAGCAAAGCTGTCCCAGCAGGATTCCTCTGAATGCCACCTGCAACATGCCGGGAGAGGCCTGGACCTTACGCCATTCCCAGAATCCTACCCAAAATCTGCCTGTGACCAAGTCCTGAGTGAAGCCATGTGCCAGCAGCAGTCATGATGTTGGTGGTGGCTAATGAGACAGGTATTGACCAGCCTCCATGGGAAGCCCCAACATCTTGCCAGGGAAAACAGCCACCTAAGCAAAGAGCTGCCCTGGAAACTACAGCACCGACCTGCCCAACAGATGGTTCAGTCTTCAGGGGCTCTTCACTTCCTTCAAAGCTGGCAGCTCCTCCTACCTCCTGCAGCAACACCCCTTTGCTAGCTGAGAGCTGAACAGCTCATAACATCCATATGCCATGCCCTGAAAGCACAGATCTTTGCATCTTGGGGCCTTATGGTGGAGGAGAAATGTTAACAATGATGCAAGGTATCCATCACTGTGTAACAAGCTCTTCTTCATTCTCTCTCTCCTCTTCCCCTCCCCAAGATGGAGTCTGTCTTTTGTTGTGTGACCATGTGGCTGGTTGACACTTGCCAGGTAGAATCAACACCATACGTGGTCTGACTAACCAGAAAAGTGGGACCTAATGTCATCGTTTAACCAGCACTGAAATGATAATAATTAAAACAGAGCAGCAGGATATTATTTGGATAATAAATCTGTCTTAAAAGAGCATCTGTTCTCAGGCCTTTGGGCTAGCCCAGACCATGGTGGTTCCACTGACAAAGCTGTATCGGTACCACAACTGGTCAAGAGGCAACTTGAGGTGAAAATTGGATGGAAGTAGATAGGCATAGAAATTAAAAATTCATAGTTAAATCATTCATCAGATATACATGGGCATTGCCATCTCATCTACTTCTCTTCAGCTGTAGGGCATCCAAGGATCTCTAAAAGTCGTATGTACAAGATGCTCTGGTGATTGTTATTTCTAAGTCCTAAGTTGCAGACTGCTAGTCCTGCATCTGTGTAATACATACAAGTTGCCATCTGGAATATCAGTCAGCCTGTGCTGCCAGAGTAAGAGCAAAAGCCTACCTTTTGCAGGGACTTTTCAGCTCTTTCATTCTGTAGGAAACTTTCTGAGCCAAAGATCTTCCCAACCAACTTATTTTCCAAGCATTCCCACTCTTTCCTCCCCACATACTTCTGGGGAAGCTACTTCTGAGTTCTGCTACTCCAGGGCCTGTCAAAAGCCCCAGCCCATTCACAGATACGGTGTTGGTATGGCTGCCTAAAAAGGAAAGTGGAAACTGAGTGTCCCTAAGAGGGTGAAGAAAGAAGCCTGTGAAGCCCAGCAGATGTAAGATCACACCCCTGAGGGTTAGGCACAGCTGTATTCAACCGAGGCAAGCCAAACCTCAGCACTGTCATTACCGCCAACATGAGCCCAAACACGTAGTGAGCCTGTTACCTGTTAGGTTGTAACATACATAGTCCCATCTTTGCACTTACTGTGCAATTTTAGATGGTAGACTTCTTTTGAATTCAAATAACTTCTAACTCATTACTAATTTGCCTCCTTTTGTCATTTTATCCCTGAAGTTAGAATCAGCATTTCCTTCTCTTTGTGCTCCTGAGAAGCAGTTACACCTTTGTGCAGTTATAATAATCAGCACATGCAAAGCTACGTAATTCAGCCACGTGCTTAGTGTCATTTTCTTCCTCACCCACCATCTTTTTTCTCCCACAGGCTACCATTTGGGCATTTCTAACCATCTCATAGTTTTATGAGTGGGTGATCTATCTCCTTTGATTTCTTCTTGCCCAGGAGTCTCTACATTACAGAAATGTTTTTGACCCATTTCTTTCGCTCTGTATCACTAGAGCCCCACAGAGGGGTTAGCTCTTTCCTTTGGTCCCTGGCTGAGCCATTACCACCACTGTCCTAATATCAGGGAGAAATGTGTGGGCAGGAAGCTCCTTCAGAAAATCACCATTGCCCTGGGTTGCTGTTCCCCAGCTCTGGAGAGAAATAACAATGAAGTTGCTCATCTGTTAGTGATTTGCCATCTGGAGAGACTATCCCACACACAGAAGGGAGTTAACATGAGCTGAGGGATTCAGGCACGTCTCAACAATTTGAATGCATGTGAACTTTCAGAGAGTAATAGATTCAAAAAATATTACCATGCCATGCCAGTACCAGACACATCAGAGAAGTAGACTGAAGGATGCCCTTCTCAAATAACCCAAAGCAATTACCTTAACTATGGCTTCCTAGGGAAATTACATGTCTCCCCTGTCTCTCTCTCCTCAGTCAGGACACTGGAAATGTGGACTCCAGAAGATGGATATGTGCAATTAAGTCCATACTCTCCAAGATAGTGGATGTCATCCAAAGGCTGGGCTACCTAGGTAAATGAAAATATCTAGATAACATGGAACATAACAGAGAGCAAAGTGCAGAGGCACCCAGGGGATCCTGCAGAGGGGGAGTGTGGGTTTGGGAACATTTCTTCCCTGTGTCTCTTCTTCCCACTGGCTTCTGCTCTACCCAGTTCTCCCATTAGCACAGGTCTCCCCCAGTGCCACTGCATACCACTGCTCTCAGGGCATGAGGCAATGTGGTGTATAGAGAGGGATATATGGGTTGCTCTGCAGGAGCTGGGGTGGCATTGAGCTAGTCCTAAAAAATGTCCTTGGACTCCAGTTGACTTTATCCAGGGTATTTATTTCACAAAGCATTCCCCACACGCATCCTGCTCGGAGCTAGCTGGCTGTACAGTTCAATAGCTGTGGTTCCATGCTGTGCAAAAGCTGCCAAAATGCTTCTGGACCGGAGCTGGCAATAACAGCAATAGCTGGGTTTGCACAGTAGTGCAACCAAGCTACAACACTATCCTGGACCTGAAATAGCAGTACAAGAGCCAGTTCCCATGTCTGCATCCACAGCACAGCAAGTCCACAGCTTGGATGAACTGCCTGCAAGGGAGATTTTTGCATAGTCTTATGTATGCATGTCACCATGACAGTGTCTGGCAACCTGCCATCCTGCTCAGCTGCGGCTCTTCTCAGGTAAAGGACACAACAGCATCTTTAAATCCCAGTAGTGTTGGCACCATCAGTGGGAGCTTCCTGGAATCATTGGGCTGCTGCTGCAAGTTGCTCCGTAGGGACAGTGGATACTGTCAGCTCCTGGGAGGAATAAGCCCTTAGGGAAGAATGGGAAATTATTGTTCAAAGGTGTTGCATGTGCTCTGGAGCTGTGCGATCAAGTGAGCCAAACTCCAACAGCCTTCTCGTATCGCAGTCTTCATTCTTGGTACAGCCATTAGAAATCTCCCTGGGCTTTTCCAAAACTACACTGGTGGCAAACACTTGTGTGGGGACTTTGAACCAAAAGGTGCATCTACACCAGTGCAAAACTCCTTGCTATAAACAAGCCTGATATCTGTATCTGCCTTTCTTTCCTACAGCAGTCCTTTCCTCTTCCTCTTTTCCTCTCTAATAAAGACATCCTGGCAAGTATCTCATTTTTCAAGAATGTTCATAGTTGCCAGTTGCTCTGGCTTTTGCTTCATGCAGGCCTGGAAAAAAAAAGGGCTCTTCCTCTGCCCCCATTAATTCCTCTTTTAATTGGATCACAATGAAAGGGAAGCAGCAGCATAATCTAATTGTCCTCTGAATACAGAGAGGTGGAGAGCAATGATGGTGATGAAGAGTCCTGCTCAGGAGACAGCTTCACCCTCATCCCTTGCTTCAGTGCCAACAAGGCAGTTCACTGCATTCTCAGGAGAGGAAATAATCTGCCCCATTATGGAAGGGGTAAGTGGTGTTGCTGGCCTCTGGTCTCCAGAGGCACCCAGGCCATACTTGTTTGTCACCAGGTTCCCACGACAGCCTCCCTCTTTAGGATATCCTTTAGTGACCTGAGGACATCCAAGAGCCAGGGGTCTCCCTTTACAGAATCACAGTGGCCCTTTATTTCCCTGTATTTTATTTTGGGGGATCTTGGCATTAGCTTCCTCTCTTGACAGCTGTTCTTGACTCTGTTATAATATTCCTGAAATTGCAGTGAGAGCTGGGAGTCATCCAGAACATACCTGCCACCCCTGCATGGCTTCTAGCCTTGTTCATGTGCTGACTGGGAGCGAATTGCATCCTCACTCTGTTCTGGGTGTAGGGATGGGGGATGGTGGATTGGAATTAATTAGGCAATAGTTGCAAGAGCTTTGAAATATAAAGTGCTCTGTCACTGTGGTTATCAGACAGTCCCTGTAACTTGGCATAGCACTATTGGATCTAGTTCTGCCTCCAGTGAGTGGGAGTGGGGGAGAGGAGGGATTGTGAACTGAGAAATCTGTGTAAGGAGTACTTCCTGCAGAGAGGGAAGCTTATTAAAAAAGAGAGTAAGGGCTACAGCCAGAGTAGCCATAGCAGTTGATGTTGGTTGGGAGATGGCTCTAGACATCTCTTAAAAACTACTAGAGGCTCAGACACACAAATGAACTGCCTCGGGTAGGAAGGTACCTCACATGACCCAAGCAACAGTGCCTCTCTGTGTAAGCATGCTCTTGTACACAGGCAAAACCACAGTAACAAGAATTATTGCACAATTCCATCAGGGGCCAAAGCTATGCTGAGATACCTGCTTTCCTCCACAGGGTAAGAGCATGCACTCAGACAGTTACCATGCTCCAGCTGATGCACGCTAATGTGTTTGCTCTTTCACTGTTCCGTAAGCTCTAGGGTCAAATGAAGATGGTGTTGGCTTTTTTCTTCCTCTTAATTTCTTTGTATTAGTCTAAGGCTTTCCCTGGTCTCTAATCCTTCATGAAATTGTCACTAACTTGGAAAATTAGATAAAAGTGAGGAGTTTATTGGTTAGCTACTGGCTGGTATGCTGGGAAAGCTCAAGAAAAGTGTTGATCTGGAGTCAGGGACACTGGGACTTCATTTCCACTTTGCCTTAGGCAAATTTATTTCCAGAGATTCTGACACATATAGGCTTATGTATGATAGGGAGATCAGCTGCAGGGGCCTTCTGCATGGAGGTGGAGGACATTGCCCATCTTTCCTTGCCCAAAGAGCAGGAAAAAGATGGGAAAGGTGAGTGGGGCAACACTGTGACTGTCTGTAGGAGGTGAACCTGAGGAGTCTGGATCATGTTTTATGATCTCAGGCTCAGCTCTACATTCAGCAACGATCCACCGGAAACAAAGCAAAAGCAGCAGGTGACATGGTTGGGGAACAGGGTTAGCAGGGAGAGTCCTGGCCAACACGTTAGAAAATCTGAATAGATAGATGGTACCAACCCATCTTGCTATAAGCCATGATGGAAGGGAGCATAAGCAACAGTGATCTGCTGTAATGCTGTCAGCCTGTCACAGAGATACCAAAGCCCCCTTCCACCTGCTGTTGTCCAGTGCCTGATGCCATGGCCCTGTGCATAGGTGTGAACTAGTGCTGGATCTCCTACACTGCACTACAGGAAGAGGTGTGCTGTGTTCTTACTTTTCTGGTGCCTCTGCAGCCTTTCCTCTTCTCACAAAGTTATGTGTAGGGGTCCCTAGCTGGCTGCTGTAAGGGGGTTGAGCTGTTCTCCTGGAACCAGATGAGAAAGAGTTAAAGCGGTGCTGTAGGTGTGAGTAGCTCCAGGTGGGCTACAGCTGCCAGATGCAGCCAGGCCAGAGAGAGGCTTTAAAAGAGAGAGAGCAGGGGCCTCATGCCTCCAGGAGGTGCCTGAGGAGGGGTGGTGGTTGCTCATGGGATTGACAGCTTACCTGAAGCAGAAGGTGGGCTTAAGTACATGCTAGCACTGACAAAACCTCCCGTGGCAGCTCTGAGAGGAAGGATACCTGCTATATAGGCTTCTAAAGAAAAGAAAAGGGCTGGCACTAGAAGGAGGTGAGGCCTGGCTGTAACATCCCCAAGCAACATCCATGGCTAAATAGATCAAGTATTTTGATCCACAGACTTGCTACTGTAATTCTGAGCTCTTTTTCCTACTTCTCTATCTGCTGCCAAACTCCTTGCATAGCCAAGTACTTATTCTCCTCTTCTTGGTTCCCTAACCTTTATTTTTTTTATGTCTTCTTGAGTTTATCTCATAATCTTGTTCACTTTCCCTGTACTTATTCAGTCCTACTTTTCCTTCCTCCAGTGATGCCTCACCTCTCAAGCTGTGGTAGGCACAGCTGGCAGTGGAAAGCTTCAACCTAGATACTTGTGTCAAGTTAGAAGTAACTGAAAACAAGATCGCTCTAATAGATGCTATGATCAGTCATGTTAATAAAAGGGGTCTGCTGTTGATTTATAGATGACCTGAATTTAAGTAGTTGCATGCTGTATGTGTAGCACCTGTGAAAAGCTCTCATTAGCCCTTCAACTGCTGCTGGATGCCAGAGACCTTCAGCTGCAAGAGGTGGTAGTTACAATTACAAGCCTGTACACTTTCACGGTTTGGGTTGTTCTGTACTGTTGGCTCTCTGTCCTGCAATTCCCAAGCAGGCCTTCTGTTCCTACTCCCCATCAAGACCAAACGGTCTTGCTGGTAAAATATTCCTGTCTCCTCACTTAAAAATGACTGAAGGTTTATATGCTTCTGACTTCCCCTCCAGGTGATTTGTGATTTAATTAATCCCAAGTCAAATTTGAATATCTTCTGGGATGGAGGCAAGATACTAATCCACTTGCCTAGGAAAAAGGACATGAAGATAATGGCTTCTGGGTTTCTTTGCATATGGGAAGAAAGTTGATCAGATGGGGAGTCACTTCCTTACACAGTTCTGATGAATTAATGTTTTCATTTAAATTCCATAAAATAATGAAGTAAGTTGATATGCTTCTGAGAATACTGGCCCCTGAATTATTGTTGGATGAGATACCAATGGCAAGAGTTCAGCAAACTGCAGGCTGCCTGGCTGTGCAACATCAGGCTGAGATGGACTAGTTAAGCTCTCCCATGTGAGGAGTGGTCCTTACCTGTCTGGATCCTGTCCGATATCCTGAGGATGCACTTCTGACCAGAAGTGGTAGGAAATATTTTGCAGGAACATGAGAGCTCTGAAATCCTGGTAGAAGTAGATAGCAGCAAGGATGTGCCTGGTTCTTTAAGTGACTTTTTATTTGCTGTGGGACTGAGCCCTTGTTTCCAGCCTTTTGTCTCCTCAGCAGCCTATGTGCTCATGGCCTCCAGGCTCCCTGCTCCTTGCCAGCCCTTCTGGAGTCGGTTTTCCTGTTTTGGAGCTGAATTTTCATCTTTCAGCCAGCTCTGCTAACTGATTAATACCCAACCTGTGTCTAAATCAGATTCTAAGTTCAAACACAGTTGCCACCAAGGACACAGCTGCTGAAGCAGCAGAATAAGAAATAGATGCAAACCATGGCAGACAAACATCCTCAGACTTTGACATATGAAATGTTTATAACCCAGACTATTTATAGTGAGATGTCAAACATCATGAAGATGAACAAATAGCCTTGCAACTAAACAAGCGGTAGAGATAATGATAGGTAAAAGCATGTGTGAGATGTCACTGATCTTGGTCATCTGAACTATGGCTTAGAAAGGATGACACAGGTCTGACAAACTCAGTTCCTTCTCTTCTCATATAGTGCAGAGCTGGACAACCTAAAAAATCCTATCTGATTTCTCTTCTGGTGTATAAAGACTAAATCCTTTTGTCTTGTCTCCTCTTGACCTGCAAGCTGTTCTGGTCTGTCACTGCTTCTGATGGTTTTCCTTCTAAGTAAGCCTGGCAGAGAACTTGCTACACAGAAATCCATGCTGGGTAGAGCTGGATACTGACAGCAGTCATTGCAAGCTTGAAAACTTAAGGAGTAGCTCTTACTCTGTGTATTCTACAAATAGAGGATATCTTCCATTAGGCCAAGTTGAAAAATACCATGTCTCTCTTTATTTGCACTCACACTGCAAATGACAGTGAATGGCAAATTCCAGACAAAATGCTCTGAAGCTGAAAGTGACACTATAAGTGTGTGCGTCTGTGCATCTGTATATACATGCAAACACGTGCATATAGGTTTATATATGTAGTATATTGAGTGACTAGTACTGGAAAGAAATGCATGGCTTGCTTTTGAGATGTTCTCTTCATGAGGAACTCGGTGTGGAATGGTGTGCCCTCACTTGGAGTCATCTTAGCTCCTGTACTTAGGAATAGCTAAGTTAACTCTAAGCTTGCACATCTTTAAACATCATGCAAAACTGACAGGTGTAATGCTATGGCTTTGTAACTGTGAGCTGGTTGTGCTGGAATCTATATACCTTCCTGAGTCTAAGTAATTTTACCCATATATACTGGGATTTTAGATGCTAAAATGTATGGTGTTGCTAGTACTTGCTGGCAGAAGGGATTCATCTATTCTGTATTGAAATATGCATATTTGAGTTTGTTTTCATTGCTTAATGAATAGGCAACCTCAGCAGGTGATCAGAACATCTCTGGTACAGCTCACTGCTTGCAGTCTGAAGATGGAGGTGGAAAGCGAAAGTGAGTCTGTGATCACGTTTTCAGCAGCGTAGCACAATCTCACAGCCTGGGTATCAGAGCAGCAGCAGGAGGCAAGTGTGTCCAGTTCCTTTACAGGATGTGATTTCCTTACTTGTCAAATAGAGGAAACTGGAATAAACAGAATTAATGAGCTCTTGGATGATTGCACAAGGTGTCAATAGAAGTTCATAGGCAGAAGTTGCACTTTCCTGATCTTAGTGCTCTTAAAGGAGTCATTAAGTGTGTGAAGAAGGGCAGTTCTGCTTGTATCCCACGCTTGCTCCAACCAGCTCCTACATCTGATGCTCATAAATGAACAAAGGATGAGACTGGGAGCAAAGATAGGCAGAAATGTTCAACTCTCCCACTGGAGAAAGGAGTGCTCCAAGAAAATCCCTGCTGAGCCTGGTGCTGTTCAGAACAGTCATTACCAGTCTGATGGAAGAGTTTAAAACTTAGTTCGCTAGTGAGGAACTGCTAGAAAGATTTCACAACATGAAATGATCAGAAAAACAATTGTTTATACATACAAAGCAATGGGAGCTGGTAGAGGGAGCAGGTAGGGAATAAACCATCCCTAAACATGCCTTCATGCTGTTTCCACTGCTCAGTAAGCACTGAGAGTAACCATGGATGACCCCATGAAGGCATTGATCAAAACTCAGTAGTGACCACAGAGGGATACAGAAGACTGGTAATGACATGGAAAGGAGTAGGGTACAAACCAGAACCCTGTAATACCAGGGTATGCCCATATCTTGAAAAACTGACTGCAGTTCTGCAAGTTCCCGTCCCCTGACCTCAGGGGGATGTATTAGCACTTGAAAAGGTACACAGAAAAGTGAAAAAAAACACAAAATGCCTTAAACTTCAGTGTCTTGTTTTCCTGATTCTCACCCAGGGACCTACCCACTCAGTTTTCAGCCTCTAAAAACAGGACCCTGGGGGTTGGTATGTGCTGCAGTCACCCCCTTCCCTGCTTTTGGAGCTGTCATGGGGTTGGAAGGACCCAGATTTGGGAGATTAGCAGCACTGCTAGGTCCTAGCATTAGACAAAGGGAAAATAGCCCTCTATGAGGAATGATTAAATAGATTAAGACGTTTGCCTGGAAACAAGATGATGAATCCCTCAAATTTAGTATAAAGCCTGTTAACAGAAGAAGTGTTATTCACTTGCATACATAATTTCATGGGGTATCTCTAGTTCTTGAGTTATCAGGCAGCATCTTTACAATCACCAGGAAGGACTTTTTTCACATAGTATCCCAAGGACTGTGGAACTAATCACTGTGACATGTTGTGGTGGCAAGAATCATAAACATGTTCAAACAGACTTGAAAGAATCTGCAGATGAAGTCATAATTTGCTGTTAGAAATGATGCAGCTTCTGATGTAGCAACTGGCTGTTTAGGAATGTGTCCTCCCCTGTGGCCCTGTGGGGTTTTTTGTTTTTTACTCCCTCCTAAGCTACTTCCACTGATCACTGATTAGACTAGCTTCTTGTTCCAGTGTTTTACTAAGACACAATATGGATGTTTTTAAGTTTAAAATGGGTGAATAAGAGATTCTGTCCTCTCAGGTCTTGTCTTTGTGGGAGCTAATAATATCCTTGGGTAATATAGCTTTGAGTACTAGACTGCCCCTGGGGCTGTGGTGGGCTTGGCTTACTTGGGCCATGGCTTATAACAAGGTCTATTTTTTTTTCCCTTGTGCATAATGTGAAAGGAAGGATTTTTTTCTCTGCAAGTTACTGGCTTTTTATAACTCTGATACTATTGTGGCCCCTTTCCTCAAGAGTCAAGTCTCATCCTCTAAGTTCTAATACTGATTCTGTAAGGATCCAATACTGAGATGATAACTATTTATTTCATTTAAAAATATGGTCTTCATAGTGAAAGAAGGAACTGAAAAAAGAAGTTGCTAATTAATGCTATTGATGATTTATGGAAGAAATGCAATAAGAAACACCTTTGGTGTGAGACTGAGATAAAAACAATTTAAAAATTACTTTCCCCCCTTTGAAGGCAGAAATAATTAACTCAGAAGTGCTGGCAATATAATACCAGCTCTGAGTGGTTAGTGCATATATTTAGTACTTTAGTTGTCCATTTCTGAGAGACGCTAGGGGATAAGTTTTATAACAAGTATATTATCTCCACATCAAAGAGGGTTTTCTTCATTTGAGAATCCACAGTCACAGAAAAGTCAAGCTTTGCAAAGGTCATGATTAACAGCAAGGATGGTTACTGGGCAAAACAAATCCTTGGAAATGGACAGAAGTTTATTCCCTGCATGGATGTTTAGAAAAAGATTTTTGGGGAGTTGCATTTGCTGAAATTTATCCCAATTTCTGGAGAGATCAGTGGAGACATAACTGCCCCTTAAAGTACATCTGTTTATGTCCTGGTGTCAAAGACTCCTGGAGGGAATAGGGCAAACTGGAGTATTTTCCCATTTCAAAAAGCCTTAAGAGCATAATCTCGCAGTGCTTTAGTTGTGTTTTGTGAGTCACCTTAGGCTTCAGGGCTTAGAATATCCAGGGATAGGATTTTTTTCCTTTGTCTTTGGGAAGAACACTGGACCTTTTATACAAATGATTGTACTGAGCCAGGTAAAAACAAAGCTTTAATTGTGTGACTGTTCATTCTGGAACAACCACTTGGTAAGATGCATAGATCTGCTCAGTACAATGGGAAGAAAACAATTTTCAACTGCTGTTCTGTGGTGTATTCCCAAATCACAGAGAATGGAAATGGGACTGGGCTTGGCTAACACTAGCCATACAAGAGGAAGAAAAAGCATATCTCAGTAAATGTAGTTCATAGAATCACAGACCAAATTAAGTCGGCAGGGTGCTCTGGAGGCCACCCAGTCCAAACCCCTACTCAAAGCAGGCCCAGCAAGAGCAGGTTGTTTAGGGCCTTGTCCAGTCAAGTTTTGAATATCTCCAAGGATGGAGATTTCATAATTTCTCTGGGTGCCTGTTTCAGTCTTTGATCACCCTCATGAGGAAGTTTTTCTCATATCAAGTTGGAATTTCTCATGGTCCACCTTGTGCCTGTTGCTTTTTGTCCTATCACAGTGAATCTTTGAGAAAAGTCTGGTTCCATACTCTATACCCTCCTATTGTAGACAGAAATAAGATCTCCTGGTACCTCCTCTTCCTAAGGCTGAACAAGCCCAGTTCTCTCAGCCTCTCCTCATGTTTCATATGCTCCAGTTCCCTAACCGTCTTAGCTGCCTGTTGCTAAACTCAGTCCAGTATGTCAATGTCTTTACTGAGGAGCCCAAAACAGGACACAATACTCCAGATGTATTGTTAAAATGTGTGAAAAACCTGATTCTGCAACTGGAAATTCCTAGTTAGTGTTAGCTACATGTTCTGTGTCTCAAGAAGCTTCCATCTCCCTTGCTGACAACATAGGCATTATGTCATTCTTTCCCCAGCCCATAACCAGACTGGGTATTTGCACAGAGTGCGGTGAGTCTATTAGCAGGAATGCTATTAGAAGAAAACAAGTTTTGTCAGATCACTAAAAATAAAAATAGGTGAAGGTGTCAGATCATCCATGAGTCCAGACTGTCACTAGTTCAGACTCTGAATATCCTTTGAAATGCAAATGCTTCCAGACATGGGTCAAATCATAACAAAAAAGGCAGCTGGATATGAAGCTTGGATGCTCCCAGATTGCAAGTAGTCCTCCAAGTCCAGAGGCAGGTAGGGAGTACAGCCTGTTCCTTTTCTGTTGGATAAGAAGATTGGAGGAACACAGAGTGGGAGAGAAGGTGACTACTGGACTCTGGAACAACATTCAAGGCAAGAGGGAGTTGCCAAATCAAAGTTGCCTGGAGGAATGACACCAAATAAGAGCTTAAAGACAGCCAGGGCTGTTGACTGACACCTGAATATTGCTGTAGGTTTCTTGGAGCAGATCAGGCTTTTTCACAAATTACACAAGGCTTGAAAGGAAAGCAAGGCTAGTTTTTTTTGGTCTCTGGACCAAGGAAGAAGATATTGCAGGTAATCCTGCTCTTAATGGCAGGTAGAAGACTTTATTCCAAGGAGGCAGAGAAACAGGATCTCACTGCACATTCCAGTTTTGTTACAGATTTGTTCTGAGAAGAGTTGGTTTTAGCTGTTTTTACTTTAAATGTCCAGCCTTTGATGTTCTGTGACTCTTGAATGCAGAGGAAGAAGGCATGGGGATGCACGGTGGGAGCTGGGAGTCCTGAGGGCTGCCCTGCTGGAGCAAGAGAAGCTGTGTGAGGCTGAGAGCAGCAGGAAACCTCATTTTCTTTGGGTGGTTTGTTCTGATTATGAAAGTTCAACAGTTTGTTTTTTTTTTTTTTTTTTTTTGCTGGCATTGAGTGGGTGGGTGTGGGGGGAGGGAGCAATTGAGCTAACATGACTGATTTTAAGAAGCATCTGCTGAGTACCCTGGCTTTGAGGCAGAAAGCAGCATTGAAGAAAAAGTGAGGGACTGAGGAGCCCTCCCTCCCACCCACCATGTTGCAGCGCTGCTGTTACTGGCAGGCACTAGGATAATATCTTCACATGGCTTGAAACAGCTTGTTAAATATTGTTAAATGGCTTAAAATTTGCAAGGAGATTTGGATTAAAGTACAGACTTGCAGTACTTTTACTATTTATATTTGTGACTGATTTTTTTTCCCCTCTGTTATCAGGCTGTGACTTTCCATATACTTCTGTGACAAATCGCTCGCCCTAATTATTGTGCCATTTAGAAGAAGTAAGGGGTTGGCAATGAGAGGAGGTTTTGATATATTATACTTGTGTGTGTGTATATATATGTATATAAATATCTATTGATCTCACATGCCTAAACAGTCCATTTAGAATAAAATGTGAGAGGCTCAGGTCACCTACAGGCAGACACCAATATAGAAAATGTATTCTAACAACAAACTCTGTGTTGCCAAGTCCTTGCGTTCAGAAAGTTCAATTACGGGAAGCAATTCTGAACAGTTCCCATCCCATTACTTCCAACATGTGCATGTAGGATGCTTCCATACATATCAATCTCTTGTCTTCCATATTCACCCACTCAGAGACATCTCAGAATCATAGCTCTGCCATTTTCCTATGTCAGAAATCCTCTTGAGAAGCTATTTTCAGTGCATGTGAATGGTTTTTAATTTATTTTTTGTTTTCAGAAGCAAATAGGCAATTGCTTCAAAAAAGGAGATGAATAAACCTCACACAACTCATATATGCCTCACATAAGTTATGCCTCACATAAGTTATGCCTCACATAATGCATTAGCGTTAAAACACTTTCTGCACTGTGCTGCCAGCATTGTTAAAATGTCACCTGTTATACTGCTGCAGCCAACATTTTATTTATAATTCTAAACGAGCAGTAAATTTGACAAACAAATGAAGGTGTCGAGTCTCACTCGGTTTCCCCCTATTGCCTGTCATGTTTCTTGGGTTCTGTGTTGCCAGCTGCAGTTTAGCGTGGGGAGACCTGGGCTGCATTTGCTGAAGGACTGATTCACAGAAATGCTCACTGCTAGGGGTCTCTTATGGTTTAAATAGGATTTTAAAAGAGATAGAGCCTTCTGCTCTATTGAAAAGTAGCCAGAAAGCAGTCTTACAGTCGGGATGGCTGTGGGGACTCCTTTCAGTCCTGAAGCTCAGGTGCCATGGCTGGGTGCTCCCTGCCATTCCCTGCAGCTTTCCACCTGACGAGCCTGATGCAGTGCTCTGTCTGGAGCATTGCAGATGGTGTAGCTCCAAAGCAGTGGAAGAACTGCGAACCTATGCCTGCAGCTGTCCCTGCCTTCCAGCAACCCATGGCTTGCAACCTCAAATCTCTTTCCCCTTTTGCTCTTCAGCTCCGGTTCTGACTCCATCTTTCCAGGCACAGCTCAGAGCTCACTTTTAGTGAGAGGACTCCTCACCTTTCAAAGAATGGCGCTGCATGGCTAACACAAATTACCCGCCTCTTCATGCCCTCCTATGTGCCTGTGTGAACCAGCAGTCTCTCACTGCCCAGCTCTGTGCTTTTACAATGCTGCTGCATTTTCATGTTTCATAAAGTTTGGTACTAACTGAAAAGTGCTTGTTCCTGTTTAACTCTGTTTAATGCTGCCCATGTGGTTTTCATAGGGAGGAATAAGCAATCACTCCAGTGCTAATCAAGAATTGAAGTTCAAACAAAGTAGGGATCCACTGTATGTCATGTATGAAAAATGTCCTAGCCTGTCTGGAGCTGTGGTATTTCTTCAGCACAGGGGGAATTTTTCTGATGCTAATAGTTTAGAAACTGAAAGGAATTCAGTGAGATCCTGTCTTTTCTTCACCCCTGTAATAATCTGGCAGGGAAGAGGTCCCCCAGCTTCCTCATCCTACAAGCCACATAACCTCCATGTAGCTGGAAGCCATGTGTTGCTTAGCACAAACTGCTGAGGAGATCCCTGGGAACTGTTTGCAGATGAGAAATGATCTCATCTGTGCACCTCTTCTCAACCTCCCAGCACCCTATTGGTATTTCCAGGCTAGGACATGGCTGTTGGATCACAAGCTGCTCTGTGCTGTTGGATTTGGCAGCCCATCCCTGTAGCTGGGCCTTGGCTTAGCCAGCTGCCAGCTCAGGCCTGCAGCCAGCTGCATGACAAAGTCTCAACAGAGGAGCTGGACACTACAAGTTTGGAGCTGGCACTAGTAAAACAATCTTGTAGTTGCTAGGAATGATAGATACACTTTCTTTTGGAAAGTTATTACAGCCAGCTATGACCCACGCTCTGTTAGTCCTTTTTCTGAAGGATAAAAACAAGTCATTCACAGAACTAGAAGTTAGTGCTTCCCTCTGTGGAAATGCTGACGAAGTCTGTTATGTGCAAACAGAGCAGGTTCCCAGCCTGAAATAATTTATTTTATGCTTTCCAAAGACAAATTCCAGAGGTCAACTACAATCAAAGAATAGTTACAAGGAAAAATGTTAGCATAAAACCATGAATGTTAGAGTTATTTTTTAGAAAACCTAATTAGATTCCTCCAAAGCAACAAACTGTAGTTCTGCAAGAGGTTTTTTGACCTTAAGTCAATCTTAGTAAAGACAAGAAGTGAAAGTAGCAACCATATATGATCATTACAAACCTTATTATATATAACAAATGCAAAAAACAGAAGAAAAATTGATAGCTGTCTAAACAAGTCACCAGCTAGGAAACAGACAGCTGATGGAGGAAGATAAAACATTAATGAAAAAATCCTGGTTTAAGGATTAAGGGCAAGAAGGCATTATTTAAGTGTACTGAGACCTAATGAAATCCTTGCTATAGTACAAGAGAATAGGATTCATAGGGACCTCTTGGATCATCAAATCCTCCTGCTATCAGTAGTGCCACACCAGATTATCCTCTTCATGAATAGGATGATAAATACTGAATTTAATCTTAAAGTAGTTCTTTTTGTCCTAGATCCCAAGGCGAAAAGAGTGTAGAAACTATTTTAGAATCAGATAATTTGGCTGGTTATAACCTTCTAGTGATTTCCTATTTAAATTTATTTGTGGCTAACTCATATCCATTTTGTCTGATTAAAACATCACTCACCACCTTCAGTAACTCTTCCTCCCTTTGTTAGTACCTCTAGGTCCTGTATTAAAAATGGTGTTGTCAATCATGATATACAGAAAGAATAAATATTCACTTAATGAATAGGGAGGGAAGGAGAATGTCTGAAGTGTGCAAGTCCAGACATTTTTTTTTTTGGCTTCTGGCACAGCATGAATATTCTGTAATGACAGGAGTTTGTATTTACCTTTGGAATTTCATTTCAGTTGTTGTTTATCTGCCTGTCTCTTCTAATATTCCTTGGCTGCAAGGAAGTGACATTGCAATAGTCATTGATATGTTAGGTTGGGGATGGTTACTGGCAAGGTAATGATGATCAAAGCATGACACACTTCACATGTATGAAAAGACATTTTAATTATTTCAAAGCAACACTAAAAAATCTACATCCAAGTTAAGGTGTAAACTGTGTGGCTTGCAATGTGCAGGGAAATGGTTGCAAGTCCCATCTGCAGGGACTGCTTTAGAAATGGCAACAGTGGGTGCTGTAAAAGTAGCAGAGAGAGAAAACATCACAAATACAAATGGATGAGAGTAAGTGATACCATCAGCATCTATCTGTGTGAGCTTGTCTGTAGCTATAGAGATGGCAGTTGTAAAAAGTTCCTAGCTTTTCTGATGCCTGTAAGCATAGATTGTTGCTGAACAACTCTGTACATGACAAATAGTGTGACTATGGCCCCTTGCTGTAGCTGGCTCCCCACTTGCTGTGGGATGCTAAGTAAAAACTCCATCCCAGAAGATTTTTATGCCTAACTAATCTTAGCTAGCTGCTTCACAGGCCTTCTCTTATAGTCAGTCAGTCACAAGCATCCATTTTTCCCTCTATCTTTTTTCCTAATCTCAGCTGAAAACATCACTGGTTTTCTTTTGCTGCGGTCTCTTAACTTCCTTTTTTTTGGTACACTATTATTTATTATTTAAAGCAGTGCCTGTATTATTTAACTCACTAAAGCATTTTTAGGATACAGATTCCATGAAAGAGGTTGTGCAGCATCACTGTGCTGCACTGTGAAATAACTACACTGAGGGCAACTTCCTTCTTCATTATAACAGTTTTCTATTGCCAGACTTTTCATAGGTTTAGAGATACTGCCTCTAATTATTCTCTGATGTTTTTAAAGTGCATTTTATATAAATATATATTTGTGTGTGTGTGTGCGCGCATAGTTCCATATGTGTATGGTATGTGTCAGGATGATGTGATAATCCACTGGATAATCTGTAAAGTCTTTGTTCAACTGCAGCTTTCTGTACCCTGTGCTGTTTATCATGGGTTCTTGCCTGCCCCACCAGCACCCTCTCCACTGGACTGTTTCCCAGTGAGCTTTCTGCTGCAGCTCTATGTCTCTGCTTTCCTCCCCTCCATGCTGAAGCTGGCCACGTTCTGTTGTGGATTAAGCTACAGGTTTGCAATAACATACACGCTTAAAGGAAGAAATGAACTGGCTAACCATTCCACTAACTGTCCTTTACCACACAAGGCATTTGTTTTTCTATATGTTCAGGGGAGACGGTCTCTCTAGATATTCTACACAGTTACAGGGCAGCTATTTTTTCTGCCAGCTGACTGCTTTTTCTGCTGTTCCACCATGGAACTATTTAGTGACGATTTAGTTTTTCAGTCTTAAGGATCAAGGGCTGTCATGCAAATTATTTTTTTGCCTGTGGTTCTGTTAGTATTTCTCTGACTTCTCCCTACGCAGCCCCTCTTTCTCTCATTCTGCCATAGGTTTGCCAGAGCCTTGGGCTATGCGTGCTCTGCAGCTCTGTTTTAGTTCCCTGTCAATTATTCCTCCTTGTTTACGGTAATGGTTCATATCACATTTTATTACTGTGGCTCATGTGCCTTTCACATCACTGCTTTCGAAACACTGAATTTATTCTGAAATGCGTCTGGTTTTCAGTCTAGCTCCTTACTGTTTCTTAAACTCAGGGGGATTTTGTTGTTGGTTTTGCATCATTTTTGTTTGTTGCAGCTGTGTCCATGTTCCAGGATTATTACTCAAGTTTCTGTGAGAAACATGGGAGATTTTCCTCTCTTCTCTTCCTACTTTCAGGCCTTTCAACTGTCTCTGCCCATTCTTTCCTTCCCTTCTGAGCCTTAAAGCTGTGCTCACTTGCTGGCCATTGTGTTGAGCACAGAGATGAAATGACTGGGGCGTGTGAAAGTGCTTGCTGACACTTCAGCATTATCTTCTCCTGCAGGATATCACAGTTGACCCTGAGTCTCCACTGCCATTTATAACTGCCTTATTTTCATTTTGAGAAAATTTAGCGCTCTCAGCAGTATGGGACTAATATCTCAGCTTCTGCTATGTATAATCTAGGCAGGCACAGCGCCAGCTTCCTCTCACATCGCATTGCCAAACTGTCTCTCACTTGACCACCTGTATCACTGCATGATTAAGGACAGCCCTGAGCTGTTTATCCCTCTTGCAGTTCCTCCAAGTCAGTATACATTTATGTCAGGGCCCAATTTTACCTGTGGACCTGAATATTCTAGAGGGCACGTGCTATACTTGCACAGGAGCTTCTGCTACGCCCTTAGCAGAAGCAAAGAAGTTCTTGTTTCTGCTGTGCACTTCTTTAAACCCCCTATAGCTGGTCTGGGGGGAATGGGAGCAATGAACTCTGTTTATAATGCAAACAGGATTTAAGACTTCCCCACCCAGATGTCTATACTTTTGCCAACTCTGAATGTTAAAAAAACATGCGTCAGGTCTCAAAACACAAGATTGTCTTTAAAATTCATGAGACTTAAGAATATACATTTTGAATGTTTATTCACCCTCTGCATTCTAGTCCTGGAAGCACATTTAATAGAAAGTTCCTTTTTATTTCTCTCTAAGAAAGCAAGTTTTAAACCTTCTTTAATCACAGGGCTTCAGCATTTGGGGTATGGAAAACACCAACTGCCTAGAGAGGTAATAGCTCAGGAATGGCTCAAAGCTTCAGTGATTTTGGCAAAACTGAATTTTACGCTTCCAGGGTTGAGGGTCTTGAAAAAGGAAGGGTTTGAGGGTCTTGGAAAAGGGAGGGGAGAGAAAGGATAGGCCTGGACTGAAGAAGTAGAGAAACCCCTGGAGAGTTGATTTTGTTGCTTCTGAGAAGTAAGGGTAGCTCCTTCTGGCTTTAACATCTGCTATCCCCCCACTAGCTCCAAATATTGAAACTTTTTTTCAACAACACCATGTAACTTGATTTCCCATGACCCTGACTTAGAAAGTAGGCAAAAATGCCATGATGATTTTGCTAAACCTAATACTCTAGTACTCTAGGTGACAGCATATTCTCTACCTCTAGAGCTAGCTCTGTCTTATCTCATGGCAGAGGTCTCTCTGCAAAAGGATTTTAAGGAGCTCAGGCTACAGAGTAAAACCATAAGGCTGGGGAGACTTCCAGAACCATCTTTTTCTTGTGAGTGACAAAGAATCAGGAGAAATTCAGCGAGCATTTCACCCAAAGTGTGCATCTGGCTATTGCAAGAGGAGAGAGCATCTCAGGAAAACGAGAACTGTGTGGAATGGAATCCCCAGCTAGAAAACTTGAATACAGAATACTGCTCAGTGTAGCACAATAAAATGTAAGCTGGGTAACTAGCTGAAACGTCAGAAGCCCTGGGGATTACCTGTGAGTGTTCCTGAAAGGGAAGTGAGACCCTAAAGGCTGTTTGTTGGTAAAGAATATGAAATAACATTTTCTTTCAAGAAATGAGAGGACTTCCTCTCTATACAGGTTATGGAGGACAGGGAGCAAGAATACAAACATTAATATCAATAGCTAACAAATTGGTAGAGCAATTAATAAAGCAGTAGTTTTGTAAGCAGCTACAGCAAAATAAGGTGATAAATAGCAAGCCACTGGGGTTTATAATACATCTAAACAAACCACTTTATTCTCTGACAGGATAACAAGCTTAGTAGACAAAAAATACCCCAGGGTAGTTTTTCGTATAGTTTGCTGAGATGTTCTTATATGGAGATAATTGAAATCTGAATGGCACTTCTCAAATTCCAGCTCTTCCAGTGTGTGCGCCAAATGCAGGGAAGTGTGTGATGCCATGCATAGCGTTTTGCAGCCAACATATAATAATTTTAAACTATACAACTGGTTTAAGGGTGTTTTCTCAATTCACAAATTCAAAAGCTACTGAATGAAAAGCAGATTACAGCACCTCCTCTTTTTCCTTTGAGTTATAAGAAGGATTTGAATCTTTAACTTCAGTATTGCAGAGGGGCTCAAAACCCCAGCTAGGCAGACATTTTGCTATTAGAGCAGCCAGTAGAGGTGATGCACACAAATCTAGTTCATTTTGCCATCAGCTAGTAGTCAGCAGTTTGATGGAGGTAGAAATCATAAGCTGTGAACAGACACCTTCTTCCAAATTCATCGAGAAGGCTACTGTCCGGGGGTGCATACTTCTCTCCTCCTTGCTGCCTATCATGCCCCTGGCCTGCCTGATTCCTCATGCTGGGAGGTGAAATTGTTCACATACCTTTATTGATTTCGGACAGTTTTGAAGGAGATCTTTCCCTAGCCTTTTCTGTAATACATTTTTCAGGCAACTAGCAAGGGGACTAGGAGGGGTAGAGAATGGTGTCAATCTAAATATTGCCATGACATGACAGACATTACCTGAAGAGGTTACAGAGCTGTGTCTGAAACACTGGCAATGTGCAGTATATTGGCATGCCTGCAGTAAAGAGTATTTGGTTTCCTGGGTCCTGTTTCTGACTCTAGGAACACAATGTACTCTAGAGGCATAGCATAGCTAGCATAGCTAGCATAATGAGGTTTTTATAGTATCAATGATAGGAAGAAAAAAACATGAGCCACTGAATGACAGAATCAGATCTGCTAACACAGAATCACAGAATCACAGAATCACAGAATCGCTGAGGTTGGAAGGGACCTCTGGAGATCATCTAGTCCAACCCCCCTGCTCAAGCAGGGTCACCTAGAGCACATTGCACAGGATTGCAACACAGAGAAAGGTACTAGAAAATTCATAAACCTCACTGTGGTCTTGCCACTAGAGGAGGACAAAAAGCCATATTCTCAGAGGAGGTCACATGAGAATGCACTTTTATCCATTTCTCCTGAGAGACTGTGCAGCAAAGTGCTTGGTCTCTATCTTCTACCGGTTCCTGCCCTCAGCTGTGTCCTGTATGAGTTTGTACTGTATGAATCCTCTCTTATCTTTAGTGTGAATGACAAGGAAACAAAAATAAATAAATAAATAAATAAAGCTTTGGTTAAGAATAGGATTTATCAAGTGAGCAGAAGAAATGTTAAGCTTGAGAAGAGGTGAAACTGTACCTCAGGGCTTACAGGTAAGCACCTGTTTCTTGGTAGCAGTAGTTTTTTAAAGAGATTTGTGTCTTACTAAACAGATGATATAGTGCCTTTTTTGTGGGAGATGAGGACAGACTGGCCACTGGAGGAGTGTAAAGTGCAATGGAAAACTAGTGATAGGCCCTGTAAAGGCCTGCTGAAAAATAACCAGATGTCCAGGATAAGTGTTAGTGGTGGAGAAGGATTAAGCAAGGAGGTCTCCCAGCAAGCCCAACCTCTCTCAGCCAGACAAGAGACTGTACAGAACCCAGTCTGCAGGATACAAAGCTGGAAGAAGGTACGTCACTGCAGAGAGTGAGAAACACAAAGTGCAAGCTAGAGGAATGAGCTGAAATCAATAAATTGAAGTTCAACCCCAATAAGTAAAAAGGAAGGGATGAATAAACATGAGTACAGAGAAATGGAGAGATCACAGAAAAAAGTCCAGGGGTTAATGAAAACACAGTCAAGGGGGAATTGCTAGATATGGTTGGCACAAATGCACAAAATGTTATGTCAAATGGTTACTGGGATTAATACGTGTCATGACTTCAAGAAAATAACATGGCTGGAGAGCATCAAAGCATGCTTTGGTCAGCACAATTGAAAAAATACTTAAGTCAAATGGATGGAAATGAGATGTGAGAATGCAAGAATCGGAGAATCTGGGTCCATTTTGTTTGTGTTAAAAAAAACAGTATGAGACTTTCTTAATGCTGATATGCGTACATCTTCTAACTACAGGGCTTAGAGAAATAGGACCCCTGGTTCCCTCCAAGAGAGAAAATGGAATCGGGCATTTCTAGTCAGTCTCATTTACATGAATTAGTTTTCTTTACTCATGGCTTCACATACAGTGTTCTATTGCTTTATTTACAAACAGAACAACCCCTAACTAATAATATGTTGTTGCTATGACTGTGGCCCTCAAAAGGCATAGGGAAGGCACATAATAGGCTTTAGAGCAGGTGATTTACAGATTTGTTAACTTTCCATATTGGGGACAGGGATGCAAAATTAGTAAGAAAGGGAAGAGAGCTCTGCCTAAAACCGTCTAGATCACTCTTGGGGAGTCAACACTTTCCAGACTCAGAAGAGATTCTGGGATGATTTTTGCACCTCTAAAGGCTGGCCTGGTTATGGCAAGCTGTCTTCACAGCAAAGACCATATCAGACCATTTTCAAAGGTGCACAGGTGACATGTATGGTACCTGATTGAACCAACAGCAGTGGCAGGAGTTCAGTGTTTTAGACAAGTGGTGCCAAATGCAAAAGGAGGGCAGAACAAACCAAAAGTGATGAGCCAGACCAGAAGGCACAGGTTTATCTGTACTGGAAAAAATGAAAATCTCTAGGTGATTTGGTACGCATACCTGTGAGTAGGCTGGAACTGTGTTCTTTCATTTACATGAGGGTGGAGTTCAGCATGGGCTGTTACCTTGGTGAGAAACAGAATGGGATGCCAGAGGGAAGAAAAAATTGTAGGGTATATCACACAAGCAAGAAATAGGCTGTTCTCTTTAGAGATCTTCAAGTGAAGAGCCATTAAGAAGGCAAGCTCCAAAAAGGCCTGCCCAACAAGAGTGGCAGTCAGCGGCGCAATGAAAAGGGCTTGATGCAGGTGTGGCGTGGACAGGTGGCCTGTGCAACTGTGTGGCTACTACAGCATCTAGTGCTGGGGAGCATGTAACACTAGTGCTGAGAAAGAAAAAGACATCTTTGGGCCCTTGCCCACTCTTTTTTCCATTTACTGTAAATCCACCACACGTAAATGAGTGGCATGAACAGAAAGGAAAGTAAGCAAAGTTAAAATGTAACCAGGATACCTTAAAGTTAAGGATGGACACAGTACATATGATGGTGAAGTTTTCATCTTTAGTTATTTTAAAATATGCTTGTTATCTTAGTCATTGCTGGAAAACTTTCTGAACATGAGCTGAATATAAACTGCTGACTCCTCATTCTGAAACAGATCTAAAGGAGGCATCCCAAAGTGACGTTAATTCTGGAAACAAATTATGATAAATTAGCCCTTTAATTCCTGTGAACTTGTTATCTTTCATACCTCTCACTGATTATAGCTACTGTAGGAATATCCAGTTACTATAGGCTACATCTATTCTGCTAAAGGCCATGCACCATAAGAGATAAGCCCTGGTCTCAAGGCAAGTCATGAAAAGTAGAGCAGTCGCCATGGCTAGTCACTTCTAGAGAACAGCTCCATACTTTCTGCATCAGGGAGCTCCTGTGACCCTAAGACACAGTTTTTCCTAGTGTTTTTCTTCTTTTGCCAATTATTGAATTGGCCTTAAAATGCCTTAAAATGGAAGAAATGTTTTGTAGCCCTAGCAGTTTTTATGTGGGTATATGCTTAGTGGGAATGTTTCTTCAGTCCCACTTTCTTGGCCTAGATAACAGACTTGCCTCACATGCTTTAGATAAGCTTCTTTTGATGAGAGGAAGTGTGTTACAGGTCCCACAGCTGTGCAGAAGATGAGAGTCTGTTATGCTTGCAAGACAGGTTTTAATTACAAGGTGCAAATTGTTATTTGGTGTTAAAGTGCTGGGAGAAGACAAATGAAAGCAGAGAAAATATTCAGAAGCGGTTGAAATGGACCTACAGCACCCAGACACAAGGAGACACCTCATTAATTACTTGCTTCAGGCCCCGTTGGGCTCAAAAGACAGTGGCAATAAAATTACTTTCGCTTGCAGCCATGAGTTCTGTTCTGAGATATGTATTTTCTATTTATACCTTAAATTTTTTTTAACATATTTTGTTCTGGTGTGGGAATTAATTGCCTAGAATTTGTTTTACCTACAGCCTATACTTCCATCCATGTGTCAATCATTCTTGTTTAATACTGTTGCAAAGACTATAGCAGAAATAAGGACTACTAATACCAGAGCAATCCTTCAATTATAGACTGAGCCATTCAGGACCATAGCTGTTAAATTCCAGCACAAGGAGGTATGTGATATTTAGCATTTGAATTCTTCCAGAACAGTACACTGAAATAGCAGTAGTCCTCTCTGGGATGAATTCCAGAGAAAATCTCTCCTCCTAGAAATCAACTTTGTGCTTCTGTTTTTCTTTTCCAACATTTCTAATTGGAAATCTTGAAGAGAGTTCAGAGAAAAATAATAAAAACTAGTGAGGGTCTAAATTACTAAGAAGTAGTAAAGTAAAACAGTACCTATTTCCCAGATAAAGAATAACTACTTCAGACTGGCAAGGGGCCTTAACTTGTGATGTTGCATCCTAACCCCATTCAAAATGCATAAATATAGTAGTCAGGTTTTTCATAGCCTTATGAAAGAAAGGCAGCTGTGAAGTTTGGACTTAGGTCTGAATTTTCTGAAATTTGAGAGATACTATGGGCCTTGGGATTTGTTTCAGAACTGCTCCTTGTTAAATGGAATTTGTGGCTCTCTTAAAAATAGCTTAGCCGTATGAATTATCCATATCCATACTTATTTACCAAGTATGGTGGGGAAGGACAGGTGGAGCAGCAGTAATTTCAGGCATTTTTGAACAAGGACCTAGAATGAAGGTCTGCCTGCTTTGTCTGTCTTGCTCCTTCCCACCTTGTTCCCCAGAAGAATGGAATATGTGAGAGTCCATCGGGCTTTGCCACCACTATCCATGATCTTGGCAGTTTATATTTTTCCAGGGAGAGAGAAGGCAAATCAAAAAGAAGGAAGGATGGAGGAGTGGATGAGAAACTAGCAATTTGTAAAACTACAAAACCTGCCAAGCTTTGATTTTATGGCATCATGGTGGATGGCTGCACAATGAAGAGCCTGCTTCTGTTGTTAGCAATAGTATCAGCAATTTCCCATCCAGCTGGGAAAGGGTTTTTTTTGTTAATACACATCATGATTTTAATAGTATGTGTGTAGGTGGTGAAGAATTGGATTTTTTTTAACTTCATAATCAAGGTGAGAGGAGGCAGGCACAGTACATGAGAGAAACATGCAGTGTCAAAATACTCTCATCTATTATCCCCCAGGTCACACTGGCAAATCCTTCCCGCCTTCCACCTACTGACTGGTCTTACAGTTCAGAACTGTATCCAGCTCTGAGGACTTGGCTTTACTGATTCATTTATTAAAAAAACTGAGCTAAAGATAGAGATGAAGTACCACTGAGTACATCTGTTTATCTCAGAGGTTAAAAGTGATTCTCATACTTTGTACCTCAAAAATGTTTACATTTGAACCTCAATGTAAGCTGTGCCTAAGGAAGAAAATCTAAGCAGTGTTTGTTCATAGCATAAGATGAAGAGGAATGTGCAAAAAGAAAAATCCATCAAAGACAAGGTAGTTAGTAGTTTTACCGTTAACACATGTAAATGCAATATGGAACTGGAGCCTTGCAGTTTATTCTGCTCTGGTAACTTGGATTTAAAGTACAGCCTACTTCATCTTCACAAGGATGTTTTTACTTTATGCTAATTACAGGGAGATTGGCTCCAGTGCCACTTTTGTTGCACCTAATCCAGTGGCTGCTGAACGGGGCTATCTCCCCTGTCCCACTTGTGTGCTCCTGCCACTTTTCCTGCATCAGCTCTAAACTCTAGAGATTATGCAACTCCAGAGTGAGCTGAATGAACAAGCTGATCTGTCAGAAAACTGACCCAATGAAAAAGCAAATAGTTTCAGTGTGTTGATCTGACGTATGCTTCTGACCACATAAGATCTGATGCAAGGGATGGGGCATGAGGCAAAGGAGAGATGGCTGGTGTGATGTTAGATTAAGTCAGGCCAGGATTACCCTATCGTCATCAACACAAAGCCTGACTGAGTTACTGTAAGTAACTCAATTTTGAGACAGTGGACAGGAAGCAGGATGCATTGTTCTGTCCTTCTACATGATGAGTTCAGAAGAGTCCTTAGTTCATCTGTGGGCCAGCAAACTTTGCACAGGGCCAAACATTTTCCTATTATTTATAGGAGTGGCACCAGGCCAACCATCTGAGTCGCCAACAATTTTCCCCTAAGAAGGAGAAAAACCCTACACATACTGCTCTGAAGGGACGTCTCAAAATTGAGTTACTTACAGTAACTCTGTCTCCAATTATGGCATGGCATATGCTGCCTCCAAAGATGGCATGGCACCATGGTCTCTGTGCTTCTGGGTCAGCAACATTTGGTTAGAATGATATAACCTTTCTAACCTCTCCAACACTGCAGTATGTTGGTTCTTATGTCTTAAATGTTTTGGGTGGTTCCATAGCCTTGGCCCTAATTTATTTTCCTTCTGCATGTTCCCTGCAGGTAATTTCACCCACAAAAACAAATTCAACTACCACCTCTATACTGACAAATACAGAACAGAGTGGAGACAGTATTGTGCCCAAACTAAAATCTCAACTTTCTTTTGATGTCATTTTGGGGGCTAGCTAGCTATCAACTTAAATTCAGTATGGCCAAAACAGAAAGCTAATTTTGTTTTGTTTTTTTTCCCCTCCTTTTCTATTACTTCCTCTTCTCTTCCAGAATCAATGTGAAAATCCATGTACTTCTCCTAACATCTGTATCCTTTTGAATCAGCTTTCTCCAAGGTCTCTCATCCAGGTTCTGTTTCACCTGGAGCCTGAAGGCTCCCATCATATAAAATTTCTAAAATCCAACCTGTTCTGTTCATTGTCCCAACTACATCTCTCGTATGCTATTGGCTTATCAGCTTCTACTTCTAATAGGGCAGTGAGAACAGCTTTCAAACAAGTACTTATGCGTTATCTTCAGTATTTCCTCTTAGGTTTGGGAAGCACTTCTAAAGCACAACTGCAAGGTCATCTCATGGTCCTCTTGTAGATCTCTCTTTAAAATCCTCCTTTGTTGTAAAGTCTATAAAACAAGAAAAAAAAATCTTGATGTAAAGAGACTGTCTATTGACACTTCTCTTCTAGTTTTTGATCCCTTTCTGGAGACACGGTTGCTTAAGTGTAACACTTTGCACTTGTCTGGCTTATAATTTCACCAGGTGGGTTTCTGGACTATTTCTTCAGTTTACCAAAATCACTTTGAATTCTGATCTTTTTCTCCATACTGCTTGCAAATCCTTTTAGCTTTTGCAAGATGCAGAAATATGCTTTTAATCCATCATCTAAATCATAAATTAAAATATTAAATAGAATCAAAAAGCAAGGATAGATTCCTGAAATGACCTTTCAGTCTGACAACAAACCATTAATAATCGCTTTGAGACTAGTTTTGACCCTGCATTTAGCAACTGCATCTAGATTGTATTTCTGTTCTTTGCTTGTGAGAATGTCACAAAGTACAGTGTCTAAAGCCTTACTAAAATCAAGATATGTCACATCTATTGCTTACTCCTTATCCTTTCACAGAATCACAGAATCACAGAATGGTTGAGGTTGGAAGGGACCTCTGGAGATCATCTAGTCCAACACCCCTACTCAAGCAGGGTCACCTAGAGCACATTGTACAGGATCGTGTCCAGGTGGGTTTTGAATGAACATCTCCAGAGAAGGAGACTCTACAACCTCTCTGGGCAACCTGTTCCAGTGCTCTGTCACCCTCACAGGAAAGAAGTTTCTCCTCATATTCAGATGGAACTGTCTGTGTTTCAGTTTGTGCCTGTTGCCTCATGTCCTGTCACTGGGCACCACTGAAAAGAGTCTGGTCCCATCCTCTTGACACCCTCCCTTCAGATACTTGTACACGTTAATAAGATCCCCTCTCAGCCTTCTCTTCTCCAGGCTAAACAGGCCCAGCTCTCTCAGCCTTTCCTCATAGGAGACATGCTCCAGTCCCCTAATCATCTTTGTAGCCCTCTGCTGGACTCTCTCCAGTAGTGCCACATCCCTCTTGTACTGGGGAGCCCAGAACTGGACACAGTACTCCAGATGTGGCCTCACCAGGGCTGAGTAGAGGGGGAGGATCCCCTCCCTGGACCTGCTGGCAACACTCTTCCTGATGCACCCCAGGATACCATTGGCCTTCTTGGCCACAAGGGCACATTGCTGCCTCATGCTTAACTTGGTGTCCATCAGCACTCCCAGGTCCTTCTCCGCAGAGCTGCTTTCCAGCAGGTCAACCCCCAACCTGTACTGGTGCCGGGGGTTATTCCTCCCCAGGTGCAGGATCCTGCACTTGCCTTTGTTGAACTTCATGAGGTTCCTCTCCGCCCACCTCTCCAGCCTGTCCAGGTCTCTCTGAAGGGCAGCACAGCCCTCTGGGGTATCAGCCACTCCTCCCAGTTTTGTATCATCAGCAAACTTGCTGAGGGTGCACTCTGTCCCTTCATCCAGGTCACTGGTGAATAAGTTGAACAAGACTGGACCCAGTACTGACCCCTGAGGGACACCGCTAGCTACAGGCCTCCAACTAGACTCTGCGTTGCTGATCACAACCCTCTGAGCTCTGCCATTCAGCCAGTTCTCAATCCACCTCACTGTCCACTCATCTAGCCCACACTTCCTGAGCTTGCCTATGAGGATGTTATGGGAGACAGTGTCAAAAGCCTTGCTGAAGTCAAGGGAGACAACATCCACTGCTCTCCCCTCATCTACCCAGCCAGTCATTCCAGCATAGAAGGCTCTCAGGTTGGTTAAGCATGATTTCCCCTTGGTGAAGCCATGCTGACTACTCCTGATCACCTTCTTGTCCTCCACATGCTTGGAGATGGCCTCCAGGATGCGCTGTTCCATCACCTTTCCAGGGATGCAGGTGAGGCTGACTGGCCTGTAGTCCCCTGGGTCCTCCTTCTTGCCCTTTTTGAAGACTGGGGTGACATTGGCTTTCTTCCAGTCCTCAGGCACCTCTCCTGTCCTCCATGACCTCTCAGAGATGATGGAGAGTGGCTTAGCAATAACGTCCGCCAGCTCCCTCAGCACTCGTGGGTGCATCCCATCAGGGCCCATGGATTTGTGGGTGTCAAGTTTGCTTAAATGATCTCTAACCCCATCCTCCTCAAGCAAGGGAAAGTCTTCCTTTCTGCAGACTTTCTCTCTTGCCTCCAGGGTCTGGGGTTCCTGAGGGCTGGCCTGAGCAGTAAAGACTGAAGCAAAGAAGGCATTCGGTAACTCTGCCTTCTCTGCATCCTTCGTCACCAGGGCACCCATCCCATTCAGCAGTGGACCCACATTTTCCCTAGTTTTCCTTTTGCTGCTGAGGTATTTGAAGAAGCCCTTCTTGTTGTCCTTGACATCCCTTGCCAGATTTAATTCCAAATGGGCCTTAGCCTTCCTCATCACATCCCTGCATACGTCTGACAACATTCCTATATTCCTCCCAAGTGGCCTGTCCCCCTTTCCACTTTCTGTACACTTCCTTCTTCTGGTTGAGTTTTGCCAGGAGCTCCTTGCTCATCCATGCAGCTCTCCTACCTCCTTTGCTTGACTTCCTACTCATAGGGACGCACCGATCTTGAGCCTGGAGGAAGTGATGTTTGAATATTAACCAGCTCTCTTGGACACCCCTTCCTTCTAGGGCCCTAACCCATGGGATTCCTCCAAGTAGGTCCCTGAAGAGGCCAAAGTTTGCTATCCTCAAGTCCAGGGTTGCGATCCTACTTGGTGCCCTGCTGCCTCCTCGCAGGATACTGAACTCCACGATCTCATGGTCACTGCAGCCAAGGCTGCCCCCGACCTTCACATCTTCAACCAGTCCTTCTTTGTTTGTTAGTACGAGGTCCAGCAGCACACCTCTCCTTGTTGGCTCCTCCACCACCTGTGTCAAGAAGTTGTCACCAATGCTCTGCAGGAACCTCCAGGACTGTTTGTGCCTAGCTGTGTTGTCTTTCCAGCAGATATCGGGGTGGTTGAAGTCCCCCATGAGAACCAGGGCCTGTGATCATGAGGCTACTTCCAGCTGTCTGTAGAAGGCCTCATCGACTTCCTCATCCTGATCAGGTGGCCTGCAGTAAACAGCCACAACAGTGTCCCCCATGCTAGCCTGCCCTTTAATCCTTCCCATAAGCTCTCGACTCGCTCTTCATCCACCCCTAGGCACAGCTCAATACATTCCAGTTTAAGCTACACTTATCAAGAAATGAAATTAAATTGGATTGGCAGGATTTATTCTTGTTTTATCCACATTAACAAGAGCATAGTGAGTGCAGGTATATGTAACAAAATATTGTGTGTATAACTATTTCTAGTGAGAAGCTCTGAGACACAAACCATTTTAAGTCTTTTTTTCTCTCCTGCAGAGTCAAATGGTAGTGGAAGCCAGAAGCCACTTTCTTCACAAAGCTGTCTGTATTAGATACAGTATACTGTTTTCTTATAGCCTGTACAATGCCTGTTCAATGGAACAGAATAGATAATTCTAGCTCAGGAGTATTCTTCAGCATTATAGATGCCTTTTATGGTTTTACTACTTCTAGCTATTACATTATTACCAAACTAATCTCTTAGTAACTAATGATGTATCTTTCTGTGTACCAACCGGAGTAGGTTGCATGGCAGGTCCAGGAAGGGGATCCTTCCCCTCTACTCAGCACTGGTGAGGCCACATCTGGAGTGCTGGGTCCAGTTCTGGGCTCCCTTGTACAGGAGAGACATGGACACACTGGAGCAAGTCCCGCAAAGGGCCACAAAGATGATTAAGGGACTGAAGTATCTCTCATATCAGGAGAGGCTGAGAGAGCTGGAACTGTTAGAGAAAGCCTGGGGGGATCTTACAATGTTTATAAATATCTGATGGGAGGGTGTACAGAAGATGGAGCTAGACTCTTCTCAGTGGTGCCCAGTGACAGGACAAGAGGCAATGGGAACAAATTGAAACACAGGAAATTCCATCTGAACATAAGAAAACACTTTTTCACTGTGAGGGTGGTTGAACACTGGAACAGGGTGCCCAGTGAGGTTGTGGAGTTTCCATTTTTGAAGATATTCAAAACTCAACTGGACACAGTCCTGGGCAACCTACTCCAGGTAAACCTGCTTGAGCAGGAGAGTTGAAACAGATAATTTCCAGATGATTTCCTTGCAACATCAAGTATTCTGTGATTCCATAAAATAGAGCAATAGTCTACACTTGCGGTGCTCGTTACTGTAGCAGAGTCAGAACAAATTATGAAGAAAGATCTAATACTGAAACTAAACTGTTTCTCCAGTGGGGGAGGCAAATTCCAACTATGTGAGTAAAGATGTAATTTAAAAGAATCCAATTTTTTTCTTCTAAATAAGCGTAAGGCATCAGTAGCATCAGAATTAAAAAAATAAATAAAAAAATTGAGGTCTTTCTTTGTCATAAAGATCCAACACAGACTGAATTTTAGCACAAGTTACTATTTGTCTCTGGAAAGAAAAGCCAAACTCATCTAGCCAGAACTGTTTTTGGTGAGCCTAGACTAAATACAATGATCAGAATGCTAAGTCAGCCAGTTATGTGATATATTTTAAAGAACAGACTGACAACTAGAAACCTTCATTGTTCTATCAGTCACTTGAAAAGCATTTCCTTCCAAGTGTGTCTAGAATCTATACAAGCATCAATGTATGTAAATTCAGAGATGAAACTGATAATTCATACTGGTAGGAAAGCACAATGCATTTCTAGTATGAATGCCAATCATCCTCCATAGGTTATCTTGCTGAACAATGAATAAAAAGTATAGGTGCATCTGCTCAAAACTGAGTATTTCAGAAGAGAGACAATCCCTAAAGTGTCTGGGGTCTTAATGTTCAAAATGAGTAAGAACTTTGGGTTTTTAACTTGTCTGTAAGTGGATGGCAGAGGCAAAGGAAAAGGCCAGAATCTATATTGTCTGGGGGACAAGTCTGGAAAGTCACCTAGACTGCTTCAGCCCAGACACTAGCATGAAAGCCTAGATACTGAATAAATTCCTACTTGTATCTGTTTTACCCATTTACCTTTAAACCTGCCAACAGGTGAAACAAATGACCAAAATATGTGACAAATGACTGAAAGGAAGTGTACTCAGGTTTGTGTGCATGCTGTTTAATAACTGCCAGATTGTTACAGTGTTATCCTTTAGACTAGGATTTATAGTTTGATTTACTTTACAGAATGAGAAAATTCTCAAAAAAAAAAAAAGAGAATTCTGTTAGAAAGAAACTATCAAAATGCCCCATATGGTTTATCAAAACAGTTTGAACACTTTCCCAACACTGGAGCCAAAAGATTAAATGTAGTTTTCCTTGTGGGTAGAGATGATTATGTAGTGACGTACATCAGTGGGCTACACAATTACTTGCTAGTCACTTACTAGAACAATAGAGATTTCTGAATTCTTTTGCTGGATCTGGGTAATAAAGTATGGCTTTATGATGCAGATTAACTAAGCACATAGGTCTGGTGTATCTCATCTAGAAGGCAGTGGATCTGCATGACAGAGACTTGAATTTGCAAGGTAGAAGCATGGCCTACCCCAGATAGTTCAGAAAATTTCTCCTGCAGCTTCTTGGGACACTCCTTTGGTTCAGCGGTCATGACACAAAGCTTGAGATGTAGGATAGCTGGATTTACTCCTCCTCTGACAAAGGCTTCTAACTGGCCAAGGTTAGGATAGGCTTGCACTGACAATCTGGCCAATATAATGTTCGCCCTCAAGCCCAGACCTGCTGACACTAACTGTAATCCTCCAAAACAACTACATGGCCACAGCTTCAGCCCAACCTTGGGAGCTTGGTTCATGTCAGGATCAGAGGGGGAGCTTGGGGGCCACCTCTGTCCCTTACCTGCTAAGAGCATGGGGACTTTCCCTGGGCTTCAGTTCTGCAGGGCAGCTGCTTCTCCCATGACCTATGCCCACTGCTTCTGCTTCCTGATCTCTGCTTCTCCTCTCTCTTACTCAGAATGAGAGAGGCTCATTCTCACTTCTAAATGCTAGTTCAAATAGACTCTTCATCATGTTCTGGTTCAGTTCTGCAGTAGAACAGTGGATTACCTTTGCTCCCCTCATTTGTGTGTTCTGGAGGTACATTTTAGACATTATGGGAAAAGAAACAACACAATTGCCATAGGCAGGTGAAATGAAGAGAACAGATATCCTTTCCTACAGTGGAAATGAAGAGCCTTGCTCTGTAAGAACAAATGGAAATTGCCACTGGGGAGATGAAATTAGGAATCCTGGCTCTTACGTCATCTTCTCTTAGGACAGAATATTCTCTGGTCATCTTTTGTCTGAGAAGCATTATTCTGGAATGCAGTGGAACAGGGAGCCTGGTGCAGCTGAGCTGCAGAATATCCCTCAAAACTTAATAAACATGAGTTCTCTGGTTTTTGAAATGACGGAAGTGAAGCTGAAATTGGACAGACCTAAGTCACTGGCAAATCCTTTCCAAACGACAGGAGTAGAGGTTAGTGACAGATATTCTGGCCAGTTTTGAGTCAATGGAAAGACTGAATGAGTATGTCAGGTTTAGAAGGTGGTTCTGGTATAAGTAAAATATAAACAACATTTTGAAAAAGTCTTTTTGACATTTTCAAAGCAAACATTTCCTATTTGAATTTACATTTAGAAATTTTTTACAGTATACTTACAAATGTTACAACACTCTTTTGAACTTCCAGGGAACTGGAAAATAAATTGCTCCTATCACCCTAAATAAAACATACTGATTATAACATCAGGTAAATTCTGCAGGTTCTGCCTGAAGGTGTAGGAAGTGGAACAGACCTCAGCATTTGGGATATGAGTAGAAAAGGAAAATCTGCATATGTATTTTCAAGAACAGCTATGTATGTTCTCCAGGATTACCGTACTGACGACCTGGCTTGGATTTTTGGGAAACACCATGTATTAATTCTTCCTTGAGGAAGGATCACCAAAAATATCAGTAAAAGTTCTTCATGAAATGTGCAAAAGGGGAGTTAGATGGAGATGGAAGATGTCTCTGACTATGCCTCAACAGAACAAAAGAAAGGGATAAACTGCGATAGTTGTTCTACTGAGCCAGCTGAAAATACAACTTTAATTCCCCTGCTTTCATGTTAGAGAATATAACAGGATTATTTCTTAGCTGCTTTTTACAGATTTTAGATCTCTTCATACCAGTAGTTATGGGGCACTATCTGCACTATAGCCAACTACTACAACACAAATGTTTGTTTTTCTGCCTTCTGGGAAGGCACTGCCCATCCGAATACCTTTCCAGCAGTTTAGAAAAAAAGTAGCCCTTATTACACGTGTCCTCTCTGAAGGCCTTCCTTGGGCAATGGCTAATTGCCAGCACTATTTGCGGACAGGAGCTCCTGGACCCAAGACGATGAGTTAGGGGAACATGTCACTTAGATCCTTCTTGTTTATTTAGAAAACAGAGCAATGGTTGACTGGGATCCATAGAGACAGTGGCTCTGCCAACTGAAATGCCCATGCTGAAGAGTTAATCTTGAATTTGGCCTGAGGGGGCCAAATAGGGGTAACTCTAATAATGGGAAGGGCCAAGATTCTCATATCCTGCAGCCCTTGAAGAAATAGCCATTAATAGGATTATACACAGCATATGAATTGCAGAGGCGCAGGCTTTACATGGAACATTGTGTTGCAGGCTAGTACTACACTAACTTCTTCAGTGAAAAAGCACTCTACAAAATATCCACTGCCTGAAGAATGTGAATGGGACAGCAAGGATTCAAAGCCTCTGAGACAACTCAATTCAATACAATATGAGCACTACAAAGCAAATTCCTACCTGATACATCATATTGGCATAAAGAAAATCCTTGACAGAGACAGAACAAGGGCTGCAGAATAATACAACTGTCATTCCTGGCAAGCAAAAACATTTTCTTAACTTCTAGGATGGATTGTATTTTCATTGCAAACATTTCTGACAGACTTCCTTTTGCTGAAGCATCAAGACTGGAATGGAGTATTTTGTAGGACACTTGCAGAAGATACAGAATGGTTCCATCTTCCTTCCATTTTTTCTTAAATAAAGATTAAATAGTGGGGGGGAGCAGGATGGAGAGAGGGGGAAAGAAAGGCATAAGAGCCATTGGAGCTGATCAAACTCACACAGCAACTAGCTCAACCTGAGGTAATCCTTAGACAGCTGCTTAGGTGGTTTTCAGTCTCTCTGTGAAGAGGGACCAGGGCATGGCTATGGTCAGGATGTGGTCCTGAAGCAATGGCGTGAGGGATGATGCCATAGAGTATTAACTAGCTTTCTTCACAGGCTTCTTAAAGGAGTTGAGTGAGACTACAAGTAGCATTTCTTCCCTGGATTCTTCTGATGAGACTGTTTATTACAAAGTATTGTCTATTCTAGGAGACGACTGTATTGGTCTTGCAGTCAATAGTAATGTATTTGCAATTATCTCGATTTTTAAAAAGGAAAGATGCAGGCACAAAACTGAATGCTTTCAAAGACAGAAGGATTGAAATACTGGGATGTGGCTCCATTTTCCCTTGCTCATCTCTTTTTCTCTCTCTGCCTTCATCTTTCTGACTTATTTTATGCAAATATTGACAGTAAATATAAGGCTATCTATATGAACTGCCATTCCCCTGCTTTTGGATGAAGGTTATGGCAGGTCTAGACTGTTCTATGAAGATTTTTTTGCACAGAGATCAAGGATGTGATATCTGATGTTTTGTGAACTAACACATTATATTTTCAGTTCTGATGATTCATAGAACTAATTTGAGTGAATGGACCTTTCTACCCTATAATTTAAACTGAAGGATTTTGAAGGGCAGCTGAAATTTTCCCCTAGCTAAAAAGAAGCCTCTTTTCTGTGAGCACTGGAAGAAACCCCCATAAAATGTAAAATGTGCTGATGGCTTTTCTATAGAACAAGTGTAGACTCATTAAATATATTTTTTTTCTTTCTAGCTCCTTATGCTCTTACTTTACAGTCTCCTGAAAGTGGAATATGAGTTCAAAAATTACGTTTCAAATTCACAAGACTGTGTGTGTTTGAAAGCAACCAAAACAAGTAGCCCAGTCCTAATTGAGACCTTTGTTAGTGGAGAATCTAGCAAAATGAACTAACAATTTGGAATACATTAGCTGTCACTTCAAATGCCACTGATAATTTGCAAAAAACTCAGAGCACTAATGGAAAAAGGCATAAAATGTCAAATTTGTAGCAAAGCTGACAACAAAAAGAATATTCACTCTGAATTACAGTCTTCCTGATTCGCTAAGGCTCTTTCTGATTCTGCTTTAATAAAGGATATTGTTCTCTCAAGGGATTTAAATACAGTGGATTATCTAACACACACAATTAATGCTTTAACTTCCTTATCTAAAAGCTTATATTTGATTTTTTGGAAATCTGTGATCCCTTGCTAATGTGTTTGGAAGGGTGATGGTCAGCTTGGTGATCTGGCTATATATTATCAGGATAAGTACATATCTGGTCAAAGACCACTAGCCTTTCTTTCTATTCAGATCTATCACATTTTCATAGCAGCCTTTTTTAGAAAACTGTTCTCAGAACTAATAACAACTGACTTTGAAAATGCATTAGTTCCTGCTGTTTTGCAGACAGAGAAGATGAAAATATCCAGAATTGAAAAAGCACCAATGAAAATATTTTGCAAAAAATTCAGAAAATGTACATATTGATCACAAGTCAGACATATCTTAAGATGGAGTTCTTCAGGGTAGGGAAATACCAACTTTGCTTTCTTACTGTTTGTGTCAGTTACCAAAAATATTTTAGTGAACCATTACATCTTTAGATTCATGAGACGTCCAGACAAGTTAAACCCTAATCAGATATACAGGCTGGATTGCAACCCAGGCCATTAGAAATTCAAATAACCCGGCTTACAGCAGGACCTTGGAAAGATGGACAGTTTTGGCTAGTCCTTAGTCCTTACTGAAGGGGTAAGAAGGGAAAGATGTCACTAAGCTATGTGACAGCTAGTGATCTATAAAATGAACTGTCAAGAAAAAGGCTTAAGAGGAAGGACTAAAAAACTGTGCACGGATTGCAACACAAATTAACTGCAGAGGGAAGACCAAAAAAGTTAGCCTGAGAACTAAGGCATAGGCTGATGAGAAATTAACTGCTAAAGTAGGAGTTAGACTGAGGCTGGCAGATGAGCAGCAACAGTGGCAGCAAAAAGGAGAAGCTTGCAAGCAAGTACAATATGGAGGAGTCTAATATCTCAGATTACAGGATTGAGTTATGGATTGATGGGAAGAGGACACTTTTAGAGAAGATAGGAGACTAGGTTGCCCAGGTGCTAATTCTGAACACTGCTCTCCCAGAGCTAACACAAGAATCCAAACTGCAGTACAAGTTTGGCTTCTGAGTCAGGCAATCTAGCAATGAGTCAAGTGATTCCACCAGATCTGCAGAGAGACAAAATGAAAGAAATTATCCCACATGGTGCTTTGTTGTCTAGTAACTAAACATCAAGATGCCAGACATTCTGGTCCCAGGTCTATAGCAGGACCCAGTTACACAACAGAACCAAGCCTTCTCTATCTTACCACAGACATTCATAGTTCAGAGGAGTAATTTCTGTAATCATTAGTGATCTACCAATAACAGTCACTCAAAGTGTACCTACACTGCCATCACAGAAGACAGCATAGTGTAGTGGTAGACCCTTACTTTAAAGCCACCAACTTGGGTACTAGTAGCAGTCTGTATCCACATGGTGTGTGGCATATATTAACTATGCTATTATTTACCCAGCCTCCTAGACAAGTTTTGTGTTCCAGGCTAGGCCCCACACTCATGGCTAGAACTTAAATTACTTAGATTAGGCATCCCAGAGTTATATATGCTTGCTATAGCACAGATAGGGAAGTAACTGCTGTGCAGATAATAATCGCTGAGGCTTTAACTTTTCTGTGGCTTCTGTTACAGCTTGTACTCTACAATCTGCTACAAAAGGATCCATGCTTCCAGAGTAACCAAATCTAGATCAAGTCACTATTTCAAATGTGAAGACTTGAAAGCACATCCTCAGGGTCAGGCTGTGTGATATCGTTGCCCTCCTGCTGTGGTCCAAAATAAATTTCTAAGAGCCTCATGTCCCATCTGCTTACACATGTGGAGCTTTAGCAAGGCCAGCTGCTGCAGTAGTGAAGAAACCATTTTTGCTTCAAACTGATGTGCAAAGCTCCAGTCTCACTTTTTAGCCTTGGGAAAACCGTCTGCAAGAAATATGTTGTTTTACTGCAAAAGGTCAGTCTGTAAAAACTACTCAAGTTTTACACCTTGACAGCTGTGCTGATGGTTTGTGACAGTTCTTCAATGACATATGCAGCCCTTCCTGGGTAGGGCATTTATTTGCAATCAAACTCAATGCGCCACCATCAGGACGAAGTTACATTTTATACCTGAGCTGAACTTAAGTTTAACAATAGGAAGACTATCCCCCTCTTTCTCTCCAAGCCTATAGCTCTGACCCTTTCTTTGCATCGGCTCTGGTGCTTGTCTGACCCTGCACAGAGCTAATCCAGCTCATTGACCCAAAATAAAACTATTGACTTTTCTAGCAAATTAATTTATTGCTGATCGGGCAAAAACCTAAGGGTTCAAGTGGATGCAGTATCTTCCTTTTCAACAGCAGTGAGAAAAGATCAGCTCAAACTGTAACACCTAACTCTACCCACAGGCTAATTTACACCTGTACTTGGCCCACTGTGCAAAGTGGCGTTCTTATTACAAAATTACATGCTCAGTTTTGTACAGATACATCCCACCTTGTCACAGCTTCTTCATTAAGAAATCTGGTCTCTGAGCATGAATAAGAGATCTAATTTTTGTGGTAAATATTTCTGTCCTGTACCTGTGAAAAAAAAAAAAAACAGGATAATGCATTAAAATTACATGAGGATGATGAACTATTTCCTAGTCATTGATACCTAAGGAGAATGTAAAATGGCATTATTGGTTTAAATTCAGCAGTGTCCCAAGCACCTGGACATCCAAAGATCCTAAATAGTGGGCTTAGGAGACTTACAGCCTTCTAATGTAAATTTTCAATAGCTCTCCACACATCAACAAAATTTGAAAGGCCAAAGGAACACCTATGTTATCCCAAGAATCAAAAGAAGCAGAATGACCAGGTAATAATAGACCTGGCATCCTCAGCAATCCTAGACAAAATGATGATGTTTTGTGAATTTAAACATTCATGCTATCTGTGATTCAATCAATGAGGAGTTAAAGGGTAGGAATATAATGAAAGCAAGTCCACAGGGCTTTATGGAAACAAGTCTTGACAAGCAGGCCTGACTTCACTTTTTGATGAGATTACAGGTTTGTTTGATCAAGGTAACCACATAGATGTGATATACATGGACTTTTCTAATGAGTTTGATTTAGTACTGCTTGACATTTTGATTAAAACATTATCATTATATAGCCTTAATAAAACATATTAAATAGATTAAGATCTGGCTAATTGATAGAGTACAGCAAGCTGTTCAAACCAGATACTCAGCACTGAATGGGGGTATTTCTAGTGGGATTCTGCAGACAGGAACACTATGCTTGCTGCCATTTGATGTTCTCCTCTGGTGTCTGGAACTACACAGAAACATGGATAAAGCTGGCAAAAGTCCCAAAGTCTAATGAGGAATGGGCAGTCATAGAGAGTCACAGGTTTGCCTACCTTGGCATAAATAGATTTCTTGCATTTGCTTGTGTCCTTTTTTTTCAGTTCTGCACAAGTGCAGAGCTTCTCTTGTAGGGTGCAGTTGTGAGGTTGTGGTCTAGTCAGCTGCTGATGGGAAAACAATGATTTCTCTGCAGGGTCATTGATTTTAACCACTAATTTATGTATTACCAAAATGAGCAGTACAAAACATTAAAAAGTGCAAACTGTGAATTGAGAAGCCACCTATGAATGATCTTTAAAAGGGAAAGAAGCCTTTCTGTACACCTCTACACGTCCTTATTTAAACTACCAACAGTATAAACCTGAGACTGAAATATGTTTGCAACTTAACAAAGTCAGGAAATTCCAGGCCATGGGCTGAAGTATAATTTGCTATCAAAAATAAACCAAAAAAAGCCACAAGTAGTAAGCAAAAAGATCCAAAAGAGAGCTTTGAACAAAAGATTAATGATCAGTCCTTTCCAAAACACACACGATCTCTACTACTGTCACCTTCTGGCCAGCTGATCTACGCACATCATTCTCTGATTCGCCATTTTCTTTATCAGCTCTTGGATCAGACTGAGATTAGATAATGATTAATTAACATTAGTCTCTTTTGCTAGGTTTGATTCTGACCAATCTCATTAATGTTATTACATGTAGTCACAGGCTTACTTAAGCAGAAATTAAAATGAGATTTTACACTGATTTTAATAATATGGACTATTAAAGAAGCACTATTCCCCAGCAAAACCTTGCTGGCAAACTGTTATCCTTTTAGCACTTGCTTTCTCTTTGACCTTGCAGAACAAGATGACCAATAAATGTAAAAGATATTATCCAGAAGAAAACACTAAAGAATATGCTCTCTCCCCTTACTAGCTAATGTACAGATTGAGATACATATATCCCACAGTGCATGAGGTTGTCTTATTTCATTTCTTATATGTCAGTTTAACAACTAAGTAAATGTGCCACATTTCCATCATTTTACAAATATCTTACTAATAGTGTCAAAACCGTCCAACCTCAGAAGTGTCCTACACAACATCCTCAAGATCATGTAAACACAGTGTAAACCAACAACTGAACATCTCACCAGACTATTGCTTTTTATTCAGCTGAAGAAAAAGCAAATGTATTTTTATGTCAAAAATAAATCATTCCTTTTTCTTTTTTTCCCTTTTTTTAACACCAAAACTCCTCACCAGCTAGATCATTTGGTCTGACTTTCTGTGTACATCATCACAATTACTGAAAGTTTTCCAGTGTTCAGCACTGTCCTGTCTCCTTCTGCACCACCCCCCAATTCTCATTTGCATTACTCTGCCTCCGCTTCTGGATTTGTATCCAGCTAAGTGCAAAATTTTCAAAAAGGGGCTACGTGCCTTATATATGTAAGTATTGAACTCAAGCATTTTTCTCCATTGGTGTTTCTAAACAGGACTGCTTAATGCTTTGCTGGGCAGTATCCATTTTTTTCTCTTTTCTACAACTGTTTTTCTAGCAACACATTGGTATTGTGAGATTCCTAACCCTTTTGGATTCTCTGAAGTAATATGCAGTCATAAATAGCCATCTCTTAATACTGATTCTCTGAAAGACAATGTTGATATTTCAGAAATGTATGTATTTTATTCCACTTCCACAGGCATTTTTCATTCTTTTAATTTCAGCCCTTGCCTTTCTTCACTTAAATCTAATCATCGTATATTTGTCTTCCCTAGAACTGTGGGACCATTTATCAGCTTTTCTCCCTCTAGCCTCCCCTGATTCCCAGTCCATTCTCTTTTTTGCATGTCTGTCCATGACAGTTTCTTCATCCTCGTCTTTTCATTTTGAACTTTTATTTCCCTTTCTTATGTACAATTCATTTTGTTATCTTTCTTTTGGTTTTTGTTTGATTTTTTTTGCCTCCATTTCCTGTGGTGAAAATAACATCAATAGGACATGGCATCCTCCGAATAGCCTCAGATGAGTTTGACTTTTCCTTATTCTCCAAAACCTTGCACTTACATCTTCACAGATCTGCTTACTCAGTGACATCCTCTTTTTCATTTACACCTCCTGGCCATAATCCTTATATATTTTATTTCCCACACAAAGATCTGTTCCTTCTTCAGGCTGTAGAAACTTATCAACCTCTGCAGTTTCATCAGTCATGCATCCTTTATGTTTCATGATGATATAAGTGAAGCTATAGTTACTCTTTGAGCTTCACTGGAATCTTTTTATTGTTCAGATAGGAAGAACTAAGCCCTTTTGGAACACGCAAGCATGGTCCAAAGTAAAAACAAAATTGTACGGAGCTCTGCGCAAGAAGCTGAAATAAACACATATCACCTTGTTTTACCAAATTGTAGGGTTTACAAAAAATGCATATGGCATTAGAGTATCATAACTGTATGTACTAAGTGCTCTTGAAGAATCTGCAGATTAGGGTGAGCAATTTGAATCACTTATGGGTTTTATTATACATGAAGAGATGCTATATATTTAGTACTATATGAAATAAGTTTGTTGTTTACACATTTTCAGCCAGTTCTAAGCTTCCGCCTACCTTGACAGCCCTGTGTCATGATTCATTTTTAATAGGTATCTCATCTGCTTCTGACCTGAATAACCTTCTTATAGGGTCTTGTGAGCAGTATAACCTTCCTCTTGCTACATTACACTTCAGAGGCTGGAGATGCTGTCCTACACAGGCATCCATAACTATCCTCAATCTCCATAATCTCCATAACTATCCTTGCAAGCACCTGGCAAGTTAACTGGGGGTTATTATTTACCACAGTATTTTTCTCAGAAAGAATAAAGGGATTTGTACCGTAAGTGTCAAGTAGTATCAGCAAATAGCTTGGACACTGAACTAAGTGGACTGCTCTGTGCCTGAATTCACTCCAGTAGAAAATGGAACCCCAAATTTGATGTAAAGGGCCTTCATAATGGCTGTCCCCCATTACTGGTAGAAATGGTAGAAACAGCAATTTTCTGAGACATTTTATGTTTGCTTCATCTTCCACATAATGAAGGATATTTAAAAAAAAAAAAAAAAAAAGATTTTGTCAGGAGAGAGAGAGAAACTGAGGCAAGAGCAGCCTCGGCCCAGAGCTCACCCTCCTCCCGGGCCAGCCAGACTACGCCGCATTTGGGTGTGGAAACGGGCGAGGTGGCACCGCCCCCCGGTGACATCCACACGTGCCCCACTACGAGCGCGCTTCCCCCTTCCTGCCTCCTCGGCTGGGCTCAGCCCCCCGCCGCCCCCCCCGCTCCCGCAGGCCCGGCCGTGCTGGGGGAGGGGCGCCACCGCGAGGAGAGCGCCGCACGGCTTCGGGGAGAATTTGGCCTGTCGGCTTTCCCAATTGGTGGATGTCCGTGCCCATCTTTGTCGTGGCCCAATCAGATGCTGGGCAGCCGGCGCTGCGGGCTCGGCAGCTGTCAGTCTTGTGGGCCCACCCTAGCAAGTTCCAACCCCGACCCGATCTGAGGCTCTGCCTATTGATCCGCTCGCCCAGCCTTGAGCCGACTGGCCACGGAGCCAATGAGAGCAGTCCCCGCCTTCCCCCCCTCCTCCGTTCATGTCACCCAGCTAGCCCTCAGGCGGCCAATCTGAGCCTGCCGCTGCTGTCAATCATCAACCGTTGCCCCTCCCCCTCCCGAGCGGCTGGGCGCGCGCACGAAGTCGGGGGGGTAGGGGCGAAAGAGCCCGGGCGCTCTCTGGTGCGGCGGGCGGGCGGGGCCGGGCGAAGAGGGTGGGCGCGGGGGAGGGAAGGAGGAGGAGGAGGAGGAGCTGCGGCTCAGTACCTCGGAGAGCGGCTGGCGAGCGCGCCGGGCGGGCGGGAGCCGCAGCCGCGGACTGGGACCGCAGCCCCCTCCGCCCTCCGCAGCCCCCGCTCCCCTGCCCCGCTCCCGCCTGCCTTCCCCCCGTCAGCGGCTCGCGCCGCTCCAGGCACCCGCGCCCCCGGCGACCGTTAGGAACGGTTGCCCCGGCGCGAGCGGCCGCCCCGCACGCGTTGCCCCGGTTACCCTCGGGGCCGAGAAGGCGGTGGGCAGTCCCCGCTGCGGCGGGGCCACCTCGGTGGCCGGGGCGGGCAGGAGGGCGCCAGGGCTGCGGGGGAAGGAGGCAGGGGGTGCCGCGGGCCAAGGCCGGCAGGGACGGGGCAGGCGGTCAGCCCGGGACGGCCGGGCTGGCTAAAGGGATCGCCGGTTGTTGCAGCTCGGTCCTCGCGGAGCGGCCCGGCCCGGTGCTGAGGGGCGGCCACGACCCCTCGCCCGGGGAAGGCAGCAGCTTGGCGCCGAGGGGAGACAGGGCTTCCCCCCCGGCCGGGGAGCGGCTGCTCACCCTCCTGGTCGAGGACCCGGCGGGGGAGAGGAGGATCAAGGGCAGCAGTTGTCGCTGGCACTTGCTTGGAGAGACAGATAAATAGGTAGCAAGAGTAGCAGCAGCTACAGGAGGAGAGTGGCGGCAGGAAAAGAAAATCCACTCTTCTAAAATCCTGGAGGCAAAAATACCTGTTATTGACAGGGTTTGGGGGAGGGAGAGGAGATTGCACGTAGCTGAATTTTTGCAGTTTTGTTAAATTATTTGGGTATCGAAGGCAAATCATAGACAAAAAAGATAGAGAGATGGACCCTACTCTTTTGGATGATGGCTTGAATTTTATATTTACTTTTCTTTTTTAGCCACTGCTCAATGTGGATTTTGTGAGAGAAATCAGATGGCGGGTGTTCCATTGTTCCTTGTTTGAACATAAATCTTACTTTTGCTGCTTGTGAATTTTTTATTTCTTAAAAGGACCTTTCCAGGTAGCTTTTACATTTGACAAAATGAAGCCTTTCTATTTTTCAGTCAGTAATACCTAATATTGACCTTCTGTTTGGTACAAGGGACTATAGTGCTGCCTCACTCAGAGGACAGTTAAAGACTTTCTCTTTTGCTACATGTAGCTGAATGTGTTACAACACATCCTTTCCCCCCCCTTAAAATCCTCCTAAAGATTTTTCCAAAATGAAGAAATTTAATTTTCGCAAAGTTTTGGATGGTTTAACTGCCTCATCCCCTGGTGGAAGCAGTGGCGGTGGCAGTGGTGGTGGAAGTGGGGCTGGTGGTGGCTCCATGCACCCAGGAGGAACTGCAGGAGCTGTGGGGACTCCCAGAGATGAGATCCAGGAGACGCTAACTTCAGATTATTTTCAAATTTGTAAGGTAAGGTCTGTCAAATTTTTTACTACAGAAATAAGAAAAGCTGCATTTTGGGGGGGCTTGGTAATATGATACCAATAAATCTTCTGGAGAACTGCAGTGGTTGTATAAGGACTTTGGCATGAAAGGACAGAAATCTCGTTGATGTTTTTTCTTTCTGCTGCAGAGTTGGGGTAGACAGTAAATTCATAAAAATTTTAATTTCAGCATTGAGGGCCCAATCCTGAGTTCATTCTCAAACCCAAAACTAGTAACAAGATCATGGGCAGAAAAGCAAATCAATAGGTGCTAGTACAAATAACGTTTACCAGTCATTACAAATTTAAAATTGTATACATCTACTACCCCTCCTCCCTGTTCCCATCCGCTCTTCTTTTCCTTCCCTTATTTTTAAGGAAAGGGCATAAACTAGAAATAAAAGCAGAGCAGTTTTTGCTGAACATAGTGTTTTCATTTATTATTTGTGAGGGTTTGGATGTAGCTTCAGTTATTTTTTTTAGTATTAGCCCTGAAAATCATCATTAGATAACAATAAACTTAGTAGGACAGAATAAATATTGAAAGTTTCCAAATTTGTTTGGTACTGGTTTTATGTATTGGTTAGGTCCTTCAAGTAGAAGGCATAAGATATCCCTATGTTCACTACATTTTATGACTGTTTTCTGCGATCAAGCTTTCAGTGATGTTCTTAAATACATGAGTAAAATCAGTACAAACTACTTGGCACTTCTGACCAACCCTGGAATAGAAAATCACACTTCTGTAATGAACAACAAAGAAGAAAAGCAAGATTATATTATGATCCTCTGATCCTATGTTGTTATCTTTAACTTTGACATTAATTCTGTAGACTTCATTAGAAGTTTTGTTTGCTTGTTTGTTTTGCTTAGAACCTTCAAAAACCAGTATTTTTAATTAGTGCAATTTACATGATTAAGAGTAAATGAACTTCACCCATTAAATACACCATCCTTTCTTCAGCCAGTGTAAGGACACCCATTGATTTGATTTAGGTTATGGTCAACTTCAGCACATTGTCATTTGTTTTTGTGTTGTGGGAAGATGGAAGAAGTATAAACAAGCAAGGCAACCCTATAAAACAGTTGTGTGCAGATCTGGTCCTAGTGAAAAACACAGCTTTCATAATCTCAGATATCATGAATCACATTCTATTCTGTTTTCAGATACAACTAATGTCAAAACTCATACTGACTTCAGGGCTAGAAGGATGAGCCACCATGACTTAAAGAGCTTTGGAATAGGTTCTATACAAATTCTAATTGCAGGGAGTTTTACAGTTCTTTGCCATCCATGAAAGCAGGTTCAGGCCTTTTGAGTCAAATTCACCTGTATGTACACTGTATCTTATGAAATGCCAGATACTTCAGTACATGATTTTTCCCTTTTTAACACTTGAGTAAAAAGATAATGCAAATAATCAAGATATACTGAAATATCATTAGAAGGTCTGACATTCTGAGAATTCTGAGTAAGGCTAAAACTGAACACAGTTTTCCATGTTTAAGTCATTTGATAGTGCCGAAGATCTGTATTTCGTATGATATATTTTTCTTTTGTGTGGTGTATTTGCAAAAATAGACAAAATAAGATGAATTGTAAAGAAAAAAATTCTCTACCTTATCTCTGTATTTCCCTTTGGCTTAATATTACTTGAAGACAGTTGTGTGCTTTGTTCTGATAGACCTACTTGGGAATATGAGTGTACTGGGAATACATCATCTTGAGAAGATTTCAGTAGGCAATAATTGCCTCCCTTTTTAAATTAGAAGACTTAACTCTCAGGTTAAAATGTTCTCAACGAAGTAAATATTTGTATAGGAGGGCTTTTGGTTGCAGCAGCACTTGCTTATGAATGCATTGTACTGCAGAAGTCAACTGCATATACAAAATATCAGCTTCCTTTTTTTCCAAGTACAGAAGTATACTAAAAGCAAACTTCCTCAAAATACTTTGTGATTACATGCACAAAATACTGCAATGTGTATTCAACAGGCCTACCTTATTCAGCTGTATTGCAGTTTAATAACATTATAAACATGTTCGAGTAAACCAGCAAAAAACCCACAGGCCCCAATCCTGCATTATGTAGTATGCAAGTGGATTGAAAGCAGCGGGACTCTACGCAGGCGCAGCTTTCAGTCTGCATGCTACAGGGTGAAGGATCTGAGCCATAATTTGTACCTTGATCAATCTGAATTAAATTAAAAATAAAGCAAGACACAAATAATCAAAGCTTTACCTTTCTCAAGCTTTTGTTGTGTAGAACTTCTGACATTTCAACTGTGTATTTTCATGTTAGGTTATGTAAGTTATACAGGCTGCATGTTTAAGGACTCTGATGATCTGTGATCCTGCTGCACACAGAACTGATTAAAGCTAATGGTAGTTTTAGGTTGTTATGATCTGCAGGATCAAGGCAGATGGACCCACAGTCTAAGTAATATTCTAAAACAGTTTCCATTTCTTTGCTGATTATTAAATCTTCATTTAGACGTGAAACATAAAAGCTGACTCATACTTAAGAATTAAAGGGCCTTACCCTGCAGTCTTTACTTAAATAGATTGCCTTTTTGGAGTTGGTGGGAGGTCTTCTAGACTAAAAATACAGATTTGATGCTCTATCAGAACACTGGTTTTATTAGTAGCACACCTGAAAGCTGCTTCTCCCTTTTGTGATATTTAGGATTCTTATTACTACAGTGTCTTTTCAAGATGTAGATGAAACTTAATAGAAGTGAATTTGAATGTTTTATTTTACTCTGAGATGTTCACAATGAGTTACTTCTGGCATCTATTTTTCGATACCGAAGATGACATTAATGATTTAAAGAATACAAATGAAATGTTCTTGAAACTATTATGTATGAAATAGCTGCAGCCTTTCTTAAGCATTATAAATTTATATCTATGTAGCTGTACTAATGAATCAGTGGCACCCTTTTAAAAGCATTAATGTAATGATGTGAAATTCTGTCAGCTGTATTTTGGGACAACAGCAAGCTGAGGTATAGTTCATGCTATATTTAGGGCTGCCCTTGGGATTTGGGTATCCACATGCAAATCATAAAGATATTGATTATAGTTCACATTAGCTGAATTGAATGTGTGAGATAGTAGTGTCATGCCAAAAACTAGGTATGATCCAGTAGAATGTTTTAGTAAAGTTTATATTAATTTTCATGATGATAGAGCTAGTTAATCCTCCTTTATATTTTCCCCTCATATATTTTTCTGGCAAGGATTTTTTATGCCAGCCTGTGTTTGTCCATAGTATGTAGAAATTACCATATAGCAGTGGGAAAAAATCTCGTATTAGTATAGGAATTGAGAAGATCACAATTAGGATGTTGAAAATCATTTGAGTAGAACTTTGAACAGTAAGAACATAAATGGAGGAACTGGTGATTTCATTACTTTTGCAGAAGGTCAATTGTTAGGGGATGACGCAATTTGGAGAAGGCTGAATAAGAATGAAGATGTACATTTTTCAAACATATAGTGCATGTTCTTTATGAAAGTAAGTCTCCCACAGAGAAATACATGAGCTTGTTTTGAAGAAGGATCATAGGACTGAATTTGTAGAGCATGATGTTAATTATGCAGAAAATGTTTGAAATCAAGACCTCAGTTAAGAACATAGTAACACTTATACTTGACGAGGCCTATCTAAGTTAATCCAGTCCAGTATGTTTTCTGTAGATGTAGGCAGTGGCAAGATACCCTGGAAAATGTTCAAGAGCCATGTTCAAGAGCCCCAGAGTAATCTTCTCCTAACAGAATTATTCCTGAAACTGATGGGTTTGTGACTGTCTTTAAACCCTGAAGCATGAGATTTGTATTCTCTCCAAAACTGGTCTGAACTGTTATCACTGAGTGGTAGCTTTGCATCCCATAATAATCATCTCATAATAAGCATCCCTTTGAATTTTGCTGTATTACTCATATTGATAGTGTAGTCATAGTTTCAGTATGCACATTACCTGGTCCTTATAGAAAAACCCATGGAGGCCAGAACAGGTTTAGGATTTTGTTGAAACTGGTATGGAAGTCCACGGTTTGATTACCAATCCCACTTATCTTTGACAAAAGCAGGCCCTCAAGATGCATCCAATCAGTAGCTATTTTTCAAGGACAATTTCCTTTTTTTGTTTTTCTGCTAGCATTTCTTTCCTTTGGAATCACATCTATAATGGAGGGTGTACTGTTTCTTGGCTGAACTCCTGTTTCACAGAGTGAAATTATCTAAAAATATTTTGATTTAGACATTTCAAAGTTCATGATGCAAATTTAGATGCAGATGAGTTTTAAAGACCTGTTAGATGTTTTTATCATATTGGTGTCCCAATAGGACAGAGTAAGATTCTGATAGTGCTGTAAAGCCTGTATTTATATACCTTAATGACCTGTTTTTCCTATAAGCTGGCCTTAAATTTTAAATTCCAGGGTTTCTAGATGGTGACACTTTATTTGGTCAACCTATGAAGAGGAACATTCAGTCCCTCTGACAGCAGCTGAGTAGATAATTTTAAGTGTGGATGCAACATGAAGCTGCAGTTCAAAGATAATAGAAGATAAATTCTGAAAGGAGAGTTTAAGAACAATTGTTTAGTAGCACATTGTTCAATTTTCGGTTATAAAGAATAATGGAAAAATTACTTTTGACCTTAAAAAATTCTTTGGTATAAGCTGTGCATAGTGTTTTAATTAGCTTGAACTGTTTGGTTAATCTGTGCTGTTTCTGTGTTGTAAGATCTTTCAGGGCCAAAATAAAGAAAATCTGTGTGAAGTGCCATATTTCAGAGAAGATCCATTTTAAAATTAATATTAACCCATACTTGTAAGTGCTCAGAGTTCATTCTATATTCAAATAGTAAATAAGATATAATGTTGGGAAGGATTTCTCATATATAACAGAGTTTGAATCTAATGTTTGGTGCAAAACTGAATTCTGTTTAAAAGCACAGAGCCAAAAATGACACTTCTGTAATTAGATGATGGTAATTTTATGGGATGTGTGATGAATATAATGTATTTTTCTTTTTTAAATGTCTATGTTAATCTGAAATAAGGTTGATCTGTGGTAAAGAGTATAGCATGCTAAAAGCTGCTTTGTTAAGAACTTTGAAGATAGTAAACTACCTATGGTAGTATAACTGGAGACACTGTTTTGTCTTTTTTGCAAATTAAATACCAACTTTTTTGCATTAGTATATCTGATTTGTTAATCAAATATTAATCCTAAATGCATTAACAAAGACCCATCAAGGCCAATATATGCAATTACAGCCTCAAAACCATTTTAAGAGGAATGTTAAGGTGCAAAATCAAGCACTGCAAAATTTTGAATTTCCTAAATTATGTTTGCTTGTAGATACAACCTTTAATTACATATTTCTTCTATACGTCTTATTTAGTAAAATGAATGGTGTTTGCTGAATTGAAAACTCTTCGATATTTCTTTGCATACTTATCATTCATAACATACCCTTATACTAAGTTCCCCATGGGCTTTCTCAGCAGAAGTGTTCATCACTGTAGTTTTGAAAGCTTTATAAACATTAATGAATTGATTTTTCACAATATTTCTGTGAGATGGAGGTATTATTATTCCCACAGTATAGATGAGGAAATGAGGCACAGAAAATCCAAAATGCCAGATTGTCAAGTGTCCGCTAATTTTGAGTGTCCAACTTGACCTGTCATGAATCTGATTTTTTTTTTTAATATACTTAATATTTTTATACTACTTATGTCTTCCATGTTCTACTGTTTTCACATTCTGTTACAAATATTCTGCACATCTACAGAATAGTCTTTAGGCTGGTTATTCACATTGTCAATTTAGATGTCCACCCTCGATAGTCTGAATGGCTCTGAATTTCTTCCCTGTCTCCATTGGACTAGACGGAATTCTCACTTCAGACTGGACCTGTGAATTGTACCTAAGATGTCTGAATACCATCAGCCTCCATTGTCTCAAACTGGTCATTCAGAAAATGAAGGACACATGATTAGCTGCCATGTGTGAAAAGCTTAATCTGTGGCCCTTGGCTGTATCATTTATAAAACCAAGGGTAAGAGCACTGATAGAATTTACTTTCTGTAATCCTCTGTCCCAATTATACCTTGCACCTTCCTATTTTGTACCAAATAGACAACTTCGACAGAAATGTCTTTTCTATTGCACACATTTGGTATGTCCATAGGACAGACCACAGTGTACTATGCATGGTGTGAGGCAAAAGTTCTATGGCAGAAACAGATCATTTAATGAAAGATAATGCATACACAAAAGGGGAACAAATTCATGTTGCATAGATTATCTTAATTTGTGTATGTCCTAATTTTTCTGTTTTTCATGGTTGACTTGGCATTTTTAGCGATATTCTTTTAATGTAATTTTGTGTGATATTTCAAGTTTTCTTTTTTTTTTTCATCTAATGATTCCTTAATCTCAGGTCTGTGGAGTCCTTGGATAAAGAACTGGAATCTAGTATATACTTTTTCCACATGAGAAACTGACAATGTCTCTCCTTACCAGGAATGTACCTTAAAGATAGCTAACTTCTCTGTATTTAGGGGTCATTTTTTCACAGCCACTTATTCAGAAGTCAGACTATCATAACAGGATGACTTTACACTCCACTCTTCCTTGCGTGAGCTGATGATGGGACTGGGAAATCCTGGGATATCCTGGAAATGGTGGGAAAAAAAACCCATGGAACATACTGAGGAAGAGTACATTCCTCAGTACTTGAGAGTACTGAGTGCCTTCTCACTTGTATAAAACAGGCCTTCAGCAATCTGGTGTGGTGATGTAGTCTCTCACCCTGTGGGAACTGTAATGAATTCCTACCTGGGATTTGGAGCCTTCCTCACAAAGTTGGTTCCCATCTCCAAGTTTTCTCTTGTTGCCTCTCCTTTCTTTATGAGTGCCATAATTTTTATCCTTTTACCTGTTATCCCCAGCTAATGGGAACTGGACAAACTGTTTCTATATGCTATACCTCACCTGTGGGTCACCAGTTGATCAATGAGAAAGTTTCTCACTATTGTAGTGTGAAAAGTGATTTTGAATCGCTTCTGTGAGGATGGAGGGGATTCAGCCTGGGTTGCCCATATCTCAGGGACATTTTTAATCATAGAGCTGTTGTGCAAAACATTGACTGCATAAGCAACTCTTCTTCCTCTGCTTATGTGTTAAAGAAAAAGACCTATATTTCAGTTTTGAAAGAAATGACTGAGGTGTCTGCTGTTAGAGCTTCATGGATAAAAATACGAAGTGGTGGGAGATTTTTTTTCTCAGTAGAAATGCATGTACCGCCTAAAATAAACAGCTGTCTTCAAGGAAGATGGACTAAATCTAAGATGCACCCCATTCCCTTTGGCTAGTTTAGATGACTTTCCATTTATATCTGACTCATATTCTGAGGCACCTGATGCTCCCTGGTGCATATTATATTCCTAAATCCCTTTTGGGGCTCTGTGTCAAAATACTGTGAAAAGTTAATATCAATATCTTCATTTTTATAAATAGAGAAAAGAAAGCAGGAGAGAGGCAAAGTAATATACTCTACGTTATATAAATGTACTGGTTTGCTGGCTGTACTGAGAAACTGCTTATAAAAGCAGCTTATATGGATCAGCTAATTTTGTCACAATGTATGTTAGAATCTTGGTAGGAGGCAGTTAAAGGACTGTGTTATTAGAAGTACAAGTAATGTGCATCGGGGAGTGGAGAGAAAGCAATATTGTTAGGTACAGATGGCTGGTAAATATGCTCAAATGTAATAAGATGTTATCTTTGTACAGTGCTATGTCCATTTCTAATAGTTCACTAACAAAGACTGTGAACAGTAAAAAATAGTAGAGACAATCTGTTGCCTGTAGCTAGGGTCAAAGTCTGTTGAGATACACTTTTTATGGTTCTGTTGAAGTTAAGTTGTGCAAGGTACTGAAAAAAAATTGATCCCTAATATTTAACAGTTTGAGTTGATAAATGCATGTACTCAAAAGTATCCCCACTGAATTCAGTGGGATACTGTGCAGATACAGGTGTATATGGTAGCACACCTTTTTGCAGAATTTGAGTCTAATCAATTAAAAATCAATGTTTATATTTCATACAAAAATTTACTATATATGAACATTAATGTTGCAAAGTCAAACAGTCAGAAGTCAGGACCGTTATTCAACTCTTATTCAGTTATGCTTGTATGTATGACAATCCAGTATTTATCATATGAAGTATCTGCTTATATTGTGTTGTATCCTCCATTACATTTGGTTTGAACACTATACAAAATACAGGTTGGATGGGTGTTCTTCTGTTTGTGTTCTTCACCATGGTTTCTGTGAGGAAATCTCTGTATTATCCATTGGGCATTACAAAAAGTCATACTAAATGAATTATGAACTTTGACCTCTGCTTCATTCATCCCATTCCATCTTTCCTGTCCTTTAGGAATGGAGGTGTGTTCTCAGTTACACCTGTCTTTAGTCAGTTTTATTACAGATATATTCCTTCATAGTTCTGGATAAAAGCTGTAAAAAAGCAGGTCCTTAGAATCCTTGTTCATTCATTGTTTCTCCCTAAATATATTTTAAAGTATATTTTAAATGAGGCAGCGGCAGGAGAACAGGTATGTGATTATGTAAACAGGGATGCGATTCTATGTGATTCTTCTGATCTTTGGATGTTGTGTCCTCTTTTGTGTCTGTAAGCTATGTCTGTATAGGTATGTAGGGGGAAATAGTAATGTGCAGGATCTGCTGGATTTCACTGCTGTTGGAGGGTGAAAAGCTGCCACAGAATATCTCTGTTTCATTCAGAATATATTTTCACCCTATGTGAGATGAGACACTGGCCAATATCTCCAGATTAAGTTCTATATTCAACGTCAGAAAAAAAAAAAGTACTCAAATTGCATACAATATGCATACAGCAAAAAGTTAGGAAAAGATTAATTATAAATTAATAATAAATTGTAAATTATGTTGTATATGATGAGTTAGCAATGAATTCTGCTAATAGTATGTGTTCTGAGGTCTGTAGTGATAATACAAGAACAGCAGATTATGGTGCAAAATAAAACATTTTCACAGGAATCCTGATGGTTCTACACTAAAAATACAGATTCTCTCTCTATCAAAATAGGGATGTAGCACTGTTTTTATTCAGCTTTTCAAAAACAAGCTTCAAGAACTTTTTCACAGCAGCAAAATCATGGGAATTTTCTGCAGAATTTTTTAATTCCTCATTGTGGCTGAATTTTTAATTAAAATATTCTGAAAACATCAAACTAAACATCCATTTCAGGACAGTAACCAGATCTGGATATAATCAGCCCAAAGTATTAAATTTCCAGAAAATCTGAAAATGGAAAGACATAGAATATTAATTTGATATATTGCCCTGTTGCTCTGGTGTAACTTTAATAAAAACAGATTTTTTAAAACTTCCCATTAACATTATGAAATTGTGTTATTCTCTGCATCCACAGTCAGAATGAAGACAGAAATGTTTTCATTTCAGGGCTATCAGATATGTTGAATGTTTTTGCCTTTCTTGTAAATATCCATAAAACAGATCTCTGCTGTATTGATGATATTCTGAACAGAACATAATTTTGAGTTTTATTGTAGTACAGTTAAATGCTGTGACAGAAACAAAAAAAGATCAATATGAGCTACTGTTTGAATTACTTTGATATAAAGCCTATAATAAGCCCCCATTTGGACAGAAGTCTCATTTAAATAAATAGGTCAAATTTAGGTTCATTAAAGTCCATGGCATTTTTCTATTTTACACCAAAGCTGAAGTTATAGGTATTTTTATAAAGGTTTGATGCCCCATTTCTTCTTACCAGTTTTACTGTTTCACTGGCAGGAGTGGGAAGCCTGTTATAGCACATTTACTGAACAAGGGATGCAATTCCTTCCTTGCATTCTCCATTTCCTGTCTTTTTGTGTATTTCTCTAATTTTCTTTTTAAGTTGGTAGAGCTCTTTTAGAAAGAAAGGGAGGAAGGAGGTGAAGATTTCTCCAAAGAAGATGATACCTGCCTTGGGATGATTATATTCATGAATTATCATATCTGTGCTGTAACTCTGTGCTGTGGTTGATTTGGCAAGTGGGAGTAGTTGTCAGGAGTTTGGCCACAGCAACAATGATTTAAATAGATCAAACAAGTAAGATTAAAATCCAAGGAATAATGCAGTTAATCAATATAATTTTTTTTATTTGTGAATTTTTATACCTGAATTCTGCTCATTTTGTATTTTTGACAAACTCTGCTGTATATCAGAGAACAGTCTAGGGAAAAATGCTTTTTGGAACTCATAAGGCCTTATTGTCCCCTATGTTTCACTTGGCCATTTGTATCTATAGAAATCAGATATGGAATATGACCATTTTGACTTCACAGTGTTTAACATCCAGTTTGCAGAAGTGGAAAATGACATCTCTAAAGTTTCTGCAGAGATTTTTCTCATGAAAAGAGGAATTCTAGTGAGGATTGCAAGATTTGGTCTTTTTTTTTTTTTTTGATTGTGTCAGATTTTAGTTGTTTATTTTTTAAAATAAATTTTAAAAGAAAATGTTTTTATTTTTTAAAATAAAATGCATCTGGAAGATGCTTTTGGATATATTTTGGATATATTTTAGATATATTTTCTTTTTCAGGGCCAAAGCAATATGAGGAAATTCAAAATTCATGTGATGTGTGGTAGAACTGGCATGTTTCTAAAAAATAATCATATGATCTGCATGCCGTCTTTTTAAAAACAGTAGAGTGAAAAAAAGCATATTAAAATATATATTTTATAATATTTTTTGAAGTCTTATGCTTTAAATTTTTGAAGTAGTTTTGAAGTACAGCTGCTTCCAAAAGAAAAAAGGGTTCATATGTTCATGGTACAAAAACATATAATATACAAGTCAGTTCAGTTCAAATACTAATAATATATATCTCTGAATTTTTCCTTATAAATATAATTATCAATATATAATATTTGTGAAACCAAACTGTTAAAATTTCAGGTTCAGTTTAAAGTCTATTTTATGTCCAGGACAGAGGTTTTCTCAGAATTCTACTGTAGCTTATTAAGTGACCTTTTGTAACAAAGTCAGTTTTGTAATTTAAAAGTTAAAAGACAAAATGAATTTGCCAGTTGCTGAAAGTATTATTCTTCTATGCTGAAAGATGCGTATGTAAATATTATGAAATTTGCTGAATAGTCTGATCTGTTCATGTGTATAAATCCTTTCTTCCCACCATTATATTGCCTATTTCATTAACACCTCTCTTTTTCCTTTGTGTATCCACATATTCCATGTTTTTTTCTCTGTTGTGTTTTTCTCAACCAATACCAATCCCCTTTTCCATCCTCTCTCAGATGGGCTGCTGCACATGAAGGTTATAAGCTCATAAGAAATGTCCTGCTGAGACAGACCAAAGGAACATATAAACCAGTAGTCAGTTTCTGACAGCTGCATTAGACTATGTCATTTAGGGAGAGTAATGAAGTTAGATCACTTTCTGTAGTCCATTCCGTTTGTAATCTCCCATAATCCACAATCACTGGACTGGAGATGCTGGAGACTGTATCCTTACCTAGTCTCTTCAGTATTCATTTATTGATATTGTTCATGAATTTGTTTAATCCCTTTTTGAACCCACTGGTGCCATCTGCCTTCACAACATCATATGGCACCAAGTTTCAGAAGTTCACTACCTGTTGTGTAAAGCAGTACTTTTTCTGATTTAATCTGATCTTCTTCTTGTTTTGAGTGCCTCTGTGGATCTGATGAATAACAGTTCCACATTCAGCTGATTCACAGCCTTCTTGATTCTGTCAATCTCTGTCATATACCTCCACAACCTTCTTCTCTCTAAACTGAAGTCCCAGTGTTTTTAGTCTCTCCTGGTAAGGTTCCTGTTCCATCACTTTGAGCATTAGTTGCCTTTTCTATATCATCTCTGACCTTCAGATGTGGAGACCAGTGCTGCATGCAATACTCAAAGTATGGGCTCACCAAGGTTGTACACAGGAGCAAAATGATGCCTTCTGTGTTATTCTCAATACCCTTCCTGATGATGCCCAGAATTAATTGGCTATTTTGGTTGTTGCTGCACATTGAACCAAAGACTTCAGAGTACTCTCTATGATGCCTGCAAAATCACTTTCCTGAGCTGTAAATGCTCGTTCCAAATTCAGCATCATGTAAGCTTAGTTTAGATTATTTTTTCCTAGATACCTTATCTTATGCCTATCCCCACTGAAGCTCATTCATCACTTTTTTGCCCACCTATTCAGGTTAATGAAGTCTTTCTGGAGTTGCTCACCATTGGTACTGAATTTGACTACCCAAAAGGGCTTAGTATCAGCTACAAACTTGGAGATGTGTTCATTACATTTTCTAGATCGTTGAAGATGCTGGATAAAATTGGTCTGAGCAAATGGAGTACCCCATTTCTGACTTCTCCGTGGTAAAAATCAACATTAAACCCCATCCTGTGTTTCCTGTTCTTTACCAACTTCCAGTCCATAAAAGAACCTTTTCTCCAGTCCTGCAGCAACTTTGTTTCTTTAATAACCTTGCTGTATAACGTTATTGGAAAGCTTTTAGAAAATTCAAATATATCCATATCCCCTTTGTCCACATGCTTACTAACAGCTTCATAGAATTCCAAAAAACTAGTCAGACAGGCTTTCCCATTGCAGAAACCCTGCTGACTCTTTTCCAGCAGGCCACCTTTATCCGTCACTCACTGATCTTAGACTTTACCATCTTGCCAGGGATAGAAGTCAGCCTGCCTGGTCTGTAGTTCCAAAGATCCCTTCTAGAGTCCTTTTGGTAGATGGATTTTTCCATGCTACTGTTTCTAGCGTTTAGGTGCAGAGAGAAACAGAGTAAAAGAACCATCACTGGGTATCTTTATCTAAGAAAAAAATGTGCAATTTGTAGAACTACCTATGAACATGCTCAGAAGCCTTGGCCTGTAACACAGGGCAACAGCTAAGTGGAATCCATGGCTTGGGTTTGAAATTTTGGAAAGTTTTAGCTAAGCTTAAATGAAAAAAAATATATATATTCCTTTAAAAACCTGAAAATTTAGCTTATAAAAATGTATCCTTCCTGTATCATTTTCTTGGGGTTGAAGCCCACTGGTATCTTGTCCTCTTCCCATCTTTCCTGGGCAGGGAGCAAACAGTCTTACTAGTCTGAGAATCCTGGCACAGAAGCCTATAAATGAGGGAAGTCGTGGCTGTATAGGGCTATAAGGCACAGCAACACATCTTTATAAAAGCCCATTTTCACCACTACAATATCAGTGAAAGCCAGAATCATTGACATTTATTAATTTCTTATGCAGCTGAGTAAAAGGATCCCTGAGAATCATATGTAGGCTTCAATCAGTACTTCATCTCTTATTCCACAAACAAATAAATTATTTGCTTCAGTGAGACTGCATGTGGCAGGCTGGTCACAAATTGGAAATAGATTCTATGTCCTGAGTTACAGGCTTAGACCACATTGTTCAATTTTAATAAATACACTCAAAATATTATTTACCAAAGTAAATCAGTTTTGCTGTCAAATGTTACACAAAATGGGATATATATAAAGTATGAGTAGAACAGTTAGAAATTTTACCTTTAGGCAAGTTAGTATAGGTACAGTTTTGCATCATACACCTTAGTACTTAACTGATAGAGTTTAAAATAGTGTTTAGTCCCGTATTTTCTGAAATTATTTAGAAAAGATCAAAATTACTTTGAAAAATCATAACTTCGCAATCTAATATAAAGTACCATAGGAAAAAGGTTAGGAAATGCTCTTATACTGAAAGGCTACATTATGTACCGTGTGAACAATTAGACTGGATATTGCATATTACTGCTAATGGGATTTTGGGTTTTGGCCACAGAAATATGTCATGGTATCTTAGAAAGAGCTTATTGTTTCATTCTGTACAGCATATTAAAATTCATTGGTAAAATACTGGCAAGCCCCCACAATCAATTTCCTACATTCGTTTAGGTAAATTGGTTGTATAAAGATTATTTTAATGATATATACATGCAATTCACCATAAAAAAAATTATTTAAAATGATTTTCATCACACTGAAAATGGAATAACAAAACTGAACAAGGATTTATGCTGAAATTGTAGCTACATTTATAATTGTTCTGTTTCAAATAAAATATTTTAAATATTGCATATACACTGTATGTCCTAGGGAGCACAGACTGCCTCTAGAGACAACATGCCAAAAAAGGAGACATAAAGGAAGCTGGATAATGCAGAGAGAAGCAGTCTTGGCTCCATCTGCTGTCTGCTTTTTCTCTCCCTTCTTTTGGCACCTTTCTTAGGACAGTAGGAATAAATAGGTCCTACATTTATGAGAACGCTGCTTGATATATTTAGGATTCTTTTTTTGCTGTTCTTGTCTGCTGTTGAGATAGTTTAATTTTGGAAAAGATTTCTACTTTGTTTTGCATTTTCTGGTCACTGTTGATAGTTTTCATCTACATTGTTCCTACCAGACACAGCACAGAGTGGGTGGTAATATACTTCATTTGTCACCTTAGGACCAAGTTATTTCCGCAGTCCTCCCCCCTTCTTCACCTGTATTACTAAATGCTGTAAGGAAGCGCAGGCACAGTTCTAGAATCATTACTAATTCTTGCATATATGCTCATATTAATTGTATCAATATATTATTGAAAAATCTACTTTAAGTGCTACGTTCTCATGTCCATTTTTCTCATAGTCCCTGGAAATAGGATGGTTGTTGGAGTGTTGCAAAAGGACAAGAGGCTGGGGGTCTAAAGTGTAAGAACTTGTCCCTGTTCTTCTGTCAGATAGGCTTGATCTCTAGAACAACCTCTGAATCTGCTCCTATTTATGCCACAATCTCAGTCATAGAGACATTTTTTCCACTTCGACAGTGTACAGTATAATTTGGCTTTCCTTCTAGACTGTGTTTGTCCTTTTTTTATTATTATTATTGTTTTTAATCGGAAGTTCTAATAAATATAAGTATTTTACTTGAAAATTGTAATTTATTTGAAGGATCAGTAAATTTCAACAATATTTCTTATTCTACAAATGGAAGAATTATGCATTCACAAGATCTTAGGTTAATTCCACACAGGAATAAGTATAAATCCCCTTAATTTCAAAAATGGCTGCAAAATAGAAATAACAGTTTTGAGTCAATCCTAGAGTTCAGGAATTTTTACTGAACTATGGTCCTGAAAAGATGCACACAGCTAGTTCCCTTCCAAGTAGCTCTGCCTCAATAATAGGATTCAAATAAGATTTCCAAATGAAAAGTCTGACTTCATATAGACTGCAGAAATACTGAAAATACAAGGAAGATGCTAAATACTTAGGCAAGATTCAAATAACTCTTTAAAAATACTTATCTTTAGGTTCTTAGATCAAAGAAACATGACTGTAAGCTACAGCCAGGGATAAACCTCAGAAAAGTTTTATTGTGATTGGAATTGCTAGAAATTCAAACTTTATTATAGGAAGGATTTTTAAAAATTAATAATCAAAAAAACCTTTTTGAAAAATATGTATTTCAGGTAGGGAAGAACATTTATTCCCCAGAATACAAAAATCTCAAATATAATAGAAAATTAGTAATGCAGCTAAGCCAGACATTAGACACACTAGAAAATATTCCAGTTAGTAATTCCAGAGTGTTTTGTGACATGAGAGGTAAAAACATTTTTATAGAATATCAGTCTAGTTCCATTTTAGGTGTCGAAAATCAAATTGTTTAGTCTGCGCAATCCTACTACTAGAGAAGATGAGAAAATAAAAATAAAAAAACAAAACACTCATACAAAACACCAAACCAGAAACAGAGTTGTGGAGATCTTTAATAATTGTCTACATTAACATAAAAAAATCAGTTACTATTTTGCAAGTTACTGAAGTAGTATATATTTCTAAATTTTTGGAGTCTGGAAACTAGTAATTAGCATTTTTTTAAAGACATCCCTTATCAGCAATAATTAAAATACAGGATGAGTAAGATTTCTTTTAAGGAAGAGTTTATTTGCTGAACAACATGCATTTGGTTGTTCCCAAACTACTTGTGAATGTCAGTTGAAGTGTTTCCAGCTGGAAAGAAAGAAATCAGAGTTGGAGTGATACAGCTGTAGAGATCATCAGCTGCCTTTTACTCAAAAGGTCTGCAATTAAGGACTCCCTCTTGTTGAAGTTGTTCCATAGGGACTGCTGAATACTTCAGCAGACACAGATCACGAACAAGATAATTTCAAGGAAGAAAAAATATCTGAAAATGTTAAACTTCATTTGGTCCAAAGCACTTCCTCTCCAGTCCCAGCTGTATACTAAAAAAGGCAATTTGTTACCCAACCTTAGGTAAGCAGTCACACCCATTACAGTTTCTTTTTTATTATTATTTATATAGTTTAGTGTAGTTATTCTCATTCTTTTTCTTATGCTAGAGTCTTACTCCTTCATGAAAATCAGGTAGGTCATATTGGTCATAAACCTCAGGCTAATATTTTTTTAAATATTATTGTCTTCAAACTCAAGCATGCATTACACCATGCTCAGTTCATTTATTCCCCAAGGTCTCTTTTCAACAATTAGAATTAAAAGTATAACATTATAAATAAAGATTAAGAAAGGATGGGTGGTTCAGTTGCTCATTTTGAGAACATCTTTGGTAGGTTATTTTTTTAAATGATATTAAGGATTTTTACCTCATAGACTCAATTCAATTTTTTTTTTTTTTGGATCTCTCACTGTGGACATATTCCATTTCTTTCTACTGCTGCTGTTTGTGACAGTGTTTTAAAAGCATATTAAATGTATTTTTTTTTCAATTTACAATTACAGCTGCCTGACATATTAAGGTTATCTTTTAATATACCATATAAGCAAAATATACCAGTTAGATGGCAAGATATGCCAATATATACTTTGTTATAATAAAAGCATATAAAAATAAAAGCATATAAAATAGTACAGAATAAATAGCATGATTTGAAATTGGCATGCATGAAATTCAGAATGTTACATCTTTTTTAATACTTTTCTTGAAATGTATTGCAAACAATACAACATAAAGCAAAATACAGATTCTCTTCCTATACAGGTAAAATAAAACATAAACTTGTTCTCTGTTGTTACAAATCATTCACTTTGACTTTCATTTGTTTTATTTCAGACGGTTCGCCATGGTTTTCCTTATCTACCCACTGCCTTAGCTTTTGACCCAGTTCAGAAAATTCTGGCAATTGGGACAAGAACAGGAGCCATAAGAATGTATCCTTTTTTATTCAGAATTTACATGCTTTCTATATATTTGTAATACAGTGATATGAGTCATCTTTACTTCCACAAGCACTCAGGTAAGATTATATTTTATGATATTATATTCTACTTCATTCTATTTTCCTATATGGATCAGAAAAGGATGTGTTGCTGAGGAATTACTATTAGTTTATTAATGTGTCTAAAGGAGAATTTTTTGAACAAGAGTTTTTGGCATATGTTCAATATTGGTTAATAAAAAGCACAACCAATTTTTGGTTTTCAGTATGTAAAGGTAGAGATAACCACAAAGTGATAATGAACAAGGTGTGAACATCATGCTAGCAATAAATATATTAATTGGTGCAATGCAGCTAACAAACTGGAGGGGTTTGCAATGTAGATATCTATGTATGAGATCTTTGTCACACTCTCCCCAGTGAATGGTGGGAAATAGGCAATTCTAGGGCACAGTCCAACTCCTGGAGGAGGTGTCTCGAAAAGGTCAAATAAAACACTCCAAAAGTGCCTGTTTCTCTTTATTAATTATAAAGGTACTCTAGTGCCAGTAACTTATGTCTGCATTTTTATACCATAGTAATTTTAAGTTAGGTGTCTACACAGAATGAATTGAACATAAATATAATGAATATATTCCAGTTTGATGACACTACATATAAAGTAAGAAAAAAAAAAGAAAAAAGAATGTTACAGGAAGATTTAAGTGTTACAGGATACAGAAGTAATAAAAGTAATGCTTTTTTATAATCACTTATACCTAAATAAATTCAAGGGTTGAAAGTAGGGAACAATGCTTTAAAAAATACTAAACTAACGTTTTCTGGTTCTTTTGCTCCCATTGTTCCCAAGATAGCTATGAACCTAATGAACCCCCCAAAGGCAGCTTACAAATTAAAGAAAAATTTCCTCCTGGAGAATCTGACTGTGCCTCACGTAACATGACTAAAACTGGGAATATTGATTTCCTCCATTTTTAGGTGCTCTTGTTCTGAATAGTTGCATTTTTGTAAGCCTAGTTCTAATTGTAATCCAGAGATTTCCACAAAACTCAAATAAACCAGTTATACCATGAAGTTTGCTTTGATGATTCTACTCAATATTTACCTAAATGAAGTAGATTGTAATTACGTATTGAATAGAATATATTCTAAGTGCAAAGTTCCCATGAATTTGTGCACTTCTGAGAAAGTGCAAGTTTGATAGTCATGCTTTCTTCTTCTAGGAGCTATCCTAAATTAGGAAGCTAGAGCTTTTTCTCTGGAAGCTTCATTCCTATCATCTTCTATAAGAGGAGGGATTGGGAATTTCATAGGTAATATAGGTGTTGTAGGAAGAAGACCTTGCAGAAGGTTAACTCCTTAGCCCACCTCTCCTTTCCATTTCAGTAGCCAGGCTTTTGCAGGAGCTGTGCTGCCACTGGCTAGACATCCTACACCTACATAAATCCCTCCTTTAAGAAACATGTAGGTACAGAGACTGATTTAATACTTCTTTATGTAGCATTAAGTTAAATCTGCATGTCTTCTGCCACAGGAATGGAACATACTCTGGAAAACAGCTGTATGCCTAACCTTACATAAAACTCTATATAATCACCTATGGAAATGGCTTATAAGGGTCAGAGGAACAGGTGGGAAGAATGTTTTTTCAAGCATCTCTTCCTTCAGTATCTCTTCTCTGTTTCTGCTAGCAAAACCCTCCTTCGTTCACAGAAAACTTTCTACCAATTCTACCTGAATCAAACAAAAACATCCAAATTACCAGACTATTTGAATTTTTAAGAATATTAATTTCTCATCTCATAACAAGTGCCTATCTGCTTTGGCACACAGAGCCTAATTTGCAGAACTGAGCACTGAGTCAATGCGAGCTGTGCTTTGAGGAATGGGGGTGCTGTAAAAGGAATTATTTATTTATTTTAAATCAAACTTTTCAATGTGACACTGAAATGTTTATGGAACTTATTCCATAAAAACCTAGGTGGAGACTAATATGTTTGTGTTTTTACACAGGACTGAGCAGTGATAGTAAAACAGGGCCTGGGACCACACACTGAACACCACTTATTTAAGCCAACTTTGTTACAATCATTTGTAATTGTTGAAGTTAGGCTATAAGATTCATAGTGAATACAGTGAAAAATTTTAAAGCAAACTAAAATAATACAGATTTTAATGGCTCTCAACTTTCCACAGTATCCTGTAAAAATATTCTTAATAGAGCAACACAATTTCATTTTGCCATGAAATTGATTAGTGTTAGATAATAGAATGAGATAATTTGTTCCACACATTCATTGTATTCTGTTTTGTTGGTGCTTCTAAGCAGTACTGTGGATGGAATGAAAGGACAGACTGTTTGGCTACCATCAGAGAAATGCATTCCAGTTTTGGTATTTTTATTTTGGTAGTACCAAAAGGGCCTAGTCTGGATCAGCCTGTCTTGTGCTGGGCAGCAAAAAGTCATGACATGAGAGAATTTATGTTTAATATTCATGTAGTGATATGGAACAAGTTTTCCTGTGATCAGTGTAAATCACATAGTGGTATCATTACTTCCCTATCTTTCCAGAAGATTCACAGAGTGCTAGAATGTCTATTGGTAGCAAGTTGAGAGCAAGAGCTCTCAAAAGGCAAGCTATTTTCAAAGAATATGAAGTGAGTATCTCAATATTGGGAATTACGGTTTAACATCAAGCCTTTGGGTGATCATTTCAAATGTTCAAGCTGCACTACTAAAACTGACTATGCTAAATTGGCCTGAAATAGAGCATATTATTCAAAAGTTCCCATTAGAGTACAGAGATAAATGAACGTTCATTTTGGTATGAGAATCAATTTGTTTTCCCCCAGACTTCTTTTCTGGTTGCTTTAGATGCAACTGCTATAGCTTCTATAGCAATGGGAATTGCTGTTGCTATGCTTTACTGATCCTATCAGTCTCCTTGGGATTTTCAAGGAACTTTAGACAACAATGTAGGTTTTACCATTTGATGACTACAGAGTACTGGATCCTCATAGGAACAACTATGCTCCAGCCCTAGAATGAATGCACTGCAAGTTATCTATGAAAGATTTTCTTTCTATTACCAACACAGGCTACCAAAATCTGCAGATAAAAGACAAAAAAACCCACTCTTTAAACAATTGCTATGTCGTCTGGTCATCCTTCTCCTTCATCCTAAACACAGAAAATTTCATCTCCCCTCTGAGAACAATTTATTTCCTTTTTGAACCTTTCTGTCAGCTCCCATACTTTTGATCATTGCTCAGATCATCATTCAGATCATTGCTTATTACCATTATACCTGGACTATCCTTGTTTCTGGCAAACAAGTTCAAGTTTTAAGGCTATGAAACTGAATTTCTTTTCTTACCATCTCCATACTCCTCTCTTCTCATAGTCCAGTGAACTTTATGACATTAAATGCGATAATCAGAGACTGCACATTGTTTTACTGTCAGAGAAGGTTCTATATCACTACAGAATGGGCAGAGAAATTAAGAAACTTAATCAGACTGAGGTCTCTTCTTCATTTCAGAGGAAAAGGAGAAGTCGTCTGAGGTTTTGTAGCATCCTAGATCTGAATTAAAATCCTAGCTGGAACATTAAAATCAGTGTTGTTAGCAATGATTATTCCAATATCATATCTGAAGAAGTGTCATGCTGCTCTCAGATTTCAGAATACAAATTTCTATATTGTCTTTTATCCAGCTCGCAAATGCTTGCTAAAATGCGTGATAGGTACTCTCTGGAGTCACTAAGTCCTTTCCTTTGGACTTCTTCCATCACATCAAAGATGTGATTAGCCAGTATAGTGACCTATTTCAAGCACATGAGCCATCTAAGTATAATTGTAATTGAGTAACTGATTAGCTTGTGGTCAGCTGAAGTAACAAATTCTAAAAGATCTTCAGACCATTCTGTAGCTGTTGTCATCTTTCTTTATTAAGAAATGAGAGAAAGTCTGTCTTAAATCCAGTGCAAATAAAATGACTTGGCCTCCATACCAGTGAAAGCTTATCCACCATCAAGGCATTTAAATTAATAAAATATCTTTGAACACATTTAAACTGTTATATTGTTATTCATAATACATCTTTTCCAGACTTATGCAATTCATGTTGTCATGGATGCTGGCACTGGGGTATGCAAATCTTCATTTTCACTGTTCGTTGCTCAAGTAAAAAAGCAAGCCATGCCCAACACTTACAAGGCCTTTCTAAAAGGCATAGCAGCTTGCTCTCTTCCAATGTTATCAGACAATGTAGCAGCCATTTTACGCCTGCAGTAGCCATTTTATACCTCAGCAAACAAAATTATTATGACTCACTGCCACATGAAAGTGGTGGTGTTGCTCTGCCCTCCCATCTCGCCTGACTCCATGGTGCATCATTGTTCTGACTCTGTCTAGTGCTCATCAGATCTTTCCACAAGCAATCCAGTTCACAAACCTGGCAAAAAAACTCTTTTTTTTTTTTTCTTTTGCTGTGTTATTTTTTTGCCAGGTTAGTGAGCTGAACTGTCTGGTGCTTGTCTCTGATATTTGTCAGAGTGATGCATAAAAACAAAACAAAAATTTTACAGACTCTGCTCAGGAGAGGTTCTGATTTATGCATCATATTGGGTATCATTCTTCTGACCTGTTTGATGTGTTTCTTCCCATGCTTTCTTAGCAAGGGTAATTTTTGTATGTCAAATATAGTACAGCAATGCTACTTTAATAGGTGTATCTGGTGAAAAAACAAAGCATGGCTTCAAGACTATCACAGTTCTACCCATGAAACAGCCAATAATCATATATTTGATTCCAGAGTTCCTGTCCCAAGTAAAGGGGAAGGTGGAATCTAAATCTAAGATAGCTCCATTGACTAGCAACTGATGTATACTGAGAGATCGCATTACTGGGAAGTACAGTTCAAGCTGTTTGTGCCCTATTGAAAAAAATAAGACAAAGAGAACAAATAGCAGTAATTAATTCATGGACCTGTTGTGTATGTAGAATTCAGAGGAGGGATGGAAATTTACAGTCGTTAAAGGAAGTGTGGTAAAGAATGTTTGACATCATGTTTGATGTCCTTAAAAAGAAAGAAGAGAAAATAACTTGAGGTTTTGGTCTCTGAGAAGGGTGGCATAGCATCTAAATATAAGTGTGACAAATTTACTCTCCCTGGAACTGCTGTCTCCTAATCTAAACAAGGTTTCATTAGATCTTTATCCTTAAAATAAGCAAACTGTGTTCCATGCTGTTTACTCTGTGTGATTTATTGGGCAGATGGAATGGGGGAAGCACAGACAAGATCATAAAACCAAAGTTCTGTTGTTTGACTTGGAAAAATCATTGATGTATTTCATCTTTATTTCATTGTGCAATATATTTGGGATTTTTCCAGAGCACTTCAGTGATTCAGGAACACAAACCTCACTGAGAGTCAGTGAAATAAGTTCTTCTGAATATTCCTCCGATCACTGATATATGTATATATGTATCTTTATATGTACAGATACCTAAATAGGCTATTATGGAAATTAATTTATTGTCAATCTACAAGAATACAAAGGTATTGTAAAATATAGAACATATATCAAATTCACTTGTATCATTAAATCTGAAAGGACCAGAGTTCAGGGAATTTTAAATCTGTACTGAGATTATTATGCATCTGGTTATATGTGCACTCATCTGTATATACATATTAAGTCTATGCATATATGCATATATTTGGGTCCATTCAGCTCCCAAGCCCCTTTTATACTTTTTAAGTAACAGGTTTGTTACAGTTAAATGTATCACTTTCAGTTGATGTTTATCTAGGAGACAAAAATTGAATTTAACATCTGCAAACAAATCTACTAAGAAAAAATATATTTTTGTATATTCTGAGATGCACATAAAAATAGCATACAAGTGGATGGATCTGGCAACATTTTAATTAGAGATGAGAAATATGTTCATGATCACTGTCTGGAGAAACTATTCTGGGTGTTTGCTTCAAGAATTTTTTGGAGTTTATTAAAAAAAACTTCTTGTGATAATGAAAAGATGCCTATTGGTGATAGGCAACTACCTTAAAGAAGTGATGAGCTTCAGTTAGACTATGTGTGAAGTACAGAGCATCTCACCTTTGCCTACCTTTTTTGTTCAAAGCTTTCAGTCATCAAGAGAAGTGTTGTCATGCACAGGAAGTAATACACATCAATTTGCCCTCCCTCCTAGTCTGTTAATTATCTTTTTAGACAGCTATCCCTGAACTAAGGTTAAAACATCCTTTACATGCAGAAATTTGTAGTTATATTATGTACCTATTTATTTTGACTTTTTTCTTCTTTTGCTTTTGTCTTTTGTGTAGGGAATGCTTTTGGTGGGAGAAAATTAATATTTCTCCAAATAACTTAAGAAAACTACTCTCTCACAAAAAAGCAAACCCAAAGCATATAGGTACATACATATGCTGAGATTCTTTTTGCATTGTGAAATAGTTTGAAAATAACATTGTGAAGCAATGTTACCACCTCTTTAAGGGAAGTTCTCAAATGTACAGTCAAATCATGCTGGATGTATCCCAGAAAGCCATTACTCTGCTCTGTCTGGATGACATAAACAACAAGAGGTAGATAAGCAGGACAGGGTGCATTAAAAGCTGGATAAGCTTCTACATATAGTAACTGCCTAGATTCTGGGTATCAAGCAGGACCTGACTCCCAGATTTTGTCTATGTTGATCTGAAGCCCAAAGAATGGGGACTAAATGTGCTAGGTGCGAAAAGTAAAGATTCCTCTACGTCAAGAAAGACACCATAGAAAGATTGAGAGAAGTAGAAGTATATAGTACAAGTCAATGATTAAAGACAAAAAATCTTTATTATTCTTTTGACAAGAATAATGAAATAGGATAGGTTTGCTCAGACCTTCGTTTCTTCATTTTGGCTATCTTGTATTACAATGCAAAAACTGCATGAATATGAATTTGATAATAGATTTGTGAAGTTAAGGTAGTAGGCACTGTTTACTGGGTCTCAAGTTTCAGCACAGATTGACTTTGAGAAGTATTAAAGTTTAAAAACATGTGCCAACTCTATAATTTTACTAGGGATATGGGACAAACGAGTTTTGTCCCTCTGTTTTGTGATAAAATCATTTTTAGAACCTTTTTTTGTCCATCAGCTGCTGATCATCCCACATCCTGAGGACAATACTTGTGTTTACTACAGGCCACCTGATCAGGATGAGGAAGTCGATGAGGCCTTCTACAGACAGCTGGAAGTAGCCTCACGATCACAGGCCCTGGTTCTCATGGGGGACTTCAACCACCCCGATATCTGCTGGAAAGACAACACAGCTAGGCACAAACAGTCCTGGAGGTTCCTGCAGAGCATTGGTAGCAACTTCTTGACACAGGTGGTGGAGGAGCCAACAAGGAGAGGTGTGCTGCTGGACCTCGTACTAACAAACAAAGAAGGACTGGTTGAAGATGTGAAGGTCAGGGGCAGCCTTGGCTGCAGTGACCATGAGATCGTGGAGTTCAGTATCCTGCGAGGAGGCAGCAGGGCACCAAGTAGGATCGCAACCCTGGACTTGAGGAGAGCAAACTTTGGCCTCTTCAGGGACCTACTTGGAGGAATCCCATGGGTTAGGGCCCTAGAAGGAAGGGGCGTTCAGGAGAGCTGGTTAATATTCAAACATCACTTCCTCCAGGCTCAAGAGCGGTGCATCCCTATGAGTAGGAAGTCAAGCAAAGGAGGCAGGAGACCTGCATGGATGAGCAAGGAGCTCCTGGCAAAACTCAACCAGAAGAAGGAAGTATACAGAAAGTGGAAAGGGGGTCAGGCCACTTGGGAGGAATATAGGAACGTTGTCAGAGTATGCAGGGATGCGACGAGGAAGGCTAAGGCCCGTTTGGAATTAAATCTGGTGAGAGATGTCAGGGACAGCAAGAAGGGCTTCTTCAAATACCTCAGCAGCAAAAGGAAAACTAGGGAAAATGTGGGCCCGCTGCTGAATGGGGTGGGTGCCCTGGTGATGAAGGATGCAGAGAAGGCAGAGTTACTGAATGCCTTCTTTGCTTCAGTCTTTACTGCTCAGGACAGCCCTCAGGAACCCCAGACCCTGGAGGCAAGAGAGAAAGTCTGCAGAAAGGAAGACTTTCCCTTGGTCGAGGAGGATCAGGTTAGAGATCATTTAAGCAAACTTGACACCCACAAATCCATGGGCCCTGATGGGATGCACCCACGAGTGCTGAGGGAGCTGGCGGATGTCATTGCTAAGCCACTCTCCATCATCTCTGAGAGGTCATGGAGGACAGGAGAGGTGCCTGAGGACTGGAAGAAAGCCAATGTCACCCCAGTCTTCAAAAAGGGCAAGAAGGAGGACCCAGGGAACTACAGGCCAGTCAGCCTCACCTGCATCCCTGGAAAGGTGATGGAGCAGCTCATCCTGGAGGCCATCTCCAAGCATGTGGAGGACAAGAAGGTGATCAGGAGTAGTCAGCATGGCTTCACCAAGGGGAAATCATGCTTAACCAACCTGAGAGCCTTCTATGCTGGAATGACTGGCTGGGTAGATGAGGGGAGAGCAGTGGATGTTGTCTCCCTTGACTTCAGCAAGGCTTTTGACACTGTCTCCCATAACATCCTCATAGGCAAGCTCAGGAAGTGTGGGCTAGATGAGTGGACAGTGAGGTGGATTGAGAACTGGCTGAATGGCAGAGCTCAGAGAGTTGTGATCAGTGGCACAGAGTCTAGTTGGAGGCCTGTAGCTAGTGGTGTCCCCCAGGGGTCAGTCCTGGGTCCAGTCTTGTTCAACTTCTTCCTCAATGACCTGGCTGAAGGGACAGAGTGCACCCTCAGCAAGTTTGCTGATGATACAAAACTGGGAGGAGTGGTGGATACCCCAGAGGGCTGTGCTGCCCTTCAGAGAGACCTGGACAGGCTGGAGAGGTGGGCGGAGACGAACCTCATGAAGTTCAACAAAGGCAAGTGCAGGGTCCTGCACCTGGGGAGGAATAACCCCCGGCACCAGTACAGGTTGGGGGCTGACCTGCTGGAAAGCAGCTCTGCCGAGAAGGACCTGGGAGTGCTGATGGACACCAAGTTAAGCATGAGGCAGCAATGTGCCCTTGTGGCCAAGAAGGCCAATGGTATCCTGGGGTGCATCAGGAAGAGTGTTGCCAGCAGGTCCAGGGAGGGGATCCTCCCCCTCTACTCAGTCCTAGTGAGGCCACATCTGGAGTACTGTGTCCAGTTCTGGGCTCCCCAGTACAAGAGGGATGTGGCACTACTGGAGCAAGTCCAGCGAAGGGCTACAAAGATGATTAGGGGACTGGAGCATCTCTCTTATGAGGAAAGGCTGAGAGAGCTTGGCCTCTTTAGCCTGGGGAAGAGAAGGCTGAGAGGAGATCATATCAATGTGTACAAGTATCTGAAGGGAGGGTGTCAAGAGGATGGGACCAGACTCTTTTCAGTGGTGCCCAGCGACAGGACACGAGGCAATGGGCACAAACTGAAACACAGATGCTTCCATGTGAACATGAGGAAAAACTTTTTCACTGTGAGGGTGACAGTGCACTGGAACAGGTTTCCCAGAGAGGTTGTGGAGTCTCCTTCTCTGGAGATATTCAAAACCCTCCTGGATGCAATCCTGTGCAATGTGCTGTAGGTGACCCTGCTTGAGCAGGGGGGTTGGACTAGATGATCTCCAGAGGTCCCTTCCAACCTCAGCGATTCTGTGATTCTGTGAATACTGTCCCACAAAGCCAAGCTTGTCTCCTGGGACCAGAACCTCCAGTCAATGATACACAAAGCAAACATTGTGGCAAGGACTCCCAAAAATTCATTCTGCATTTCTTCTTCCACAAATAAAGGAGGTCCAGGAAGATGGGCTAATTCAAGTGTCCTCCCAACATAGCTTCTGCGGTTGCAGGATTAAGTTGCACTCCCCTTCTGTGGTACCTCACAGAGCTCACTGACCAAACTTGGAGTGGGGATGCAGGTCAGGGAGCAAGTTCCATTGTGTCCCTCAGAAATGGCACAAGCAAGAACAAGAAAATCAGGAATAAGACCTTATCTGGGCACTGTTGGCACGTGCATTCAAATGGGCAATGATGTGCTCATGTAATCTGTGGCAGGCACACTGAAGGCCAATTTAGTGCTTCCTAGAGGGCCTGAAACTAGGTAAGCAAAGGTTTGTGGGATACATTACCTCTAGAAAGCATCAAACCAGATGTCTCGTCTGAATAAAACCCCCTGAACCACATAGAGCGGAAATGTGAGGAGTCTCAGCACAGACTTCTGCTACAAATATAATACAGGCATAGCCAATGTTCCTGGCGTTTTCTTGTGGAAGGAGCTGTGAATGATGCAGATGGTGAGTTCCATCTACCTATCTTCAATTAAGATCCATTAAGATCCATTTTTTTTCCGAAAACAATATAACAACTTTCAGTTGCTACTCAAAAATGGTCTTCTGGCCACATAGTCAACAACCAGTCTTGGTCTCAGATTCCATAATATCATATAGAAATGCCAGATTTATCAATCATCTGTTCAAGTAATGGAACAAACTCTGAAACAAAATCAGACAACATGCAACCTCCAATAACATGATTTCAATGTGAAAGACTAGGAGTTAGCTTAAGTAGTTTAGAAAAGCAACTTTATTTATGAAGCACACAGGTAGTTATATTTCTTCACTTTTTTTTTCGTAACTTCAATGTCTCTTTATTGGGATGCATCAGAGGTGATAATATGACAGAGGAAAAAAATCACTGAAATAGGCAGATTGTCAAGTGACTACTTGTTTCCTCTTGGCAAGGTGAATCCTTTATGGTTAATCAATGCTGACTAAAATGTAACCAGCAGCAGGTAAGGGAAGCATATGTCCACAGCAGTGGGAATCATATTTCAAAAGACATATGCTCTCCTCCTGCAGAAAGTATCCTTCAAAATTTTTTCTCTAGCCCCACAATGCAAGAGAATGTAAATGACATATGTGACAAGGTTTTTGAATTATGCTCTGCGTTGCTATATAATGTCCTGAGCCCCTCTTCTGATATTGTGTTGTTATGCAAAGACTAGTACAATAAAACCATTCATAATAACTAACTTAAAGGCTAATAATAGTAGAATAAAACACAAACTGCATGCTATTTAAAGAATGGACAGTATGTCATTGTGCTAGCAATCCACTGCTAAAATACTTGCAAGCCATGATGGACTTAGCAAGCCAATCCTCAGTGATGCTGGATTTTGATAATAGTAAGTGTAGTCCATTCTGTTATATTTTGTCCTTCTTATTCTACGAACATTTGTTTTTTGGGCATACTGCATAAGGTATTACATCCCAGATTTTACAATTAGTGTCTTCACTTGATAGCTTCTTCTCTAAAGTTCTGCAGTACTGTTTATCTGGACTGTTATGATTTACAAATAATGATTTATAGAAAAATAGTGATCTTTACATGCTATCATTGCAAAACTTCTGCTGACTTCATTAGAAGCAGGATTCACAATGTCCTCTCTGATAACTGATAATAATTGTGCTTTCTAGTAAACAGTATTGAATTGTCTGGGATTTTCTCATTTTTCTTAATATATATTAGCAAGTCTCTAGGAATATTAGAGTGTTGCTATTTGAAATTAGCTCCAAAAATGCTCACAGGTAACATAAGCAGAAAATATTGGCACTTGCTTCTTTTGTGTTCTGGTTGATTTGGGGTTTTTTTGGTGATTGCTCCAAGAAAGTTAAAGCCCTAATCACACAGCATTAAACTGCTAGCTTTTAAGCTGTCACAACAGGTGCATTTCAAATGCTTAAATTTCTAGATGAGTTTGAGATTCTGTTTTGTTATTTATCTGTATTTTCTATAATGCAAAACTGATAGCTCTGCGACACTTTATTTACTTATTTTAACTGCTTCAGTAAATAAGGATTGGCTCAATTATGCAGTCTATACTGATGTGAGACGCATCATTTTCAAATGCACTGTGCTCCTACTATGACATAAGAAACTCTCGAATGAATCAGTGTAATGTATGGTAGACGTATACAAATATTTGAGTAAATGCATGCATTAGGCATGCAAATGAAAACTTTAGTCAGGTACACGGTCTTTTGGAAGCCTATGATCAGGACTTACAGTCTAGTCTATAAAAATAATTATTTTAAATCATTTTTGTCCTCATTATTTACACCATATAAGGTCACAAGTTCAAATGATTTCTTGGTCTCAGATGTGGGAAGATGTTTGCCCAAGTTCCAGTTGAATTATAACAGTAGTTCTTTCCTGTTCACAGCACCTTTATTGATCTTAATTTTTAGAGGTTGGAAGTTTTTAGTTTAAGTTAAATGCTTAGAGCTAAGAGTGGCTGACACAATACAACAATACTTTATCTGTTCAGGAACTTAATTTAAAATAAGTGGTTTGGTTAGGGTAAGTCTCCTATATTCCTTGCACAGACCTCATACTCTCTCTCTAATCAGTAGATTATTTACATAGCTTTAATGGCAATTTGTTTTATCTTGCTAGACAAACTGGTGAGAGGAACACCATTTTGGAATCCAAGAATGCAGTCTCTTAGATAAAAATTAAATTATAACTTTGATTTTGGCCATTTTTTAAAGAGAAAAGGAAGCAAGTGAATGGAGTGAAAAGAATTTAGGTGCCATTCAAGAAACCAAGTATGGAAGGTAGTGTTCATTTTCCTCTAGTGTATTGATAAGAGGCTCCTGGAAGATAGGAGTGAGTGCAGAGTAAGGCAGAGAAGAGATTCTTTACCTATGTCTTATTTCAGTCTGGAGAGTAACCTAACCACCAGGACAAAAGTGGCGACCAGTAGTCTTTTTTTCTTTTTTTGTGGGAGGTATGCAAGTCTTTCAATAAATTGAGCTTTGAAATGTCTAGTCAGTTTTAGGTTGTAACTGTTCAAAGATTTTCCCCAATATTTTTAAGCCAAAATGATTTGACAAATTCACATGATTCTTTAACATTTTCATTTTGTCTTTTTCTTCCTTGTCCTCCGCAAGATTTGAGAAATACCTCTACATTTTCATTAAGACTACAGAATATTTTCTTTGCATTATGCTAATGTTATAAGTTACTTTCTTGTCTGTTCTCTGAAGTCAGTTTAGTGAGAGTTGTTTATCTTTTTCCCATTCAAGATGTGGGAGATTTTCTTTATTTACTCCCTGAAGGAACTGAGCAATCCTGTTTATGCCTCAGACAGTTTTGTTAAGAAATCACATGAACGCTTGAGAGAGATAAGCATACACTCCCAGTGTTACAGCTGACTACATGGAGAACTTCAAGTCAAGTTGGAGGGAGTTTTATAAAACCATGATATGCAGACAACACATAAAGCCTTAAGATGTGATCTGTGCTTTACTCACAAGAACAGCCTCATTGAATCCCATAGTCTCAAAAACCGCATTGGAGTGTCTAAAGAAATATTTAAATGGAATTCAGACATTTAGAACTGAAGCTGAAATTCTGAATATCACTGCTCAGTTTTCTAACCTGGCAAGTGCTCAGCCTACTCAGATGCTTTAAGTGTTGCTTCTGTAGACACCCCCAAGTGTCTTACTTTCACGAGACTCAGGTAGTTCAGCATCCATCTCATGATAGATCACAAATGAGATTAATCAACTAGACACTTCTCCAGCAACCTCTGTTGAAGGATATTATCTGGCATATCTTCTTAGAGCAAGTGTACAAGATCAGACTGTACACAAAATGCAGGGATGGATACTACTGCTAGGAGTTTGTTTATGCCCATCATGTAAGATCACTTGAGATATGAAAGTCTCAGTTCAATTCTCTCACCAAAAAGGTTCAAACCTACAGATCCTACTACCCACAAGAACATTGTTACTACCAGGCTATATATATAGCTGTGAGGTACTTTTCACCTCCAAGTGCTGCACTCTGCAGGAAAAGCAAGAGCAGCCATAGCTTAATGATTTGGTCACATTATTTGAAGTAGGAATCTTGCACTCCAGTCTGTGTGGAAGGACTATTTATAAATTTTATTTTAAACAGTGATTAGATGCAATAATTATAACATCTAAAGTGATTCTCATTTTTATAGATCAGGTTATCTTAGGAAGACAGTTTGAATATCTAATTTATAATAGCTTGATATGGCTCTTTCCTAGAAGTTTTTCATAAAATAACATCTTACTCTGGAAGATCAAATGGTATCCAATACATCTAGTAGTGCATAAGTAGCTCTTAGAGCAGACTATCTGGGCCCATACATCCTGTCTTTGGTAAATGTATATATTATATATTAACAAATCACTGGATAAAATGAACAGATTATAATAATAATAGGGGCTGGAACACAAGATTTCTCCATCCCAGATGAAAGCCTGCTGTTTATGATCTCTTTTTCCCTCTCTCTGACTTAATGACTTGCCTTCTCTTTCCACCCTAAGTGAAAACAATGATCCAACCATAAGCATTTCAAGCTGTCAACTCTCTCAAGTAGGCTCTCCCAGCTAAAAAGAAAACAAAACTAGAAAATCAAGGATTTTGCTGGAACAACAGGAGAAGCAAATTGTCCTGTAAGATCACCTGTAAGAATGTTCTCTCCCATGCTCCAGAAGTTCTTAGCTTAGGAGTGCTAGCATTGCAACTCTCATCTCAGGTGAAAGAGAAGAGCAATGAAAAACTGTTTGGTTTTATAGGTTCCTTCAGTTTTAATTGAGAGATCATTCTTCTGTACTTAAAAGTAAGAAGTAGAAGAATCACTTCATTAGGCTGACAATTTTTACTACAGCAAAGAAGCTCTCTCAATTTCTTTTAAGAGGAAATTAAATCCCAGGGAAATCAATATTTGCAACAAGAAAACTGTGTAATTTTCAAGGCTGCTGAACAACTTAGGAACTTGAGATTTTTTCCAGTTGTTAAAACAAAAAAACATTTAAACTATTTTTAAAGAAGATTTTAAAGAAGACTACTGTTTTGTTTCCCAAAGTCTGTTCTTCTCCATGCTTGAACAAGCCCAGTTCCTTCAGCCTCTCCTCACAGGACACATGCTTCAGCTCTCTGACAGTCTTGGTGGCCCACTGCTGAACTTGCTCCAGTTTATTAACATCTTTTTTGTACTGGGGGATAGTACAAGTTATGGTCTAACAAGTGCTGAGTAGAGGGGGGATAATTGTTTCCCTTGATCTACTGGCTATGTTCCTGTTACTACAACCCAGGATGCTGTTGGCCTTCTTTGCTGCCAGGGCACCCTACTGCCTCATGTTCAGCTTGCTGCCTACCTCCAGGTCCCTTTTAGCAGAGTTGCCCCCAGCCAGTCAGTCCTCAGCTTGTATCATTGCAAGTGGTTCTTCCATCCCAGGTGCAGGACTTTGCATTCGTTCTTGTTAAATTTCATCAGGTTTCTGTCAGTCCATTCTTCCAGCCTGTCTAGGTCCCTCTGAATGATGACCCTTCCCTTGAATGTATCAACTTGTCTCCCCAATTTAGTGTCATCTGCCAATTTGATGAGAGCATACTCTGTCACTTCCTCCAGGCCATTAATAAAGGAGGTAATAGTCTGAAGGCTGGATGAGCCTTGACAGTCTTTCCTGAATATCACAGATATGAGGCACCAGCAAGCAGCAAACCTCCCAAAAGAGCAAGTCAGGTCAGCAGGTAGGTGCCTCCATCCCCTGCAGCAGGGAATCTCCCTCTCTTATCACCTGCTGCTTCTTCTTAGTGCTGACACGTGTTTCAGGCCAAGCCAACTCTGATACCTCCCTAGGCAGAGCTTTCATTCCTTTGTTTGCTACCAGGGGACTGAGCCTATTCTGCCATTGCAGATCTGAGGGCAGAGAAGGTGCCATTCTCCCATTGCCAGAAATCACAAGCTTCCAGCCATCCCCATCTTGGGAGTCTCCATTTGCTGCTCAATTGAACACAGCCTCACTGCACCCCTCTCTGAGCAGTTAGGGGTTAGCAGTTAGTCTCTTGTCAGACTCTCTATCTCTGTAAAGATATTCTCAATCTCTTTTTTCTTTTGCTGCAGTCTACTCACTTCCTTCCACTGCCCCTTAAGCTTGGTGACACAGCTCCTCAAGCAGAGCACACATCCTGTAAGCAAAGATACTGTCTCCCTGACCTCAGCCTCAAGGAGAAGCACCAGACCCTCACTGCAGCCTAAGACATGGGTGGCCATGTCCTCCCTCTAGAGCTCTGTCTGAGTCAAGACCTCTGATGTGGCAGAGACTGTTGTTCCAGTACGTGCTGGGGACAATGCCCTGTGGCACATCACCACCATTGCTGAGCAGTTCAAAGCTGTCTTGAGCAACACTTCTGGCCACCCTCTATGTGAACTGACACAAATTTAAGGCCAAAAAGCACAGCTGTAATGGAGAAATTCAGTGTATCATTGGTATCATATCATACAGTAGCATATTTGTCATACCAACATATTCTAGAAGTAGATTAGAACCCATGCTACACAGAAGAAAACAGAAAAACAGTTACAGTTTTACTCAGAGGAAGAATTCTGTTCTGACTTCATATCTATCAGTTAATTTAATTCTGAGCATGCAGGTAGAATGTTGTGCCTTACTTGCGTGTTTTAGTTAGCCATGGTCAGTTCTGGGGTTTCACAGAAAGACATTGGAAAGGGTAACATTAAGGGTGAAATTTTTCCTTCTTAGTTCCTTCATCTAACCAATGAGGCTCTGAAACATAGAGATAATATAAGTACAGTATAACCAGGTCTGCACCTTCAGCTCAGTCATTTTCCTTTAGTCCTGCATCAGTGCTGTCCCCCTACCTGCTCTCCAACTTTGCTTCTGCCCCTTTCAGGATTCTTCACCAATCTTATGCTTCTGGACCTCATGGGGAAGGCCTGCGTCAGGGTCCTTACCTCTGCTTTGCCATGTCGAATGCTGGAGAGAAAGCAAGGAGCACAAGAACTGAAGTTAGAGGAAATGAGAATGAAAGAATGAAGTATAGCCTCTCTGAGCTGCTGCATTCTTTGTATTTTTCTGCCTTCCATTCTGTCAGATTGGTGTCATTTTGCAAGGGGAAAGAGAGAAAAATTTGGTAATTTCCTAAAGCAGTCTAACTGGCCTTGTCTATTCCCAAAGAAGAGGAATCATAGTGCATAATCCTGTTCCCTCAGCAGGTCTGAAAGTTATGAGAGGGACTGAAACTTGTTCTGTTCTTCCTAGAATGGTATCAGGTCCAGCTAAACTTATGGGGGAGGGGTAAAGCTACCAAAACTGCTGTCACTGGTTCCATTGATACTGAAAAATAGTTTGAAGATCTCTTATGCTTTCATGGTTTAGAATAGGATTCTGAAAGTTGGCAACTGAGAAATCATAAAGGCCCACTTCCAGCAGTCTGGTAATGTGGTGCAGTTTCTGACAGGACAGGAGAAACTTGTGAAGGATGGGGACTTTCAGAAAAAATGTTCACAGTCTGTGTTTGGTGTCATCTTTGCTTTCCAGGAACAAGACTTCCACTGGTATCTAATGGTTATCTGGTTATTGGTTTCTCTTTTAGCACAAGTAGAAGAGGTTCATGCTCTATATATGCTATATACTATATATATATGCTATAAAAAGTTCACTGAGTTTGCAAAGATAAAGAATCAGGAGTTAAGTAAGGATATGTTATCTATCCTTAATTCTGCTATTTCCCATATTCAAGGCTTCACCTGTCTGATCATCAACTCTTGGACTTTGCTTTGACAGAGGATAGACAATGAAAGACTGTTACCTTGTATTCTACAGACCAAACCTAGAGTAAATATATTTCACTTCTGGTTGCTTTGATATGATATTGGCATCATGATCATAAGTAATATACAATGAAAGAGCAAATCAAGGTTGTGCATACGAATTTTGCTCTTGCGGTTGATAATCTGTAGAATTCTTAGCTTTAAAGTCTTCAATATTCAACATAAGATCTTTGGACTTCCTTTAACTCTGTAGTGTGATCATATACTAAATAATTCTCATATAAGACATGATCACAGAAGTAGAGTTAGTTTTTGCTAGTGTAGGAATCATAACTTTTATTTTCTTGATTAAAATGAATTTCAAACTTGAGTGCAACTATTGAATTAATCTTTGTGTATAATGTAGATGAATCTGAGACAAAAACAGATTATATAAAGTAGTTCTCAAATAAAATCTGAAGTGGAAATAGCCAAACCTATTAAAACCATCATTTTATTTGCTCTTTAATTAGCAGCTTCATGATCCTAATTAAAACAATAATTAATAGTCATCCTCCTTGCCAGAGGTATCTTTAGAGTCCAAATTGCAATTAAATTTTCTCATTCTTGTTTTCTCTTATTCTTCCTTAGTAAGAAGTAGGAAGAACTGTTATTGTCTATAGTTCTAGCAATGATTATAAAGGAAAGCCTGTCGATATGCTATGAAGGCATGAATGCTATCATGAATGAAGTTAAGCCTGGAGTCAAAGACATAGGAGATCAATTCTTATCTGCCCCTGTTGCTGCTTGTGGAATAAACCACTGTAATTGAGTTTGTTGGATGATAATAAATAAAGCTTAGCTAATCTAGGTAGCTTGAGAATTTGTTAATAAGCATTACCAAGGTCTTTGAAGAATCAGCATAATTCTTGCTAAAGGAAACTTCTGGGGGAAGTGGAATCTTGTGCAGGCTTTCTTTATTAAAAAAAAAATAATAAAATCTTTCAGTTTTCACTTATGAACTTTCTTAAATGCCTATTTAGAAAATTTCTTGTTTACTAAAGGGCAAGACCAACTACAAGGACTTTATCAAGTGTTATTTAAGCGAGATTTTTATGTTGTCCATGGAAATTATGCTGCCTTTTTTTTTTTTAGTTATAGTCAGTCTATGACTATATAATCACAGTATATGTGCCCTGGAACCTTGTTGTCACTGCTTATTGCAATTATTGGTCAGACATGATTTCTGGAAATTTAGGCAGGGTAGTTTTAACAAGAGTGTTGTAAAGTTATCTCTTAAGGTGAGATCGAGCTGTCAATCTTCACGTCAGTAAGCTGATAGGCACATAGGATCTTGCACAAAGGAGGCCATAACTCCCTTTTCCAAAGGAGCTCAACAGAGGGAGGTGCAGATAACCTATATAACCCTCTATGATAATAGTAGGGACAGTTGTATCTAGATAATTTTTGATAGCTTTTTTCCTACCCTATTCTTAAAGATTTCCAAAGACAGAGAGCCACAACCTCACCAGGCAATAGTTCAAAATACTAGATAAATACTCGCGCCTCTGTGAATCTTGTTAAAACTTAACACCTCTGACAGTCTCATACAACTAAGCTAGTAACTGTACAACAAGTTCCTTTAAACATTTGTGAATTTGCTAGCTTCAGTCACTTGTTTGCTGTCATTTTTTAAAAAATAAGAAAATACAAATGTTCAATCTACCTTATCAAAACCACTTTTTATTTGTATAGCTCTGTCTTGTCTCCTGTTACTACTTTCCTTTTTTATAGAAATATTTGTTTTGCACTCTGTACCTCCAAAGAGATTTTTCATGCCTCTGCTCATTTTTACTCCCCTTCTCAATCATCTAGTTCTATAGTATTTTTTCTCTTTGCATGGTGGTTTACATGAGGTCAAAAGATGGATTTTCATAAAAAGGTCACAACATTAGTTTTTATTTTTCTTTGTACTTTCCTTATGCTTCCTACTCTTTTTCTGTAATTGCAACTTTGTGTTCAGCAGCAATCTAGAGCTAGTTATAGGGATTAACAGATCTCTCTCTTGAATTCATGCTGTAAATTTAGAATCTTCTAATGTGCATAAGCAGTTAAGCTTTTTTTCTTTCAGCGGAAATTACTTTGATTTTTTCAACATCACACATGGCCATCATCTTGCTCTTTCACCAAGTTTGGTTTGGTCTTTTTAAAGGCCCTTGCCAGACTTCTGGATTTGACTAGCCTAATTGACCTTGTCACGTGTTTAACTCTTCAGGTCTTTTACAGATTAACAATATTGAACTTTACCAGATCTATAGTGGAATATTGTGACTTCAGCCTAAGTGCCATTGATTTTCAGTGAGACTGTCTTCAGAATGCCAAAATTACTGTTGAAAATGGATTGTGCTCCTATATCTCCTACCCATTTTTGAAATGCTTTTCAATTTCTTGAAAATCCAGCTAGAAATTTTTGAAGTCTGTTACAAGTCAAGTTTTTCAAACTGTTGACAGTTGATCATACACTCTCTTTTTCTATCATGGTTTTGATCAATGGAGGTATTTTTCTTATTCTGTGTCTTTTCATTTCCCTATTGCTCTCTTGTTAAGGATGCTATCTGCAGCCTTTTGGAAACTGTAGAAATTGTTGTTCAGTTTCACTTTACTCACAAGTTTTTACAAGGCCAAACAGTAACAAGAGATTAGTATCACAAGACTATTTTTATGAGGATTTCCTGTTATTTTTAGTGAGTGCAGATTAGACTAAAGACTTTATTGTTCTAATTCTTATTTTAATTAAACAAGTTTGTTAGATGCCAGCATAGGATTTACCGGTTTGTAAGTTCCCATTTCATCTCAAGTGCCTTTTAAAACTGTGTGTTATCATCCAGTCAACATTTTTTTTGCTAGGATCTATTCTGCTTCATTCCTAGGCTCCTCCTAAACCACCACGTATATATCATCTAAACCTAATGGCAATTTACTTGCTACACTGCCAGTTTGTTCCTGAACCTACACTTCTGATATCCTGATCTCTAATAGCATTACTTACCCCCCCCCCAAAGTGCATGCATACAGGATCCTTCACTAATATCCTCTGTTAAAAGCAGAATCAAAGAAATAATTGTTTTTTAATATTCTTGTTTGATTGCTTCCTTTAGCCCTGGGTTACCCAGGAGACTCATCAGTTTTTGTTGCTGTTGTTGTTGTTTCGTAAACTTGTCATTTCCAGTGTGATAAAAGCATCCCAGGTTTATTTTTTCTTTTAGCTTTTTTAATATTCTGGACCTTAGTGTAAATCTAGAGCAACACTACTGAGTTGAATGAGGTTATTCCACATCTATTCCTCCTCCACATGGCCTGAATACATTTTCCTCCATTTTTTTTTCTCCACATTAAAATATAATAAAATGTTTGAAGAAGAACACATATCTGCTTTTTAAAATAATGGCCGAAGAGTTGTATTTGAAATTGATTTTGCCTGAAGAAGCTGGGACTGTTAGCCCAGACTCTCTGTAGACATTTCTACATTTTTGGCTACATTAGCTACTGTTCTTTGAATCATAAAATCTCCACTGTAAATATTTTCTCATACTTTCTGGGGGAAAAAATGATATTCGCATTGGTTTGATCATGTTTAATACATAACATAGCCTTTAGCTGAAGTGAATTCTGGTTTCTGGGGATTTGTAAAATCAAGAAGAGATCTTTATTATTGATCAGTGCTTTTTGGTGTTACACCAAGCAAAATGCAGGGAAGAAACATATAGTCCTGCTGGATCTCAGTCAGTTTTCCTAAAACAAAAGTTTAAACACTCTTGAGAAGCATTGCATGTAATGGAAGACAGCATTCCTTAATTTTTAATGCCATAACTTACATTTTGCATTTACAGCTTTGCACTGACTTTCAAACAGAACAGTTCTAGGTAAGTATTTTATAAGCTGTGCAGATATGAATTAAAATTGCAAGATGCAGCACTGTATAGACTGGGGAAAGAAAGTATCTCTTACAGAGAGCTTTTATTACTAGGTCTCAAAATGAGTAAAAAGGGAATCGATACAGCTATGCCAGTTTTACTGAGCAGGAAGCTGAGATAGAGGGTGGTGAAGTGATTTGACCTAGCCTTTTATGAGAGATGTGTAAAGAGCATAGGTTCTTTGAGTTCTAGGCTGGCACTTTAGCCACAAGCTGTTTCATGCAATGACATTTAGCTTAAAAGCTTGTGCTCATGTTTCTGGCCGTACTCTTTTGTGTTGTCAACTAGATCATAAGGGCTTCAGGAATGATTCCCTTACTCTCTTTCACTGTATTGCTATAAGAGCAGCCTAATAGTGTAACAACTTACAGATGAGTCAAGTACATTCTATGCTTTATTTTCCCCATATACATTACTATGGTTGAAGCTTAATACATAGATTTGAGATTACATATTACAATCATTTGATGGAATATGTGGCATAAATGGAAACTGTTCTCAGAGTCAGGTTTTGAACGCTTTGATGGCATACACAGGCATTTGCTTAATGTTCTGCTACATAGAGAAATGCTATATAAAATCCCAGGATGAATAGATTCAGTATGCACATTCCTCAAATGTCAGAAGAGGTTTTTAAAATTTCATTGCCCAAATGTGCATCACTGTATGTTATTTTAGTTCTTATGTGAAGTGAGGAAAAAGGAAACAATATGCATATAAAGAGAAAACAAAAGAGGATATTTTGGCATTTGAATACTTCCAGATTGCATTTGCTTTTTGGGGGGTTTCTGGGAAAATGCTCTATAAGGTTGCCACCTGTCAGGAAAACTACCAGCTGTCTCCTGTCTTGATCTTAGTTGTTCAGAACACAAAAGGAACAGAATAGTGATATTGCTGCAAGTGCAAACAGTTGATGGAGTGATCATTTTTAAGAGGGTTACAAACTATTTATTTACTTGGGTAATAAAAGACTAAATAAATTCCTTGTACTGTATATTAGAATATCAAAGTCTCAAGCAGAGAGAACTGGCTCTTGATATCAGTTGACCTGAATGTTACTTTTTAGACACTATAGACTTAATTAAAAACCTCTGTTTAAATTTCTCTCTTGCCTTAGTACCACTCAGTACTCTGTTTCATTTCAGTCACAGTGGCAAATTTTGATCACTATCACTTATGGGCTCAAGCAACCACCAGCCTTCTCATCTATACTGTAGGATTCCCACTGTTGGTTTCTCTCACTCCCGTTTCCCCAAACAGGGAATGGGAAACATCTGGGTTCTCCTTTGCCACTTCTCTATTTTTCAGTCTGAAGGATGAGGCAAGGTTAGTCACTGATCTTTCACCACCATTATGAATACATATATGAAGACCTCAGCCTCCAGTAGCACATTGTTATTATTACCATAGCTAGTCTTAAATCCTCAAGTTACCCAGTGTGGATCACGTCTTAAGGGAAAAACTTTCATAAGCAAATGCTGCTCCTGTTTCTCGTCTTCCAGCTGTGCTTTCTTACTATTTTCAAACCACTTGGGCAACCTTCCCTGCCACCAAATCAAGTAAAGCTATTAGGTACTCCACATCTTACAGTCCTGTAATGCTTCTTAAATTTGGCTGCACTCTCATGTTCTGCAAAACTTCAGGAAATCAGTAGGTGGTCTTTTGTAGCTCTGTCATGTGTGATAGTTATCATACCTGCTGAACAGGAAGCCTGGTATTGTCCGTCTGACTATTCTGCTGAGATCTAAGAAGAGAAGATAACCAGGAGAAGAGGAAGCTGGGACAATATCATCTCAGGGTGAGGCCACAGTCTTCCCAAAGACTGCTGCTGTAGAATACTGTCCTGCTATCATGGGAAATCTAATATTCAGTTCCAGCATGTTCACGCTAGTTATTCCCCGTACAGTGTGGTACTTCTGTTACTGCATATATCTGTAGCCCCTTTCCTGCAGCCTCTCATAACAAATACCCACATCACAGCCATCTTAAAAAAATCGAAGAACATTTTGCTCCTACCTGCCTAGCATTCCTCTGCATGTTACAATATTCCTGCATGTTGCTCAGCTCTAACAGTTACCTTTCATTATACAGTGTCCCAGAAGTTCTCAGTATACCTGGTAATACATACCTCAATTTACATGTATATGTACATACAATATATATGTCTCAGTATACTCCTTTGGTTCACCTGCAAGAGCTGCTAAGTTTTTGCAGAGTTGTGACCTTCCTTCCTAATGTTTTCAGCAAGATACGCTGCTGGTAATACCATATACACTGATGTTTCTACCTATACACAAAGCATTTGCAAGTATACAGATGACCTCACTAAATAATTTGTGTTAAATACAGAACTTGAAGACCTGGCAGTCATGAAGCAGGGTAAAAATTTCTTCTACTTGCAATCAAGGAATATTCCAGTGACAGCTATAGCAATTGCTAACGGGGGAACAGAATAGAAAAAATGTACTGTGATTTTAGCTTCTTTTAATACAATTGGATCAGTTGAAAAGAGGAGAAGAATAAAGATCGTCTGACTTGGACAGTTCTCTGAATTCATTAGCAAGTCTCCAGAGATTGTTTGAATATGCTTGCACTTTCAAGTATATTTTTCTAGTGTTTTTACAAAGTTTGAAATTTCTTTGAGTATAGGCACTCTGCAGACACCACCAGTAGTAGACACACCTAAGCTTATTCCCTGGAATACAGTTGTGGCAGGAAAGAACTCAGTGAAGGCTATAAAGCCTACCTGGGAATGTGAGTCAAACTGAGGGATCAGCCCATACTGATTGCCATGCTGCAGCAGATAACATTGTTATCAATACTTGAGTTTTGTGAGCTCATTGCAAATTATCTACCTGAGTTGTAGTCACTGTATTTGCCTGCTGTATGATTGTCTTTGTGTAACTAGAGGCTGTGCTCTTTTCATACTTTACAACAACTCATAAATGTTTAAGACAGTTTTTGAGCAATTAGTGCTGCTTCTGCTCTAGAAGCTATGAATTTGTTATGTGCAATGATTTTCATAATGTGTCATCTTAATTGATTTCAGTCAGTTTGGCAGAGAAAAGCAGTAAAACTGAAAACGTGTGAGATTGCAGTTTTCTAGTTGCATGAATAATGTGCAATAAGAATTCTAATCCATTTTCAGGCAAAAGTAACAAATGGCTTATCCACTCTATTCTTAGCCTGGAAACCTGCTGACACATCTAATGCATCATGAAAAGCAATTTACACGTGAGTTACCTTCGTTAGTGGCTTACTGGCTCCCACACTAGTGATTCCTGTTTACAAAGTGAGAATACAATTAAATGCAATTTGTTTTGTGATGCTAAAATACAAATAACCCTTTGCAGCTATGAAAATGTGAAAAAACTCCATTAGGCTAGAAATCTTTTCTTTTCACAACATTTTTTTTTTCTTTCTCTTCAAAGATATAGGTGTCATACATTTCTTATTCATCCCTCGTGCATGACCTATCAGACTGAAGTGGTTTGTGGAGTGGAAAAGCAGTCCCAAGATATAATACTAGGTGTAGCACTGGAAGAACACTGATGTAGTTTTTATTTTTAAAAAATCTACATCAAAAAGACAGGAAGGGAATGAATTTTTGACTTGTGACCATTGGCAAACGTTTTTTCAGGACAAGTTGGAAAATACATCCATTGCTTATCTGTAATCATTCACATCTTACAATGTGATCATTTGGACTTGATATGCTTCCTAGAACACTTGAGGATTCTTGTCTTGATGAGTTCTTGGGCTGCAGCTGAGGCTGGTTATTTTACTGCCTCTCTAAGAAGGTCACCTGACACAGCTAGGGGCCATCTGGGTAACTGGAAATGGTGGACTGTGCTGCATGCATGCTCTGCATCAAGTGGTACTAAGGCAAAAGGTGCTACAACAGTAGAGACTGTCCTTTCCATCTCTCCTTTCTCTCATTAGAATTGCTCCATTTGCCCCTCCTTTTTCCTTTTTGTGTGTGTGTGTTTTGGGGCACGTGGAGCAGGCTGAGGGCAGATCCATTTCTATCACCTTCAGAGAAAAGGCCGGAAAAAGCACTGCAGTCATTTAACTTTGGTCATCAGCATTAGCTATCTGGTGTATGATTTCCAACATTCCCGAGCATATGCAGATATAGTTCTTTTGTCCTATAATTGGATTTCCCTTAAAAGGCCTATTTCAGAATTCAGGATCACAATAAATCAAGATAAGCAATTTTGAAACGTAATCAAGAAAATACTATGCCACAGTGAATAGTCAAATAAAATTTTTTTTTTTTCTCTGAGATAACTACCTGATATACCTGATACAAATTTGGATTTCCCTTTTTTTGGAATAACTTAAGCTGAAAGTCTCAGGAGAAAAGAAAACCTTACAGCAAAAAGTCTCCTGTTTTGTGTTCAGAGCCAACTCCCACATGAAATAAAGTAACTTTTGATTTAATCACTTCAAGATATTTTTTCTTTTTTAAGATTCCTCACCCATTAAAATTTGTATGACAGGATATAGATTTGTCTAAAGCTTTGGATCTCTCTGCATTATCTACAAATTCACATGATATGCTGTATAGTATAAACTAGCTTAGCTTGAGGTTCTAATCATTTTATTAGTTTTATTCTATTAGGGGGGTGAACAAAATTTCTCTTTGTTGAATATGGTCCGAATGAGAGAGCTTCCGTATGGAAATTCTCCGTATGTTGTTCTAACCCGGCTATAATTGTGATTTCTCTTCTTTGCAATATGGATTCATTCATCGAAAACTTTTTCCGTGCTGATGCAGATAGTGCAAGGGATAAGAAAAAATAAAAGCTGTTTTGCCTGTTTGCATACTCTGTCTCCCTTTAGATAAGATATTAATTTACACTTTGCTTTTGTAAAATACTATTAGAAATAGAAAATAAGGTTAATACAGAATCAATCGCAGGTTGCTTATACTTACTGACTTTCTGTTTTTTGATACAGTATATGCAATGTTATTAGGTATGACAATTTCACTTTTGATTTTCACATAGTAACTTAACACTACTGTGTTTTAGGTTCCAAAATCTACAAAAAGAAATTTAAATGAAAAGCAAACAAAAATGCCAAAGAAAACTTAAATGTATTACATAAAATAGTGGGTAAAAAGACAAAGAATTGTATGCTATAACAAAATTTTAAAACTCTGATTCTTAGTATTAGGTTTCTAAACTATTTACACACATAAGAATGGGTTGACTTCTTCCAGAAAGAAGGAGCACTGACAAATTCTATTTAATTTAATTTAATTTAGTAAGATTTTCTTGTAATGAACACCCAGAAAAATCAAGCTGTTTCTCTTGTGGTGTCTAATTATGGATTTTTGGGGTTCAGTACCAAAATCTGAAAATGTTAGAATAAAATATTTAACATTGTCTCAAGAGTGCAGTTGCACAATTGATTTAAACAAATCTGTGCGTATTCCTGCTGTAAGGGTTGCTTCCATTTAGTACCCTCCACCAACAACTATGATTTGCCATTCTTTCTCTCTTGCTGGCTGGTGAGTCAGGTCTGAGAACTGATCTCACTGAAAACTAGCCTTTTGAGAGGAAGGGGCTGTTTTGTTGTGGAACTGGTTTCCAGTACAATTGGTTTCCTGTTGCACTTGTGTAGCAGTGTAATGAGCCCTAGAGTCAGCCCATGGAAGAGTATAGGACTGTTCAGCCAAGGGGAGCAATGGGAAAAGCAGGAGCATGAACTTAAATTTGTTTAGACCAATCAGGAAACCACTCGATAGGATTTCTCCCTTTAGTATTTAACATTTGAAGTTACGGATGAACTGAAGGTATTAACTAGATTGATTTTCAGTTTGGCAGGCATCTTGCAAACATGGTAGATTAAATCTGTCCCTAAGAGTTTACCATCAAAAAGACAAGGTAAATCACAAAGATCAGATAATCAAGCAGGAGGGAGTCAGATCACAGAGTTCCACATATAATATGATGTTTCAAAAGATTGAGTGCAATTATATAACTAACAGTCTAGATTTTATTAATATGCGTGTTGTTCACCGAAGCCTGTAAAATTCAATGAGGAGTATCTCTATTTTAGAAGCTTATCTTGGGTTGTAGGATGGCTATTCCTTAACCAGAATTTCCACATGCAAGATTTTGTGAAGTGCATTTTTGTTTCTTTCAGAAGAATATCTGTATAAAAAGTTCCAAACTCTTCTTTTGAATAGGTTTTTTTCCAAAGAGTGATGTCTGCAACAGTTACCTAGTTAGTTTTAAATTACAATTTATTTGTAAGTTTAGCTTTCCTATTCAGATGTTATGTGCAAATGTGACTGTGCACTTCCTAACCTTGACAGTTATTTATAGGAATACTTTTTAAACATGTTCTTGCTTTATCTTGTTTTGCTCCAGACAAATCATATAGATTGTCCAAAAACTCTAATATAAATCTTAATCCATATTTTTAATTTATGCCTGAGTCTGTGATTTCCATCCTCTTTTCCCTTCACCCTTTCATTTTCTAGTACTTTAAGGGATTGTCCTGGACACTGAGCTGTCAGCATTTTGCAGTCTACGATGAATAGTGGATTAATGTGGACCTCATACCTGAATCAGTTAAAAGCAGATTCCCACAAGGCAAATATCGCATGTGTACAAATTGTTTATGGCCTCTGTGTAGTCAGTGATGATAACAAAAGGAGAAAAAATCCTGGGAAGTAAGCTGTGCAGAGGTTTACTCTCTAATTTTGACAGTATATTGACTGCTACATGATTTTTATGAAGACTAGAAATATAAAGTGCAGTTCTTGTTAAAAAAAAATCAGCACTGGTGGCCGAGACAGATGCTCTTCAGTATGACATTCAATGATATGTGACATTCAAGTAGTCAAAATGTTTTTTCTCGTGTCAACCTATTGCCTATCTTATTATGTTTAGATAATTTTGTCAGATCTTATTATATAATTACACAACAGCTTCTCCTGAAACAGTGAAGAGTTATGTTTCTGTCTGGTTTGTGCTTTTTTCATTTCTTTCCCCGTTCTCATTCTCTAATTGAGCACTTCCCTCCTGGTAGTTTGATTTTCTGTTTAAAAATTTGTTATTTATTTGGTGGCTGAGTTTAACAGCAATAAAACATTGCTATCAGTCTTTGTACTTCTATTCCTTTTATTTCCATGTTGCCATTTCATTATTACGGATGGAAATATGGTTTTATTACATACTGAGTTCTCAATCAAAATATTGGTTAGAATTGATAAAAAAGCAGGCCCATTTCATCAATCAGGCACAATTTTATAGACTAAAAAAGATTAGAAATTAAATAATATACATGTAACAGTGGTATAATATACATATCCAGTATACAAATCAATATACATGGAACAATATGCCCGGAACAGAGCAAATACTTTGGGACATGTCACTTCCAAATTGGCTTAAATTCAAAAGTGCTGGATGTTGAAGCAATTTTCAAGTTTTCTTTGTTAAACACTGAAAAGTTACTGAGCTCAAATAGGCTTAATGAACCATTAAATTGCCTATGTTATGTTTATATTATACTTCACATGACTGTGCTTGGAAGCTTGGTGAGCACATATGCTTGAATCCCCAGTAGGATGTGTATAGCTAAGGTTAGTAGTTTCCTGTTGCACAAGCACTGTGCTCTTCCAAGAAAGACCTCAATGCCAATCTGTCTGTCAGATGTTGTCCTCTACACTGTAAAGGTAGAGGGGATAGATGGGAGTGAATTGGAACAGGTTCAGGATAGACATCTGTCATACTTCAGGATTTTCCTGGTGCCAAGGAAAGTTTTTGACATCTATTATTCCTTTTCAAAAGCTTGAGTGAAACAGTGATTCTTGAGTGAACCGGTGAGGCTGCACGGACAGTGCAAAAATTTGTCCATCTTAAGGAATGCTTGCTGGACTCCAGGGAACGAAATGGCTTTCCTCAAAACTATACTAGTCTTTCTGCCTCATGGAACAAGGCCACAGTCACCCAGCATAACACTCAGTCAAGGGTCTTCTGTGGGCCTAAGATATAAGTTTTATTTTGTTTTCTATTTTCACTTCAAAGCCTTTGAATTAAAGCAAGGGTGTGTTTCAGTGCATGGTGCTGTTATAACATGAGACCAAGGATGTGTCTTACAAACTCCAGGACGTGGTACGAATACACATTGTGGTATCTGAGGATGAAAAACCTTTGGAGATAGAGCTGAAGGACTGTTTATGGCAGAAAGAGTCAAACCAGGCACAACCTTTTCATACCACCTATGGGGAGTAGTCCCTAGAATATTCCTCCCTGTGAACTGCTCCCTGGTTATGTCTCAGAATGAGATAGATGGGGATCTCCAAAAGACAGCCTGGGACCTAAGTACAGTTATGTCACATGGACAATTAGGGAACCTGATCCTAGGTTTGCTCCTGAGTATTATTTTATTTAGCAGAGTAGATGCAGTAATCTGCTTTCCAAGTGGCACCCTACATTTTGGACTACTTCCACATTCATCTATGGTCTTTTATATTCCCTTGGTTTTAAACCATAGGTGTAAATGCATTTGATGACAGTTGTTGGAATCAGGCAGTCTGGTTTCTTGAAGGTTCCTACCTAAATAACCAGGAGTGCGTCAGCTGTGGAAATGTCGCTGAGGGCTTTTCCTGGGACCAGGCACCAAAATTAAAGACTGTCTTCTTCCTGCTTGTCAACCAGCTGCTGTTGTCCAGTATAGATTTTTCATATTACAGTCACTGAATTACTAAGGCCACTATTACATTACTTTTAAATATTATGTAAGATACCTATTACACATACATTTCATGATCTTTGGTACCCTTCTTGTCTCCCTGTGTTGCTAGTGAAGTATCATATTAACAATGTATGAACATACGATACTTTATTAACATAGATGATAGACCCAGGAAAAAGTTGTTTTGCCTAAGGGGGGCTCAACAAGCTCATCCTATTTACCCTGCTCTTAATTCTCCAACTCTTACTGTGGTTCCAGCACCCTGTGCAGCTATAGGTAGACGTGTGTTTGGGGTAGTCTAAGCCCAGTTTTCTCCCACTGTGTTCCAAGGCTTGTATAAAATCTATGCCTGAACACAGGCTTTTTGTCCCCATGGTGCAAACAAAGACTTTGAGCTCCGCATAGATATATCCTAAGACTGATCCCCAGGATATCGTAAGCCCTTTAATTCCATCTACCTACCTCTATATAAAACCCAGTAACTTATGCTTTAGCTGAAATATATGCATCGATAAGACATAAGACTTGATACGAAGATATAAAATGCAGAATTCACCGTTTTACTTCTATAGTGGTTTCCTAAAGTATCCTCATTGTTTAAAAAATATTTTTTTTTCTGTGTTTCTAATTTGATTCTTTTTCAACTTCAGCTTTTAGCAATTGCTTCTTGTTATGACTTTCTCAGATTAAAGAGCTCTTTAGTATCCCTTTTTTCTTCTTGAAGCAGATTTATAGACAATAATCAAATCATCTCAGTCTTCTTTTTGATAAGCTGTACTGATAGTTTATATACTCTTTGCCCTTGATTCTTTTCTGTGCATTTTCTCTTTTTGTCTGTGAATATCACAGACCTGTTCACAGTATTCCATTGTCTCTTTTGATAATGCCTCTAATCTCATTATCACATATCCAAAGGTCACAATAGCCTTTGTTTTTAGAAGAAGTTCATAATGAGTTGCTTGTGTGCTATGATTCCTGAAACCTACTTAGTCACTACTTTTCAGGTTTCATTACTCCATTTTGTTTGCCTGGACCACAGAGTCTGGAATTCTGCAGGGCTGACTTTCCCCCTTTTTATTTATTCTCAAAGAACACCTTTTGCTTTCCTTGCAGATTTTACCAGCACTAGTTTAGCTGTCAAGTCATAAATGAAAAGTATGAATAACATTGGCCTCCTAGGCAACTCTGTGGAGCCTCACTAGCAACATTATCTCCCTGAGCCACAGAAAGGAGCTCATGAAATAATTTGATACCTTTGTTTCTGGGAGGTTAGCATTGCATATTAATGAAGGCATTTGGGGACCACCCAACAATCTCTGAGAAATGGAGTTTGGCCACCTTGCCTTGGATGCAAATGAAGCATAAAAAAGTTTTTTATGATATCAGGAACTGTGGTGTGGGGGGAGAAACAAGCCAGAAGGGAGCATGTATTTCTCTGTATCGAGTAGAAGATGGCACCATTTTTATGCAAGGTCTTGTCTAAATGAGGCTTTTTAAAACGATTCTGCAGCTCAGCAGCAAAAGGGTGAATGCACAATGTGCACTCTTGAACAACACTCAGTTTTGACATCTTGAAAGCAATATTCAGTCACTAAGTTATATTTGCCTGTTAAAACAGAATCATAATAGCACATGAATCACATAACAAAAACCTGTGACCTGTATTATGTGAAAGATAAAATTATCTGATTATAATAATCCCTTTTTACCTTAAAAGCTTGTTATGAATCATTTTCTTTTTTATGTGATCATTAATAAACTCTTATTATTAAAGACTTGTCACATGGAAAATGAGGAAGGCTATTCCATTCTCCATTAATTTGTTAATATATCTTTTGAAGATATTCCAAAGATCCTGCTAGCAAATAACTGCATTAGATGAAACTATTTCCTTTGCAGTTTCTGAGCAAGATATGATCAAATTTAATAGCATCAAAAATATACTATATAACTTGATACTTATGAATTGCAACAGTCCAAAAAGAAGCTGGATTATTTTTACTACTAGTTCCAGAATGGCTTTTTGAGGTTCCATTTAGACCATTTCTTTTTCAGAAAGTTCAGAGCTTAAAACTAGTATCATTCCTTGAATTTCATAGATTTTAAGAGTGAAATCCATTGCACAATTGCTGAATGCAAACTTGTGGGCGAGCTGCAGTAAATCAGTACATCAATCAGAATTATACTGTCTCAAGAGAACATTTAAAAGTTCTCTCAATGAGTTTATGTACAACAAATTGACTATTGTTCATTTGTCTGTTACATAATGGCAATGCTATATCCAGTGAAGTATTTATTTTTATTTAGAAAGACAGGAGAAATCATTTTTTACTATGCTAATGAGAACAGAATATAACTCAGGAAGTCAAGTGTATTAAAAAAAAGGATATGCTGTATTTATGTCTGCAGTTCTAATTTTAATTCTGTCTCTTGGAAATAAATTAGAGGTAATATTTAATTACATGAACATGCAGTATTTTTTCAACGTGATTCTTGACTTCATTAAAGTTAGCAGATGGATTAAGTTTGGGATAATCTACATGTTCGGTAGTTTTATGAACATCTTTTAGTTACCTGCCTCTATCATATTTATTGTCCAGTGTCCAAATGTTGCAATGAACACATCCTTTTTTTTTTTATGTTCTTTTTAGAGCAATCATCAATATTAACACAAGGTTCCTGTCATTTTAATGCAGCTACATAGATTCCAGACGTGGAGGTAGCATGCATTTTGTCTACTTGCAGCCCACAAAATTTGGATGAGTGACTGCAGTTGTCTGGCTGTCTGGGTAGACTTAACTAGCAGTGCCTTCTGGCTGATGTTTGGAAGTCTTGAAAAAGGACAGCAGAAGGGCATTGGTGACATCTGTTAAAGAATAAACAGCAAGTCAGTTTGTCCTTGTAAGCAACATCTGGACAATAACCTCCTACCTACTAGAGAGCAAGGGAAGCTGCTAAGCTGGAACAGGCTTCACCTGTATACCATTTATAAGCCAGTTAGATTTCCGCAGCAGCTGTACTCTGCTAAGCCACCACAGCAAAGGGATGGGGGCATAGCAAGGAAGCAGAATAGTGGAAAGTTACTTCAGTAGCCACTCACAGTTGTGAAAGAAACTCTGACCTAGACTTTTGTCAGCATTATTCTGGGAGAGTGGTAATCTTAATTACTCAGGTTTCCCTCTTTTTCATTCAATGTACATCTGTTTGCTTAAATCTCTTTATGTCATTTGCTGCCCACGAGGGGGAAGTACTCCTTGTTTTCAAACAGTGCCACTCAGTTTCTGACATTTCTGGCCAGGATCTTGCACTGATGTAATTTCAATATTTTTAGTAAGAACCCTTACAAATTCTTCAGACTACTGCCAATTACACAAGTGTGCTGGCTCTGTATATTCTAGTTGCTGCTATAAGCTTTGGATCTCTTCCCTTTTTAATTCTGGGGACAAAATAGAAGAAAAAATGGCTGATCCACAGAGTGTTTTCATACTTTGAGGTATCTTCCAGGAAGCCCTGGCAGCACAGCCCCAGCATGGACCATCTTGTCCAGGAGCTAAGGGCTTAGCACATATCAAGACCTCTATATAAATGAAGGTTCTTGACTCAGGAGTCCTGGAATACTGATGTTTGTATGGACATGACACATGGCATCATGTGTTTGTACATCCTCCAGTCTATCCCAAGCCAAACCACCATGAATTCTAACTTCTGCATTTTTCATTCCAAAATGTATAGTTATATGTGTAAAATACAACCTGTTGTTATATTCTGTAATGATGACCTTAACATTTAGATGTGTTCTTTGAAAGTGATACCTAGGAATTAAAAGAATGAGGGAAAAAACATTCAGATAGAAGCAGTAGCAGAATAGAACTATTCAGAAATAGTTCTTTTTTTTTTTACCTGGCTGAAGTTTGAAGAAAAATCATCATTTTGAAAACATATGTGAATGCAATTTAAAATGGATGTTCTCATACTTTACAAGAGGTGGATGTAGCATTGCATGATTTTTGCAAGGCATGGAAGTGTTATCACTGGTCTTTCTCCTCAAGGTTGTAAAATGAAAAAGGGCAATGACAGTTTCAAAGATAGGTGACATGATTAAAAAACACTGACTAACACTTTATTCTAATGCAGAAATGGTAAATGGGCATTTTGACTGCAGTGTACTGCCTGAATTATTAAATAAGTGAGAAATGAAAATGAGCAGAATTTTGGCAGGCTTCTTCAAAAGCTTATGCAGAGTTTGCCTTTTCCTTAATTGCTGCTCTTTCTAGGGGAAAAATGAGTAGATTCTATTAGTTTGTTTCATTTATTTAGGTTAACTCATTGATATTATTAAAATGTGTTCCCAAAACACAACATTTCAGGAATCCCAAAGTCTGAAGAACAGTCTTCTCTCTGCTGCTTTCCTTAACTGGAAATCAGGAAGGCCTGAATTCTCATCCCCTTTCTTCCCTTGATTTGTCTTTATAATTTGCTTATGATTCACAGTCCTAATCTGTTGACCAAATTTCATTACCCTGTCTCAAAGGTAGGATTGTTGAGGCTTAAATTGTCTGTCTGTGATAGTGTTGTAATGTTGAATCCTGCAGAACGCAGCAACAAAAATATGACCATAAACAACATTTCCACTTATGTTCAGGTATTCACATCAGCATTGCAATTACACTGCATATACTCTGAACAGTTGCTAACATTATGCACCAAACAAGTGGGATGTTGCAGTGTCAGGGTGGACAAAACAGGTAACTTACTGTTGCAGAAAGAGACATCTAGTAGCATGGAAAAGGAAAATAATTTGTAAGTTTTCAGGACCTTGAAACTCTAGCAAATTAAGCTGGTTCTTTTGAATGTATTCCTTTTTCTGTTTCAAGTGGAGATAAAGCTAGACAGATGTCCAAGGAAAATAAATGGCAGGAGCTTACAATTGTATCACTTCAAGGTTTTGCAAGTAGGGACTGTAAGGAAATCAAATAATTCCAATGAATGATTTCTGGACATCAGTTAGGCAGAATGCTGTGGGATGAGAGGATGAATATGATGTCTTAAAGTCTCTTGCTCTGGTTTCTCTGAGCTCTACTTCTTTTTTTTTGTGTTACACAGGATAACTGGGTTGCATATAGTTTGAAAAATGCCTGAAAATATGTTCTCCTACAACACTGCATATAAATAGGTACTGCTTCTCTATTCTGTACAGTCATTATACAAAAAACCCTACTTCAACTACATGTGTGTGATATTACCACTTTAATGCATTTTTCTCTCCTACATGCATGTTGTATACAATTAAAGACATAAGAAACTTAGAGTAACTTCAGTATTGTCAACATCCTTCTTAATAGCTTTGCTTTCCAGGTTAAAAAAAAAAAAAGTAATTCTTATTCTTTTTGTTAGCTTTTGGATGTTTTACTTGAATAAGAATTTGATGTATTTTGTTCTGTGTTCCCTTGTACTTGTTATATATAGGATGACTGAATAACAAATCTGGATTAGGATCAAATTTGGGGAACTTTGATTCCTGTTATCATACATTGAGTTTTTGAATTTGACAAACTGTGAAAGCTACATCAGTGTGTCTTTTGGAGATTATCTCATCTGTAAGCTGGACATCCATTCTTATCCATATGTTACTGGTGCAAAAACGGAGTAAATGAAGGATAAAACAGAAAGATCTAAAAAAATCAGTTTACTTTTTAAATTGTCTCAGCACATAACTTGAGGCACATGACTTGAGAGTTGGGGTAATTTTGGCATCTTTGGCTTAACAAAGGACAGAAAAGAAATAAATACTTCAGCAGCAATTAGTCCGTGTTGATGCTATTGATCTAGTTCTTCTTGTGACCAAAGGTTATGTTGACTGTAAAAAAGAGAAGGTGGTTGAGCAAAAAGCAACTGACTTAGAGGGAGGTTGTTATTAGAGCTAGCTCAGTAAATATTGTCCTTTCAACTGTAAACTGAGCTGGGATTTCTGCAGAAATTGTTGCTTCTGTTTTATTTCCCTGAGTTCAAGAGGCCAATTTTGAGCAGCTGAATTGAACAATATGAATAACATGTGATGTTTAGGAAAAGTACAAATTTTTAATGTAGCAGTCATATGCTGTCAGTTGCATTCATACATATATGTGTATTTATACTTACATATTTATATATATATGTGTGTGTGTGTGTGTGTATTTCCCAAGATTCTTGTTTTATTCCAAGGATTTGGCAGCAATTGAAAAGAGATTAAGGGACATACAGTGGGATCACCTTCCTTCAAAGCTTGTGTTAGTTTCTGCTATGGGATCTGAATACCAGAACAAGGATAATATTTATTTTGTCTGTCTTCTCCAGGCTATCTGCAGAGCTCAGTTCAGTGGTTACTGCCTCAGGTTAGTTCCTATCTCCACATGTTGCAAGAGAAAAAAGAATGATAAACAGATAATACTTGCTAGATTCTAATAAATGAACTATTGTGCCCCCATGGATTCCTTAGAAGTCTTTTGACTTCCTTTCTCCTCCTTTAAGATTTTCCAGTATCTTCTCTTGGTACTTCCATCTCATTTCCAAAGACTCGAGAATCTGGACTTCCTAATAGAGGAGATTTTCAGTGTAATAGTTCACCCTATAATTTAACAAATTATTCTGCAGGAGAAAAACTGTCAGGAGAGCATGTCTTTCCAGAGAGGGGGGAAGTGAGCTTCCATAAAATATGATATACTGGAGCACTGTGGGCCACTATAAATTTTATTCTGATGTTTTGCCCTGCAAAGTTAACTCTACTTTGCTAAGTGTGACTGGTATGATTGTTCACAATCATCCACTGGTAAAATAACTGCCTCAAATGCCTTGTGTTGGAGTTAGGGAAGAACAAATTACAGCACTGTAATTTCTTGAAAATAGAATCTAAATTAAATCTAATTTGATGTGAGTAGTTGATGCTTCCAATGTGTAACAATCTCTGTGACATTATCGTCAACTCACACAGCACTCCAGACTGATATCAATACCTGCCACCAAAGAAAGGAATTTATTTTTCAAAATGTATTCATTTTGGATAGCATATTTTTCACAAAGTAGGTATTGTTTCTTCAGACTTACTGGGCTGACTACATTTGACATAGGAAGCTAAGGCATTCTGGACTCACCCAGTACTAGACAGGGAGAGCACCTTAAAATTCCAGATCCTGAGGGTCCAAGACAATAAATAATGGTGGAGTGCCTGGGGAATGCTAAACCATTTACTCCCATTATTGCTGTGTTATGGGGAAAAAAGAAAGAGGAGCTCTGGTAGCTTATATGAACTGTTTATGGAATGTTGTTATTCAAGATGAATGGGTTTCTAAGCAAGCACGTCATCAACCTCTTAACTACTTGATCTAAAGTCTCCTTAACAACAGAATTGAAAACACGATATATATAAAAAAGCAAAAATTTTCTTTGAACAATATCTTAAAGAGATACCTCTGTGGTTAACATTTCTTACAGAAACATAATGTTAGTAGGGTTGCTTGAATAATGGTTTTTATTCTTTGAAATCACCCATGATAAAATGGCACAAATAGCTGCTTGTTTTCTGAGTTTTGTTTTGACTTCTAGTTAATTTCCTACTAATACAGGAATATCTTTCTTTTATTCTGATGTGATTTCAGTAATAGTTTTTGGCATTTGTTCAAGGATTTCAGCTTGAACTTGTGCAGATCTCAAAACTTCATCTAAATGGCTACAGTCAGGTGGAGTTAAGAAGACAGTTCTTTCCTCCTTTCTTGCTATGATATGCTCACAATATATATATACATATCAGTCTGACATGGAGATTCAGTAGTTTAGAAATAGAATTTCATAAGCTGGGTAGTGTTTTCCCCCGACTCTTTCTCTGCAGTTCTCTAGGTTTGAGTATCTTTCCTTACTTCTTTTCTAGGTTCTCTGTTCAGTGTTCTGCTCACTGCACTTTTAAATGGTTCAGATAAATGCACACTGACTACACAGAGTGCTACAGTCTACTCTCCTGTTACCTCTAATATTTCTGATTTTTTGCTTGCTTTTTAAAGAAAATTTGTTTCATTTCTTGGTAATCCCACAGTTCAGCTTTCATCAGAACTTACGTTATTGCTTTCCTCACCCATCACTGAGTTAGTGACCCTTATAGCAGGTGACCCTATGAGCATTGTAGAGTCAGTTTTGTTCTGTACAACCTGCTAGTTAACTACTGACTCTCTACAACTTTGAGAGTGTTCTCTGAAAGTAATTTTAAAAAATCCAGTGATTACTGGATCTGAAGAGTGGACAAGCAACACTGAAAACTTACTGCAGGGTGAGTCAGATGAAACACACTGAAAGAACATTTTAGGGATTTCTGCAATTTCTGCAGTCATTGGGAGTGACATTGAAATCTTTTAAGGTAAACTTCATGCCTCTGGAAATTGCCTATACAAGCATTATGCATCATGAAGCCTCACTTAAACTCTTAGAAATCTTTAAATGTTCCATAGTCTTCATTTGCCTCGTAACAAAAGAATAAATTTCACTGTGACTGAGGCAGTGCCTTTAGTTGTTGTTCAGACATTGACTATGTGTCAAATGCAGCAGTGAATAAGTTGAGTTTGACTTGCTTACCTGGAGATTTTTCCAGGCTGGATGGCTTTTAGTTTTGTTGAATTGTAGAAGAAGCATCTTCTAAAAAGCAGTCCATGAGAAAATGAAATGAGGAGGTTTGAGGTCTAGGGTGCACTGCCTCTTTTAGGAGGAACAAGATGGCATGTGAGCTCTCAGCTTGTCTGTTCTGCTTGCAAGCATCACTGTGACTCATGTAGGAAGTGACAGTGCATGACAGCATGTCTGACAAGAGGGTGAAGCCTTTTACTTAGATAGCACAGGGCTGGAAAGTGGGGGATGTGCAGTGAGGGTTCTAGTTTTGATAGGAGGGTATAGGCTTATGGTGAAAGAATGGAGTATGCATGTGCTCTTGTATAAAGTATGGTTAGGAGAAATGTAGGGATGTCTGGGTGTGGTACTGTTCACAGTTAAATGGAGGGGTTTGGTATATGCCTCATAAAGCAAGCAAGTATTTTATATGTATTTCATCAGTGCTGCATTCTTCAGATTTGAGAATACTTGTATCATAGTAATGTCCTTAAATAGGAGGAAGTGAAAGATTTTTTTCTGCATGATTTAAAGGCATCTGTGCAGTTTGTGGATTTAAAATATTTTTGAAAATCAACTTATGTTTATGTGTAACATTGTTTAAACTCTTCTGAACAGATAACCCTCTCATCTGCATTAGTACATGGGTTTTGGAGCTGGGTTAAAAAAGGATTACCCTCAGCTGAATTCTCTCGGAATTTAACTGAGAGCTATGGAAAGATACTACAGATTGACTGTCTCATAGCTAGCAGGTCTGATGTCTTTAGGGAGGCTAGGCTTAAACTGAAACTGGGCTATTTTCTGTTGCTTCTTTCATGTTAATTTATTTTGTTCTGTGGGTTGCAAATGCCTGAATGTTCTTTTTTGCTCTTTTCCCTACTGCAAGTCTTTCCATTTCCAATTTAGGGAACCATTAGAGTTTTCACACAGTGTAACAATAACTTCTGTTTAATTATCACTTTTTCATTCTGGAGAAATAAGTATAGTGAACTGTTTTACTGAAATTCTAAAATAAAGAGGAGTTACAACTTGACAGTGAAAGATAAATTACCACCTTTGTTATTTTAACAAGTAGTATTTATATAATTACAGAGCCACATGAATATTATCTGTGATTATATGAGTTACAAGAGAGCCCACATTTTAAAGCACAAATAGCTATAGTAACAACAGAGTAAAGTTTATAGTTAATTAAATTAATTTATAATTTATTACTGTAGGTTGAACTATGAAAGATTACAATTTATACATAATAATAAACAACTCAATTTTCCTTTTTTTTGGCTTTATAGATTTACATTTTTTCTCTAAAATAGGTTTTGAATTTTCAAAATATTGCTGTTTTTATTACATTGTTTATGTAACATCCTATATGTAGATTTCTTGTATCAGTCCTTGTGAAAAGACCAATAGTGTTCTGCCTATGCAATAAAACGGACAGCTTGATAGTCCGAAAGTTCTAACTATATGTATGTAAGCACAATTCACGTTAAGTAGTAATCTGTAGAATTAGATGAAATCTCTTGCATTACCTCCAAGTACATAATTTCTGATGGACAGAAAATAAGTTGCTAGAAAACACCAAACCGCTTCAAAATAGAACCTCAAAATATGGAAGTCATCTAAGGATTCCTAGTTTCTAGTAATATACAACAGCTATTTCAACTATTCTTCAAGAATAAATGTATTTAGAGAGTGTGAGTTTTTGTGAGCCTATGAAACAAAATAACAATATGAAAATAGTTATGTTTGCAATATATAGCAAGCTTTTGCATGTATTTATATGTCCTGAATATTGAACTATGCATAGAAGTGTGTGGAACTGTACTGCATCACTTTTTATTCAAGAAAATCAAAAATAATAAATTGCTATATATCTGGTACACTTAAAAAATAGCCTATTGATCATGGGAATGGTGGGATACCATATAAATATCATGCAATAAAAAAACCTCTTGGAAAGTCTTATTGTATGACATAACTGAAAATGTAAAAAATATCCCAGTATGCCTCCCCAGGTTATTTTCAGATATCAAATCACAAAAATTATGTAACTTCTGAGAAGGCCCATGTGTTGTTCTTTGGATGGCAGTCAGTTGTGGATTCCCCTATAGGTATATATGGATTTAAAGTATGGGATAAGTTTCTTTCAGAATATTGGTTTCTGCTTTAACCATGCCAACACTCTTCAACAACTGCTCAGATCTTCAGCCACATTTCACTTCCTTTTTACTCCCCTGTTTATAAAATGGAATATCACAATGTGCTTTTTTCTTGATTTCTGAGAACATTTGAATTACTGTTATTTTATGTTTATGTTGGTGGGTTTTTTTAAGATCACAGGTAGACTCATCCTAAAACTCTGGTACTCTGGTATTTTTGCCATATCAATAATAAATGGTTAGTTTCTGTCATTTCAAAATTTTGTTGGACTAATCCATAGTTCCACAGCTGCAATAAACTTTTTTAATGCTACAGTTGTCTCAGCTACACAAGATACCTGTGAAGCCTGGTTAAAAACACCACTACCAATACAGGGTTCTGCCTTCTGGCATTTCCTTATCATCAAAAACTTTTGCAAAGATTTTTACTGCAGAGGGAATCTGCATTAGGACTCTAGGTCTTATCCTTTTCTGGATGACTGACTAATATGGATATCATTTTCATAATGTGACACAAACTCTTGGAGAAAAGGTTATAGGTTTTGTAGGTTTTGTTTTTCCTCACTAAATTATTGGCTAGGTATGGTGCAAAACATAATCTATTTCTGGGGTAGTGTTAGAATCCAGGCTGGTAAAGAAAGGGATACCACCTGAGCAGAGATACCACCACATGACAGTCCTCATGCAGCAGACTTCACGGTAGGTCCAAGCAAGCTCCTTTGCACCAGGGGATATTCATCCAAAGGTTCTGAAATGTGTAACAGCAGGCATCTATGTCACAAAGGGTACCAGGCCACATCTCCATGTTCACAAGAGTTCCTGAAATCAGTATATCCGACCAACAGGCCTAGTCAGGACACAGTATGGTCTTCCTCCTCGTGGGAGTACTTTCATCATTGACAGATTTGCCAAGATGAATGTAGAGGAGTTCTGTTCTCCATATCACCTCTATCAACGACAGCTGCTATTCAACGATGCAAAACATGCTGAGACCAAGTACAGAAATAATTGGCTCATGAAGACTTACTTTATGTCAGCAGGTCAGAATTTGGAGCACTTTCTTGGTCACAAAAGTATCTTTTCCTTCTCTTCTATGGCCTCATGGTAGAAGCGCTGACTGAGAGCACTACAGCAACGCATTGCAGCAACAGGCAGGTCAGCTAGCTTCACTAGGAAGTAATATGCGTGTGGACTTGCCATACTTGGAACAGGAACATCCCAAAACTATTGAGCTTTCCAAATTTTAGAGAACTGTGGCAGAACAGCTCAACAGAGGCCTCTCAGAGTACAGCAATGATGACACAGCCCCTGAGTTGGTCAGCTTATCCTCCCCAGAGGGAATGCTCTAGTGGCTTGTTCTTCTGTGCCTGTTGCACCAGCTGATGTCTGAGAGACCTCTTTCTTATTCCTGAACCAACAGAGGTGGCTGTAACAGAAAGCACTTTTGGTTGCTTGGTTGTGTTTTGGTAAAGGGTTGTAACTGGGCAGCAGAAAGAGAGGCTTTCTATTTGCCTCATCCTTGCTGGGTGGATTCCAGAGCGAAGACTGCCTCCCCTGTGAGTTGCTGAGTGCTCTCAGCTGGGGGAAGTTTCCAGCATGTGGAGGGAAGGGGAGAGGGTAGGGAGTGAGAAGCAATGCATCAGGACTTTGGAGCACAGAGACAATGGATGAAAAAGAAGAGATCTCTCCTAGGCACCAAAGAGGGACTGTATGGAGTTAGTGTGCCTTCTTTGCAAGTATGCTGTGGGGAGCTTTGTTCTGATGAACTTTTATTTGGAGCCCTCTCATCCCTAGCTGATCTGAGTTTTCTTCCTTTCCCTTGTTTTGGTTTGTGTCCTGAGAAGAGTTAATGTCAGCAGCTCTGAGCCGTCAGGAAGTTCTGGAGGTTGCTCCCTTGGAAGTGACAGAGCTGGCAGATCTGCTGTAATGCCTGTTCATGCTGGGACACAGAATCACAGAATTGCTGAGGTTGGAAGGGACCTCTGGAGATCATCTAGTCCAACCCCCCTGCTCAAGCAGGGTCACCTAGAGCACATTGCACAGGATCGCGTCCAGGTGGGTTTTGAATATCTCCAGAGAAGGAGAGTCCACAACCTCTCTGGGAAACCTGTTCCAGTGCACTGTCACCCTCACAGTGAAAAAGTTTTTCCTCATGTTCAGATGGAATTGTCTGTGTTTCAGTTTGTGCCCATTGCCTCGCGTCCTGTTGCTGGGCACCACTGAAAAGAGTCTGGCCCCATCCTCTTGACACCCTCCCTTCAGATACTTGTACACATTAATAAGATCCCCTCTCAGCCTTCTCTTCTCCAGGCTAAAGAGGCCCAGCTCCCTCAGCCTTTCCTCATAAGAGAGATGTTCCAGTCCCCTAATCATCTTTGTAGCCCTTCGCTGGACTCGCTCCAGTAGTGCCACATCCCTCTTGTACTGGGGAGCCCAGAACTGGACACTACTCCAGATGTGGCCTCACTAGGACTGAGTAGAGGGGGAGGATCCCCTCCCTGGACCTGCTGGCAACACTCTTCCTGATGCACCCCAGGATACCATTGGCCTTCTTGGCCACAAGGGCACATTGCTGCCTCATGCTTAACTTGGTGTCCATCAGCACTCCCAGGTCCTTCTCGGCAGAGCTGCTTTCCAGCAGGTCAACCCCCAACCTGTACTGGTGCCGGGGGTTATTCCTCCCCAGGTGCAGGACCCTGCACTTGCCTTTGTTGAACTTCATGAGGTTCGTCTCCGCCCACCTCTCCAGCCTGTCCAGGTCTCTCTGAAGGGCAGCACAGCCCTCTGGGGTATCCACCACTCCTCCCAGTTTTGTATCATCAGCAAACTTGCTGAGGGTGCACTCTGTCCCTTCAGCCAGGTCATTGAGGAAGAAGTTGAACAAGACTGGACCCAGGACTGACCCCTGGGGGACACCACTAGCTACAGGCCTCCAACTAGACTCTGTGCCACTGATCACAACTCTCTGAGCTCTGCCATTCAGCCAGTTCTCAATCCACCTCACTGTCCACTCATCTAGCCCACACTTCCTGAGCTTGCCTATGAGGATGTTATGGGAGACAGTGTCAAAAGCCTTGCTGAAGTCAAGGGAGACAACATCCACTGCTCTCCCCTCATCTACCCAGCCAGTCATTCCAGCATAGAAGGCTCTCAGGTTGGTTAAGCATGATTTCCCCTTGGTGAAGCCATGCTGACTACTCCTGATCACCTTCTTGTCCTCCACATGCTTGGAGATGGCCTCCAGGATGAGCTGCTCCATCACCTTTCCAGGGATGCAGGTGAGGCTGACTGGCCTGTAGTTCCCTGGGTCCTCCTTCTTGCCCTTTTTGAAGACTGGAGTGACATTGGCTTTCTTCCAGTCCTCAGGCACCTCTCCTGTCCTTCATGACCTCTCAGAGATGATGGAGAGTGGCTTAGCAATAATGTCCACCAGCTCCCTCAGCACTCGTGGGTGCATCCCATCAGGGCCCATGGATTTGTGGGTGTCAAGTTTGCTTAAATGATCTCTAACCTGATCCTCCTCGACCAAGGGAAAGTCTTCCTTTCTGCAGACTTTCTCTCTTGCCTCCAGGGTCTGGGGTTCCTGAGGGCTGTCCTGAGCAGTAAAGACTGAAACAAAGAAGGCATTCAGTAACTCTGCCTTCTCTGCACAGGGGGTAATGCTTCACCAGGGCTCAGGATGTGAACTTTGCAAGAAGAACTAAGGCAAGGTTGGGTTGTGTTCTCTCCCTACACTGTGAGGAAATGTCTAAAGCAGTGCTTTGTGCTTTCCATCTGTCTTAAGCCTTTCTTTTCTGCCGTTTCAGGGTAGCTTTGCATGATTTAATATATCTCTTTCTACTCAGTGGATGCTTCCTTTTGTTTCCATATCTTCTTGCTGAATGTAAATGTGGCTTTAAGGATTGGAGGAATTCATGCTCTTCCTTATCTTTCATGAATAAAAAATTGTCTTCAGGCCTTGTCCTGATTTCCTTACAATTTCAGACTTGTAAACAAATCAGTAGGCAGTATTTGTCACCAAAGTCTTCACAGGTTGTGCTATTTCCTGCTTCAGAAACCTTTTTATTGTGCACATTGGGAACTGAATCTGTGTAGACATGAGAGCTTGGAGAGCTAAGTTGTGCGTGAAGTGAGAAGCTTTCTTACTTGTGTGTTTAAAATGTACTGTTTTTACAAGTATTTTTTTAGCTACTTAGAGCACTTGTTATTCAGTTAAGAGTGTTTTACTCTGTAAAAGAGAGCTTTCTTGACCAGTGCTCTCTTTTCTTAAGCAAACAAACAAACAAAAAGCAAATTGAAATGTATACTATAAAAAATGTTTTTGAGTCTATTTGAATGCTGTGTTTGTGCTGGTTGAAAGTCAAATGATATTAGCTTGCAGAAAACATGGACGTTTTCACACAATATGAGGGATGTGGACAGTTAGAAGGACTACAGAAAATATTCTATTTCCAAAATATCAGGAAAATCTTGTGTACTGTTGCTTACCTGACATTGCCTGTATTATTTGTTGTCCATCTCAAATTTTTTTAGATTTTTATTTGAATAATGCAACTGTTGCAAAATGCTATTGCTACTCTAATTGTTTGAAGTCCAGTAAAGAATTTCCTTGTTATTTTATACACTATGCTGTACTTATTTGTTAGTGAAAGCCAGGGAATTAGCAGCACCAGGCTGGAACTCTGTATCTAATGAAAAATTAGTCAGAATTGTCAATGGTTACTAATCTCTCAGTTCTTGAAAAAATAGACTTTTGTGCTTGGGAGGTACTTATTTTTTCAGTGTATACCAAAATGTTTATTCTTAAAGGATTAGGTGCCTTCTTTGAAATAAAAGGAATTTTATGTAGTTCTCTACTGATACAATAATAATCATACTTTCAGACATAATCATTCTGAAGTGTTTTTTGTCAGTTTCTTTCTCAATACTAAAGGAAAAAGGAACTTTTAAATGACAGTCATCACATTCATGAATTACATGAAAATTTAAGCCTCCAAATGAGAAGTGTTATCAGAGCTGAGGAAAACATTCCTCCGCTTCTTCTTGGTGCTTGTGGTTTTAACTACACTACAAGGCTAACAATGTTCTCATTAATGAGGTTTCAGATTAGCTAAGGCTTTATAGGTTGAATGCAATATCTGGAATTGTGCCACTGAAAGATTCAGCAGGTATCTGTAGCTGATAGAATAATTCTATAGCATGAACATGCTCTGAGAACCTGCTTGAGGACTGGGGAAATGTTTGTTGTTACCTTCTGCCTGGCAATGGTACTGGGATTCACCTCCAGTTTAAAAAGTCTAGTTTTGAGTATGATAGGAGTCCAATAGCTGAGATAACTGATGTTTTCAGCCACACGGTAATCTTAGTGCTCAAGAGTAGTCTGCGACTTAGAAAGGTCCACCTGTCTTTTAAATCATATGTTCTTTTAGAAGCCAGGGAGGGGAGAGGAGGAAGAGACAGCAAAATAATTAGCATTGAGAAATCTGTTCCTTGGACAGAAATGTTCCCAAAATGTTCTAAAAATATATCTGGCAGTATATCTCTTCTTTCTGCTGTACAATGGCAGAGACTTTGATTATACCAACTAACAACAGACCATTAGTTTTCTGACAGCCTTCCTAGTTAGAAAGGACACAAGTCTAATTATAAGTGGCAGCTCAAACCATCCCAGAAACACTGGTACTACTGTGAGTAGCAGCAGCTGTGGTTAGCATACTGAAGACTTCATACCTGCTATAGTAAGTCACAGCTCAGTCTAATCTTTATCCAAAAAGAAAGTGAAAAGAGAAGGAGATCTTATTTACTTTTTCTTATGTGGGGCATACTTATTGCCCCTGGGTTTAAAGAGGACCATATTAGAAAATCTCTCTGAGTGGCTGCAGAAAAAAGCCAGTAGGCTACTTCATCTGCAGAGAAAAGTCTGTATTTTCCAGGAGCATTTGGTAACATAGATAAAGATAAAATGGATAAATACACTTCCAGTGAAGAAGCAGAATGCCTAAATCATTTTCTGGAGCAGTAAATATATGATGAAGGTTTCCATTCATGATTCTATACATTAATGTAAGAGTTATTATTTAGTGAATTGGTTACTTGCCTTACCAATAGGAAGGTACATTGCTGGAACTGAAGTTTAACAATTGACTGCTTCATTGCTAGTTTAATTTTGCATTGGTGGTTGAAGTATTTCCTCTAGTGGAGGTGCTAAATTACTCGGCCAAGGGCTATGTAACCAGAAGGCAGTGCCTGTTAAGGAAACTTTCACTGTTTTCTCTCTCTCTTTTGCTTGTCTTGTCTTTTTGATTTTGTGTATGTGAAAGACAACTGTAGAAATCTTGATAGATTTACAGCAGAGCTACAGAAGTGATTTGTCTGGAAAAAAAATGTTATACTGAGAGACTGGAAGATCTCAGTCTGTTTTAGTTTATTAAAAAGAAGACTGAGTGATGGCTTTATTGCTTTGTACGTGTCCTTTCACAGGAAGAAAATGGGTACTAAAAAGTTTTGCTCTCATAGAAATGCATGGTACTGGTAGCTTGAAATTGAAGTCTGACAAATTCAAATTAGAAATTGGCATCATATTTTTTGCAATGTTTATACATAAGTCTTTGGAATGTATTACCAAGCAAAGTCATAAGGTATTTGTCTCTTGATGTCTTAAACTTTATTGACACTCTGGAAGACAGACTTCTGTTAAACCCATACTATTGTCTTCATTGGGACATAAATAAATGGATTTATGGCTTTGTAACACAGGAGAGCAGACTAGACAGTTTCATGACCCTGCTGGAATCTCTTGAGGAATACACATCTGGAATGAAATTGCCTTGGTGGAGAAAGTGCCAATGCTCTTGAGAAGTCGGTGCATGTGCTCTTATGACATGTCATTTGTTACATTAAAAGCCTCTGCAGTGGCTATCTTAGACATGACATCCACAGATTTTGTGTCTGCCTACTCTACACCCTGTTGTGGTTTCACTGCTGGAGATAGATGTGATGAGTATGTGTAGGATGAATAAAGGTTGCCCGTAGCACTGTTTTGGGAATATTTACTGGTAAACAGCAAAGATAGATCAGATATGAAGCAATCAAATATTCTTGAAAGGAATTCATTGGAGAAAACAATACTACAGAGACTTACTTTCTCCATTGAATTACTATAATTTGAATGAGACCTGCAACATTTTTAAGGCTTCACACTGCTGCCTGTGAGTTGCAGCTTAGAATTCGATGAACCAGTCAGAAAAAAGAAGAGTGATCATGTCATTCTGCTATTGTAGAGCCAAAAGTTTGATTTCTCTACCAGTCATTTCTTCCCAAAACAAACCATGCACATTTGTCTCCCATCCTAGAAGAGAATTAACAGCCAAGAAAATTTCCTTTTCTCCATTAAACTATCAGAGACATTTAGCTCTAAAAAAGTAATATCAGCCAGAGTAATCTTTTTTTAGTACTTTATCTAGTGTTTTTTTCTCCTTCAGTTTGTTTTAATGCTAATCCAGCAATTCTAGTACGGTTTGTAAAACTGGAGTTGGAAGGAAAGAACAACTGATGAAAGGATGCAGTATTAAGAGCTGTGGCTAGACAACCAATAGCTGACTACTCTTACTTTTTATGACAACATGATATATAGTAAAGTGAATTGAAATAAATTCAGTGCTAGAAAAAGTGTGAGAATCTTGACAAATGAAGTATAAATCTGTTTTAAGTTTCATAATCTGTCTTGCAAACAATATGTCAAAACATACCTGAATTAATGCAGGACACTTTGGCATATGAAGTGACTTAGTGCAAAGCTTGGAATTTGTGATATCCGAATCAAACAAGGCTTAAAACAAAGGAGGAGCTGCCCTGAGTTATGCTCTGCCACCTATACTTCTGTCAGGCCTTGGGCTAGTAGAGGACTACAGTCGCTTTGCTCTTCTGCTATTTCCTTCATCTAATAAATTCCCTGTCTTAGGCAGAGTATAGAGCAGTTAAGCTAGGGTCCAGTTGTGTCATCTGTATTGTGCTAGATGAACATGATTGCTGGTGATAGTACTGGGGGACAAGTATGGCCAGCATCTGAATATTTTGTATTCAGAGATGTTGTCTATTATAGAAAACATTGTTTTTAAAAGATAGCAATAGAGTACATTAAAGCTGGTGTCATTATCTTAGATTCTGTGTTAGGTAAAGTGGGATGGATGCATTAGTCATCCACGAGCATAAATGTCTTCAGGTTGTCAGAAGTTTAGGCTATGCCTGCATCACTTAATAACAACAACAACAACAACAAAACAAACCAGAAGAACAACAAAAAAAACTTTTCCTGATGAATCTTGAAGTATCAAAAACTATTTTCCTCTTCCAACCAGTGTAGAATATAGTAGTAACAGGGCAGAATAGCTAGTATGGAGGAGATACCTACCTTAGCATTATGAATTAATTTCTTAACCCACTTTTATTTCTGCACCCTATTTGTTAATGAAAAAATATAGCACAGAATAATAATGTGTGTTCAATGAACAATATAAGTGTTTGGATTTTTCAGATGAAACAAAATGCTTAAATTTCTGTGCATGACTGTAGTGGTTAGAGCCAGCAAGTGGATTTTAGGTATTCCCATTGTAAAGCTGTAGTCTAGAAGGAGTGAAAGAAAATACAAGTATTCACTGTCATAAAGATAATAAATAAAAAGAATAGCTTGACTTCTAACCCCTGATTCTAACATGCCATGGATTTCCGGTACAAAAATTAATCCTCCTAAAGCTGGTAGACAACCTTTTCTATTGTCTACAGTAAGCTGAACTTTGAATGGTTTTTTGCAAAATACAAATTTATGAAACATTGTGTATATTTGAATAATTAGGTAGATAAACTTTTTAGAGACTTAAATTGCTATTTGATAAATATTATTGAATATATTCTTTTTTGATGTCAGAGGGACCACTTAATTCTGATATTATCAGTATCCTTTTGCAGTACCGTTAACAATAAGGCTGTCAGATGATTAATGTGCAATGAATATGAATGCTGAAGATTAGAATAGGCTGCAGGAAATATGTCTTTGTGGTTTGGATTTTAAATCTGCTTTGGTGTGTGTGCCTTAATTTTAAAAAATCATGATTTTGTAATGGGATCATAGAAATCATACTGAGCAACCAAAGCTGTCTAATTCTTTGTAGCGAGGGAAGTGCAGATTTTAGTCCCAGGAAAAGCTTCAGGGTGCTGGGTTTACTGTTACCCTATTCCTGACAAGATCAGCATGGGGAAATCTTTGTTCACAGGTCAGTTACGGCTCCTTCTTTACTGTTGATTGTTTAAAAAGAAAAGCAAAATCAAGTTACAAGAAAAATTGGGCAATGAGTTACAAAACAAAGGCCTAATTTAGTAATTAACTGCTTTTATATGTATACAGCTGAACTCATTGGCAAATCTGAGCTTAAGAATGTTTTGCTGTAGGATACAAGGGCAGAGGACTTTCTGAGAGGTTTTGTGTTCTTGTGTGAAAACAAGTATAGATATTGAATGTGCATATTCTACATAATCATAGGTTAACTTGCAGGAAAGTAGCTGTTGTAGACACTGATCAGTTGCAAGTTCTGGTGCCTGTCTTTGGCAGAGAGGAAGGAGTAAGACCAAGTAAGAATAAACATTTGTATTCAAACATGGACAGCTGGACAAACTTCCCTTTCTTGAAGCATTTCATCTCTTTCCACTTACATAAAAATCAGTTCAGTTTTTCGTGCCATATTCAGTGTTTTGATGTTACATATCTAAACTATGTAACTTTAAACCATGCCCCTATATTTCTATCACATATTAGGGTATGAGTATATCTCATCTCAGAGAGATCCATCAGCAAATTTGGAAAAGAAAGCTTCCAAGTACTGTCGGTAGCTGTAAGTACGTCTTGTCAGTGCTTGTTCTAATGCATCATTCTCTTTTCAGTGGGCCTTCTTGTGCAGCTCCCAGTTTATCTGCACAGATACTGGCATTTCCCTGTGCAGACCTAAACTCTAAATCTGTCAGTCAGGATACTGACAGCTAATAGGCTTCAAGTTTACCTATTCTTTGAAGATTCAGAGAATCCTTCGAAAGTATAAAAATCACAGCACAAGAAAGGTCTGTGTGAGTTTTTCGGATTTTTTTTTTGTTTAGGTTTGTTTTGGGGGGTTTTGGTCAGGATTTTGTCAGGAAGTAAGCTATTTGTTCAAGACTGCAGTTCCTTAGTTGTTTAAATACTTTTTGATCACAAAGTTTTGATTATTCTATGTTGGGTCAGTGACCTTCTGGAAGGAATCATATGACCTTTGTATCTGCTTTCAAGTCTTGCAGATAGTATAGGATTAAAGAAATGTAACTTTTGTATGGATTTTTGTGGGATAGAATTAAATAGATGTCTTTGTTATTTAATGTCCAGTAATGTTTGTTAGGGTTTAGCAAAATGAAAGCTAACAGTAGATATCTGTGTTTCACCTCTCAAAAAGATTTCTGTTTTGCCTCTCATGCTAAAGCCAAAGGCTTTAACTAGTCAAGGGTCACCACCCTTCCTGTTAGAGCCAAAGGCTTTAACTAGTCAAGGGTGGCCACCCTTCCTGTTAGAGCCAAAGGCTTTAACTAGTCAAGGGTGGCCACCCTTCCTGTTAGAGCCAAAGGCTTTAACTAGTCAAGGGTGGCCACCCTTCCTAATCCTACCTACCTTTTATGTACTAAAGCCTATGTACATAGCCATATGGCTATGCAACCAATATCTCAGACTTCTGAAAATCAGTGTGGGAGAAGTGCTTACAATGGATTTGTGCATGCTGTCAGGCTGGATTTCTTCCTCTTTGGCTGCCGGTTTCTGTTCTCCATTTGCTCATGCTACATGCATGATAGATTGCTCTTAAATTCCCTTTTAGATAGTAACAACTGTCTCTCCCCAGGCGAAACCTAGCTTAATAATTATAATTAATACAAGGACTTCTCCAACAGGCAATGTGAATGGTCTACACCATGTCTTGCTTCTTATGCCAGTTCTGTATTCCAGCAGTATTCCTGCAGGCTTCCTTCTCGCATCACATTGCAAAAACACAGATAAGATGGATTTAAGGCATTTTTCTCATTGTCTTTGGTGGAGGAGACCTAGGCCCTTCTCATGTTTTACCTTGTGCTGTGCTGGACCTGCAGCTGTCTGCATGGCCATATGTGGAGCCAATGCCACTTTATGCTGAAGTGTTTAGACCTAGTCCTGAGGGGCACCACATAAAATCAACAAAAATTAGCCCACATTAAGACTTGTAATGAGAACCACTAGGTCCCCATGTAATCATGCACAGAACAGGCCTGTGGTGTTATATGTGGTTGTTTTGGCATGCTAGGCAAGCTGTAAGGACATGCAAAGGACTGTGGATAGGCCTCAAATCAAGGATTACTCTAATTCTGGCTATTCAATATAGAGGCAAATGTTCTGCTGCGTGGTATCTCGCTATAAGTAGCTTGGGTGTGTCAGTTCATACCAGTTGGCCCAGAACATATAAATTGCCTTCTGAAGTAGATAACAGGTACTATAGAGCTAGCCAAACAATACCACAATCCATGGTAGGACAGGACTACTATGACAGTGATGCAGCTTCAACATCTTTTCATCCTTTTAGAGAGGGATCTGGATTATTGCAAGGCACCCCATGTTAACACATTCTTGCTGTTGATGACCTGATATAGCCTCCGCATGAGAGCTACACTTCAGCTATGCCAGTGTTTCGGTTCTCTCAATTTCTACAAAGTATAATCACTTAGAGGGTAGCAAAGCTGTAAGTCTTTTTTTCATTTGAATTGCCAAGGAAGTGTAAAAGCAGTTCTGATCCCTTTTAACTCTGGTCCAGCAAGATTCAGAATTATATTGTTCTGGAACTCAAATGACATATTAGTATTGCAAGTTTGGGGATAGTGTCCTGCTTCACTGAAGCATGCAGACTTTGAAAAATTTGCGTGGAAAGATTGGAATCCTGGAAGGTATCTGTTAGATCCTGTTTTATTCTCAGAAGTTAACAGTCCTTTTTTAAAAATGCTAACCCTCTTTGGAAGTTACTCAGTATTCACCAAGTATGCTTTCAAATCCTTACTCATGTTTTAACCCATGTTAACTAACGTGATTATAAATTTTAATGCAAATAAAACATAAATGCTTAATACAATGGACATCAAACATATGTAGTTTGTGTATTACAATCTGCAAGTGTTTAATTAAATTGGCAAAAGTATGGTTCATACTCATTTACACTGAAAGGGCTTTCTAAAATATGGTTTAACCAGTTGCTGGTTATCCATTTCATGTAATTTAAATGGAAAGGTTGATTAACTATGGTCTATAGCATTTTCTATTCAGAAATCTGATGGAGGGATTATGTGGCCCAGGAGGATTGTAAGAGTGATAAAATGTAGATAACATTTAACCTATATCTTGCACTAGAAAGGGAGTAATGCCTTTTCCATATAATTTGTTGCTGAAAACTTTTCTTAAAAAAAATCTTCAGATCTAAGATAATAGAAGACAAAGCTAGTTAAAGTTAACTGTCTGATATTTGGGATACCTTTGAATATGTGCACATTTATAGCATCATCTGCATCCAGTTTTGAAAACTGAACCTAAAAACTCCACCAAATAATTCAATGAAACTTCGTCAAACTCTAAACAATTTTCTTAAATTACAGCATTCATTTTTCCAAATTCTGGTTTTTTTCAAACTTGAGTAGCTTCATTGCCAGTTTTGTCTTTTACTCATAAATAATTCTTGTGTACTTTACATTTCTCTCCTTCCTCAACAAATGAAATTCTAGATTAAGATCCTTCTTTACTAAGTGTCAAAAATAAGTATGTTGATTCACAAAAGTGCTGAGTATTAATAAACCCTATCTGAAATTTTTGGAAGCGTCACTCTTCTATTTTTCTGGAGCAGGAATGAAATTTCTACCCAATTCTGCAAGTTGAACCTGCTTTTAATAAGTCATAGAATGTAAGGTCTTTTTTGTGTTGTACCAGAGCCTCCTGAAATCATTCAGTACTAAATAGATGATAACAGAGCTGAAGCAGCTGATGAATTTGAGGAGTTACTTATAACCTGACTAAAAAGCTGTAAGCAGTTTTCTCTTAAGTAATAAAACAGTTTTAATAATTTAGGCAGCACTGCACTGCCTAAAAGGAATGTGATGTATGACCTCAGAATCTATATTATCTTGTGGGTGGATAAACAATGAAATATCTGAATGGAAGTCTTTTAAAGTAAGTATTTCTTTCGGCATCTTGATATTATAGAGCATACCCCTTTGGAACAAAGGAAATGTTCAAGAAATCAAGCAAATGAACTATAAACCACTTATCACTTACAAAGCCTGATTCAAGATCAGGTATTGTCTTCCTCTCTGCATTAGTGCCCTTGTGTTAGTGTAATTTTGTGTGACTAAAGTGCCCTTGTATAATACAAGGATATATAGGGATATAGGGATACGATGATGATACTTAGACTACTCTATTAAACAAAAGTGTTCTGTGATTCTGGGCATGGAAATTTTCTCACGGTTACTGAAAAAGACTGAACATGAATCATCATCAGTCCACTCTTGCTTCAGTGCCTTAAGGTTATATTTGTACGGTACCGCTCATTGCTTATTCCAGTATAATCAGAAAACTTACAGAATATTGCCTTGATTTATGAAGCTGAGTTCTTACGGTAGGAACTTGAATCAGAATACAAGCTCTACTTAACAAGCTATTATTGGACAGTCACCTCACTTTCATAATCGATTAACTGTCTTGATAGCTAGTGGTCTGGAAAGTTTTCAGGGAGTAACTGCAAACAAAAAAGAAAAAAACAGGTTCAGTTTTATGAATCAGATTGATTTGTTAGGCTTTGCATTTCATTGTGAATCTAACTTTGAGAGCAAATGCAGTAATTATAGAAAGCAATTATTTTCCAGTTAAAGGACTTTCAATAGAAAGTCTTGCTGAGATGCTCATATTTTTTCTAAGAAGTATGGAATTATCTCGCCTTCTCAGTTGAAATTTTTCATTCTTTGTTTCAGTTCTGAAATGATTTTTTTGACAAGTCTAAGCAAAAGTAGGTTGGGGAGAATCTTATCACATGATAAAAGTAAGATCCAGGATGTTCTTATTGCAGGACTGATGTCTGAAAGCAGAAGAATGGCCCACGTTAAGTAGTTGTGCTCCTGGAATAAATTGCTCTTGCTTTGATCAAACTGGGAGTATGAAAATGGTGTGTTTAGTGTACACAGTAGAGCTTGACTTAAAGCTCCTTACATGCTTATGGAACACAGAACTGTGATTGTCTGGCACTCACTGGTGTGAAGTATCTGGCATGACGAAGTGATCAGATGTAATGAGGGCAACCTTTGATTATTCTGAAAACATAAGGAATTTTTCTTCCCCACATCTATATTAGCCAAAATAGATACTCATGCACTTTCAGATTAGAAGGGCACACTATTCGATCATCTGTTCTCATCTCCTGCAGACTAGAGGCCTGGCCACATCACCTTCATGACCTTGTTCTAATTCCAGTGGTTGTGGATGAAATTAGAACTTGGAAAAATATGAAGTTTTATTTTAAAGATTTCCAGTAATGTCTAATTGCTGTCTCTGTTTAAAAGAGAAAGTGCAATGTGTATTCTCAAGCTCTTTCATGACATGGATGAAGGTTTAATAGATTATTTTATTTATACAACTTTTCCATAGCAACGACAGGAGGAAGTAATATTTGGAAAAATGTCTTTTTATTTTTAGATATGTTTATTTCGAGAGGACTTTTGACTTTTAAAAAAAAATTGATTGTGATCACTGTTCCTCATAACTGACAGCTATGAGGAAAACAGCACCTTGTGATCACTGTTATAAAATTGCTAAAAATCCAATGAACACTTTTAACTCTGTGCTGTCAGAAAATATGAGAAGTCTTAAGTTTTGATCTTATGTAGAGCATACGTAGTATTCCCCTTTTTCTTGTAGAGCAAGGACAAAATTTCTTAAAACCTACTCTGAACCTATTATCAACAAATTTGGGGTAAAGTGTACAAACAGATAAAACAAGTACTAACACAACATCCACACTTACCTTTCAAGTGCAACACTTTTTATTATAAAATCATTATAGATAGATAGTTACTTTTTTTTTCTGTAGCTGTACATGATGTAATCTGTGTAATGTATGTTGTGGGTATGAAGCAGATACTGTGTTAAATAATAGTATCTGAAAGCTGAGAAAACAGTTTAAAAATGGCTGACTTAAAGCTACCTGTATGGTTTCTGTTGTAAGAGAGAGTATGTTAGACTACTGTCTGTGCCTGGGGTTATAGATAGCCAGCAAAGCGTATAATTTGCATAGTTTTCCCAAAGGGCAGTAAATTGAATAAAATGTAGTTTTGTCATTGGATTTTTTTATCTATATCTCTATGTGATGTTGTGCAGGCTCCCTGGTTATGTTAAAGCGGCTTTCTGGCTTCAGGACATTTCAAAACATACAGACTTCTATTTGTAGCTCAGCTGAGTTTTCTGTAGTCTGCAGTGTATATTAGGATTAGAGTATTATTCTTTCCCAGTTTATTCCTTCATTCTGTAGCATTTTATCAGATGTGTATATAAACAGTCTTTTACAGATAACCTCTTATGTCTATTGCCATATTCTTTATACCTTTGACTAAACTTGTGTCCTCTAGCTCCTCTGAAATAACAGCATCTGTGTATGTAATAAATGTGCTCTTCACTCACTTCTACAGATTCGTTTCTCACTCGTTGCCTCTCTTGTTTTGTTTGTCTGTGCTAGTGAGCTTGCTTTGTGACTACCTGAAAAAAGAGGTAGCCCTTCATAAATGCAAATTCATAATGTCATTTGTTACTACCATAATAGAAGTACGGCCTCAAATTATAGAGCTTTCAGGGCTCCTGCCAGAGAACATGGAGCTTTTACAGGCTATTAGCTAAATAGCTCCTTTTGGGGGAAGAATTTAGAGCTAGATGATCTCTGTATTTGGTATAAACAGGAAATAAGGAAGGACTCAGCCACTAAGAATTAGGCTGCACTATATGACAACCTATACATGTCTGCCAAGGACTGACTTCCTGGGTACCTTGAATATCTGACAAATGGGTTGGTTTTTTTCAGTCAGTGTTTTAGTATAAATGTGAACCTCTTAGAAGGGACTTATATAGATAGATTTCAAATGAAATGTTATATTCGGTAGCAAGCCTTGGCTGAAATCTTTGCAACAAATAACTTATTGTGGTGAACTTTTCACCTTTCCATTAAATGAGCTTCTCTTTATTAAAATATATATATACAAGTGGTTTATATGAACTTACCAGCCTGCATGTTTTTTTCAAAACACTGGTCAGGTCATTACCTCCGAGTATCTGCTTTTCACAATTTTCTGTTTGAGGTTTAGGATTGATTGAGTTCAGTTACATGGTGATTGTATTTGTATTCAGTTTCTTGAATAGATGATTCTCAAAATGACAAAGAGCTTTCGAGGTAATCTTGCAAAGAGATGAAAATGTATAGCCCTATGAGTGTTGGTAATGCTTTTGGTGCCTGCAGATATTTTGAGAAACAAAATAACTCCTAAAATGTTCATAGCGGTCAAAAAACTAGTGAATTTGATGTGAATTTTCATTTTACTTGAATAAATGGTCAGTTATATTTTTCATGGCATTCACCCAGCTATCCAACCGTACTTAACATTTTGCTGATAAGTATATATAGACTTGCCATTAAATACAAGCTGTCTATAAGTAGCTTATCATCCTGAAGGAAATGAAGGCTGCCAGTGGCAAATATTTCAGCCTTTGTGTAGCATGATGGGCATCTAACTGTTCCTGGGATAGATTCTACTATAATTTGTACACTTTAATGAAGAAATCTGTGTCAAAAAAAATACGCAAAGCAAAGGTCATTGTAGAGAAAAGCTCATGCTTATTGGCACCAAAAAGTTTGTCTGTATTTATAAAACACTCCAGGTTTAGGATCTTAAAGAGCAGCCAAGCATAGCAGTATTCCACCTTTTGGTAGCTAAGGGGAAGAGAGAAGAGCTCTTTATTAACAGCCAAATGAACTCGAGACATAATGCAGCTCTTTGCAAAACTGAATCCCTTTATGTTCAAAACAAAAAAAACACTAACAGTTATTGTTTAATGAAGCAGTTTCCAGTGAATCCACAGCAAATAGCAGGTCATACAGTTAGAATGTGGTTGCATGTCCTTTCTGAGGAATTCAGTGAGTTCAGTTACATGTAGTTAACAGAATAAGGGGTTGGGAGGGGAGTTGTTTTTTGCAAAGCAGTAGGGAAGTCTCAAAAAACATAAAGAACGTTTAGTTACCTTATCAAACTGGGAACTAGAGTTGTCAGTTATAGTTGTATAAACAAAGGTGTATTGAATTTAAAGAATAATAAAATGTTGTATACCTTTTACATTGTATTAACGAAACCTTTACTAAGATGATGTGTGGCTATGTTTTCCATGCTTGAAAGATGATGAAAACAAATTATAAAAAAGTAAGAACTATTCAAGATCTAACAAAACTGCTATGCAATGTAAGAATAAAGGAGCTCAGGGTTTTTACTTTTATTATGCAAAAGATGGATACAATACAACTTGATCATAGTTTCAAAGCACCTACAGTAGGAAATTTCTGCTGATAAAGTTACTTAATTTAGCATACAAAGACATAATGAGATCCAAAGGCTAGAAACTGAAGTTAATGTGTGCATTTTACATATAACACAACATTTCTAATAATAATGAGGATAACTTGACACGGGAGTGATACACTTCAGCAATCATGGATTCTTTGCTACTTGGAATGTTTAAATGAAAATAGACTGTCTCACAGAAGGGGAGTAACTCAGCTGGAAACCCATATGAAGTATAAAAATTAGGATTATGGAGTTTGTTTTATTTATATCAGAATATAGACTATCCCTACTATACAGAGAATTAACATATGTGAGGTTTACAGACATTCCAGGAAGGAACCATAAAAAATGTGTGTTCGAGGAACTGAAAGTGACTATACGTAAAGTCAGGGCACCAGTCCAGTAGTGCAAGTCTAGGTGATAAACTTTGACCTAAAGATAATTTTACTGTATATATGGTGTTTTCTTGTTATCTGTGACAAAATCCATCTCATGACAAGGAGACAACTGACTAACCTTCTGGATGTTTTGGTTGCTTAGTATTTTGGTTAAATCATTTGACCATTCTATTCATTATTTAGTTAGATACATTGGTACATTTTAACTGATAAATCACTCAAATCAGTGGAGTAGTTCTTCTGCAAGAAAAAGCTGTCCTATATTCAAGTAACATGCTAAATCAATTTTACAGTTGGTTTATATAATGGAGTAACACCATCCCACAAGCATCTGCTGTTAGTGTGCTGCATATTCCTACTCAAACATGCACCAGTCAGCGCAGATCATATGATGGCACCTCCTGCAAGCAGCATTGCTACATCTGCAGCAGCCCACAATTCCTGAATGTTTTAAAGGAGAGGCTATAAAAGGGATTGCCCTTTTCCACCTCTGTATCTTTTAATAAAAATGATGAGTGTGAGCTTCTTCAGACCATGATTTCTGCTTATTAATCCCTTATTTTAGTGTTCATTTCTGTATGCAGATTGCTTTTAGTTTTGGGACAAGTTAGTTAAGTAGCTGAAAAATGCTGGGGTCATTTATTCGCATGGCTTTTTTCTTTCTTTTTTCTACTATGGAGTTTTGGTTTTGAAAAGGTGCCATATATAATTTAACCATTTCAGTTGACATTGGATATTTATATTAGCTACTTGGCATGCCTTGGCATAAGGTCCTTTGGGACACCATGTCTTCAGCTCCTCTATCTTGCAAGTATACAAGGAGAAACAAATCAGACTACAGTCCTTTTTATTTCAAGACGATTTAACTTGAAAACATTTGGATCTGACGCAACTAAAGAACTGCACATCTTGAGAAAGAAGAACATGTCTCACCTTTGGATGTTCTGATCCTAAGGAGTTGAACACCTGCTGCAGGAAACGCTGGTCTCAACTCCAGGAGTCAGTCTGAAAGTATCTGTGCTTTTGGTTCTCAGTAAACACACAAGACTTCAAGTCTTTAGATTCTGTTAGTACTAACTTTTGAGAAGAATGAGAGACATTAGATCTATCTGTACCATATATTAACAATGAATGCTGGAATAAGAAAGCTGTGGGGTACTGATGAAAGTTGCTACCATATACCATGCTTATGAGAAGCTTGGAAACAATTATCCTTATCTTGGGTAGTAGGAGAAAAGACCAGAGAAATTGTTTTGTTTTGTTTTAATTTTTATTATAAGGTGTTCTCCTTCCTTTTCAGTTTTTCTACAGATTTGTGCTCCTCTAACCACTGAGGGAAAGAGTCTAGCTGACTCCTCAGATTCTATTATTTGTATAGCTACAGGACAAACTTGAAGCAATGTAAACAGCATACTTCACTGAAGGTCAAATGTAATGCATGTATGTAGTATGTTGAAATATTCTCCAAAAGACTGTTGCATGCAGGAGAACACAGAGCAAAATATTTCATTTCAAATTTACAGATCGTAAAAATAGGGCATTAAATGTTTTCTAAAAGAACATTTCCTTGTTAGATGTTACTACTGTCACACTAATGCTGCTCATTGCATGTAGACAAGTTCTGATTCTATTTGTTTTACTCTGGATCCCAAACTTAGTTTTCATCTTTTTCCCTTTTATGTATTAATTAGTATAATCTGACATGTTGCCTGTGAAGACCCTTAGGAGCTTTCACATATTGATAAGAGAGAGGAGACAGTGACTAGCTTTTAGGCTTGAAATCTGTGATGTGAGGTATTTAGGTATATCAGTATTAGTCCTCCCTTTTAATATCTTCAAAAAGTATTCCACTCTCCCTGTTAGCAGAGTCATTATTTAATAAAAAGACAAAAGTAAAAGAATAAATTCAGTCCAAACCTTCCACTACTACTACTTCTGCTATATGTCCTGGTAGAGGATACTGGTATAAGAAGGTTTGATGAATTAAGATTTTACTCCTCTATGCTTGGCAACAAAACACAAAGTTTGCAGAAGATGGGCTAAAGTGCCAAAAACATGTGTTGGGTCATCCTCTTTCTTCAATTTCTTCTGCTGGAAGGACCCCAACGCAGCTCCCAGAATATTCGAAAACCACCATTGGTCAGTGACAATGCTGTTATTTAAGCATCAGTCCATACTTCAGAGCAACTGGCCAGACTGAAGCAGACAGTGTATTTTATCTCTTACTTAAGTAATTTGTGAAGTACTTCTTGGCAAATGCATATGCAAGTAAATGTGAAATATTGGCGAGTACTTTGTTTGGAATATGCTGAATAAAATCATTAGGATGTTTCCCAGAAAACTGATTTAGCTTCCTGATAATGAATGGTGATAGCTGATTAATCAGGGCAATATTAGGGTAATTTTTATTAATAAAAATCATTAGCTAGTACCCTGTATTTATATTGAATAAAAAGCTCAAGTTAGAGTGAAGGCTAGTAATGGGGAGCAATATAAAAATGAGGGCCACAGAACAGTCATTCAAAATGGACTAAGGGGTCACTTATCAATTCTTAAAATATATCCTGGACTACCATATTGTCCATTTTAAAAAGGTAATTCTGTCATGAATATACATGGAGTTTTTTCATCTGTTTCATACAACATAGTTGTTAACACTATACTTCATATTCCTCTCTTCTTTTCTTTTATCTTTTGGTAAATTTCTGGAAGAGCAGTTTCTGGTTAAACTCTCTGACTCAGACTGGAAAGGCTGTCATCTAAGTTAGAGAGGTTGCAATTAAGCATGCAGAAGAAAAGATCCAAAGGGAGCAGACAGAAAGCTTCATCCATGATATATCTGGACAAAACGATGCATTGCTTTGCAGAAACATCTACGTTAATTCTGAGTGAAGTAGGTGGGTTGTCAGAAGCAGTGCAATTGTGGTTTCACTCAAGAATTGGTATAGAGCATGTAGTGCACAGCTAGGCTTGGGTATCTCTGCATGGGGCTGCATTGTGCTGTGTTGACAAGACAGCAATAGTTACATGTGGGCTTTTATGTAAATGTGATATGACTCACTCTAATAAGCACTTTCTTAGTTTAGAAAAAAAAAAAGAAACTGCCACAGAACTATTACTGATCTTAGTTCTAAATCACTAATTTTGTATTATCTTGATGAGTATGAAAATCTGACACACTCATGTGTAATGTGAACCAATAATGTGTAAAAAGAAATTTAAAGTAAATCCTGCTGAATCTTCATGTTAATTTGCGCTCGTTATTTCACATGCAAAAAAGCAGCCAAGAACAAATCGCTCATAATTGCGTGTTTCAGGCTGATGGTGTTCATACTTTAATTAAAACAGTGGAAAGTTGGTGTGAATTCTTTTGGTTTACAGCAAGCAAGAACAATTGAGGTTAGTTAAAGGTTAATTAGAGGTTAACTGATAGGTCTTTTTTTTTTTTTCTCCCCCCTCTTCTGGTGATAACAGAAATGTTAGGACCCTTGACTCTGACTGCAACAGATTGGGCAGGCCTGGTGTTGATTGCTACTGCCAACATGAGAGTGGTGCTGCAGTCCTTCAGCTTCAGTTCTTAATCAACGAGGTAAGGATATGCTTATTCAGGTTCTTCCATATAAATTTAAGTGAATAAAGTAATTGGTGTATTGTAACTGAGAGATATTCCATATGGCAAATTGGACCAAAAGGTCCAAAAAAAAAAAATCTGAAAGACGTTTACTGTACAGACTTTGAGAAGACTATTTAAGAGACTTCATGCAAGGAATCACAGAATCAGAATCACAGAATGGTTGAGGTTGGAAGGGACCTCTGGAGATCATCCAGTCCAACCCCCCTGCTCAAGCAGGGTCACCTAGAACACGTCGCACAGGATCGCGTCCAGGCGTGTTTTGAATATCTCCAGAGAAGGAGACTCTACAACCTCTCTGGGCAACCTGTTCCAGTGCTCTGTCACCCTCACAGTGAAGAAGTTTTTTCTCATGTTCAGATGGAACTTCCTGTGTTTCAGTTTGTGCCTGTTGCCTCACGTCCTGTTGCTGGGCACCACTGGAAAGAATGGATTACTCTGTATTAAAGAAGTCTCACCTTCATAAATTGCATTTGCATACGTCAATATTGAAAGGAACAGATGCTAGGATTAGGAATGAAATCCAAGATGCAAAGAGAGCGCTTTATCTCCATTAGACAGTCATGATTGGTATGACCTGATCTTTTAGTTATATCCTCCCCGTCCCCAGAATTGAGCATCGCCTGCTGTTTAGGCAATATCTATTTCCTCCGTGCCCTACAGATATGCAGGGATTGATCCTTTCTACCAGACCTGATTTGAGGTATAAATTTAGTAAACCTCTGCAGCAGAAGTAGGTAGCTTCCTCTGCATTCCCTTTTGCCCTGGCCTCACTGTTCCATGATGAGGAGAAACATAGTAGGAAGGAAGAAGAATATGGTTACTTCCAGCTGTCCAGGCAGCTAGAGATCTGGACCTTGGAAGAAGTCCACTTCTTGGGGACCAGAAGCAGAACCAGTCTTCAGAGCATTATTGTTCTGTGACAGAGACTCCTTCCTTTTGTCTCTCTTAGTTCTTCATAGTTTCTCTCCCTGTGCTAACTGTGCCTACTTTCTTACCTGCTTTACCCAGTTCCAGTTTTGAATTTCTTGTTGTCTTAATGTGACTTGTAAGCTGTGCTTGGCACTGTCACTTGTGTATGTGTGTATGTTTGAGCACTAATCACTTTTTCCTTCAGTTATATCCTTCAGCATCACCTTTTTAAGTAAACACTGCTTCTCCCCCTTTTCGTTAATCTCTATGCTTGCTCTCATCACTGTAGAAATATGTGAGAGTTCAGATGTATAAGCTTCATATGAAGCTTTAATTTGCATTTTAAATTGATGGAGTTTTAATTTAACTTTGCCTGATCTTGTACAGATTTAAAATGTTTACATTTACCAGATCAGCTCAAATTGAGTGTTTTTTATGGTAGAAAATATTTTTCTACAAGAAAGCAAATATTTCTCAGAAACTGTACAGCTTCCTACAGCCGAATCACTGAAATTGAGGATCACTTAAAAATAAGACAGAATATGCAGAAAAATAATCTATTGTGCCATATTTTGTGTCTGCTCTAGGGTGCTTTGGTCAGTGCAAGTGCAGATGACACGCTTCATTTGTGGAATCTCAGACAGAAACGACCAGCTATCCTCCATTCTCTGAAATTTAATAGAGAACGGTAAGACTGTATAACACAAAATGATAATCTCGTTTTAAAAAAATTACTTTCCATGTTTTCAATAATACCTGCTTATTATTTTGTTGTTCTAATCGAGGATATAATTTTTGTCTTGAATTTTTTTCTTCCATTCTTTGAATCTTCTTTCCAAAGAACAAAAACACTTTGTTTTGCAGCAGCCTTCTCAGAACTAGAAAAACTTTGTCTACTTTTGTCAAAATGTTTTTCATTTGACCTTCTATTTACGTGAACTGGTGTGAATAGTAGTTCTTTTTTAAAGGTTGGGCACAAGCAGTGATCATTTAGGCTGGTCTGTTGTTAAGTACAAGCCGGGGTACCTCAGCTGCTTGTATCAGGGAAAGAATTTGTTTCTCTACCTTGAAAGGATTTTTTTTTGTCAAATACTGGAATTTTGGCATAAATAATTTGTGATTTTACATTATTATGGTAAATCTCAAATAAATCCAAGTCCTGCTTTTTTAAATTTTACTTTTTCAGTACAAAATTGTATACATTCCTACACAAAATAGATCACATCAATGGTTGTTATTTTCAAACTCAAATAGACAGAAGTTAGGCACCTTAATCTGTATTTAGTTGCTCAAGTAAAGCATGCTACAATACTAGGGAGGCTGATTGTTACACTTATACTGATATTAAGACAAAGGTTGGTGTTTCTGTTAAGGAATTAAGTCAGTAGTCAGAAGAACAAGTTTCAGTGCACAAACACAGCAGCGGTTTTCTGCAAATCCTTGAGCAAAACTGTTATTCTGTACTTCATCTTTGAGATGGATTTTTTTTTAACATAACTATAATGCATAGCACAGTTCTGATTGGAGGTTTAAGCAAGATTGTAATTCTGTTAATATATGCACTCAGTCTTTCTGGAGGTGCAGTGGTGAAAGCAATCAGTACTAACTTCACCATAGCTGTGAAGGAAACAGGTTAATCAAAGCATTATCTGGAGCAAATCTGAAAATTGCTATGGAAATAGATTTTTTTCTGTATTATTTATTATTCACATCCATACTGTGAATCTGTATCTATATTGTGCTTGCACTTAAATGTCATCAAGTTGCGAGTTTTGTTGTGGGAAGTACTACATAATAATTTAGAAAATATAAATTCTGATTTCAAAGAGTTTATAGTGTATAGGAAAAATATGCTAAGTGTTTGGGACTGGGGTGGGTAAATGGGTATGGGGGAGGATGGCAAAAATTATATGTACATTTGCTAGCTGCTTCTGGAAAATAAGTTGTAGTTTTATATACGTAAAAATTTTCGTATCTTGGTACTCTCATGAGGTAGGTAAATTATCCCCATTTTGTAGTTGATCGATCTAAATATTGTAGGAGTTATTCCAGTATGTCTTGGTCTAACTTTTCCAGCCAGAAACCTTCCAACCTTCCTTACGACCTAAGGAATCTATACTTATAAGAAAGAATGCAGTCTTTTTGGCTGTCCTTTTTTTTTTTTTTTTTCCTCCTCAGAGAGGCTAGCATGGTATCTTGGTCAGAATTGTTTTAGAATTTCTTGATCAAATAAACTCACCCATACTTGGGCTTAAATGAGAGCAAAACATGTGTCATAAAATTTTCTGCAAATTTCTTTTGCTTCTGACAGCTTAAAACACCAGGCAAAATATTTGGAAGCAAGTTATTTGGAATTCTGGAAAGCTTTGTGTAAAACTAAATTTTCTGTTGTACCACATTTGAATTGAGGTTGAAAAATGTTTTTGTTTAAAGATATAGTTATTTGTAAAGAAAAAGGAAAGAAAGTAAAAAGCATAGCTAGCTAGCTAGCTAGCCTTTTATCAAAATCTAGTAAATTGTGAGTGGGAAAAAAACCCCAACAAACTAATATCAGTTCTATTATGCATATTTTAAGTAACTGGTACAATCACGATCCCTGAAAAGCACTTAATTGGTACATTAAAGGCTATCAAGTAAATGTCCTGATCCACTGGTATATAATTATGGCAAATAAGCACATCCAGTTTTAAGTTTAAAAAGGGGTTTTGATAGTATGAAGAAATAACTCTATAGACAGGAATTCTTTCTTGTTGAGAGTTCAGATGCAGTTTAGCTATGAGTATGGAACATGTTTCTGCTTCTAATTTTACTATTTGCATATTTCTCCCTTGAGAGATTATTAAGATGGTAATTTTACTCATATAGTATTTTTGTCTCCTTGATGTGCAGTTTGATTTAGATTTTTCTTCCTGAACATTTGAGAGATTTATTTTATAAAATAATACAACATAATGCACTTGTACTTAAAATTCTAATATTTTTATCTCCACATGTGATGAGGAAGATCATTGTAGTAGTCCAGATTCTTGATTAATTTGACTTAAATCAATTGGATTTCACGTAGAACCAGTTTATTCCAAGCTTTTAAAATATTTGAAGCAAGATCCGTAGATCTCTTTGACTCTGTTAGATGGATGAACGCTACTTAAGTCTCTGTGCATGAGTCTGTGTGTTTTCTTCTATTGTGCCAGTCTTCATATTGTTGAACAGTTTAATTTGGTTCTGTTTCATGACATTTAAGATAGCGGAATAATGGACCAAAATCTGCTCTTCATAGTGCTTATGTACATGTGTAACTAACTATTTGAGTCAAATTTCCCCAAGTATATACATTTCTCCTCTCCCAAACATCAAAAACACGTTTGTTCTTTTCTTCAGATGTTGGCAGCAACATAGATGAATAGTGCAGAGAACTCTGTAACCACGATCTGTGTTTGTATTTAATAGCTTATCTTTCGTTTGCCATGTAACATTCAGTATTGAGACACTGGATAGTTTGTGAATAGTACTTCACTAACAGAATGCCTTTTTGTAGCCGTTAAGTCACAGCAACCTTTCTAGATTTACTTCTTCTTGTTCTGATTTGTTGTTAAAATATTTTGCCTCTTGTGAGGGATTATATAGGGTATGTTCTTGGGGACAAGCAAACTCCTAGAATTTTGTAGCACTGCTCAAATAATTCCAGGATATACTGTTTCAACATTAACAATATTAACTTGTTTCTTACAATTCATTGCTCCTTTACTTTGGCGCAAGCGTACAAGGAACACTGAAGAATAAGACATAATGGCAAATTGATGTTTTTGTTTTACAGCATAATACCTTGGACTTTTTAGAATATGATAGGTTTTTGCCTTGTAATCAAATGTAAAGTTACTATCTTAAATTCCTCCTCCTATAATTGGAAGGTAGATCAGAACATTAGGAACCTTCAAAAAAGCATAAATGTAAGCATTTAGTTTTAGTGCTTGGCCCCATACCAAGAGCTGTAATGATAAAACTGTTACTCAAAGACATTCTTGACAGTAGCATATGGCTTATACTATATGATTTGATGTTCTGTTTACAAATAGGAAGCAGAGGTAAAGCTTTTTGACTTGTGTGAATACTCCATAACAATGGCTTCCAAAACTCTTGAGGGATAACATTATGTAGATATTCCATAGATTCATCCCTCCCTTTACTTCTTTGACATCATAGAAGATGCCAGATTCATCTTCAGTGGACATTTTAGGCAAGATAGATAAATAACTCAGCTAGTGGGACTAGATGCTGTCTTTAGCAGCTATAATGAACATTAATATTAAACTGAACTACCAAGAACTATAATAGGCCTTAATTTTTTTTAATACAGTGAGAGCAGACTGCAGACTTCAGTAAGTATTACTTTAAATATAAAACAGTTTACACAGTTTTCCTGTGTAAGTTAAGTGATCATAGTTTAAAAAAAGAGGGGGGGGGAGGGGAACAGAGAGAAACCAGCAAGAAATAGGGTGAAATCCAGGTCTTTTAGGTTTGTGTGCATTAGTTTCATTTATGAATATGGTTGATCTCTAGTTTTTCCAAAGCTGAGCTAGTACAGTTGTGTTGTACATGACCTTGTGGGTAGCCTTCCTCTTTTTCATATTTCAGCCAGTGCTAATTGGCATATTACAAGTGAGCTAACAGCACTATATCAGTTTATGCATTCTCTCATTATACTCATCATACATAAATACAGTGTAAAAATTCTTTTGGGTCTTTAAATCCATCTTCATGCACTGAGCACAATTGCCATAACTATATTGTAAGTGTCCTCCATAGGGTAATCAGCAGGTGACAAAGTATGTATGACTGGCTTTGGGGCACAGATCTGTAACACTTCCTTCAGTGTAATGGGTATGCTGGCACAGAGGAAGAGCAGCCTTTTAACTCAGTGACTTTTAGAGTAATTCTCGGTCAGTTTTAACTTAATATTTAATTCATACATTGGTGATTTTGCGATATTTAAACAGGGTGGAAAAGGGTATTACTGCAATGCTTGGAAATAAAGAGGAAAAACAGAGACCTTCTAGGATCAAGTGACTTTTCTTTTGTGTGTTTGGTCTTTATTCTTTCCTGAGAGCAGTTAGAGCCTTGCTGTATCTTTGCAGGATTTTATATTCTGTGCTGGTAAGTGTTTGCTTCATCAAAATGACAGCAAGAGGCTATTAAATTAGTATTGGTGACTGGCTGTACATTCTCTGTACTATCTGAATCTGTACTTGTGTGTTAGACACTTGCAAGATCCTAAACTTGGATTATGTCTCATTCGCTATTCAAGGAACTGAATTCCTGTGATAGTTTGCCTGCTCATAAGTGAGGCACCTGATTTGTATAACTGCAAATTCTGTATTGTTTGTATACTTTCAAACTAGACGGACGTCTGTCATCAAGCATGAAAATAGTTAATAGGTTCAGTGCAGTGGCACTTCTGTGCTCTGTTACAATACAGATTCTAATTATAATTTTTATAAAGATGTTTTTCACAAAGAGAAAGTTTGTGGAAAGGATTTAAACTTTCCCAAGATGATGGTGATAGAAAAAATTGAGGAGTGCAAAAGAAGCCATGGTGTTGATAGTCATTCACTTCCACTTCTTGAAGAAGTTTTTACAGAACTTCCTGATGCAGAGATTTTTTTTTTTTTTTTTGTCTTATGAAGCATTTATTGCCAAATAAATTAGTGAAAATTAGTATATTATGCTCAAGACAAGGCAAAAACTGAATGTTTTTTTGGGAGTCTGTAAGCTATCTTTCAAAGTCCTAATGAGGGAGGCAGATATGAAGAGCCTGAAAAATATTTATTACAGACTTGCAAATCTAAATGGCATGGAATGATACAAAAATTACCCATTAAATTGCTGCATGGGAGGAAGATGCACACAAAGATGAACTTCTCAGGATTGCAGGTACCTAAACAAAATTATTTTTTTTCTCCATTCATGTTACACAATTCAACAGAAAGCGAGTGTACAAAACATCAGCATCTTGAGGTCAAGAATCAGCAGTTTCAATGTGTTAAACTCATGAGATTATGGAATTCCACAGAAGTACAGTGAAAATTTACATAATTCCTAATATTTTCTCTTTAATGGGTCTTAAATATATGGGCATTCTGGTGGGCTAGAACTCAAGGGACTCCTCAGTCTTGTTCCCTGTAATTACAGGCCAAGCATCTCATATAGTTCTTTTCATATAATGATCAAGCTATTCTATAACTATTCAATTTTAAGTCCACTACTCTTATTAGGGAAAATGGCTTTAGAACCTCCTCCCTCTGATGGCAAGAAACATTCCAGTTTCTAGAATAAATTTAATTTGTGGCTGGTTTATATCCATTTATTCTAGGATCCACAGTCTAATATCCACAGTCATGTATTTTAAATATTTTGTCTCTCTTCTTTGTACTTAAACAGCTCATTCATATCCATTCTCAACTTTTTTTTTTTTTTTGCACTGCAAAAATCAAGATTCTGTGTTTTCCTTCATAAATTTGGTTCTTAATTCCCTTTTTTTCCTTATTGGTTGGTCTTCTCACATCAACTGTCACTGAGCTGATGACCAGGCAAGTAGAAGCATCCCATCTGTGCTATGGACTTTACCATTAGCATTTTCCTTGTTATGTCTGCAGGAATATGTTTTCTGATGCATAGCTAAATAACATCTTCCTTTTACATGACTACATTTCATCAGTGCTTGTTGTCTTGCTGTGATCAACTAATACATGCATTACACTTCACTGATATATATCTAACTACCATGGACCACTCTGCTTTTCAGTATAATCCTTCAAGAATGGAAGCAAAGCAGGACATATGAAATTGAAATGAACTTTTTCTATCACTTCCATACCATGAGTTCCAACACTAAAATGGAAGGTCTTACTCTTTGACGTTTGAGGCCTTACCCTTTCCACTTTAAATTTCATCCCATTTCCTGTACTCTATTAGTGCAGATTGTCCTTCCTCTGGAATACTGACCACCTAAAAGATGTCATAGAGTGATTGACAAGCTCACTTATGAAATTACAAGATCAGCCATAAGGCTAATCCTTGAGAACCTCTTAAATATCAAATAAAATATCTGCATTCCAGTAAAATCAAGAAGAAAATAGGCATTAGAAGTAGAGTTTTATAGTAATACTTCTTATAAATGCTTTATTTAAATCAACATATGTTAGATCTCCTACGATTACCTTGTCTAAAAATGTTTTCTTCTAGAATGAAATCAGGATATTGTGGAATAGTCTGCCATTGGTAAACTCATGTTACTTTTTAATCCTGTAATTCTGAGTGTCTTAAGTCTTGCATGTGAATGTCTAAGAGGCCTGTCATTCCTTAGACTGGTGTTTCACCCTCTGCCTTCATAAACATAGGTGCTATTTCTGATATTTTCTATAGCTGTAAACTGATAGGTATTAAAGATCCTTGTTACCACACTTGGAATTTCATTTATCTTCTCTTTTAGAATTTGGGGGTAGAATTTATCAAGGGCCCTTGATTTGCATCTACCTTGGGTGTAGTCATTTCCTTTCTTTGTAGTCCAGTTGGCTTCCCCACTTTACCATGGCTTTTCAAAATTTGTCCTTTTGAAACTCAAAACCTTAGTTAGTGTGCATTGTACATACCTGATCAATCCTACCCCCAATAGGGAAGAAAAACATGTTCTGAAATATTTCAGTTCTTGTGTTACCCAGCCACCTCTGATTGTCTGCCTGAGTAACTTGTTTGTGTTGGTTTCTTTCCTCAGAAAAATCCTTTAACTCTTAGCACTATTCATAATGTTGCTATAGTCTGCAAAACTTCAAATCTACACTAAGCAGTATGCTTGCTATTTCTAATAGCTTGTAGAAAATATATCATGCTTGTCATCAAATTTCCACTTTTTTGAGGCAACACAGGATGACATGTTATGTTGTTTTCCTAACAGCACCTGCATTGGCAAATTATCCTAAGGCCAGATTTGGATAGCAAAAAATAAAGTATATACACTCTGCCATATATTTATCAAGTGTTTTGAGGCCTTAGTTATAACAAATGAGAAGTCCACTATTGTAAAACAAAAATACATTATAACATAATTGTCATAGTTGGGTCATCTCCTTCATATCATACATACTTATATTAGACAACAGCACAAAAAGGTATCTTCAAAAATTTAAATAAGTTCAGATAGGAGTGTAAATTCCAAGTCAGTGTGGAATAGTCTACATTATCAGTTGGGTTTTTCAGGTTGCTCCAGTTACAGTATACTGTTACAGGAATTTGATTTTAATTTTACAGTTTACTACTGTCAAATTTTCAGATCTGAGTTTTAAGACATCTTCCATAACCTATCTTTTCCATGAAGTCATTTGGCTCTTGGAAACCGTATCACCCCTTTCCTGTTCAAGCACATGGCAACATTAAGCAGAATCCAATGCAATGATTTAGGATACTTTTCCTTCTGTCATGATAAACTCTGGGCATTATTCCAGTAAATCAGAAATAGAGCTAGTAATGTCAGTGTTGAGATTATCTCATTAAGCAGTACGTGAGCAAGAAGAGAAGAGAGACTACAGATTGCAGAAAAACATGGACCGTTAATCACAGAGTCCCTGTCTGCTGAAGCATAACAAACAATAACAGCTTGTCTCCGATAAGACTAGATGATTATAATTGATTGGAAAAAAAAAAAAGGTTTGTATACACAGAAAATGTATACATGCATATAAAACTACAATTTTTTTTTTACTTAGGAGTCAATTACAATATTTTAATATTATCCTGTTAGAGATTCATTCGAAATAACAGTATTGATATAAAATAGCTTTTAAACTCCTCATAGTGAGAATGTGTAACATAAACACAGATTTCTGTATGTTGCAGCAAATTGTTTTGGGGATGAAGTGATGGTATATCTTTAGTTTACCTTTCTCAAAGCTATGCAAAGCCAAGCTGTTTAGCAGAAGGTAAGCTTCAACCTTTCATCTCTGAGCTAAGTCTCAAATTACTTTTTTGAAGCTATAAGATTGGGAAGCAAAAAATGCATTTTGGTTTTATAGCATCAGTGTTGGATGAAATGAAGGCAGAAACTATTCTTATTTTACCGGCTTTTTTAATGCAGTTTCTACAAAATCAATGAAGGAAATAAATCAAAAACTTTCTCTTTTGAGGATTCCACTCCACTCTTTCATCCTTTGTTTTTTGGCTTTCTTTTATTGCTAAGATGAAACAGAATGGCTATTATTGTGGACTGCATTGTCCATCACTGTCACAATGCTTGGTATTACAACTACATTTTTACTTAACCTTCAAAGAAATTGATGGAGAACAGGTGAAGTGCTATAAAAAAGAAACAGTAATTTCACAAGCCAACAGACAAGAGAAAAATCACGCGCATTGTCTTTCCCTTCAAGATGAAAGCAACAATCTAGTCTGATTGCCTACCCCGTTTCATTAATTTTCTCACTTCACTGATTTTTGTGGAACTTTTTTCAGCTCTGTTGTCTAAGGCCTTGAGCTGACATCAGAAACTAACTGGAAGACAATGGAAAGTAGGAAAGTGTGCTGCTTGCTTTCTGCATCGTCTTCCTGTTAAGGAAGCAAGTTTCCATGCTGAAATTACGTGTAGTTTCCCTGTCTTATTCCTTGGTTCCAAGCCCACTGGTTTTATCTGTTCAGTCCACTGGGTTACTGTTGTGTCGTGTTAAAGATCTAGTCAGGGGGAGCACGTCATGGTCAATGACCTGCTCCCACATACAAGAAATCACAAAGAGTTTACAATCAAAACCATAAAATGGGAGTTGACAAACGAGAGTGGCTCTCTGTTGTGCATTTGTCCCAGAGAGAGGAAAGTAGTTTTCTGTCATCCTGAACATGAAACAAGTTAGTAATAATACAGGCTACAGAAACTGTGATACTCTTGCAAGCTGGGGTTTTAAGAATGACCTTTAAATTGTTCTGCAGTTCTAGGAATGCCAGTTAAAATGATGCAGTGTTGCTGTTGCAGGTAGCCATTGAGTTACTGAGGGTTTGGATTTAAGTGCTTGGTTTTTTAATTATAAGGAGGTATAGTGCAGCTGTCTTTTTGGATGTGTTATGATATATGAAATAGGACCAGATGATGTTTTATGGAGTTGTAAGAAAGTTAAGAAATAAAAGGTAAAAAATAGGAAATAAAATTGGTTAAATTAAAAAAAAAAAAAAAGGACTAAAAAGGACTTGCTGCATACTTTATATTTTGGGTGTCCTTGTAAAGTGCTCTAATAACCTTGTAAAGTTTTATCTAAATGCACAGATACAGTCTGTACTAATCTCCAGGTTTATGCATTTAATCTAGTAAAATGTAGTGCATCTAATATATTTTAGAAAATGCATTTTCTGATTTGTCTAGGTTTTTTTTAAGTTTGAATTAACTGCTTGTAAATAATTTATGATAACACCCATTATAAATGCTCATACAGTTGCTACACTAACATTGTTTCAGGTGTAGTTAACATAAGCATATGTGCCTTAAAACAAGTATTTATGGAATGCTGTAAACTACTATTTGTAGTTGTGACTGTAAACTTACTTGAAATAGTAGGCTCACAACTGAAGAATAGCCCTAACTTTAGGCTTATGGAGTTATTTCATCCGTCCAGAAGTTTTGCATAGGAACTTATCACTTCTGAAGAAACAAGAAGCATAACCTGCTTTTATTCAGAACCATTTTAATAGGAAAGAAGAAGGAAAAAGAGCTGAAAATATTACTGATAATGCTTTGCTTTGCTCTTTATATTTTAGCTTCTAATACTTTAAAGGATTCCAAATGCTTCAGAATGTGCCAGTAGTTCCAAAAAGAAATCCAGCTAATGATAAAAACAAAATGTTTTGAGAAAGAAACATTTTATGCACATTTTTTACTGCTTCTTGTATTCCTTTTTCTTATTCTTGTAACTTGTTTAAGTAAAATATTTCAGGTAACGGATACCATGAAAAACACAGGTCTGCCTTAAACACTTCAAAAGCAGCAGTGGACCACCAGCCAGTTGACAAGCCTAAATAATTTATTGCAGAATAGCTGCAAATGCTTTTTTGCTTTATCAAAACAAATCAATATCTGTAATATCCATTAGCACAATTTAGGCTATTTTCTTAAAATAAAACTGCAAAGACATTAAGTCAAAATGTTTTTTCAACACTCTTTCCAAATAGTTTTTATGGAAACTGTGTATATAATTAACTGTGTTAATTATATACAGTGCTTTCACAAATAGAAGAATACTTTATTTTGTTTCAGATCTTTATATTGAAATTATATTTTAGAGAGATAATTCTGATTTGTTGTACTTCAGCATTTGTAGGGAATCTTCCTTCACTGGAATTCCTTAAATCAAGAGAGATATCTTTTAAGATGTTCTAGATCAAGCAGTAATTAATTTGAAGAAATCCTACAGTCCTTATTAAGCAGAAGATATGAGCCCCAAATGTTTATTTCTTATCTTACAATCTACACATGAAATTACTACTGTTGTGCAAATAACGACTGTGATGAATACTCGTAGCTAACACGCTGTAAAATAGAGACAAATAAAATTGGTTTGTGAATTGATCAGATGTTGAATAATCCGAGATACCATACTTGAAAGGGGCATTGGCAAACAGATGTATGGCACCTTCTCAGTATGGGATTAGACTAGAAAGTAGCTGCTACCACTGCTTAGATTACATATTTGTGGGGGCAATCCACTTTACCATCTCATTCTTTAAAACATTGTTCTCTACAGACTACCCTGCCCCTTTAACATTCTAAGACTAAGTGATGTCTTCAAGTGGTCCTGTTGCTGTAAGAATTGACAATTCAGTCAGCAAATAACCACAGTAGCCTATAGGCTGAACAATAAGTTGCTAATTGTCAACAGTTTGACTTTCATTAATAAGCTACAATTTATTGCTACAAATGATTCACTGAGCAGTTATAAATAGTAAGCAAATGCAGAGGAGTCACATTCAGCTCATGATTAATTTGATGGGAAAATAGAAGTTCTAATTATTATACTGGTCATTAAATATTCTTCACCCACTCTGTACTCTCATAATCTGTAATTGTAGGGTATACACTGTGGTCATAAAACAATAAAGAATAATTTTGAGTGGTCTATATAACAGCTGGAAAAATCTAGAGATGATAATGTTTGTGCAATGTTTTCAAAATATAATTTTCCTTAATACTGCTTTTGTGTCCAGAAATCTGCAAATAATAATGGGGTTTTATACTGCAATGCCTTTGTTATGCTGTCATCAGCATCTAACACAAGTTATGTAGTGTGTTTTCAGCTCTGCTTATATTTCTCCTATGTAAGTAATTAAAACATAAGATAAGAAGGAGCAATTAATATTAATCCAAAACAAAGATTGACTGACAATGTTAGAGGAAAATATACTTGGAACATAGAAGGTTATTCTTAATTTAAATTACAGCCAAATCGCACTTAAACAAAGATGGACCAAAAAGATCAGTGTCAAAGGCGTGTTTGATTCATTCTGCTAGGATCACTATCAACTCTGATTCATCCATCTCAGTATTTTTCCAAATTTGTTTCAAGAAAATATTGCAGATATACAAAAACAAAATCAAGCTTTATATTTCCCTCTTAATGTGCATTAAATTTCAGTTCTGGCATACTGGTTTTCCAATTTAATTTTGATTTGTTCCTCATGTCACATAACTACTGTTTTTTAACTATATTATGGTCATTACCAGCCTGTCTCTGGTTAGTACTGAAGTAATCACCATTAGCTATGAATTTTTGATCTCCCAATCTCTCCTTTTTCCAGCTAAGGATGTAATAAGCGATGAGGAACACCACCTTTTTTATAATAAAACTTGATTTGGATTATTTTGATCATTGCTGATGCACAAGCATGTGAAAAATGAATATTTGTCAAATATTTTATTGACCGTAGGACTAAAAAGTGATGAGATATATAAGCAAAAAATACATCTGTTGATAACTGAGCAGTGTTTTCCCTTACTTAGTTTATACTTTCTTTTTTTCTAGAAAAGTGCCTGATTCCATGCCAAGAATTCCATGCCTTTTTGTGGTTTTCTTTCTGTTCAAATTATGATGAAATTACCGTACTGATCTAGCTTGCCTGACTGGGACTACTATAAATGTTTGGATTGACCTTCTGTAGTATGTGGAGAATACGGTTTGAATGAAAGAAAGCTTTATGTTGTGATATGGTGTCACCAAGACCCTGAAATGAAAAACTGTCCAGATGTATTGAGTTGCTCTATATTTCATCTGATTCTGAGTCATGCAAGTTATTAATTAAAAGTATTTCCTATATTCTTATGTCAACCTTAACCACTGTGCACATACGTTAACTAAATTAAACTAAATGTTTAAATTAAACATTGGGGTTCTAATAACAGAGTTCGTCTTGGATTTTTGCCTTCCTAGGACTTCCTGGTAAATAGTCTCTCTGCTGCAGGGGAAACACTGTTATCATTACTAGGGGCAGACACAGCTCTGATCTATCTGGGGAGCTGCACAGCCATCTGGCTGCAAACACATCATGTGATATGGAGGGCAGACTGCATGGATTACTGCTAACGCACATGTCCTTTACACACCTTAACTATTCAGATGATTAAAATGTACAGAAATCCTCCATATGGTTTTTCATTTTCTAAATAATCAAATCTATATATCAGCTGTTTTAATCATTTATTTTAAGGAAGTTGCTTTTTGAAAACTGTATTCTGAAAATCATTCTATTTTCTCAATTTTTTTTAATTCAGAAACAGTTTAGATAAATATATTGAAGTTGTAAAATAAATTTAGACATTTGAATTCTAACTAATCTTTAACAATATACTACTAGATCCTTCAAGGTTGCATTTTTGGAAAGTACTTACATAGCTGATGAGCTCTGGTGTTCTGTGTAGTCCAGGGAGAAGAAAAAATACCTCCAGAGGACAACTAACTTAAGTTCTCTGAATGATCTGCTGGAGACAACTAATTGTCTTCATTGCCTATACGTATAGCTTGGGCTTCTGTTTAGGCATTTCAGGTAGGCTACCGACTTGTTAGACTGCATGAATACCTGTCTAAATGTATTTGTATGCATTTTGTGACTTAAAGCAATAATTTCAGCAATAACACCTGCTTGTGAACCCACTGAAAAGCAGCCAGGGCAATCTGTTTTCAGCCACTGAAGAATGAAGGGAACTGACTAGACGGGTCTGGCCTTATTTGCATGTCAGTGAGGACATTTTGTGTTATTTTTATTCAAAAAAGCCAAAAGGTTAAAGTGGGGAGGAGACTTGAAATAACATTTTTGCTTGCTGATGTAGGGAGAAGAGGACTGCATATAAAGTCACAAGGCACCCTAGGCAGCTGTAGATGTCACTGCTGGTGTGAAGAAATCTTACACAGGTCAAAAGGCAAGGCCTTCTCTAGTGCTTTTTCTCTGCTGCTGTGAAGGTTGAGTGAGGGTTGCACAGGCCACAGATTTCTCTCTAAAAAGAGCTGTTTTAAAAGAGGACCTGATAGAACAGCAGCCAGTCATTAGCTAGTACCAAGGATGATGGCTAGTTTATCAGGTGGCAATCAACTATTGGTGTTGACCAGCTGAGGTGAGTAACATATTAGTAGAGAGCACAGAAAGCATCAGATTAAATCAGGCACTGTGGAGATGATCCCTTGAGCCAGAAGGGAAGTTGTAATCACTAACTAAAAGTTAGAGTTGTGAGATCAGCATAATCTTTTTAAGAAGAAGATCAACTTTCTCAGCAGAAGGACTTATCCATGTTTGGGCACCAATGCACTGTGAATTGGGTCTAAGACTGTGGCTAGATAGCTTAGTAGTCACTCAAAGCTGCAAGAAGAGGCTGGGCCAGGACCATGGCTGGTGTGCCTTGCAGCTAGTAGGCTTGCTTGCTGTCAGTTATTTACATTTCCCAAGGTAATGCTCTGTCATCTCTCATTTTCCTCTTCTCCCTCTCCTTAAGTTCTATTTAAACTCTCTTTCTGTAAGCCTACTGAATAAGTAGATTGCATCTTTTTTGAGAACCCAGATGGTGTAATTTGGTTTGGTAGGTTTCCGAGGGGGGATTTGAGCTGATGGTTGTTTTTAGTGGGAACTTTTAGAAAGTGAACCCTTTTTGCTGCTAGTCAATGCCTGATAGAAGAGCTGTTATGTGTTGTATACTTGTCTATACTTAAGATTATCAATGGGGGGGAAGACATGTGTTAATATAAATTCAGTTGCAGTTTTGATCTCAAGGAATGAGAAAGTAAATAATGGAATTGGACAAACTGTTTATTCAAAAAACATTTTAACAAAAATGCTATGTATTTCTCCCCCACCACAGCCCCCAGGAAAAATGTTTCAGGAAACTTGTTCATATAGAAAAATGGAAAAACAGAAATAACAAAGCAGCAGGAAATGTTCTGGACATTATCTTTTATATTTCTAAGAGCAATATAATTTCCCTTTACTTTTCAATATTGCTGCAAGAAAGATGATATTAAGCCATCTAAATGTTTTACTAGTGTATCAGGGCATGTAGCAGTCTAATTATTAAAAACTTTTATTACTCTACTAAGATGTAATTTTAGTTTTTTTGGTCAGAATTCTTAGTCTGTGATTTTTCTTAAAAAAATTCCTCTCAAGATTTGCTACTCAGGAATAATATATTTCTTTTTAAAATGAGGTTTAAATTTTTGTCTTAGCAGTTTTTGATGATGTTGCATTAAATTATGTCACTATTTCTCATAGCTTAAATAAAAATCCTGAAAACATTTCTAAAATTATCTAATGAATTTTTGCATAATAAATTCTGATTTAGGTGTTTTATTTGGCACTTGTTAATTTTTATTACATTTTATATCCTGCTTTGTGTTTGGAATACCTTGAAAAACTGATACAATGTTCCAGTCTATTTTTGGCTGCACAGAAACTCCTTTCATAGTATCAGTCCATACTTTTTACTATATCTTATAATGGCCAATGAGATTCATATTGGTTTTGCTGCTGTTTACCATCTGGCTCCTAAGAATGTAGAATATCCACAGCTGTTGTTGACCTCCTGTAAGTGGTCAATGTTGAGCAAATTCTCAGGACTCCATTTAATCAGGTTTCATGTTATCTCACTCAGATTGACAACCTGTTTGACTAAGTTTAGGCAGAAGCACTTCATACTTGCATAAACCACTACAATTCATGCTTGCTTAATATGAAAATCAGTTGTGTTCCCCCGCCCAGTTAGTTGACTGGCTTTTGTACAGGCATCAAAAGACACATTAATTTGCTTGGGGGATGTATGACTAATAGAGGGATGCCTTTTTTCCACAGTGAAAACTACAGTATGAGATTTCAGTGTTTTCTCTTGAAGAAATCATTACATAACTGTAGTACTTACTGAAATAGAAGATTTCTATTATGAATCTGAGTCAAAGCTTTCAAGCCTTAAAGTCAAGTTAATATTTTCTGTAAAACAAAATTCAATAATACCATAAAACAGTTTGCATTCAATTTATATAAAGTTAAGGAAACTACTCCAGAAAAGTGCATAGTTTTCTGAGAAAGTGAAAATCATTTGACTTTGGTGAAGCCTAAAAATGCATTGTATTACAATGTCTAATAATGTCCTATGCATTAATATGCTTTTAATTTCTAAAATATTTGTAAGTTTGTTACATGTGGTCAGTCTGATAGCTTGGATAACTTGCTTACAATTATATTACTGTAGTGGAAAAACAGGATGTTTTATGTATATTTTGGCATTTTCTCAGTTGTTTTAATTTCATATTATATTCATATTGGACTTCATTTTATACTGTGCTCTTGAAGGACAAAGAGAGACATACAGAGATGTCTATGTTTCCATCCTGATCACTGTTTTTTGTTGTCTTTTTTTAGACATATGGATTTTCTCTAGGGGGATAGTGTTTTCTTATCAGCTCACATATTGTAAAAGGTGGTGTTTGATAATGTGTAGTAACAATTTTGGTAAACAATGAAGTCTTATACTGTAGTCTTCATTGTGGAAGAAGGAATATGCAGAATATTTTCTCATCTGGCTGTCCCATAAATTTAACAAAACAAAGTAAGATTATTTAAGAAGAAATACCTGAGTTTAAGACAGCACTAGACTTTATGGTCATTGTCTTTGTTTTTAAGCAACACCTTCTTCTCTTCTGGTCATACTACATATCCAGACCTAGCAGCCACTTGTGTCTGGGATTTCAGCTTGGCCGCATCAGAAAACGGGAGTAGTAACTGCGGGCCAGTGATTGATGCTCTGGTTTGATCATGCTCTTAAAGCAGGACCTTGCTCTTGAAACGTTGCTCTTGAATTTTCAAACCCAAGGTGGGCAAATGGAGGAAATGCAATAGTTGGGCAATTAGACTTCCATTTGAAGGTTGAGGTTGCAGTACATGCTGGAGATCGTAACTGAGAACTATTAGAAGCAAATTTCAAAAATGAAAAATAGCAAGCAAAAGCAGTGTTGCATTGTGTCAGAGGTGATTTTGAGTCTTTGTTCATCATCGAGATATTGGACTCAGGCTTGTGCTTTGGAGATCTATTTTCTTGCAGTACACCATACTGGCTTGTGAATGGGTTTGTCAGAATAATGAAAATTACTGTGGTTCTATGTGGTCTTAAACCTGCTAACTTGATGACACAAATGCAAGAATTTGGAGTAGCAGCATTCAAGTCAACTAGGGTTCACTCTGTCACTCATGAGTCATCTATCAGTCATTAGACAGCTTTCACCACTTTCAAAGTCACAATTTTTTTTCTCTTCCTGTAATTTAACAGTTTACTACAAACAAGTGCTGAATAAGCATTAGTGTGAGGTGGTTAAGAGGATTAATCAACCAGGCATCCAGGGAGCTTTTTACATGGGACTGGAACCTAATAAAACATGCATGTGCCACAAACGGTTTGGAGTACAAGAGAGAAAAGCAGAGCTAGTATAGAAACTAGAAAAATAAAAATTTGGTCTAAATTTGAATCTGACCAGAAGTCTAGCAACTGGTGCTTCTGAAGAGAAAGAAATTGAGTTGTTTAGCTTAAAGAAGAAAAGGATCAGGGAAGAAACAAAAACTTCATATTTGTGAAAATCTTCACATTGTAAAACTGCAAAGTGGGAAGGGTAATTTTTTCTTTGTATCTGTTATGAACGGAACAATAAAGCTAAGGGCTTAAGTTCCAGCAAGCAAAATGTAGGGGGATACTCCTTCTGCAATTATTTGTTTCAGATTTTTGTTGATCTGACTTCGCCCACAACACAAATACTAAGTTGCTGCTTGAAGACATTTTAATTTATACACACTAAGCTGTAATTCCCATTCTGAAAGCCATTCTCTTGAAAAACTTGATTCTCTTCCTGCTAAAGGCAGTGGAATCATTGCCATAATTAGACCACTAATAGTAAAATGTACCCCTGTGCAGATGGACAGAACAAAGCCTGTATCACATTTCAGTCTCATTTGAATCAACAGAACAGGGTATATGTGAAAGGTAAGTCTTGTGCTGGAGTCCTTATTTAGTGATTATTTTCCCCATAAATCAGGATTTGAAGACCGCATCTCTCAACTACATTCAGTCTAGAATGATATATAAAGTAAAAATACATTTTGCTCACTTTAATGCATTCAACAGTAAATGTTCTGACACATGAGCAGATACTTTGAAAACTGTAAAACGATTCAAATACTTCGTAGAATCTTTCTGTTTGGTGAGAGGCCCATACAGGAAACAATTACAGAAAATATGTGAAATCTGTATTAATGTTAAACAAATCCTTTAATTCAAAGGGTGGCAAATGCTCTTCTACTCAGAGGACTTTACATATTTAAGGTTAGATTACTGGAAGATAGCCAGCACTCCTCTCATTCTTTTATAATGAATTCAAAAAGATTGCTATACCATAAGAATATAACTTGGAATTATATATGTTCATGAATACTGTTCATAGTTTGTTTGGTTTTTTTTCAAGGATAAAAATTATTGCATAGCCATTAACTCCAGCTTGTATACCAAAGCTAGAAATAGTTTGCTTGTGGAATTGACTGATAAATGTAATCATGTATGGCATACCAAGCAAAATACCTGCTTTTTGTCAAAACTCCTGAGGCTATACCATAAGATCAGATGATATTTCAGTCTGTGTAGGTAGCATGTGTTCAATTAGATTTCAGCCGCAAATGGTTTTGTATTTTATGTGGAATCAGTTTTGTTTGAATGTGAGTACTGTAACATTAAACAAACCTGAATATACTCATTCATCATACCTGTGAAAACTTTTACGTATTATCCTGAGAAATTAACAAGACATCCAAACTAATACAGCACTGGTTTATCACCCTGTAAGAATGATATGAATGTTGGATTCAGAGCATATATCATATAATGCTTAACTGCACTTGGCAATGCTCTGTCTAGTGCCCTACTCTCCCAACCAGCAGCCAATAAAGTGAATCTTTTCTTGTGTGAATGATGGTGTTACACTTCTGTTGTTCAAAATGTTAATCATGCTGATGTCCCATTAACTTTGTTGAATGGGAAGAATAGCCTATTGTAAGGATGAAGATAAGAAAGCCTAGCTTGAGAATCTTGGATACTTTCATAGTGTGATTTGCTTATTCATGGAGATAATGTAACTGGTGTGCTCAAGTGCTATGGTTCTTTTTGCCTGCCCTTACTACAGGCAGGCAGGATGGCCCTTTTTTGTTTCAGGTTTTCTGGTGTGATTTTCCTGCAGATGACCTGCAAAAACTGCACTTGCTGAAAACTGCTGCCCAGCCTTTCCTCAAATTTTAAAATGCAAAGGACACTTATTTCATCTGTAAATGTGTTGAAAATATTGTTGATGCAGTATTCAGTCACTTTTTTTTCTTTTTTCCTTTACAGGATTACTTACTGCCATCTACCTTTCCAGAGTAAATGGCTTTATGTTGGAACAGAGAGGGGAAATACACACATTGTAAATATTGAGTCCTTCATTCTTTCTGGATATGTTATCATGTGGAACAAGGCAATAGAACTGTAAGTGCAGATTTTTTTGCATTTGTGTCTATAGACAGCTGCCTGCAATATGAAAATGGCCACAGATTCCTTTCTAAGAATAATTTGTTTTTACAGATATTTACAAGTCTCTTAAAAGCCTTTTATTTTAACGAAAGCCTGTACGGTATTAATTGTTTGTTATGGGACTTTAGGAAATTAGATATATGATTATGTATTTATATTCTTGAGTTACGTGGGAACCTGTATAACTCTCAAGTTTGATTAAATACAGATAATCATGATCTCTCAAATTCAGACTTTACTGTTTTTATCAGTATAGTTTGATCTCTTCCAAACATCCTCAGAAGAGAATAATGGAGCATATTGGTCTTCAGACTCTATGTATAACTTTTCTTCATTGAATTGTAGAATAATTTATACTGAAGGGCCTTCTGGAGGTCTCTAAACCAAGCTGCTGCACAAAGTAGGGCTAATCTGAAAGTTAAATCAGGCTCATCAAAACCTGATGATCTTCATGAAAAGTTGCTGATGAACTAAAAGGGAAGGTAATGAGCAGCTTTTGGTGGCTGTCAAATGCCAGTTCTCTGACAGGCTAACTCAGCTTGTGTGTGCAGTGTATATGAAATGGAGGGAGATGTGCAAGAGTCTGACTGGGATGAATCTGGTTCTTGCCAGTAAAAGCCTCAGTATAAATGAAAAAGTACTTCTCTGCTATTTCCTCTGTGAAATTCCAGCAAACAGAAGTGCTGCAGACAAACTCTTAGTATTTCACTCAGTTTCAGAGACATCTGCTTCATGTTGTGAGGAACCTGTAACCTTAGGTAGTAAACTGAAATTAATCAAGCTCAGTGGACCAAGACATTAGCATCCAAGAATAAGTTTACAGGCCTCCTACCTTTCAGTGGTGGCTCTAATTCTCTATTTCAAGCAGAGATCACATTGTTAGCAGTCAGTTTTCTCCAAAACACTTTCTTTTCCCTTGTTTCCTCTATAATTATTGACTTCTTACTATTCACTGTGTCCACCAGGCTGACAAAACTGATACCCCTTTTTACTTCTTCTGCCCTGCCCCTACCACACTGCATAGGCACAGTCATAAAAAGTCTGATTTTCTCTTCAAGGGAGATAAATTCAAGGATTCAAGTGGTTATCAGGGTTCATACAGTCTTCTGGTAAAACTTTTGTCCTTTTCTGAATTTTAGAATGTTTGTTTGTCTTCCTTTTGTAAAACTTTGCTCAGCGCTGCTCAGTAGCTTCAGTTGAAAAATTATTGCTGGAAAAATGTGGTTTAATTCAGAATTAATATGTTCATTTTGGTGATTTTTTTTTTTTTTTCAGGATGGAAGTATCTTAATTATTTCCTCTTTCTCATTTTGCTTTGATAATGTTAGTATATTTAGATTTTTTTTTTTTTAAGTATTATATGCATTATGTTGGGTATATAATGTCTTGGAGAATTTGAGAACAACAGATTTTTGTTTTGTGAATGTTTGGAATTTTTCTTCCTCCAGAGATTAGAATGCCTTTCTTCTGCATAGAAACCAATTTCAAAACTTAAGTTTTTATGAAATGGGATTTTTCTTCCTAATTAATTCAAAACTCTTTTGCATAAGTCTTTTCTTTCTTTTTTTTATGGCTACAATATAGTTCTTTTATTGAAAAATGATTGGAATGATGCTTTTATTCAATGAAAAAGTATGTGGGATGCAAGGGCTGCTTACTAATGAGCTTCAGTACTGAGTTGCTGAGATAGGCTAGATGCTGGGCAAGAGGCTACCTCCCGGCAACCTTTTGGTAAACAAGTAGCCTCTCCTGAATTTCTTCACTGTTTTGGCTATGCAAAAGTATGTTGATGTTTTCTGATTATTTTTTTTTTCTTCCAAAAAATTGTTAAAGACAATAACAACATAATACAGATATGCCTTGTCACCTCAAGTACTCAGAGATATCGAATGGTTACCATAATCATTTCTTCTTCTAAAAAAACCTGTAGTTTGTCACGTACCACTTTGGTGACAGTTGAGTACAAGTATTCATTCATTACTGCTTTTAGTTCTATCAGTCTTTCAAGTGTACCTTGATCCCTGTAAGCAGTGTGCTAGTCTAAGAAGGCTGTCTCCTCTTCTACTTCTTGATATTGGATGGGGGAAGTTGTCCTTACCTGTAAATACACAGGTAGATACTGGGATGCTGTATGTCTTCAGATTAGTTTCTCTGTATTTAAGTGATAGGCTGCTGGGGGATAATGGTGATGCTTACCGCAGCAGGCACTTTAACAGATGCTATAGCACTGCTGACATTGAAACTAGGTAACTTTTCCTGGTAAAGTAACTTGAACTCTGTCTGGAATATGGCATAAGATAATAACAGACTATCATGTCTCTTCCACAGTACTATTGCTTTCTTGTGGGAAAAGCGTAACTTAAATTACCTTTTAAATTGAATGTTATTAACTCTAGGTGCATTTCATGAGGATGGGCTTTTGGTAGTAGACTTTCCTTTTCAATCACAGTGAGCTGTATTTTTGCAAGAACTATTTTATTTTGGGCCAATGGATGTGTTCTTATTTGATTATATTTTTAATCCACTAATTATAGTATCACTGTCATATTTTTGTATTCTAGAATCGTACAATAATTCAGGTTGGAAGGCACCTCAGAAGGTCTCTAGACTAACCTCCTGCTTGTAGCAGGATCAGCTATGAGGTCAGACCAGGTTGCTCAGGGCTTTATAAATTCATAGGGCCTGTTGATGCTAGGTATTTTCAAAGATGAGAGAAAAGAGCAAAACATATGTATGTATGCCCTCAGGAATGGCTTCAGCCTGACCACAAATGAACCTTTAGGATGTAATAGTGCTCATAACATCATTTTTCACTGTGGGATATGTTATATCATTTCAAACTATGGGATTAGTTTAAATATGTTACTGTTCTCTGTAAAGCTTGGAAGCAGAGCATTTGCTTTCTGTGCAGGCATATTTGGGTCAAATTTACTGGCAAAGAAAGCCCAGGAAAAATGATTGCGCTGCTGCTTTCGTGTCCTCAGTTCAGATGGAGAGTTTATGAATAGAATTTTGAGTGTGCAAGGCTTGTATGTCATCTGCCCAAACAAGCCTGAAGGAGTTTTCCCTCTTCGTGCAATTCTCATCTGCAGTTTCTACAGTTGCAAGCTAACAACTTGATTTTTCTCTCAAAATCCATCTTTATTATTTGCACTGACTTACAGTCCCCCTCTGATGAAATCCCACTGAATTCTCATAATGTGGCTTTAACTCAATTGTCTTCAAGATTTCAAGGCTTTACCCTGAAAATCAATAAAAGATGGAACTGATAAAATTCTTAAAAACTTGAATTGCTTCGACTTTGGAATGTTAAACTATGTATTACCATATGCCCCTGAGTCATTGTAAAGCCAGATTATGGCTGGTCTTGTGAGAGTGAAGGGGAAAAAAAAAAACAGGTAAAATTCCAGTTTTCTTAGTTCTCCAGATCATGGATGGGGAGGGCCTCCACATAAAGTGGAGGTCAAGATAACCTGAAAAGATTAGAATGCCTGTGTTGTCATTTTCTCCTTTGGAAAACACATACAAGCTATATTGTAGTCTTTCATCACAGGATGAATTTCTCCATGTAAGGTCATGATGCTGTTGTTCAATAAGTAATATAACAAATAGTATTGCATAGGTGCAAAAAAATATGGGGCATAGAAAACTTATTCCAACAGCTCATTTTAGTCAATTCATGGACTTGCCAAGGTTTCAGCCTCACAAAGAGTTTCTTCAGACTGACTGAGATTAATTAATTCCAGGCAGTGAGGCCCATAAAATGACTGCAACAATTTTTTTCTAACAGTGGTTAGAAAAAATTAGCGGTTCTGTTGCAGAGCAAGGTTCAGGTGAAGTGGCTCAGTAGTAATTTAAAGATTTGAAAGACAAATAACTCCAGGTGTAACCTTTTTAGTCTTTGCATATGATGCAAGAAATCTTATTGCTTTGTCCTACATGTCTACTATTGACTTAAAATGGAGGGTTTCATTTGTTTGTTTGTTTTTCATCAGGAGCTTATTACCATTTAGGATTTTTTTTGTCTCTTTTTGAATCAAAATATACTGAAAGAGCTGTAGAGCACTACAGTTTGGAATGATAGTGTTTTTCTCATTTTTTAAACAATTCAGAAGTATCAACCGGAGAAATGCATCAGAAAGATGACTGAAATACCTGTTTTATCTGTAATATGACACTATTGTCTTCTCATATAGGAGAGATCATCCAGCCTGCTTTAAAACAGTATGTAATATCAGTGAGAAATTAAAGCCTGAAATAATACAAAGGAAACATTTTTTTTTTCTTCTTTTTATTTGGGATGATCTTCAGTACTAAGGCATAACTGGTGCTGGAAATTACAAGGAAAAAAATGTTATAAATCATGTGCACTGTTTATGTTGCAGTGGACTTGACCTTGTTCAGAGCTAAGAAAGATGATTAGAATATAGGTAGCTTTAGAAACATTTGCTCTAGTGATTCTTGACTCAGCCATTTTTATCTCATGCATTACTACTACCTCAGACCACAATAAAAGCATCTTTTCAGCTGAGAAGAAATAATAAGTTAAAACTTTTCCACTTGTCATTTCTCTGGCATGCAGCAGAGCCAGTCCTTGATCAAAGATATTTGGCACTCATCATACTGCTTGGTTTTCTACTCTCTAATCAAACCCTTTGGAAATAGGTCTAGAAGAGAGGAGTAGTCAGTGACCTCAACATATGTCTCCATTTACTCCAACTACTGTGGGATTATTTTTCTCAGCCTGCAGGGTCAGACATTTTGGAAGGTCATATGGTGCTTGTAGAAAGAAAGATCTTGCTAGAAGTTCACCAAACTCAGAAAATGAGAAATCTGCAGTCTAACCCCCTTCCCAAGTATGCAGATTCCAGTGTTTGAATGACCCACTAATGAATGAATAACTGAAACTCGTCAAAAGTTATGGGTTTTGGAGTATCACGGAAGTGGGAAAATTGGAAGTCAGTTATCACAGAATTGTAACTTCTCTTTCCTTTCTTAGCCCTTTCCTTGCCCAGCTCCATTACCTAGGTGTATCTAAAAGCCAGCAGTTCCACTGTGGTGAAGGAGAGCAGCAAGCAGAAGGAGAGGCAGCAGTCCAGAAGGAACTAGATCACAGCCTCTCTGCTGTGATCCAAATGCAAATAGTTCCTAATATAAAGAAAGCACAAGCTGCACAGTGTCCTCCTTCTAGACATTTTAGAAATCAGTTGTCTAAAAACCCAGACTTGCATCCTGAGGTTGAATTGATTCTTACTTGCACCAAGTCCCAGCCTTGATCCACAGTATGGGAACTATGTATCTAACTTACTCACTTTTTTAAATTTCCTTGACCAATGAAAAGAAAGTCTTAAAATGTCTAGTGCACTGCACTTTTGTGAGACCAGAACTGCAGGTGATCACTGACTATTGGCACTGCAGGAATATCTCTTTATGCCTATCCTTTTTTTCAGCACTGCTGTGTTCAGTCATCACCAGCTCTGTAACAGTGACTAATATAGATGTTTTCGTTTTTTCTCTTCCAACCTCTTGTACCACTTTCTACCTCTAGCTGATTTTCATTCTTCTCAGAAATCTTTACAGCCTGGTGCTTCTGTAATTGTGCTTGCTATTTTTTTCAAAAGAAAAATTGTTTCCTCTTGGTTTACTTTTTTGTCATGTATCACTTTTACCTGCTTTAAAGATTGTCTTGCTATTTCATGAAGTTCTTTCAACATTACTTATGCCACTCAGTTTCTCAGTGAATAGAATTTCCCAGAATGATGGGATGTCTTCCCACATTATCTATATATTTTCCACATTTTTCCCACTCCAGATTATAAAATTGCTGAAGACTTCTTTTAGAGCTTTCTAATTTTAAAATAAATAAATAATATAAAACCTTGTGTCCTTGCAAGTTTTGTGAATATTCATTTTCACACTAAATAGTTTCTCCATTTCATTCTTGTTCTTCTCATTAGGAGTCAAGTCTTATGTAGCTGGCATATCAGCTCTCCTCTCCCATGATGAACATGTACCAAATAAATTAGTACATACTGCTCTCAGGAATAACTTCTGATGAAACAGGAAACAGTTCAATGTATCAATAATTTGTCAACACGCTTCTAGTCTTATACAGGTGTTATGAGAACCCTTTGTTCCATTTTTTTAATTCTTCTGAAGTCTGTTTTTGTGAACTTTTTCTTCCCACGACTAAGCAGCTCATTCTTTCCTCTTGCTCAGTTGCAGGTAGCTTTTTGAGCTTCTTTACTGCAGCTCATAGCTGATATTTTTTGGACTTGGCCTGCTATTTATGAGCTTGGCTTTGTTTTTTATCCTTCTCATCTCTTTATAGAGCTTTATCTTCTCAGTCACTCTCAGCTGTACCCCAGTTAGTATTTGGGAATGAAGAATTCTCTGCTCAAGCATTTCATTTCCACTTTATTTCTTCTGCTGCTTCTTCCCTATTTTTCCATTTCTCAAGAGTTAGGATCTAGTTACTTTTTATGCAGTGTCACAAAGACAGCTAGATGCCTGTATAGAAATATCTGACATAAACAGCAGTGTGTTTTATTCAAGATATCCTCATATGTGATTGGTTTCTCAGCACATTTTCATCCTTTCCAGGAACTTCTGGATCTCTACTTTTGCTTTTAATTTAATTCAACAGTGTTTTCCTTTCTTTGCTACTGTATAACAGTATACAACTTTATCATCTCCATGACAACTCTACCATAATAGCAGTGAGAAGAAATAAAATATTTTGTTTACCAAGGCTAAAGCTACAATGAGGCAAAATATTGCCTTGTGTAGATATTTCCACATACAGTATAATGTACTGTATGCAAGTAGTAATTACTTTATCTGTAGCTCTGATAGTGTTTCATGAGTTCTGTAAACTGATATTATTGATATAACATAGTTAACTAAATAATCACTTCCCATAAACCTACTTGTAGTACAGTCATGATGTCTACCCTTAGGAGAAATTGACTTTAGCCTTGACAGCCTGGCAGTCCTTTTATGTGCAACACTTTTCTAGGGCCCCAAAAGACATCACTGTTATTTCTATTTATATATTCTTTCCTTGAGGAAACAAAAAAATGTATCTCAACTAAGACATTTGCATTAAAAAATTATCTTCCTTTGGCATATTCCTGGTCTTAATATGCAGCACAAAGGATTAGATTTGATTTCTAGGATTAGCTTTGGGGTTCCACTGTCCTGCACTAGGAGAGATGGTATCACTTCAAGAGAAGCAAGAAAGTTGCATTGCCAGTGAGAAAATGATTAATCATGTCTCTCCTTCTGTGCCCAGTCATAGGGCACCTTCAGAGCAACAAGGGAAAGACCATGTAGAATGGAGAAGGCTATGTCCGTTTCATGCAGAGGTTTGTTCCCTGCTCCATCTGAAGTGGTGTTATTTTGTACCAACCAACTCTTCCATAAACATGTCCCCCAACACAGCACTGAGGCTTATAAACCAAACCAAATCCTTTGTGCTACACATTGTGAACATCCCTCATTGTTTAGACCATAGAAGAATCAGTTTTGATGCAAATGCTTTACTTGATGTGTATCCTCTTGTTTCTGCAAGGAAAAAATATATATAAAAAACAATGTTTCTTAGAGCCCTGGAAAAGCAATGGAAGTAGAAGGACTGCCAGGGAGTAGACTTTCTAATCCCAGAATGCTTCAAAAACAGCTTGCTGTCATCACCTCAGAAACTCTATGTGAGCTCTTGCCTGTGATGTCAAGTCTGAAGTGAGTCTTAGGATATAAAATTATTTGAAAAAGATCCTTTCTCACTTTCTGACAGAGTTAGCACTGTGACTGCCAAACTCTGGTAAATGTTCTGTTTCCTCTTACCTGTAACCAAAGCTAGCAGCTGTCAGGCAGTCATGGTAATAATGTTTAATATTAAAGAGCTAACAAGAACTGAAGCAAAGACTGCTGGTGTAGGTGTGAAAGCAGAACAATAGTTCATTGAGTCTATCTTTTGATAGAGTGACATACTTGCCAAACTAAAATAATAAAACTGGAAAAAAATGGAAATGTTCTGACCAAATCACTTATAATACAGAACAGCTAAACTATTACAGTAGTGAGGAGTAAGATAATATAAATATTAAGAGAACATTTGCATCAAATACAGAGGAACGAGAATGAGGAAAAATATAATTTCGTAAATTTAGTACACAGACTGCAGTGGTTGGAATCTTTAACAATAATGTACGTGAAGCTCTCGCTCTATGAAGCAAAAGAAATGGCTAGGAACCTAATAAAAAGATATTACTACTAAAGAAAATAAAAAGTGCCTAATATCTTGAAAAGCAAAAAGAAATTCTATTACAGTGTTTCAGGATGCAAACCTCCAAGTATCTTCCAGCTATCATGCTATAGTAGACTCAAGATGGAAAAATGGAGGAGGTTGGAAAATGTTTGGTATTGGTGAAGATTATCCCCTTTAGCTGATGTCTCAGCATGGAAATCTTAGGATATTCCCCTGCAAGAATATAAAAGGAAAATAAGACTGGTATTAAAAGACAATTTTCTATCATTTACAGAGGAAAAAGGAGTTTGTGTGACAATGAAAGTATAATTAGCCTAAAGTTAAATATAATATAGAGTAATTACAGGTCATGTAACGATTTACTTCCCCCTAAAGGTAAATGGAGGCTTGCTTTAATATGCAATAATACATATAGCTTAAAAAGAAAATGGTGGTTGTGCAAATTTGATTAAATTGTTCTCAACTTTTAGAATTAGTAAGTACAAAGAACAATCTAGATGGGATCAGCCTTTAGCTTAGAAAGATAGTGTGCTCTTTCCATTGCTTCCTCCATTCGCCTCACTCTTGCCAATATTCCTTGTCAAATACCAATGCTGGAGTAGCCAAGCAACCTAACCTGCCTACTAATTAGCCAAATGGGCTGGAATAACTGGCCAAAACCAGCACACCTTGCCAGCCAGCTTGCATGCGTACGTTCTTTCTGCCATTTTGTCCGTCACCAGCTTAGTCATGCCTGGCATTTTCTCGGCTTTGCTCAGTCTCCTGTCTTGCTAATCAACATAGAGCAGTCTTGAAACCACACCATTTTTAAACAGCAAGAAGTGCTACCCATAGCTAGGCACAAAGGTAGAGAAAAGTGGATAAACAGTGTATTAGAGTGGTTCTCATTTGACTACAAAGTATTCCAGATGCTGCCTCCCTCTGCCCAGTTCTTCCTCTTATTCTTTTACTCCTTTCTTTTCCCATCAGTCTTTATTTTGCTGGATGCTGCCAGGAAATAAAATTATGCATGGCAGCATGTAACCCATATAGACCTAATTCTTTCCTTCAGCATGCTCTGACCAGTCCAGACAGTGAACCTATGTCAGAAACAAAGTTTAAAGCAGCCTAGAATGTCCCAGGATGTCCTTTTCATTTCTTAGGACATACAGTGCAGAACATGTATGGGTTTAAGCCCTGCTTGAAAATATTCTTATCTCACCTCTCTGTTCCCTGTCACTGCCTACCCTGCCTGCTCCCGGGCCTGACTTTGTAGAAATGCTTCTTTTATTTCAGTATGGGCTACTCGGAAGCTCAGCCTCACAGACCCCTTTTGGGGAGTTAGCTTGGATAGGAATGACAGCCAGGCCTCCTGCTAACCTTGTCTCTGCAAACAGTCCCCTGGAAGAACTGCTGCATGCCATGACTCAAGCCAACTGAATACTTGCTGCTCACACCATTAAACACAGTCTGTATAAAATGTTACTTAAAAAACAGACTGTCTACTGTGTTCCTGCTGATCTCACTTCTGTGCTGGGATATGTCATAAAATGCTCATGCAGAGCCTTGCTCATCTAAACATCATGTAGGAAGGTAAAATACTGCGGTTATCTGTGGAAACATGATCTGCCAAAGCTGAAGGTGGCATAGGATCGTTTCATGCAGAAGGTTCACCACAGAAGTGGCTGCCACACTACCACTAGCTTTGTAAGCCAAGTCTTATTTTTGGCATTTGCAGTGTATGCAGCTAACAGTAATATCAAAACCTGTAAAGGGGTGGGGTATAGTCTTGTGAGGTTGCCTGCCCTTTAGATGACTCAAAGTTTTGCCACTTTTTTTGGCTTGGAACAAACTTAGTTTGGAAGTTCTAAGGATATCTAGAGTAATTTTCCATTGTCTTCAGCTCATAAAGAAATATCAGAGAAGGTCTCTGCTAACCTGCCTTGGCCTAACTTTGGTACACACCTGAACCTGAGAGGTCGTTACAGTTGAGATATTTAAAACATCTCATGGGAAAAAATAAAGGCCAGAGAAAAGTGTGCGTGCTCTAAAGAATGTTGGAGCATATTGTTATGGAGAGGAGGGGTCTGTGAGGATATGTATTATTCTACAATGTTTTAATGTTCAAGTTGCCTGGAAATTTTTGCATACCAACCTCAGTCTTGATTTGGAGTTTGACATGTCAGAACAAAGTGTTTTTGAGGCCAGTTTTGCTACAGTTCAGTGTTTGAGCCAAATGGGGAGAGACACTGTTAGTTTTGGGGATTTCTTTGAGGACATTGGCTGGAGAACCTTTTTTTGTTTTATTTTGTTGTGGTCTTATACAGCTGTCTCCTGCAGAATTTTTTTCAGCTAGGAGCCCACAGAATTTTAGATTCAATTTCCACGTGAATGGTTAGCTTTGTGGGCTCTGCCATATTTCTTCTCTTAGTGAGCTTTGCTGAGCCCAGACCAGCCATGTAAGTAGGGAGAGCAAGTCTAAATCCTACGTTGATCTCTATGGCATGTGTGCTCTGGCCCCAGAATCTAGAGGGAGGAAAGGTCCTGTTCTGTTCAGGCATTCAAATAGCCTGAAGCTCTATGGGCTGGCATTTGTCTTTATGCTCTGTATGACTACCAGACCGCAAAGGACTGGACAGAAAAGGTGATAGTTCAAAAATCTTCATCTGTCCCTTCACTCTCCTATGATTTGCATTTGCTATCAGGTGCTGGACGATGGTGACTTGAGCAGCAGTCTTTGTACTGAGTTGTGTAATAAGTTGCTGATAGTTATTACAAAAAGGTAGGAGATAGCATGAATAATAGGGAATCTTTATAGTGGGTTATGAAGGTTCATGGGATGGGTCTAGTGGCTGAGGAGCCTCCCTGAACATGCGTTGTGAGTGCAACTGTAATAGTTAATCTGAAGATACCATAAGGCTTTGTAGAATGGACAAAGGCAATATGCACCATCTTGGAAACCTCACTGAAGCTGATGGAGCAGCGTAGATGAGGTTACTGAAGCCCTACCATTCATGAGACTGGAAGCTGGTGGGGCTTGATATCAGTTATTGAAATGAAACCAATGAAGACTTAATGAACCCTTGACAGACTAACCTTAAAATAGAGCAAGGGTGGAGAGAGGGCAGGGAGAGGGAGTGGACCACAGAAATAGCAAAAAAACCTAGAAATTAGATGAAAACTTTACTGTAATAGGAAGACTAATGAGATTAAAAATTAGAGAAGAAAAAAAAGGATTTATCAACAAAAGAGAGTCTTTGCCAATAACAGGGCAAAAAGGAAGTAAGAGGAAGACATAGAAAGATATCGATAACTTGCAGGTAAGTATTTTTCCCTGTTGGGCTTTTTAGAATGGCTTTTAAACCATTTGAAGTACAGGTTAACATACCTGAAAATTAAGATAAGCATCTAGCTCTTTATACAAAAAAAAAAAAATCACAGATTTGAATTGATTTTTGTTTTGCAGATCCACAAAGACTCACCCTGGGCCAGTAGTACATTTAAGTGACAGCCCAAGAGATGAGGGAAAAGTGAGTACAACTAATGATATAAAATATTGCAATATTTCATAGCCCTCATTGACCTTAATAGCACTTTCTTTTTGCTTACTCACTAATTTAATTATCTGCTTTCATCATATATCTGTAAGAGAACTTTTAGTAAATTACAGTTTTTTAGAAAGCAATTCTCTGTGGAAAATTTTAATAAGGAAAAATGTTAAGATTCTGAGATACAAACAACATAATGTACTTTGAAATCTACAGTCAGTCAAAATTGCTCCTGATCAAATAAATTTGAGTGTTGCTTAAGAAAAAATTGACTAAAGACTGTGTGAGGACTTCAGGTTTGAATATGCATGCTATTTTGAGGGAATCTTTGTAAGTTTTAATAAGTTTTCATGAGATCATAAGTCTTTTCTTCTGCAAGAATACTAATGATAGTATCCCACATTTGGAGCTTGCTGCTGTTTGTGAACAGAGCTCAGAATAGCAAAGAGCTGTCAACCCATGGAAGCAAAACATATAGTCTGAAAGTTAGGGCAGTGATTGATAACATTAGGAGGCAAAATCTGAGTCAGATTTATTTGTACAGTAGCTTTTTCAAAATGAAATTTGGTTGTCACAATACCTGTTTTATTTGTGCTGTTTTTATATGATGGTATGGAATTTTTGAGCATTTTGCCCGTGTAGAAGGGACATTTAGCTATATAATCATTTTTTGTAATGACTTTTGCCAACTTCATTTCAGTGAGTATTTATACAGGACTGCATCTTGCAAATTTTGTATCTATTTGACTGTGTCCCTCAGTTATGTAACAGGTGATGGTAATTGGAAACTACCAGCAGTCTGAATTTCTGATGTGATATAGAGGACTTTATGTTGGAGATTAATATGGGTGTTTAGGAAAAAGGCTGGAGGCTACATCTGAATTTCATTTGTATTGTCATTCCCTGGACTTTTCTATACTGCAAGCTGAACTATGTGCAAATGATGCACTTGCCAATTAGCCCTCCAATTGCTCATTATTTCAGATTGGATCTCTAAACCCTTTTGGAACACTCACAGTAGATCAAGCAATTGAGGATGGAGCAAACAAAGGCAATTAAACACTATGAAGCATAGTGTTTCAGCCTCAAACCAGAAGTTGTCAAGAAATGTTATTTAACTATTGATGACCCACTGCCTGATAACAATCAAGGGGTATTGATCAGGCATAGCTCTTGTCCTCTGACCACAACAGGAGCTGTTGATGACTTATCTAAAGTACACAGGGTAGGGAATAAGGATACAATAATTTTTAAAAAATTGTCTTGAAAGGGAACATCCCTTAAAGGAATGTCATGTAACATGTCCAAACAGAAATCTGAAGTATTTTGCCATCAGCAGAAAGAGAGAAGATGAAAAGGTCTCAGGAAAGGGAGCTATGGAAGAATTTGCTTGGAAATGCAATTGCTTGTTGCTCAGAGGACACATTGGAGACATCTGGGCACTGTTGAAGTACTAGCATACTAACAAGGTTCTGGCAATGGCAAAATCACATGGATGTCTATGAAGAACAAACATGGAGAGAGAACGTATAAAATCTAAGCCATATTGAAACCATTCCACTGCAGCTTATCATGTCATTGATAAATTGAGAGTAGCGTAAAGAACAAATTATGCTAGCAAAACACTTGCAGATTTGCAGAATGTGCCTGGTGATTACATGTAGGTGCAGAAGACTGTGGAATTAATATACTGTTTAATGTTTACTGGAAGATATCAGGAAAAGGTACACAAAGAGAAGATCCAAGCACTAAATGTAGGACATAGCTCCAGATCACAAGAACCAGCAGTAGAGAAAATTGTAAACTAAATTTTTCAAATAAGTCTTATAAAATTTTGGTTGAAAGAATAAAGGAAAAAATAATCATCCTTCAGAAGGCGGAGGGGGGAGTAAAAAGTACTTCTGGGACTTTTGCTGTTCAACATAGCCATAAACAACATAGAAAAGAGAATAAGCAGTGATGCGGCCAAGTTTGTTGGACTTCAGGAGACTCAGAAACTCAGCAGTAAAATGGCAATTAAAATTCAGTGTAAATAATGAGAAGTGTTACATATGGGGGAAAGAATAATTCTAGCGTATAAAACAATGGGTCTGAGCTATCATTACTGTTTTGTAGTAAACTTTTAGAGTAATGATTAGTAGTTCAGTGAAAATGTCAGCTTAGTGCTCAGTAGCGGTCAAAAAAGAAAATCAGTGATGGCTACTTGCCCTCTTCACATACTCTTCTTTGGTGTTTGCTTTTGGCCATTTAAGTACAAGATACTGTGGTAGATAGACCTTTTGTTTAATTTAGTACAGTTGTCCTTAAGAAACAGCTCACAAAGAGCAGTTTCAAAGCACTTCCACATACCCTGCTTAGCTTTTCAGCTTCAAGCCAACCAAAGACCGTTGTGAGGTGTTTGTGGAAGGAATCAGACTCCCCAAATCACTTCATGAGGGGGCAGCAGATACCTGTGTTCCTTTACATATGTTTCAGAAATAAAATGGCGGGCACAAATCGGTCATAATCACTGCTGAAGACAAATATTCTTGTGCTCTGCCTTGGATATCCTACCCTAGGATATTGCAAAGTTGATTACAGATCTAGGCATGTTTCACTGAGGAAAATAAGTAGGATTCTGCTGTGGGACTGATGTTTAGAGATCACTGAGTCTATGAGAGCCCTAAAACACAGACAAACCTTTCTGAAGCTAGGACAGTCATAAGATCTCTTTTTGGAAGTTGCAGGAGTTTGTGTGCCAACTGTATATTCATTTCAAAAAAATTCTTTATATTTCTAACAGTTCAATAGTTGATATCAGTGACTGATGACCAGCTTTTCTGTGCCAAAAGGGTTAATGTAATTCCAGAAAATTTCTCCCATTCAAAAGTTTTTCAGAGTGCCCTGCAGGAATTATCAAGGCAGAGTTTGGATACAGTCTCTGTTATGGATCTAGCAAGTCGTAGTTGGAAGACAGATGACAGAGAATCTGGGCATTTCGATTGTCACTTAAGAACAAGTTGGGGTCCTGGTGATTGAGTGCCTGAAATAAAACTGTGTCTGCCAGATCAGTGAGTAAGTGTGCATTAGTAACAGATTGAAGCGCACAGACATTTGTAAGTGGCAGATCTGTAGCAAACATGATTTTTCTTGCTGACACAGAAGACATTAGCTGCAGTGACCTGCCCAGCAATCTTTTCCAGCAATTGGAGAAAGCTCAACAGGAAATGGTTTAATGTTATTAACCATTAGCTGGTGGACTAAACTTCCTGTCACTGAGTCTGTATTCAGATCTAATAACACCTAAATACAGTGTGCATTTTGGCAGGGTTCACCCCAACCCCGTACACACAGTTGTTTAGCACTACCAGGACAAGGAAAGGTGCTGGCATGTACCAGGATGCAATTTGCTGATGGTAAAGAAGTAATCTCCCTAAAATGCCATCATCAAAAGCATTTCACTTTCTTAAGGCAAAATGTGCAGCAACTCCACTAGATGTGGAAGATCTTGCCTTGGCTCCTCTCCCCTTTGAATTTCATTCAGCCTTCTGCACAGTTCTTAACTTACAGAAAGCAGGAAGAGATGCCATTCTGTTTTCTCCCTGCTAACTAACAGTGTCCTAGAAAGAGGAGTTTTGGAGATACTCCCTGGGTCACCCTGTAGTGCTAAAAGTTTCCCAAGTAACACTTTGCCAAATCATATACTCCTTAAAAAACTTGGACTGTCTCAACACCAATGTATAAAATGGAGATGCCAATGGAGTTCTTTTATTTATTTTGTTTAGACTGGAAATTCTTCAATGTAGGAAGATATATATGGCTATCATGTATGCATCATGCATATGTATAGCTTGTAGCAAGATAGAATTCTTTTACCCACCTTTGTCACTGAATGCCGCTTAAATATAGTTGCTATAACTAATAAATATATAACAAATTCCAGGACTTTCCATAATACAGGAATATGTCCGCTTTTGTCTAACAGGTAGGAGTCACAGAGGGGGTCTTTCTCCCACAGAAATGACAAAGAATGTACTTTGCTGAGTATATGAAAAGCCTATAACATGTGTTTGGAAGTCTGAGCTATACTAGGTAATAATTAATATTATAATTAATTATGAGTAATTAAAAGAGATGCCATGAAATTCAAGTTAAAGCAAAATCTTTGCTTCTTCCTTCCTGGACTCCTCTACACATATTTAAAGGTATTTTTCTTCTTTGTTTATGTTTTCTCCTCCAACCACACTTATGGATGTTTATTTTTCAACTGAATTAAATATTACAGTCATGGAGTTTTTCTCATACATCTCTCTAGTGCTTATCATGATCAAGAGGCATGAGAACTTTTGAGTTTTCTATGGTCCAGACAGGTCAGAATTCAGACCATCATAAATATACTGGAGATGAGACTAATCACATTCATCCTGTTGGAGTTCTGACTTTATTGTCATACCAATGTATGATCAGTTAAACAACATAACTACAATGGCATGTCTAAGCAGATGAGAGAGAGATTCCCAGCTATATAGCAGAGCTGTTCATCTTTCAGTGCACTTCTTCCCTGAATTCACAGCACTTTGTATCTTGCGATTCTATAGTGCTGTTGTGTACTAAGTATTTCAGCTGTCTCTGAAAGGAGATATTTGACCTTACAGTAACTAGCTGGAGCACAATGTCTTTCTGAAAGAGAGTGACAACAATCAAAAGACAAGCCAGCTTCACCAGGGAGAAAGGTTTGTTATAAAGCAGAGTCACATATTAAATATTTTTCTATTCCTTCAGTTTCCTGATTACATTTGTACAAAAGCTGAGGTGAGAAGAATACTGGAAGATGGGAACTCAACTGGTTTGATACCCAGCTGTGACGCACCAGTGCTAGTATTCATTATGATCTCAGTAAGAAAGGCATTCAAACTCCATAAGGTACTGATTAAAATACCATTTATTGGAGCTAACACAAAAAGAAAAAAGAGGATAGATAATCTTACATTCCTGCATATGCTGGGAACCCCGAGTTGTGCAGCAGACAGACCTCCACTCAGGGCATAGCACACTGTGCCAATCTCCTCTGTGGAGAAGTTCAGCATTTTGGTCTTTAGAGCTCTTACAGGATTTTCTTACAAAAAAACAATTCTGTTCTTCATTTCTGCTGTCATGCAAAAGAATGTTCACAGGAGAACATGCTGCTTTAAGATAAAGACAAGGACACACAGGTGGTTCAGTGGGACACAGTGGCAAGTGGGAGCTGCCTACGGGCTCCTTTGTTATGATTTAGCCAAGTGAGTTTATCCTGCAGCCACAGGATATGTGCAGCACAGCACAGGCCTGAAGGCCAAGTGCTGTGTGCACTACAGCATAGAACAGCACAGGCCTGCACCTACTCAGATTAACCATTATGTCAGTCACTAAGTCCTCGACGAACAATAGTTTTCCAGCTAGGATCGCTACAGTAGCAGTGAAAGAAAGTGCAGTAAGACCCTTCTTTGTTCACTTTCCCAATGGGAATCTACTAATCCAGAATGCCGTATGGCATCCTGACACCAGTGCTATCTAGTTAACTCCGTGCTGTCTGAACAGGATGTTTTTTCATATTTACTCTGCTGCAGAATCCACAGAATCTGCAGAATTTGTCCAGCACAGTTTGAATTTTGGTCAGGAGCAGAATTCTTAAATAATGAGGTATCATTCATATTCAGGCACTAAATTTTTAAACTATAAATCATTCACAAATTATGTAATGGATCTTCTCATAATGAATGTTCTCACAGCAATATAAAGAATCATATCTAGTAGATCTGAGAGAATTCCCTGACTCTGTTGCAGTGGTATTTATGCATTAATAATATTTATCTTGCTTAAAAAAAAATCCCTTTTTTGATTCAGTAAAGTTTCTTTTTTATGACTTATGTAAGTTAATATGATTGCAAAAAATCTGATAAGGTTTCACAGACTAAGAAATATTCTTGTCAGTCTTCTATTCAAATTCTTAATATAGAAACTCTAAATTCTTTCCTGTATTCTGTGATCCATGTTTTTATGGGCAAAGAACAATTACAATTATCACTGCTAGGTGTATAAAATAGTCCACAACAGAAATCTGTGAGCATGTCAATTTGGTCATTCCTGGAATCGTTACGTCCAAGACAGATTCTTACGAAGATGGGCTCTATAAGAAGCAATCTGCAGGGTACCTAAGTAGGCCAGACTTCACATCTTCCATAAGAACTGAAATTAATTGTGTTACTGTGGAAATATTTTGTTCAAATGAAGTGTACCCAATGCTGTAGCCAACCAATAATTTAAATACTGACCAGGAGAAAGTATTGTGTTCATTTGTTCATTCTTCTTTTTCTCCTGATTATTATTTTTATTCTCTTTAGACAAATCTTTATTACTGATATTTCTCAATTGTGGGTGTTTATAAGACATACTAGTTCTAAAAGAAGTAAAAATTAGGTTACTGCTTTATTTATTTTCAGTTCAGAGGAAAATATGTAGTTTGTTATTTGCTGCAAGAGTTTCTTCATCAAAATCTTTTTAAAGCAATAGGAAACAAAATATCAGTAGGTAAGTGAGAGTTTAATGTGGGGACTCTTTGATTTGATGTTATTTAAGTAATCACTTAAGTGTCAAACAGTTTTCCTTCCAACCAGGGGACAAGGAAGATAACAGCTGAGAGGAACACACTACATTCATAATTTCTCAGCAGATATAAAATTGTGAACTGGCCAGTCGCATAATCTTGCAGAAAAAAGGAAGTGTATAAAGCATTTTTTTTTCTTCCATTTCAGAAGCTGAATTGTCAGATAATTCAAAAGCAGGTTATGTGTAGTGTAAACTACAATCTTGCACATCAGTTTTGGCATTTCTTTTTGTAGTGCTTTTTTTTTTTTAACATCTTAAAATCATGATGTTCTTAAGTATTTGTGTACACCTTTTGAATCTGAAACTATAATTGCATTCGTTTCCCTCCTCCAGCTACTGATAGGCTATGAAAATGGGACTGTAGTACTCTGGGACTTACGATCTAAAAGAGCTGATTTGAGAGCTTATTATGATGAGGTAAGCAATTTCCATTAATTCAGCAAAAGTAGTATTCAGCAGTTTGTCACATGTTTTAACTAGCAGATGGGTATTTATTTTAAGGCACTGCTTGTTCTAGAAATACTGTTATGCTCTGCTTTTGAATGGGATATTGACAATAGAGATGAAATCCTGAGATCTCTAGTTTTAATGCATTTGCCTCTGTTGAGTGTACTAAGACAGAGAGTCTCTTCCCCTTGGTTCTAAAAAGTTCATTAGCTTCTGTGTGGGGATCCCCAGTCTTAGAAGAATGTAGTAATGAGCTGACCCTGAGATATAGCTATATTAGGAATTATTATATATTTTGCATACTACATATTATTGTCTTTATTGCATAATACTAGTACATTAATTAGTGTGAAAGGCAAATTACTCTGTAGGGTTATCCATATTATGCAGTAGTCAAGATCTGAGTAAAAGGATTTCAGTATTTTATTCTCATATCTCAATCAGACTATTGTTTCTTGTCATTTGTAACTAAGTTGTATCAAACACAGATGCAGTTCTTGTGTCAATAAACGGGTTGCTTCAAAAATAGATATACTGCTAGTTATTACGATTTACCCCTAAGAGAAAACATGCTTTGTTCTGCCAGTCTTTCTGTAAGCTTCAACTTGGATGAATATAAGTGCAGCTACAACTGAAGGTAGCAAAGAAAATTATTTGTGGAGTGGTCCAGGGCATATCTGGTTTCTTTCAGATCTTTCTTCTTCTTCCTCATATCACCTTATCAAATGTAAGGAGTGCACACATTTATTTTCTCTCCAAAAAGTAATCTGAGTCTCTGAATCCTGCACTCTTTAAGGCATGTTTGCACAGACACATTGACACTATACTGAGCTTCAGGGTTAAAATTCTGAGCATCCACACAGCAAATATTATAAAAGACAGGATGATTCAGAGTTTAAACAGGCCAGCACTTAATCCTCAAGATATGTCCCATTCATCTGTCTCTAAGTGATAGTCTACCTATGCATACACTTGTGAAAATGCACCTGTTCTATTACTTGCGATTGCACATTTTCACTTTTCAGGACTCCTAGAGGAACCTGTTCATGCACTGTCTTCTGTTGTGCTCCAGACAAGACTACATAAAGCAGGACATTCGTAATACCATTTCCATTCTTTTTAATTGCTTGTTGAGACAGAATGCTTGGGTGTTCAGAATTTCTCATACAACTTATTTCTTCCACATTTCTACTACTGTCCTCAGGAAATATGCTTGGTCTTTTTCCCAGTCATGTGATTTCCTCTTTGATGGCTACGTGCATTGTCATTTCTCAACCTTGGACGTCTTGTGGTGGCTAGCTATCATCTACTGGCACACTTGCAAGATTCTTCTTCTGTCTTCAGAAGGGTTGTGTGACTAACTGCTGTATTTTTTTCCAAACTTTTAGGATCTAGACTGATAATGTTCCAGATCTGCTAGAAAAGGGGTTCCTCTTTAAATCCTGGGGTATATAGCTTTTGTAAGTCACAACTGATTAGTTCAGCACGTGCCATCTTGTACTTGGCACGAAGCCAAGTTTGCAACTCTAGGCCTCTTCTTACAGCTTGGTCACATAGGATTAGGACCTAAAAAAATTGTTCCCGCTCCCCTTCACCTTTCTATTTGGACTTATCCAAGGGCTCTGTGGCCTGTAAACTCTGACCAGTCTTTCAGAATTGTTCTTCTGACACTGAGACAGCTAGCAATTTCAGGGTACCTGTGAAGTCTCAGATAAAGTGCAGCAGATGATCTGTATCTTCACTGAATGCTTCTTTGAGCAGAGTCTGAATGAAATTAATTCAGCCTTGCTTTTCTTACTATTGGTATGCTTTCTTTAGCACCAGTTTTTAAACTAATGTAGTCGCCATATTTGATAGTGAAAGATCTGGATATCTTGTCTAACTCACCATCTCCTCTTGTGGCATCTCTAAGGATAGTCAGATGGCACCAACTTTATTTGGCTCATCAGTGAAGCAGATACTTCTGTTTAGTGTCAAAAATTCTCCTGGCACCAGACTTCTACATCAAGGGGCACTTGGTACGTACTGTGAGAAACAGCCTATTCTGTTGTCTTTGATGCACTGTGAGCATTCAGCACCAAGGCAAGTTCTTTCTTCTCTGTCATCTTCTTCAGGTAGGTGTCCATCCTAGTAATGATACCTGGAGCAGATGTAAGCACGCTCAAGGCTCCATCCCCATACTCCATCCTTTCACAGTTCTCCTGTGTTACCCTGATGGCACTGGGTCCCTGTCTGCTCCAAACCAGACTTTGAGAAGCAGACTCTATATTGCTACTCAGATCTGTAGAATCAATTACTGTGCAGCACTAGGGCAAGAAGTTAACAGCAGGTATTTTCTGATACTGGAGAGGAAAGGAAGCTGGCAACTCATTGTGTGTCTGCAAATCTAAATGTTCTTCTTTTCTAAGTTCAAGATGGGGACTGTATCTGCTGTCATTCAGTTGTTAAAGACAGGAATAGTTTCATATCTTTTGACTCTTAAGATGCTTGTTTTCATACAGCTACAAGAAATGCCTTCATTTCATTGTCAGTCAGAAACATTATTAAAAACAGTCTCTTCCATTCAGATTTTTCACCATGCTGAGTGGGTTGGGTTTGTTTGTTTCTTTTTTAATCAAGTTCTTAGAAGTAGTGGACAGTCAGCTCAGATGGAACAGGTCTTCTTTATTTCAGCGTTTAGAAAGCTGACTAACAAATTATCAAGACATAATGGCTCTCAGTTTATTAGGCTTTCACCACTATGAAATCTTGCCTTTCCTCGCCTATCCTTTCTAGGCTGCATGCCTTGTCATACCAGTGTGATGCTTCACGTCACATGAGACTTACAGACTTGGACATGTGACATGTTGCAGACATCTCCTCAACACATGGGTATTTTTTTCACTGGGAAGTGAGTTGTTCCCTAAAATATTAGCAGGATCTGTCCAATGCTTGCAGAAGTATATCTTTTCTTTTTCCTTCCCATCCAGATTAATGTCATGGACACATTGCCACTAGAAAAAAGAACTCACTGAGATAACCTAATAGCCTGTCAACAGGGCACATGAGGACTTTGCCCCTGTTCACAGACCAGCTATTGCAGCATTTAACAGCTCCTTTCCCTGTTCCATCTTAGTTGTTCTATGCTTCATGTCATGAAGGCTGGACAGCTTTCTATGATAAAATATGTCTGCTCATTTCAAGAGAGGGAGATTCTCACCAAGGCTGTACAAGTACATTATCTGGAACTTCTCTGCTTGGTGTTCTTGTAAGCCTGTATCTTCCCTTTAAAACTTCTTCCTGATATTTATGGCTTATTCAGTGGAGTTGCTAAAAGTAGTCCTGATTCTCTTTTAACCCAGTTGAAGTCCAGTTAGAAGCTGCCTCAGCTCATCAGCTCCTGATGCAGGGAGTTTTTATGTATTCTCCTCTACTGTTTCAAAGCTTCTCAAGAGGCTAACTAAAATGTTCTCACTTGTGAAACACCTGATGCCAGAGTGGAGCTTGAACCTGCTGCTAAAGACTCTTGCGTCTGCTCTTTGAGTTGTTGTTGCTTTTGTTGTTTTTTTTGTGTGATGATGATTGTCATCTTCCTAGTGGCAATCCCATCTGTCAAGTGTGAGATATTCGGGTCTTTTAGATCAATGCTTCTACATTATGCCCTCTGTTTAAGGTTCCTCTTGCAAACCCTTTTCTAAATTCCTTCAAAAGTTTATTTCTAGAGAGAGGAAACCTCAGGAGAGAGAGCGCATAAAAAAGACAGATCCTTCAAAGGTTCTGTAAGTTATTGTTGAAAGCTAGCAGACCCAAAGAAGCAGCCATCTTCATATGCAGATTGTTTAAATGTTTGACAAGTTGTGTCAAAACATATTCTGAGGTTACTAAAGCATAGTCATCATCTTTCATCTGACCACATCTCCAAAATGAAGCTGTAGAGGCCTCAGAGACATTTTCCACATGACTCTTCCCTACCTTTATCAAGCACTATGCCATTATAGAAGTATCAAATCTGATGTGGCCCTTCATATAACAGTCCTGCAGTACTACAAACACAAAGGATTCTTAAGATTCAAGTGACAGGATGAGATGAGTGTGGTGCTTGTTCAAAATATGGTTAAAAATGATTCTGGAGTCCCTTTTGAGTTCTTATCAGTTGGAGGAGTTTTGTGCTTGGGAGGGAACTGAAAAGGTGTTGGGCATGCTTAACTTCAGTACATGCTGAGTATGAGAGAAGATGGAATATGTATGCAACAATTGTGGGTATTGCAGAAGGAAAAATATATCCAATCTGGAGTGATAAGGTTTATGTGTATAAACTGTGTGAAGATTCACATGAGTCACTGACTGTGACAACCTCCTGTTCTTAGTGAGCAACTGCTCCTTTATTATGTGGATGCTACAGGAGTGGATCAAAGTGCTAGATATACTCTAGCAGAGAGAAAATTAGGAACTTGTTCTGTACCACCTTTCAGTATCAGTTATGACTCCCAGACGAGACCTCCAAAACCAATTATAAATAATTCTTGCTCATTTTGGAGTAAAATCTAACAGGTGAGCTTGAGTTGCTGCTAAGCCAACTGTCTGTGACTGTGGGAGTATTCCTCCTCAGCTCCACTCAACAGGAGGTTTATGCTGGCAGTTTGCACCTAGCAGCTGAGAGGCAGTTTAACAAGCAGCTTGGTATGTTTTTTAGCTGCTAGTTAGTAGCTCTTGCTCAGAAACAGTTACCACATGAAATGCCTCTATGTGTGATAACACATCAAAAGTGGATTCCAATTTGACATGATAGCAAGCATGAATGAGCTCTTGTCAGAATTAATTTGCACAAGCATAGACATGCCTTCAGTGTAAGTGAAGCAGCGCTCCCCACAGATCTTAGGCTTATTACCTGAGAGAAATGGCATTGGACTGTGCATGGTAACACATCTTCGTGCATTACCATTTGTTGCTTCAATACTTGCTGTGGTGTCTTCCGGGTCTTTATGAGGAATTGTGTGCCCACCCCACTCTGGTAAGTAAAAGATTTGAGTGACGCCTATTATTTCACTTAAAGATAAATATCTAGACTTCCCTTTGTTCAGCTCAGTTTGTTGTGTCTGTATTGGTATGACTAGTTTATCAGCATGTTGGCAAAGTGTTCAGATACAAGACATGTCAGATTCCTTTTGCAACATCTGGAACGTCTTACTGCCAAGGCTCATTTTGCGGATATGCTTTCCAGCCTCAGGTGCTGAGTAAAGTTCTGGGAAGGGGTCATAGCTTTTTCATTAGTTTCTTCTGAAACTGCCTCCAGACCATCAGTCTTTACCAACCGTATCGATCAAAATACTTATTAAGAGAGCAAGACCAACAGGGAGTTTCGAATAGTGACAAGCAACATTTGAGATAATTCCTTATCAGCTTAAGCAAAACTGGTATGAACAATTCCAGCACTGACTTAGGAATATGCAGGCATGATTTTAAAGTGATTTGAATAAAGCAGGTAAAAAGTCCATACAGAACTGTAAGTGTACACAAGGTGTTAGCATTTTCTGGAGTGCAAAAATGAAAATTTATTAAACTACATTCAAAAATAGGTCTCACTTATTTACACTTGCATAAAAAATACATTGTGTTTTGTGCTATTTGGCAACTAACATTTCTGGAAGTAAAATGGATTCCAGGGAAAATTCTGCAAGTTTCAAGTTATGGTTTGCAAAATAAAATACTTAAGAGAATCACTTTAGAATTCCTTTGCTTCCTGTTTTGCCAAGCAATCCAGAGAATTATATTGCTTCTTGCAAAAAAACATGTATAAGACCTCAGAAAAGAATTGTGTCCGCACAGGTTTCTTTTTCCAGTAAGCTGTTTCTTTTTTGAGATTCAACTTTTTTGCTTCTGCTTCTCTCACTTTTAATGTGTTTAAGTAAAATGTCTATAGAAAAAAAACTCTTTTCAATCTGTGTGAAATGGCATTCTGTCTACTTACATTATTTGGTTGTACCTTGGTTGTAGGTCTTATTTTTGTACTAGTCCTTTTATCTCCAGACTTTCCCCTGTTAACTTTTGCTCATTTCTTTATCATCCTCAACTCCAATGCAAATTGCATTTTTATTATCATTCCAGTTGCACACACTTGCCTCTTACAGCTGCATCCTCGTTATTTAAGGACCATCCTTAACTCCTTCACTTCTGTGAACTCATTTGCTCTTTCTGTTCTCTTCCTATCTCATCTTTCCATTACTTGTTTGGTTTAACCTTATCTCGTTTTTACAGTATGTTCTTGTCTTGCATAAGACTCTGCAGCTGACATTGTCATCCTTTCCTGTTGAATTAGTTGCACATCAGTTATTTGAGCCATAGATTAATCTGTTCTTAAAATGAGGTGTCAGATTATACCAAAGTAATTTTGTTTAATGTTAATCAAATTCCAAAAAGGAAGAATTTTTTGTCACTCAGTTGTTAAATATAGATCAAAAAGATAAATATCAAGACAAGATAGAGCTGCACATAACATAGTTCACAGAATCACAGAACGGTTGAGGTTGGAAGGGACCTCTGGAGATCATCTAGTCCAACCCCCCTGCTCAAGCAGGGTCACCTAGAGCACATTGCACAGGATCGCGTCCAGGTGGGTTTTGAATATCTCCAGAGAAGGAGAGTCCACAACCTCTCTGGGCAGCCTGTTCCAGTGCTCTGTCACCCTCACAGTGAAAAAGTATTTCCTCATGTTCAGATGGAATTGTTTGTGTTTCAGTTTGTGCCTGTTGCCTCGTGTCCTGTCGCTGGGCACCACTGAAAAGAGTCTGGCCCCATCCTCTTGACACCCTCCCTTCAGATACTTGTACACATTGATAAGATCTCCTCTCAGCCTTCTCTTCCCCAGGCTAAACAGGCCCAGCTCTCTCAGTCTTTCCTCATAAGAGAGATGTTCCAGTCCCCTAATCATCTTTGTAGCCCTTCGCTGGACTTGCTCCAGTAGTGCCACATCCCTCTTGTACTGGGGAGCCCAGAACTGGACACAGTACTCCAGATGTGGCCTCACCAGGGCTGAGTAGAGGGGGAGAATCACCTCCCTGGACCTGCTGGCAACACTCTTCCTGATGCAGCCCAGGATACCATTGGCCTTCTTGGCCACAAGGGCACATTGCTGCCTCATGGTCAACTTGGTGTCCACCAGCACTCCCAGGTCCTTCTCGGCAGAGCTGCTTTCCAGCAGGTCAACCCCCAACCTGTACTGGTGCCGGGGGTTATTCCTCCCCAGGTGCAGGACCCTGCACTTGCCTTTGTTGAACTTCAGGAGGTTCCTCTCTGCCCACCTCTCCAGCCTGTCCAGGTCTCTCTGAATGGCAGCACAGCCCTCTGGGGTATCCACCACTCCTCCCAGTTCTGTATCACCAGCAAACTTGCTGAGGGTGCACTCTGTCCCTTCATCCAGGTCATTGATGAATAAGATGAACAAGACTGGACCCAGTATTGACCCCTGGGGGACACCACTAGCTACAGGCCTCCAACTAGACTCTGCGTTGCTGATCACAACCCTCTGAGCTCTGCCATTCAGCCAGTTCTCAATCCACCTCACTGTCCACTCATCTAGCCCACACTTCCTGAGCTTGCCTATGAGGATGTTATGGGAGACAGTGTCAAAAGCCTTGCTGAAGTCAAGGGAGACAACATCCACTGCTCTCCCCTCATCTACCCAGCCACTCAGTCCAGCATAGAGGGCTATCAGATTGGTTAAGCATGATTTCCCCTTGGTGAAGCCATGCTGACTACTCCTGATCACCTTCTGATCCTTCATATGCTTAGAGATGACATCCAGGATGCGCTGTTCCATCACCTTTCCAGGAATGGAGGTGAGGCTGACTGACCTGTAGTTCCCTGGGTCCTCCTTCTTGCCCTTTTTGAAGACTGGAGTAACGTTGGCTTTCTTCCAGTCCTCAGGCACCTCTCCTGTTCTCCATGACCTCTCAGAGATGATGGAGAGTGGCCTAGCAATAATATCCACCAGCTCCCTCAGCACTTGTGGGTGCATCCCATCGGGCAACCCATGGATTTGTGGGTGTCAAGTTTGCCTAAATGATCTCTAACCCGATCCTCCTCAAGCAAGGGAAAGTCTTCCTTTCTGCAGACTTTCTCTCTTGCCTCCAGGGTCTGGGGTTCCTAAGGGCTGTCCTGAGCAGTAAAGACTGAAGCAAAGGCGGCATTCAGTAACTCTGCCTTCTCTGCATCCTTCATCACCAGGGCACCCATCCCATTCAGCAGCAGGCCCACATTTTCCCTAGTTTTCCTCTTGCTACTGATGTATTTGAAGAAGCCCTTCTTGTTGTCCTTGACATCCTTTGCCAGATTTAATTCCAAATGGGCCTTAGCCTTCCTCATCTCATCCCTGCATACTCTGACAACATTCCTCTATTCCTCCCAAGTGGCCTATCCCCCTTTCCACCTTCTTTACACTTTCTTCTTCTGTTTGAATTTTGCCAGGAGCTCCTTGCTCATCCATGCAGCTCTTCTGCCCTCTTTGCTTGACTTCCTACTCATAGGGATGCTCTGATCTTGAGCCTGGAGGAAGTGATGTTTGAATATTAACCAGCTCTCTTGAACACTCCTTCCTTCTAGGGCCCTAACCCATGGGATTCCTCCAAGTAGGTCCCTGAAGAGGCCAAAGTTTGCTCTCCTCAAGTCCAGGGTTGCGATCCTACTTAGTGCCCTGCTTCCTCCTCGCAGGATACTGAACTCCACGATCTCATGGTCACTGCAGCCAAAGCTGCCCCCGACCTTCACATCTCCAACCAGTCCTTCTTTGTTTGTTAGTACAAGGTCCAGTACAAGGTCCACCTCTCCTCATTGGCTCCTCCACCATCTGTGTCAAGAAGTTGCCACCAATGCTCTGCAGGAACCTCCAGGACTGTTTGTGCCTAGCTGTGTTGTCTTTCCAGCAGATATCGGGGTGGTTGAAGTCCCCCATGAGAACCAGGGCCTGGGATCGTGAGGCTACTTCCGGCTGTCTGTAGAAGGCCTCATCGACTTCCTCTTCCTGATCAGGTGGCCTGTAGTAAACACCCACAACAGTGTCCCCCATGCTAACCTGCCCTTTGATCCTTACCCATAAGCTCTCGACTCGCTCTTCATCCACCCCTAGCCACAGCTCGATACATTCCAGTTGCTCTCTCACCTAAAGAGCAACTCCACCACCTCGCTTTCCTGGCCTGTCTTTCCTAGAAAGCACGTAGCCATCCATGACAGCACTCCAGTCATGCGAGCTATCCCACCATGTCTCTGTAATTGCAATGAGATTGTGGCCCTGCGACTGCACACAGATCTCTAGTTCTTCCTGTTTATTCCCCATGCTGCGTGCACTGGTGTACAGGCATTTCAGAGAGGTGATCAAGCATGCAAATTTCCCCGGAGGGATACAAGAAGATCCTCCATAGCCACGTCCCATGCGCACTTCCCTGGCTGCATTCACCTGCTGGAGGCATCCCAACTTGAGCTGTCTTTTGCCAACTACCCTGTCACTATAACTCTCCCCTTCCCCCATCTTTCCTAGTTTAAAGCCCTCCTTACCAGGCTGGCCAACCTGTTGGCAAAGACACATGCCCTGCTTAGTGAGGTGGATCCCGTCTCTTGCCATCAGTTGTCGATCTTCAAACAGGGTCCCATGGTCGTAGAAACCAAAACCCTGTTGCCAACACCAGCGGCGCAGCCAGTCGTTAACTTGGAAAATCCGTCTCCTCCTCCTCCCATTCTTCCCCCTCACTGGCAGGATTGAGGAGGAGATGACCTGGGCTCCCAGACCCTTGACCACCAACCCCAGAGCTCTGAAATCCTGCTTGATGGTTTCCAGTTTGCCCTTGGTGTCATTAGTGTCCACATGGAAGAGCAGCAGAGGGTAATAGTGGACAAGCCTTGGCAGTCTTTCCATGACATCTCTCACACAAGCCCCTGGCAGGCAACAAACCTCTCTAGACAAGAGGTCAGATCGGCAGATAGGTACCTCCATCCCCTGCAGCAGGGAGTCCCCCACAACAATCACCCGCCACTTCTTCTGGGTGTTCCCACAAGGCACAGGGTCTGTTGTCCCAGTTACTTCCCTTGCAGCCATGTCCAGCTCCTCCTCATCCTGGAGGGCACTAAACCTGTTCTTCAATTGCAAGTTCTCAGGAGGAGTAGGAGCCTTTCTCCTCCTATGAGAAGTGACCAGCTTCCAGCCGCCTTCTACAGTGTTATGAGGTACTGTTTCACACAGCCCAGAGCCCTCCGACAACTCCACTGCTGTGGGGGCTTGAGACTCCTGGAGCTGTACAGTCTCTGAGAATACCATCTATCTCTGTCTCATCCTCTTGGATACTACGCAGCATACTGACTTCCTTCCGTAACTCCTTTACCTGATGACATAGCTTGTCAACAACAGTACATCTCCTGCAGGAGAGCTGACCGTCAACCGAGGCCTCCTGGAGAGGCCCCAAGCACTCCCTGCGACCTGAGACCTCTAGAGCTGCATCTGCTGTCAGAGGATCTGTCTGGGTCCAAGCCTCTGTCAGAGCTGATGCAGCGACTCCAATGGCTGCTGGGGAATGTGCTCTGCGGCGTGTCATGACCATACTTGAGGAAGCGTACACCAGAGGGATCGGAAACAAAGGTGCCTTCTTGCACCCTGCTGCACAAACTGCTGCACTCTAGGCCTGGTTCTTATATAGGCCTCTCCCCAGCACTGGCTAAGAGGGTGCTTGACCCACCCTAGTCAAGGGCCACCTGAATCAAAGGCCCCAACTCCCTCTGGTCAGGGGCAACCAAGAGAGCTCGTCAGCTACTCCTAGCTAGAGCTTCTCCCAGGAGAAGTTAAGGCCTCCTGCAGTTGTCCCTGCCTAATTTCCCCTTTCCTGTTAACAGCAATCACCTTCTAGTTCCTCGGGGGTCCTCAGAAAGCCCCACAACTTCCAACAAGTTGCATGCCATGAACAAGTAGGAATTTTTCCCTTCTGCATACCTCCCCCCCAACTGGTGGATTATGCTGAAGAATCCAAAATTTAAGAAAAGCCACAGTTCCTTTATCTTGCCTCCCTCTCCACATCAGTGTCCAGCCATAATAGTTCATAAAACTCGCTGGCCTGATTCAGACAAGTGTTCCACCCTGTGCTGTGTTCTGCTTCTTACAGCACCAGAAGCAAATGTTTCCGAGGGGAGTGTGTGAGAAACTGTGGTATTCAATGAGATGAAACTTTGTTCTTGTCAGAAAATGTCTTTTGTTAGTTTCTATTATCTTTTGAGCTTGTCTGATGTAATTGTGGATATTCTTATTGTTTACTCTAAGTGTCTTGTCCTTTTTTGAGCTATTCTAACCTCCTGATACCTTGTGCCAGTCAATTTCACTAGTTGTGCATGAAATATTAAAATATTTCTATTAATTTAAAAGCGTTGCTTTTCAGTATACTTAATATTCATTACATGGTACTTGCATTATGTACGTAGGAGTGCCAGTTTCCCCTTCTCTGAAGCACTGCCAGTTTCAAAATTATCTTATGTTACTGTTTTATTAATTTTCTATATCAATGAAACAGTTCTGGTCACTTCAGTCTTTTTGTTTTTATTCCTAAATATCTCAGATTTCTGGGTACTCACTCAGAAACTGAAGAATGTGGAAAAAAAGAGATTCAAGAACAGAGTACTGTTTTTGCTTTTCCTAAATAGTCTTCTGGGGAAGCTGGCATATGTTGCATGTTACCTGTAAAAACTTGTTACACAGCATTCTGTGTACATTTGCACGCTAAAATACTTTTAAGGAGAGCTATCAGAGATGTAATGATTGCACTGTATATCCCTTGTTCTTATACTCTTCCCTTAACAACCTATTACTGCCATTTTGGTCTGACGCAATATAGGCTTTCTTACATTCCTGTGTTGTGTTAGCATTTATAGTAGATTTTTTTCCATAATGAGCAGCTGATTACAGTCATGTGTAACTAAACAGTACTGGTAATGAACTCTGGATAAACAAGAACCATCCAATTGTTGATATACCACTAGATAAAGATAATCCAAAGTCATACATTAAAATATCATTAGTATAAACCCTGTATTCCATCTCAACTTCTTCTACTATTTCTCTAGGCTATTCATTCTGTTGCTTGGCACCATGAAGGGAAACAGTTCATGTGCAGTCACTCTGATGGCAGCTTGACCCTCTGGAACCTGAAAAGTCCTAATAGACCATTCCAGACCACAATTCCACATGGTAATTTTGTTAATTAAAATGTATAACAAAGAAGCAATGCAATATTGCCTATGTTATTTGCTAATATCTATGTTTATTTCTTTTTTTCATTACTGTAGCCCTAATGAAGAGTACTTTTTGTATAAATTTTTTTAATCTGCAAAGTAGCTGCAAAATATTATCAAAATCAGCGATTTTCGTCAAACATGTTTTGTTTTCTATCTGTGTCATAATGCTGCTCTAAAGTCTTCTTTCATCCTTTACATCTTAGTAGTCTACTACTAATCTTTGATATCCTCGAACTACAGATTTTTCAAGCTTTTTTCTTATATATTTTGCACTTTTGTATTTTGTGCCAATATGTGTAGTTTTCACAAGTAGTGTACTTTGTACAGGGTAGGATGTTGCTTGTAATAGAGGTGGTACAAGACTTCCCAAGTCTCTGCAATAAAAAAATTTAAATGAACCATATTAAGAAATAGCTATTATCTTTTATGGCTCAGATTTTATAGGCCATTACTTCATATCAAGGTAGAAGACTATTAACTCTATTGTAAATCAGTGCATTAGAAAGTAGCCTGATTTGGGAGAGAGTGGAAATCTGTGCAGCCCAGAGAAGTTTTAACATTTTCTTAAATTTCCTAATTCCTTTTGTTTTATCACTTTTAGAGACATAGAATCATAACTTATGTTGGAAAGGACCTTCAGAGGTCATCTAGTTGAACTTGCGGCTCAAAACAGGCCTGATTAGATCAGGTTGCTCAGAGTGGTGTCTAGTTGAGTCTTGAATACCTCCAAGAACAGATATTCCACATCCTCTCTGAGCAACCTGTTCCAGCATTTAAACACCTTCATAGTATATTTTTTTTCCTAATTCTAACCAGAATTTCCCATATTCCAACTTGTGTCCTTTGTTTCTTGTTCTATCACTGTGCATCTCCAAGAAGAGTTTAGCTCAATCTTCTGTGTATCCTCCAGTCAGGTTGTTGTAGAAAGCAAGGTTAAGCCTTCCAAAACAATGAAAACATAATTGCTAATGTTCTGGTTTACAAATGATTCTTCTCTGACTGAAAGACAGTACTGAGCCATAACTAATCAAGAACCTGTGAATTTCAATTGTATATTTCATTTAATTTTATCACTGACCTGGTCACAGTCCAGAGCATATAATAACATTTTGTCAACAAAATTAATTGAGTCAATCTGAGAATGGCTTAGGAAAAAATTAAGAGGTACACAGTTGTTCAAATTCATTAATTATTAGTTGAGTGACATCCTGCCGGAAGTGTGGATGGTTTTTAGATGTCTTTGAAGTGTGGTCTATAGTCCTTTAGACATATGTGGCAGTAAAAGCTTAAAGCCCTTACAAATGTAATTTAGCCAAATTCATGTATTAGGGAATAGGTGTTAATACTCTATCATCTTCTATAGCTTTAAAGTTCCATTCTCTTGCTGGATATACAGTTGCTTCACTGTGTTTATTTTAGTTTGATAGTTCAGTTATAATGATGTTTTAATAAAGTTTTCATCCTCTTTCTTTCCTTAGGAAAAATTCAAAGAGATGGAAAAAAAACTGAATCTTGTAAACCAATTCTAAAAGTAGAGTACAAGACCTGTAAAAACAGGTATGTTTTCCTCCTCTGTACATGAAGTCTAGGTAAAACCCTTTAGACGGCCATGCTATGTGTAAAGTAGACCTACTCTGGCAAACTTGCATTTGCAGAGTGCTGCAGGACGTGCAAACGTATGACATATACTTCAGTTGTGGCCTCTAGCGCTGCTGTCTTCTAGTTACTGTCATATGGAGACACTCTGTCTTGACCATAGAATGGAAATACAAGAATAAAGAAGTCATCTAAGTCAAGTTTCTGGGTAGCCTATTAAATTTTTTTTCACAGTTTGTACTCTAAAATGATGTTTTAAATTCATTTTAGTTAAAACTTAAGCTGGTTTTTAAATGCAAAACTTAAGGTAAAATAAGATTATAGTGTAAATATTAATTAATAACTATTAAGCTTTTTTATACAATGTACTAAATAGTCTGAAATGAAATGTTTCTTTTTCTTGTGAGAATGGATGTAATGTTCCAAAATTATTTAAAAATTGAGTATGAGATTTTTAGGACTAATTGTATATAGTTTATGGTTCTCATAGATTATGCGCCCAACTTTCATGCACAGATCTCATCTGTCCTAGGTGGGGGGGAGGGCTTGGCCTCAGCCTCATGTGTAGCATGGTCATGTTCTTGTGATCCTTTGCTGTTGTTCCCCAACTTCCCTGTTGGCCTCACAAAAGTCCCTTCATAGGACTGAAGTTTTTGCCAAGTATGAGTGTGCAGTGAGCAGCACTGTATTGAGCTCAGCCACATACCTCTTCATCAACTCTCAGCACTTTAAATACCACTGAGCTTACATTGTTTTTCTTGAAAAGCCCTCTTCAAAGAGTGAAATGTTTAAGGAAGTTTGCCTGGGCCATTGCAGCCTGGGGAAGTTCACCAGAATGAAAGTAAAAAGATAGATAGACACAAAGTGGCATTCAGGAAAAGGACTTCTGCATTGTAGGCCTAAATCTGCTTTTGGTCAAAGTAAGGATGTCTTTCTGCAAGAAATTTTGAAAAGCTCAAATAAGTTTTCATTCTAAAAAGAAATCAGTTCTTTCAGCATCTGTGGGACAGACTTGTCTTGGAATGAATTGACTTTGGCGTTGAATAAGGTACCAGCTGTGTTTTAAATTTTTGCTGTGGTTACAGACTGTAAAAGTTTTCTCACCTATATGGATTTTCAAACACCTGATAAGTAATGATCTCACCTCACCACCTTTCTCTCAGGATATTTATAGATTTCTCAGCTGTATCTGTCTGACAGTTTTTATAGGGCTTGTAGGGACTTAATGTTTTGGAAACTTCATCTGTCTAATTTGGTTGAAATTAGCCTAAACCTTAAAAAAAAATGAGAGGGAGGGGATCAACATAAACACAGAACAAAGCTGTCATAAAGGATATGAAATTTGCAGCTGCATTAAAGCAGTCACTTTCATAATAGACCATACCTTAAAGAGAAGGAACTTCAATTTATCAACAGATGTTTTGAAAAGGACTGTATCCTTTCAACTGTGTAATTACTCAAGTTACATTCCTGAGTTAATAAAGTACTTTTACAATCTTTCTCTTTTACTTTTTGCAAAGCTATTTTTATTTAAAAGGTACTATTGCAATGCAAACTTTTAATTACCATCTTTTGATTTTTAATGCAGTGAACCATTTGTGATATTTTCTGGTGGACTGTCATATGACAAGGCTTGTAGAAGACCAAGTCTAACCATCATGCATGGGAAAGCAATTACAGTTCTTGAAATGGATCACCCTATAGTTGATTTTTTAACTCTTTGTGAAACCCCATATCCAAATGGTGAGTTCACTGAGCAAAACGCAGTTATAGAAAATGTAGATGAAGTGGTCTTCTCTCCGACCTTAATGTCTTAATTGTATTCAGTGAACTGGGCTCTTCCATTCTGATAGTTGTCTCCATCTCAAAAAAAAAAAAATCACTGAAATAACTGGAACCTGTTTGCATTCCTAACACTGGAAACAGGTAATGAGTGGACAATAAAGCCTGAAAAGATCTCCAGATATAAGCTTGAAACACATGAGCTAGTGTGAGGAAATATTGCTATTAATAAGATATGTGTGCTTATATTTCTGACACTTCTCATGACGCTGGAAATGTACAGATTGGTAAATTATTTTAGTTTAAACTATCACTTTTCTGCAAAATATTTGAATAGATTCTTTCTCATTAGCCTGAATTCAGCTCTTTGTTTAAGTGTTCTGCTGGATATTGTTGGACTGCTAAATTCTGAAATAAATTCACAGAAAACTCCAGAAAGCAAAGTAAGAAAAGCTGTAAGCCAAAAAGAAATTAAGTTTAACATTTTAAACCCTCAGGCAGAAAAGTAAAATAAGTCTTTTATATGTAGCTAAATCAAATGCATATTAAAAACACTTAGTAAAGATAAAGTGCCTATTTATTTCAATGTTATGCAATAAATTTAATTTTCTGTAGTCAAAGTTAGTGTTGGTTTTCATTTAATTATGGCAAATACAGTGATACTTTCCAATATTAAGGATTTATAGCCTCTCCCTCAGCTCACATGGTAATATTTACATTTTTGGTTTTAACCGGTGTTATTCACAGCCTGGTATAACAGAAAGCTATCAAATGATATGCATTCATAGCAGGCCTGAAAGGGAAGTAAATCAGTCAGTTTACTCAGCCTTTTGGCATCGGCTATCTGATGAGTGTAATGTGAGCCTGTACATGCTGGAATGGCTTGCTGCTCTTCAACTGATAGTCTTGATTTTATATTTACAATTTTTAAAATAGTATTTACATTATTAACATGGAGGTACCTTGTGCATGAAGAGGAGCATATACTTGTCTTTTCAATCTAAAAACATTTATCTATTATAAAAGAAAAAAGCATTAAGAACAACTAAATAATCTGCTAAAGAGAGTATGGGAGTAAGGAACATGACATTATCTGAATTGAACATAGCAGACTTATAGGAGTATTATAACAATTATGTAGCTTTGTAAAGCAGTTTAGGTAGTGTAAGCTTTTATTATGAAATGTATTTTCTGGGGGGAAAGTCATAAATAATTATGTAGAATAGGTTATAGATATCTTTCTCCAGTTATACTGTCTCTGTTGAACTCAAATGAATTGATCTGTATTTAAAAAGCAAAAATCAACTCTGTTAAATTTGATAGCACTATAATTTGAATGCCAGCATAAGATGAAACTTAGGTAAAAATGCTCCCTTACAAAAGAAAAGTGGCTGAAAGATCACAATCCACCACTTCAAGTGCAGCTTTGTACTTTAGTGGGACAAGGAGCAGTTCTCCTTTTCACACCCTCAGTCTGACACATGGGTGCTCCCCCCACCCCAGCCCCAGCTTTGTTTGCAACACAGTCTATCTTTTGGATCATCTGCTAACTCTCCAGAATACTTCTGTCATGTTGTTTCTTCGGTTTTCCCTTGCTATTGTTAAAATGAGGGTCTAGAGAACATTTTCCTTTGGAATTCCTTTGGAATTGAGGGCATTATGCATCGTCAGGTAGACACAACCAGCTGTTCACAGTCTGTTTTTGAAGAACAGTTGAACACAGAAAAGTATTACTACTGGAGAATGAAGATACGTTTTCTGTGTAGTAATTGGTTCAGTGATGCAATAATACCACAACTTCCACATATTCTATTTCTTTTCTTTCAGTTTGCCATTATGTTGGCATGCTATAACAGGCCACTAGAGTTCTGCCATGTACAGTGATCAGCTGTATGGCCCAAAAGTCATTTCTCTTCTCAGTTCCTATCTGGCCCTAATCAAATGCTTTCTAGTTTGCCGGTATGTCTAGTTATTGTAGGGTTTGTATCTCAGATAAAAGAGTGATATTCGTCCCTCTGTGAGTGTTTAGAGGTTATAAACCTGACTTGCTTATTTAAAATGACTAGTAGGAGAACTCCATGTTTTTTATACTTGATTCCTCACTTACAGAATTTCAAGAACCCTATGCTGTAGTTGTGCTTTTGGAAAAAGATCTCATTGTTGTTGACCTGACACAAAGCAAGTAAGTACGAAGTCTTATATGAAGTTAGCAGATAAAATCTGTCCAAATGTTATCATACAATGTCATTTTGCTATCCAAAGTTAGTCATTCTTTGTGATAATTCTATATGATTACCTCTACCTTAAGAGCTAAGGTTTTAATAGATAAGCACTTATGATAATATATTTTTTAAGCTTAGGAATAAATCTAAGCCTGTGGTCTCTTCAGCACAGCCCTCCAACATGCACATGCTGAATCATAACCTAAATTTGTGTTGGAAACCAGATTCAACAAGTACTTTTATGCATGTCTGACTTCACTAGACTCTGCAGGGACTACCACTTAAGTATTTAATCAAGCATGTTAATAAATAATGGCATTGATTTATAGTGACAGATCTATGGGATTCTTTCATAATCCAGTCGCTGTTTTAAATGACAAGTAATTCTTTCACTCTGGGATCAATATTATTATGAAAATGGAACTATACTTTATGTAATGCAGGATCCAATTCTTATTTTGTTATGCCTCCAACAGTAACAGTTATGTACATCCACATTCACACTGGTACAACTAAGAATAGATTTTTGCCCTTAACATCTTAAAACATTTTAACTGAATCATATTCTGATCTCACTCACTTTCAAGAATAATTCAAGTCAACTCAGCAGTATAAAATGGATGTAATCGAGATCAGAATCAGGCTTTCTGCATTTTTGAATTATGAATGGCACTGTGTAATCTGCTAGGAGTGAGGCCATCCTTTTGGTCAGACAGTCCAAAATGGTGCAAGTGAGAAATAAACTGAGATCGACTTCATCTGTTATTGCTATTGTTCATTGTAGAATCAGCAGTCTATCAACACAATAAGCAAAAATATTCAGTATAAAATCCACAACTGTATAGGTAATTCTTAGGTCATAACATAAATCATATGTGTGAGTATGATGCTTCTAGAAAATGTATAACCTCTGTATTTCTTAAATAAAATTTTGAGGTGTTGGGAAAAATTAGATCCTAATCCTCATTCACATGAGTAGTCCTATTAACCTTAGGAACTAGTCACGTGAGTGGGTATTTACATTACAAGAAGAGGATTCTTATCACAACACAAGAATTTTTGTATCCTTATTTGAATAACTACACATTATTATTGACATTAAGAACAATACCTATGTTTGAAAAACTAAGGGAAAATGACATTTATTAGTAATAGTTTTACTTAGATTATTTTATATACTTTAATATAAGAATATTTTTTCTTATATGCTTCAGTGTGTCACAGTGGTTCTAATAAATTGTCTTCCTTGACTAGTTTTCCAATCTTTGAAAATCCATATCCCATTGACATTCATGAGTCACCTGTTACCTGCACAGAGTATTTTGCCGACTGTCCTCCAGATTTGATTCCTGTACTCTATTCTGTAGGAGCAAAACATAAAAAGCAAGGATACAGCAATAAGGTAAACAAAAACAATGTTGTTTTAAATGAAGTGTAACTAGATGTACAACTTACGCTTTTGTAATACCTTGCTGATTTTTTTTTCATTGTGCTGCTTCTTTAATAATCACTTCCAAGTTGGTCCAACCAGCAGCTCAGAGGTTGAATATGACCTGCAGAGGTGCTTAAACGCACCTAGTGTTTTTCCTCAGAGGAAACAGCCAGTGGATGTTCAGGCAGCCTGTGCCCATCTAGTACCTCAGATGATACACAGCAAGAGCTTAGAACCAGGGCAGCTGCCACAGAGCCTATTTGAGAAGGGCAGAGGAGGCTGCAGGCAGTCTTCCTTCTGTGGTTGCTTATGGCCTGATATTTGTCCCTCTGAAACACCATCAGTTAAATACAACCGTTAACCACCATTATATAGGATTTAATGGCATGACTGCTGGAGTTATGCTGCTTCAGATTGAGTTAAAGGAATACCATCAGTATAAAACTCAAACTTGTCTGAATATGCTATCTCTACTAGAGAAAAAAGTAGCACTTTAAATCATTACAACAGAATGAAGTTAGCAGAAAAGCTTCAGTAGAAGTTGAGAGTTCACAGCATCTCTGTGAAATTTTTATTAAATGGGGATATTAATAATTATTTTACTGAGCTACTGAAGTCTTAATGAAATGATTTTAGAAATAATACCAGCTGCAGAAATAAAAAAAGGAAATACTATTATTTTATAGATTTCGAGCATTAATCTGGTATGTGTTTTGATTAGAACCAATCCATCATAAATAATTTAGAAAAAACTTCAGGTAAACAAATCAGAGTTATCATCATTTTTCTATTCTTATGAACAGAAGTATTCTTCTTGGAGCTGCATGGTTTTCCTTGAACTGAAAAACTGGACCCTGTGTATTTCTTTTGGATATTGATTGAGCAAAGCACTTAAGAAAATATTATTTTTTCTCTCACTTCAACCTGTCTGCTTATCTATCCTTGTTTTGTATGCATAGCTTCCCAAACTTTTCCCCACCTACCCGTATTCATTGTACACTCTTTTGTCCACTTGCTTTATTTGTGCACACACAAATATACCCTCTGAATGTAGCTTACCACTTACTTGCCGTCGACCCATTTCTGTGCTCCCACGCGTCCATTCCATATATTCACATATCCACTTTGTGCTCCTAATTTTTTTCCACCCACTTATACTCTGCACGCATCCTCACCCACTCTGCACATATGTCATCCTCCACATTTTGTTCTACCAGCCTCATCTGAGAAAGAGAAGGGGAGTCTTGCCATTAGTACACAAAAGACAGAGAAGGGATGATGATTTCATATATTCTGTGAAAGTCACAGAATCACAGAATGGTTGAGGTTGGAAGGGACCTCTGGAGATCATCTAGTCCAACCCCCCTGCTCAAGCAGGGTCACCTAGAGCACATTGCACAGGATCGCGTCCAGGTGGGTTTTGAATATCTCCAGAGAAGGAGAGTCCACAACCTCTCTGGGCAGCCTGTTCCAGTGCTCTGTCACCCTCACAGTGAAAAAGTTTTTTCTCATGTTCAGATGGAATTGTCTGTGTTTCAGTTTGTGCCTGTTGCCTCGCGTCCTGTCACTGGGCACCACTGAAAAGAGTCTGGTCCCATCCTCTTGACACCCTCCCTTCAGATACTTGTACACATTGATAAGATCTCCTCTCAGCCTTCTCTTCCCCAGGCTAAACAGGCCCAGCTCTCTCAGTCTTTCCTCATAAGAGAGATGTTCCAGTCCCCTAATCATCTTTGTAGCCCTTCGCTGGACTTGCTCCAGTAGTGCCACATCCCTCTTGTACTGGGGAGCCCAGAACTGGACACAGTACTCCAGATGCGGCCTCACCAGGGCTGAGTAGAGGGGGAGAATCACCTCCCTGGACCTGCTGGCAACACTCTTCCTGATGCAGCCCAGGATACCATTGGCCTTCTTGGCCACAAGGGCACATTGCTGCCTCATGGTCAACTTGGTGTCCACCAGCACTCCCAGGTCCTTCTCGGCAGAGCTGCTTTCCAGCAGGTCAACCCCCAACCTGTACTGGTGCCGGGGGTTATTCCTCCCCAGGTGCAGGACCCTGCACTTGCCTTTGTTGAACTTCAGGAGGTTCCTCTCCGCCCACCTCTCCAGCCTGTCCAGGTCTCTCTGAATGGCAGCACAGCCCTCTGGGGTATCCACCACTCCTCCCAGTTCTGTATCACCAGCAAACTTGCTGAGGGTGCACTCTGTCCCTTCATCCAGTTCATTGATGAATAAGTTGAAGTCGCATTTCCTCATCTTGTATCTCAGATATTATGCTTGGATACTTGTTTCCTAGTTTTCTGGGCAAGCATCTTCAGTAGTCCTCATGCTCAAAACTGATTCTCAGTCCTGTTCAGTGTCCTATACCAACTCCAAGAGTCAACCCGTGTGAAAAAAGTGGCAGGATTGTTTGCTATTCCTTCCTCTAGTTCCTTTTATGAATTATTGCAGTGTTAAAGCTGTAAGTATTTTACCTTCCCAAGTAGATGTGCAGAAATTTTTTAAAATATAGAACTTTAATAGATAATATAAAAATATTAGTAAGTTTTAAAAGCTTCTAATGCTACACATCTTTGCTCCTTTTTATGAGCTGTAGTGTTTTTTGAAGAAGAGGTTGTCAACTCTTGAGTTCAAAAATTAACCAATCAAGACCATCCAGATTAGTTCTGATCTCTGTATTCTTGTTCTTTGCTTAGGAGTGGCCAGTCAGTGGTGGAGCATGGAACCTCGGAGCACAGACATATCCTGAAATTATTATTACAGGGTGAGAATGAAACTGAAATTTTGTGCTTTTAAATGTTAGCATCTAGAGCTTTTGACTATGGACTACCTACAGGCGAGAGTTAAATCTTGACAGGGTGTCAAAGTTTACATATTCTGGCCTCTTTGATTGAGGTAGGTAGTTTTTATTCTTGGTGCAGAGTCACCACAGAAATTCCCATTTGCTGGAGAAAACAGGACTTTGTACTCAGGGGCAAACTATTGTGAGAATTACTGATTGAGGTCCCAGTGCTAGGGGACAAGTCTATAAACTTATGAAGGTGGGATCTTTGGAAAGGAGTATCCATTACAAGAGAAGTTTGTGGCCCTGAAGGGCACAGAGAATAGCATTAAAAAGGGGGCCAGTTGTTCTTCCACATCTTTGACCTCCTGGACTCAAGAATGGATTTGGAGTTCTTTTTGGAGTTCTTTTTAATACACCAGCATTAGTGATGATGTGGTGCACTGGGATGAATTTCACCTTGTATGTGAGAGACAGTCCCAAAGAAAAAAGACATAGAAAGTCTCAGGTCGCAGTGGCAGCCCCATGAACAATCCCTGCTGGGTTTTCAAGGCACCCCACTGTAAAACAGAAGCCTGTAAAACAACCACCTTACGTGATGGAGTCTATGTTTACATCCAGTCTCAGCCACACAGATGTTAGCAATACATTTGATAAATTGTTATAATCAATGATACTTAAAAGCTATTTTTAAAAGTAAGATTATGATATCGGCTGGAGTACTCGTAAGGGGAAGAAGAGATTATTCTCATCTTAAACAGAAATGTATCCTTTCTCCAATTCTACTCCAAGAATGATTTTCTACTAATAAAAAACACACAGTAAGGTTTTAAGAAAAATGAACTTAGCCTCTGTCTTTTCAAAATTAGATAGCATTTTTATAGTACAGAGACTTGATGCTGGCCCACTGCAAGGCCAAAGGTACTGTATCTTACACTTGCCATTAGTATGGCAACTATTTTCATCCTATTGCAATCTTAAAATTCATTGGGGGGTTAGTTCTTTATAGGAAATGCATCAAAAAACATTTTATTAAACTAAATAAATGAATAACAAAATATTTTCTTATACTTAATATGGATATCACTATATATTGTCAGTAAGGTATGAAGAGTTACCACACAAACAAAGTACAGTATTATATTTATCACTCACTGAAAGTATAAAATGGTTAGAGTTGCATCTTGTTTTAACACATTTAATTTTTGTGTGTTTTTTTTTAAGCCATGCAGATGGATCGGTAAAGTTTTGGGATGCTTCTGCCAGTAAGTGTCTGAAGTCCACTTTTATATAATATTAACAAGTCACATAAATATATGATATTTAACAATATGAGTAGTAATATCTGCGATGGTATAATTTGGAATAATGAGGTAAAATTAAGTGACTATTTGATTAAATTAGGGGGAAAAAAAACTGTTAGTGAGATATGTTAGGCTGAAATGAGTGAAAGTCAAGGAGAGTGATAAAAACTCCAGACATGATATATTGAAACCTGTGGTAAATAATTCCTAGGATGTTATTCTGTTATGTGTATAGAAAAATGGGCTGAATTAGATCTAATGTTCAGTTCTATTGCTCATGTCTCTTCTGTTCTGAGTACAATATATTCTTTTTACAGCTAAGTAAAAACAAAATATTGAAATACAATTATACATCCTAATACATGTCTAATTCATAATTTTTCCCTCAAATATCATGTGGTACATTATCCCTTTAAATCTATGTGTTTATTAAATTTGTGAATATTTGGGGAGGGGGACAGGGGGAGGGAAAGACCCAAATCTTTACTTGTCTAACCTTCAGTTCCAGGAAATAATTGGGAAGCGTTTCCATTCATTCTAGCAGGGAAACACTTCAGAAAATAGTTGTTTCATACATTCTGGCTATAACTATATATATCATAAAACAGAATTTTTCCTCTACAGAAAATACATAGAGTACTTATTAGTAAAATGTCTTTCTTAAAAATATACACATATATTGGTTGAAATCTAAAATGTTTTGATTCAAACAATATAACTGTGCCTCATAGAAGTTGCAGTAGAGATACCTCATATTCTATTTCCTCTGTGATCCTAGGATCTCTGAGGAGAATATCTCTTCCATGAGGTATCCCCACAGTATTCCCACTTCTTTAAGAAAAGCAAATGTGAAAGGAATAGCTCTCTGAAATATTAGGCATAGGGAGATTTAGTTTGATGCTAATGACCGGTCTATAATGGTGATAAAGAACACAGAGTATGAAATACTTATACTACCTGCTACTTCCATGTAGCACTACAGAATTATCATGAGTAATAGTACTACCAATTCCATCCAAATATGGGGAAGATATACAAGATTTTAACGTTGGCTAAACCTGATGAGTTTCTCAGGTAATTGTCTTTTTGCCTAATAGCAAATCCTTTCACTTATCAGGTTGGACAAGGAGAAAATGAGGATTTCCAAAGCCTTGTTGCATACAGGAATTTTTTATAGGCCTGCCAATTGAACATGATTAGAAATTAGCTGTTATGGTGAGTTAAGTTATGGTGAGCACCAAAAAGAAGAAAAGGGTTAAAAGACCTATTTTAGAAGCTATCAGTAATATAGAAAATGACTTGATAACATTTCCTTCTAAGTTTGTTCAAAAAATGGTATTGAGGTCCTAGGAGTTTATCTACAAAGACAAGAAGTTTTAAAGAGCTTTAATATAAAGAAAATGGAGGTAATGACTTTCATATAGAGAATTAGCATAAGGCATTAGACCTAGTCTTGTGCATATTTCATTACATATCTGTGCTCTCCTTGGCAGGATTGTGCAAATACAGGAATTAATGTTAATCTGAAACAAAACAGATTGTTGTAAGATTTGAAATCATTTAGCAAATATGCTTCATTGGAACCAATGTACTAGTGATTTTTTCTGTAAATACTGGCAGAAATGGGGAAAGGAAAAAACTTCTCATCAAGAATAAATACAGAATAACTAAACAGTATGTATATGCTGCAATACGAATTGGTTTTAGAGGTAAAAGCTTAGATGATTCTGAATATTCAAAGATCCCTTTAACAGAAATGGAACTTTCAGTGCATTTCTGAAGTCCTGGTCTTAATCCTGCTTCTCAAGATAATGTACTGCCTTACTGGTACAGTACTCGGTACTTACTAGTTACAAAGTTTTAATTTAAATTATTTTATTGGAGTTCAAATTTTGTTTGAGGATTCACAGCAAACATGATATCCTGCTGATATTTGAAAGCAGAAAGTACTTCACTAGTAGACATATTTTAATCAAGCAATTTTGTATGTCAAAGCACAGATCTGTGGGAGACAGGGCGTTGCTAAGCCATTGAAGCAGTTTTCCAAATTTATCTTTGCTCAAAAGCCATTGCTGTTTCTTGTTTGCTCCTGTGCAGATGGTGCATAGTAATTCCCAGAAGCATAAGGCATAGGGTCTCTCCTTGTCCGTACTGTGCCCTAAGATACTGTAATTCTTCCAGTCCCAGTATGCACAGACCCAAGGTGTCCGATTCTAAGTGCCAGCCTGGATTTGCCAGTGGGATTTAGTACATCCTGAGGACTCTTCCACCATCACAGAGGGCCAGAAGAATTATACATTCATTACAGAAGCCCTTGCTGTAACCTGTGAAGATTTAGTAGCATGCATATGCTAAGACTCCTAGAATATATCTGCACTGCAAAATTAAGATGTAATTATGCTGCGTTTTTAGTCTCATTACATACTTAAAACACCATTCTTCCATCTTTTTGTTGTTTGTTACACAAGCTAGCTTGACTGATATAGCACAATAACACTGACATATGCAACAGCTTTACCTTTATATATGTATACACCCTTACAGGTGCTGGGCCTGACTGCCTGTTGTTCTGACCTTATGCAGTCATTAATTAATGCCACTGATAAATTAATGCATAAAAAGGGTAAAACACAACAGGCAAGGATGTTAATAGTTTATACTCACTCCCCAGTGCTGTGAATGACTAAGGAGCAATCACACAGAGCAGCTGTAAAAGGTTTGTCAATAAAACAGAATGTGGTTAGTTATAATCCCTTAACCTCCAAAATTCACTGCAGTGATGTTCTAGTCTTCACCGAGGCTTCTGGATATTAAGGTCTGATATATAGGTACAGATGTAGATATATTTATTAGTCAGTAATTTATTAGTCAATTATTCAAAGCATTCTAGAACTCCTGTTCTTTCAGAAAGTCTTTGGGTTGCCTCAGCCTGCAGAATACTTTCCTATTTTTTCCCTTGAAATCCCGTACATCCATTTTCTCTCAAGACAATAACCTCAGACAAAAGAAATCTTATCTCATTAGAAAAATAGCTGCATGTATCACAGCTTCTCCTTAACACTGAGTATGAACGTAACTATGGACATATGATTGACACACTCCTTTGACATCCTGTCTCAGAAAGTATTAACAAATACTTCACAGGCAATTATCCATTTTGGAAATATTAAATGCATATCTAACCAGTATTGTGTACCAGAATATACTGTATAATACCCCTATTTTTTTTCCTGTAGGCCTTCATATGATTCTTTGTTATGCCACAACTGAAAAGATGATAGTTTCTGAGGAATTTTATAACTGATTTGTTTAATGTTAAACAGTATTTTTAAAATGTTTTAATATTTTGCAGTTACTCTACAGATGTTGTACAAGTTAAAAACATCAAAGGTGTTTGAAAAACAGAAATTAGGAGAAGGAAAAGCAACAGCTGAGATTGTGGAAGAAGACCCTTTTGCTGTTCAGATGATGTACTGGTGTCCTGAAAGCCGAATTTTCTGTGTGGCAGGAGTTTCTGCATATGTGGTTGTTTACAAGTTCAGCAAACATGAAGTAAATACAGAAATTGCAGTAAGTCCTTCAAAATTTTACTCTCTTATAATAGACCAGCATTTCTAATTCTGAGTGCCCTGCTGCCTCTGTGCTTATATACTTAAATATAACTTATATCAAACTATGTAAATATAGCTTTAGGAACATTCAATTTTAAACCTTTTAAGTGAGATCTTGATCCTACTGAAGTTGGTAACAAAAATCTAACTGAGGTTTTGGGAGCCAGCTCTCCACTTTTTTGCTTTAATGGTAATATATAGTATGGATTTCAGACATGATTTGCTTTTAAGACTTTATGATACTGTAAGTTTCTGCCATACTTACCAGCTCTAAAAATTCTGGGTGCTATATATTTTATCAGATAATATACATTGCATACATACATAATATTGCTCTTTTTAATTCAAGCATTTCATCTCTTTAGCTTATGTTCATAGTGTTTATAACACAAGGGAACTGCAAATTATCACTACCTTTAACAAAATAAAGAGTTGCTGGTTTTTTGGCTTACACTGACTTTGTTTCCTCAAAAGTGAACACTGTATGTAATGTCGAACTACTTATGCCTAAGCAGTTGAAACTGATAATTTCCTAAACATCTTGTTCCTTATTCCTGTTCAAATACTCCTTTTTCTAACTTCAGATCTTAAGCAGTCACTTGATTCGATGTAGAAGCAGACAGTTCATATTCTTTTAACTGCACTGCAGTCACCTTGTATTTACCATAGTAACACAGCAAGTCTGACTTAAATTTAAACTTTGTATTTCTGTTCTGCACAGGAGCAGCAACGATTGCTAATAGAGTGGCTAAACAGCATTCATAATATAAAGTATTCTTTCTTAAGTCTAAGATGTTTAACAAAAGACTGCTCTTAAGGATAAGACAATCTAAACATGAATGTCTCTCCTTCAGGCTTGCTATTAACTGGCTCTAGAGAATAGTTTGCACCTTTAGGCACTCTTGCCAGAAAGTCTTTCTCTGTGTCTGCCAGCTCTCAACAAACCCCAGTGGTTGAAACCAAACTTTCCCTTCCATTTTCCACCTCTCCAACAAAAATTCTTTTCCTTTTCACAATATTATAATGTCCTTTTGATATCTATGGCTCTAGCCTGGCAAAAACATTTGTGTCACTTTTGGGCTGTAATCATGTGCCAGTTGGCCAGGAGATTCATTACCCTTTCAGGAAAGTTTAAAAACTAATGAACAGTAATTTTGCCTTACTGACCAGCTGATCTGTAATGATATTATTACATCTGAGTGTCCTTATAGTATTCCATAGCAACAGCACATTATCTTTTATTACCTCTCTTTTATTTTCCTTGTTTTCCTGTCTCTTACTTTTTCAGCTGAATTGCAGCAGAACTTGTATTTTGTAAAATGTAATAGTATGTACAATTTAACAGTTTCTCAGATTTCATCTGTAGTTTGGAAGCATTTGTATAAGGAATTGTTCTGTGAAAAGTTGTTCTACTATTACCTAATATTGCTGACATAGTCAATGAGTTCCCCTGGATTTTGTGCATCCCTGTTCTACAGATGTGTCTCAGCTTTTGGTTTCAACATTTTCATTGCAAGCACTCAATCTTCACTCCTAATTGGTCCTGGTTTTGTTTTTGTTTTTTTTATAAGAAGTATTGGAGTCTCTGTTGGAATACCTTCCTGACTTAGTTTGTCTAGCTTTGTCTACACTGAGTCTGAGCTGGTCAGTCTCAGGATCTTTCTGCTGCCTGTAGTGAGCCCAAGTTCTAGCACTGAGTGTCCTCTCTTCTCTAGCAACCAGCCTAAACTCAGCTTGAGGTCAGTCTACAAATCCCTTGTGTCCGGCAGCAGGCAGCATTTTAAGAAGGAACCCATGTTAGTTTGTCTGCCTGACATCAGTCTTGTAACATCATTGCTATGGTGAATGAAAGCATGGAGGCTACACAGAGGTTTCTTCATGTGACGGGTTAAGTCCACCCTTGAGCACACCTTAAGATATGTGTTGGCTGTGGGATCTCCTGAACAGGAGAATTATTTTCATCATTCCATATCAGACTTTGAAGGCTAGTGATATGCATGAGACACAAATTCTGCTTCATATCCAGCCTTGGAGTCATTCCCATACAGTTATGTAAAAAGCCTTTTTTCCTTTTTGCCATCTGAATCCATTCCATCTGGTCTAGCAAAGAAAAATGTGTTAAACTTTCCCACTTTTATAAGAAAGAGGTGTCTAGTAAGCATGATCACTTTCTAAGGAAAGGAACTTCAAGTACTGTGGTAGTATCAGTCTTTCCTCAGTGTAGCTCCTCTTCCAAGCTCTTGAAAAGAACCAGAGAAAAAAGTTTGCATTAGTTTGAATGTCAAAAGAAGAATCAATGAACCTAGTGATGGGATGCTCCCAAAAGATCTTTGCAAAGTGTGTCAAATAAGCTGGTATGACAGGTCTGCATTCCTTTCAAGGCCCAGTCAGCCAGGACCAATGCTTAAAAAAAATATTCACAGTCATGTGATTAGTCTAAATTTTTCCTTCTGTCTGCAAGTGAGTGATAACTAGAACTTAACAAAATGAATTTTAGTAGAAAAAGAAATACACAAAGAAAAACAACCAAAAAAGAATGATGTCCTTCTAACATGGTAAACAGAAGAAACATATTCTTCAATAGTTACTTCAGTCAAGCATGAAGATTAAACAACATTATAAATTGTTTCATTCAGGCAGCAATTACTTCCAAGAGATTAGAACACAGTATTTTGCTCATTAGTCTTTGAAGGCAAAGGCCTTTGAAGGCAAAGGTTTCTTAGTTGTTTTAGGCAAAAAATATCCATAGTTTTTGCAGTGGAGAAAGCAAAAGTGAAATTTTGGGACAGGGCACTTTCGCTTTTAATTGAATAGAATCACTTCTTTCTGAAACCTTATGTGTTTTAACACAGCACTTGATTTTAGGAATAGGAGAGTGTTCAGTACTGATCTTTATCTCCTGATTTCATAAAACCTAGCTATTTTCCTAATGCTGCCATCTTCATCTTGGTATAGATGATGTCTCAGAGAGAGATCACTAACTGAGAAGAACTTTGCAGTGTCTATATCTCTAATTGCTTCTGATCAGATGACCATTTCAGGAAACCGGCACTGAAATTACTATTCAGATAGTATTCCCAAGACCTTACCACTTTGAGGGCTGTACCTTATTTCTTATTCTTTTCAAAACAGCAATCTCCTTGGATGATTCATAAGATAGAAAAAATTACCCAACATTTATTGTGATTTTTTGAGATCATTAGTCATACAGATTTGAGCCTGTTTCTCTTTCCCTAACCAGAGAGCCCAGAATGAATGTGAAAGATAACTGGTTCGGACTTTGCTTTCTAGAATCTGCCAAACTTATTTGCCATCTAAAGAATATGGAATTTTATGGGCTGTTATCTCTGTGTGATTTCCTGACCCTTACCTATGGGCAAATGAAGTCCCTTGGTCAGTACTATCAACATTGTCAGGTTTTTGCATATTGGCTAAAATCTATCTGATAGAGACTTTGGTGTACTAGCAGTACGGAGGTGCAGTTGATAATTCTTTTAGTTATTTTGCTTAGGAAAAGAATGTTGGACAATAGGCAGAAAATTTCAGGATATTAATCCTTAGTGATGCCTTCTTATACTGAAATAATGTCTATTTTAGGGTGAATGATTATTTTCTCTTTTCATACAAAATGTTAGAAATTTGTATTTATATTCTTTCCTTTCACCTACAATAAAAGGCTTGGATGAAAGTAGGACCTGAAAGAATATGCTTACATACCCATCACCAGTGTAGGACAGATGACTAGTTCATATCTGCTTATGCTGTTAGGCTGCATAAGTAAGAAGTGACAGGTTTTTTTGCCTGCAAATAATGAAGATAAAGGTGTTTTTATTTTTAGAAAGAAAGACTTACTGATATTTATTTGAAAGTAATAGAATTTTCAGTAGCTTTCTTTATTAAATTATAACTTAGCTTTTTATTTATTTAAGTCATTAGAGGTACGGCTTCAGTACGAAGTAGAAGATATCATTACTCCTGAACCGGAAATAATTCCTCCATTTCCTGATGCCTCCTCCCAGCTTCCTTCTTTAAAGAACCTATCAGGCAGTACCAACACTGTAGCATGTGAAGGAGTGATGAAGGACAGTATCCCATGTCTTAGGTAAGACTATGCCATTGTTCAAAGACTTATCTTTCTAAAAAGTATTTGTACCAATTGTATTAATGACCTCATTAACTATCAAGAAAAGGAGATTGATCATATGTACACGGCACAAAATGAGAAGAAACCAGAATACAAAGCTAACAAAAGAGTTAAGAAAAAATACTTAACAAGGGATAATAAAAAGGCTGGAAGTAAGGACTGAAAAGATCAAGTGAGATTCAACCTGAAGTTTTAGTACAATGGGAAAAATTATAGTAAATAAAACTTGAAGGACAATTAATCAACTGCTATACTAAAGGTTCAGCTGTAATTTTCCAGTATGATGTAGGAGTAAATCTCCTTCTCACACCCACATTTTGAATGGAATATATGTGCTACAGAATAGTTCAAGAAACTTCTGAGGAACATAATTGTTTTTTGAGTTCACAAAAAGATTTCCATAAAGCCATCGTTTGCAAAGCTTTCCCTCCTTGTTTAATTAATATAACACTTAAATCTTTCTTTGTGAAAAAACATGTATGCGTTTTATGGGGAGTGGGGGAGGGAAACTGCTATAGTCATGAAACAATCTTGAAAATATACAGTTATGAAACAGTTTCACTGCGTGGAAGTGTGTACGTATTTTAAATCTTTAGAAAGTACCAAATTGTTGTTTGCTATAGTACACATTGACAGTATTTGGAGTAGTTTAGTATGTTCTTACTAAAAAGGCAGATAAATCATGGGTTTGAATAGTTTCAAAACAGAGTTCCATACAAGATTCTGTAAACTGTAATTTCACAGCAATTATAGTGCACTGCTGATAACAATTATTGCTCTCATTTTAGTGAATTCACTATTATTTTAGTCTAATTATTATTAAATATTTTAATGCTTCAGTTATTTCAAAAGCAGTTTAAGTGAACATTGCCTAATTTTGCAGACACTTCAGTCTGTTGTGCTCCTGAAAATAGTGTCTTAGCATTTAAAAGCAATATTGTGACATTGTTCATGCATAATTGACAGTATTTACTTGGCATCCTGTTAATCTGTCCACCTCATTCAGTAAGGCAGCTGAATCTCAGACCTAATTTTAGTCATGAATATAAACCATTAAAGTTAATAGAAGAGGCAGTGAGAAGTTATTAAAAAAATCCCAAATTGAAAACTTTTTTTTTTTGCCATTGAAATTGATAAGAACACAGTAGTTGATTTCAGTGGAATAAGATTTTTCTGCAGGGAAATGTTTGGGTGGATAGGGAGAGAGGGTCTTTATCTTGAACATAGAATGGTTCTTGTGAACTGGTAGAGGTTCTGCTGGTTAGTGTTTAGATGTTTGCTTAACTCACTATATAATCTCACATTAAACTGGCAGACTGACTTGTGTCCAATTTTGCATAAAGTAAGGATATAATTATTTTGTTAGAGAGGTGATTTTTTTAAAATCAAAATAATGATACTACTACAACTGCTGGCATACTCCTTCTTGCATTGATTTAAAAGTATATTGTGCACTTTCACATCCCTTTCTATAGGGAAAGAGATACAAATACCCCCATTCTTTCCCCAAACCCTAATCAGGCACTCTTTCCTTTTCTGTCCAAAGACTTCTGTTCTAAGCAGAAGTATGATGATAACATGAAAGTAGTGTTGGAGATGCAGAAAATCCACTAAACACCCGGATGCTGGTATTGAGTTTATATGCAAGTCATACAGGTGGGCAGCAGTACAGAATCTAAGATATAGTGATAGTAATGTAATGCTGCAGCCACCTACACTTGAAAGGTGGTTGCACAACTTGAACTATAATATATTATGCATAAAATTTTGTATACAGACTATTTTTGCATTTCTTTTCATAGTTGCTTCTCAACCTCATTACAGCGAATGGGTGGCACTGTGCACCACGTAATTTTTGCTCGTCATTACCAGAAGTCAGTGTCTGAAGGTATTTGTCTTTGCAGACAGGTACTAGGAGGCTAGTGATTGAATGTACTGAAGTAATGAAAGCTTAGCATTTTTCTTTAATCAAAAGTAAATGTTATCAAGAGAGGTGTGAAAAAAATAATTCTTGCTTATTTCAGAAGTTCTTATAATAAATATGCTGTTGAAATAGCATAGGAAACTGATGTATTTGTTATTATCCAGATAAAACATTTTTGGCATAAATACTATCATCAAAAAATTATACCCAGAAGGTAAGTCTTTGTTCCCAGACTTTTGTTATCTTCTCAAAATTAGGTCAATTGTGGGTTTTGACAGATGTCTCCGAAGTGATAAAAGTCTGTGATTATCTCATGAAGAAAACTAAGAAAACAAAGTTGACAGCAAGCAAATTCAGCATAATGAGAACAAGTCAAGGAAAACACTGAAATATCTATATTCCTTCTGTACATACTCCTGCAGTGTGCTTCAGGCTCATAGCTGGTATAAACACTTCAAGAAAAGCAGACCAAAAAAAAAAGATGAAGAAGAAAGAAATAACATCAGTATTCAAGCAAGAGGATTTCTAAAACCAGGGAAATGCTCAAACATCCATAAAGGGGAAAGTGTTACAGGAACATAGGAATGACAAACTCAACCAAATCTGAAACTCATGTACTCCAGTCTAATGATCTTTCACCTACCACAACTTATTCTACGTTTGGAGAATATCCCTGTGAAATAACATCCAGCTTCCTACAGAAAATCCTCAGACTTGCAGTAAAAAGTATAGAGAGAAAGGTGTTTGCCCAGATAACAACAATTTGGAAAAAAATTTAAAGGACTTTGAGTTCTCTAAATTTTTCAGTGTGCTATTAAAGACCCATTGGAAAAGTAATAACAACATAGTAAAAACATATTTTAGATGTTCAGAATTAATTCTGTAGTCATTGTCAGCCTCATGATACTTTGTTTAAGGGGAAAAGGGATAAACATTACCTTGTCTCAGACGTTTGATGGAATTCAGCATAACAGCATGCTTCGCTCTGGTGTTCCCTCACATCTTCCGTTGGGAAATATGCATGGAAATTATGTCTGCTCAGCTGAAAAGGCAACTGGACTTGAGTTTTGCTTTCCTGGACCTCATTTATCTGTTTTATATCCTGTATAACATTTTAAGGGCAGGAGCAGATAACAGAAAAGTAGAAATGGAGTGCAAGATGGGACCACTGCCACTAGCATGCCCCTTAATAGCTTATCCACAGCCCCAAAAGTGGGAAGGACACATTACAGAAGACATTCTGGTGGACTATTTTGTATTCAGCTTCCTTCTGCTTGCTGTGATTTTTTTTTTTATTTGAAAGGAGTTATTTGCAGCTCTTGTTTCTAGCTTCCCCAGCTCTCAAAAGGACCCCTCTCAGCAGCATGGGTGCAGAAATGTTCTCCCCTTTGTTCTCACCAATACTCCTCAGTAATCCAGGGCTTCATTAAGCTCATGGAAAGCATCACTTCAGAACTGCTGTCTTATGAACAAATGGAAAGACCAAGGCTTTATTGCCAGCAGACAGATAAGAAAGTGCAAAACTGAGCAGAGCTTTGCTGTTTATAGGAAACAAATATACATAGCTATTGCTGACGTGCACTTTGTATACTTCTGCAGTCAGAATGGGAAAAAGGTAGGAGAAGATCAGGATCATGGAAGGTGGGAGCAGATGGTTATGTCTTGGAGCTCCAGGTGAAGGTCTTGCTCCTCCTACTGAAACATCGCATGCATTCTGCTATGATCCCAGCAGGCAACATTTTCAGGAGACTATAGGACACAGTTTGAATTTTCTAATTGGACTAATAAATACACTCTGATGGGGCTGTGGAGTTTGAGGAGGCTACAGGACCTAATAAAATTGTAAATGATTGTGAGATAGTCATCGCATGTCTAACAGTAAATCCTTCAGCTCTTTCAGCACTTGCACTAGCTCCTGTTTCTACTGCTTCCTCTCTTAAGGCTTGACAAAACTGCGTACTAGTTCTTACAAGGTATCTTATGCAACCACACTACACCATGTGCTTGTTTTGGTTTGGTGAACCTGCACTTCACAAAGTCTTATCTTACTCCTGCCAGTGCCACTTTTTGGTTCCCATGATTTCTGTGGTATGCAGTAGCTCTAGTACGTTGTTGTATCTGTTGCAGGTTGGCATCAGCCATGAGTGACAAGATTCCTTATGAGATAAAATGGAAGTGGTTATTTTTTTCTTTCTAGCTAGGCAGATAAGATACCATTCATCTCCATTATTTAAATGTTGTGATCAGGCCCTCTTCCCATTTGGATCAAGACTGGTGCTGCTGAGTCCTTTCTGTTTGCTTTTATGACTGCAGGAGCCCTGAGTGGGGAGAGGAATAGTAATCCAGACCCATTGCCTGGAGGTTTGTTCTCACAGCTGGTCCTGGATGATAAGGAAGAGAAGGGAGGGAAAAAGCTTCTGCCTTTTTTTCTGTGCTGTGACCTCTTTCCTAAGACAGGATATGAGTCAAGTGACTGATTTTTCTTTAAGATAAATGCATATGTAAGATCTGAGTAATACTGCAGAAAAAAAGGAATAGAATAGTGTATCAATCCACAGTTAATGAAATCCATTTAGAAAGATAGATGAAGAATACTTTTCTCATTAAAGAGTAAATAAGGGAAAGATTTGGAAAGGTTAATGAGCCCTCTACAGTAAAAATATAAGCAGTACAGTGAGAACTGTATGACTGAAGTGATTAAACAATTCCAAGACAGTGCGGGGATGTGTTTTGAAAAAAACACTTATCAAATATATCACAAAAATCATATAATAATATATCATTAAGAAAATAGCCGTTATGCTTTAAGTACTTCTCCAAAAGTGCCTTCAAGTGTTTTTACTGCTAACACTTGAGCTTGACATTTTCTCTCTTTGTGTCATAAGGTACATCCCTGTCCAGTCTTTCCCTATGCCATGCACTGGCCATGAAAGCATGAGGTATATTGTGCAGTCCTCTGTTCTGCGTAACTCCTGTCTGAACTAGAACACTATTTGCTTTGTGAATTGTCAGTTGTGCCACTTGGGTTGTTTAGTTCAGAATTTATGCCATTTTGTCCTTCTATGGTTATTTTTTTACTTTATTTTACTTCAATTTTCTGCTTCCATCTTCACGTTTTCAAGAGTGATAGACAAATTTGTTTGATTTTCTTTTGACCACAAGGGCCCCGCTCTGTTGTTTTGCACAGTGGTCTCTTTCGTATACAGACAGTTTTTGTAGCTCTGTTATTGCATGGGATCCTGAAGAAAAACTTTGGCCCTATATCCCTTCCTGTTTCAAGTAGAAACTGTCTCTGCCCTCTTTGTTGGATCCAGCAGAAGGATCTTGCACTTCCCCCACGTTATTGTAAATGTTCAGACCTTTCATTTCTCATCCTTGATGTTTCCTGGTAGTCCTGCCATTGCCAGAGCTATATTGGTATTTTTTGTGCCACAGTCTTATACAGCCGTCTTCAAGACTGCAGTCCGAAGAAAGGAAAATCTGGCGTATTCCACTCACAAGCGGCACATCCAGCCATCTTGGCAACACAGTGGCATATCTTCCATCCTCGATGGCCCTTTTGAACTCTGACTGGAACACAGCAGTCAGGGCTACAGAAGAAGGAAGTCATATTCTCCAATATCTTTGGCTATATAGCCTCCTTTTGATACTCTAATGTCACATGGCATCCTACAACTGAACTCATGGTCAGTCCTAGGCATCTTTGTGCGTTTAGCTGAACTTTTTCTTTCTAGCTCGCTTCCTACTGAAGTGTGTGCCAAGGTCCATTCAGATCCATCTGAGTTTGGTGAGGAGAATTGTTTCAGCCCTCAATATTCTAGTCAAGATTTCTTGAAGAGCTTTTTTTTTTCTTTGCAGAGCTTTTTCATTCCTTTCTATGTATTTTTGCACTGTTGCAATTCTGATCAGTGATGCTGTGATTCAGCTTGCTTGATTTCATTGGCAAGCATCTACATCCTGCTGCTCTGCTACAGGACAGATGAGAAAATATTATCAGAAGTCTTCTGAGAAAGTTGAATCTCTCTATTTTCTTCTCATCTCTTACTTCATGATTTGTAGGCCACCAAGAAGTGCCTCATGTTACCAGGAGTTTGAGCAGATGGGTATGATTGAAAATTGGACTTAAATTTCAATGTCCCTGTACATGAAGGTGGCTAATTGCTACATTTTCATTGTTTAGTAATTCATTATGCCTATTGGAGATTAGTTACTGAATACGTTGAACCCAGATCTGTTTGCTGTAAACAGAATTCGTGGTGATGGGTGATGCAAGATCAACAGATCTGCTCTTCTGATACACCCAGCTTTGCAGGATGGAGTCCATAATGGTGCCCTGGTGATTTGAGCAAGGAGAAGAATGGAATTCTGCTGAATTGTTTTTTGAAAAGTGCTCACACTGCCAAAACCAGCTTTATTTCAGAGCAAGAAAGTTGCAACAATATAGTAATGTCCGGTTTCAAAGTTTTAGAATAAAGTACTTTAAGTTTTCCTTTTAAGTTGATTATTCATGCTGATTTTTAATTGTACATTATATACTGCAAGAAAATGTTATGAAAAAGGAAAATCAAAGCAAAGTGATTACACAAAAAATATTTTTTTTCACCCAAAGTGTTCAGCTCACCTACACCTTCTCCAGAGTTTCTCTTGTAGTGAATGCTGAAGTTTTCAGATTTGTTCTTACAGCAGAAATGAAAATCAAAACCTGGAATTCCTCAATATACCTGTTCTAATTGCAATGCATAGTCTCAACGTACCAGTACATTCACAATATGCTACAAATGCTAGTACTACTCCGAGCTTATTAAGGGATAACTACTTCACTAGTATTTCCTCAAGGGAAGCAGCTGTTAGTCATTGCCCAGTCTGTTTGTTCTAACTTTGTACCTTTTTCTTCTTAGTGTTAAGTCTCGACCTGTGCGAATGCCTCCTGGATACCAAGCAGATCTTGTTATTCAGTTGGTGTGGGTGGATGGCGAGCCTCCACAACAGATTACCAGTCTTGCTGTAAACTCTGCTTACGGACTGTAAGTAACTCAAAATTAAGGTGTATTGATTTATTCTTTATTGCACCAAATCATGTATTTTCCAGTTATGCTTCAAAGTTCTCTGCAGACCCTTAAAGTCAGAGTGAAAAAATCAAAATGTGCTATTACCCACATTCTTGGGGAAAAATTGCTTCAACAGGTAACTTGTGAAGATTGTAATATGAAATATTAAACTGTCCTTCTTGCCAATATTTTTACTGTCCCTGGTTAAAAGACTGAATCTTTGCAGAACATTTTGTCCATCCTTTCAGACAAAATCTGATTACCTTTCAGATCTATAATTTTCAAAGATATTTTGAAAGGATCACCAAGATTAAATACATTTCATAGAAATTAGTGATGTGATTAAGCACTAAATGTCATTTATCATGACCTCATATATATAACTGAGAAATTCTCTTGTGATAGCAACATTTTTGTGTGCTAATCCCCATACATGTATTGAAATTGTATATTTTCGCAAAAGAACCAGAGACCTGAAATTGAAAATTGAATAAGGAACGTTTGAATGCTAAATTCTGTATGAAAATGCAGATAGGTGTGTCTGTGAATATATTTTTGCTCAGGCTCAATTTAGTTGCTAATTTTTGATGTTTTCTCCCATTGAGAGTCACCCAGATACATTAAACTGATTTTTGAGGGAGAAGGTGTTACTTCAGTCAAAAACATAAGACTCCGTGGATATTCAGTGCCTGACCCCCACTGATTTTCAGTAGATCGCTTGACTCTGTTCAGACACTTTGGAAATTTTAAGCAGAGACTTTACATTTGTGCAAAAATATTGTGGGATGGGGATTGTTTTGTATTGGGTTTTTGTCCTGAATTTCCAGACAGTTTCCTGTTCATGGAGTCTAGAAGTTTCTTTTGTTTTACCATACCAAGATGCATTTGTCACTTGTGAAAATTGTGCTTTTTTGCCTAATTTACTCCCTTACAGGTCTCAGGCCTTAAGCCAGTATCTGACTTCTGTCTCTCACAATGCTTTCCTAAACATACCTGATTCAATCAAGTGTTTTAAATTGCTTTCTTTCTTAGCAACAGTAATAGTTTACAGGACAGCTGCCTTAAAACCAAGTTTACTAAGTACATGAGTGTTTCAGAAATAAAGATGTGAGATGATAAAAAAGCCTCAAAACCTAAAGCTAGCATTCCTACAAAGCTTACCCCCCCCCACAAAAAAATATTTCTTTGAATTTCTTCTGCAGAGTCCCTTCCCTCTTCCTCTCAATTGTCTCTCTCAGCTTTTTCCTCAGGCCTATGCTGAGAAGTTATAACCCTTCTTTTCATCAGAATTTTTTTGGATGCTTTAGTTTTCTCCTGATATCTAGCCTCACAATCTGGCAAAATAACTGTATTACTTCAGCATAAAGCTTGAGGATATGTCATTTTTGTCATGCTAGTTGTGATGTTGTTTATTTGGGTCTTTTTTCCCCTTTCTATTTTTTTCCTATAATAGCTAGCTTAACTAGGAGGAAGGAATAGGGTAGTGAGCAAGTGTGTCCTGGAGTATCTGCTTTCAGTACTCTTAATTTTGATTTCTGTAACTGTGTATTACAAGTAATAGGAACTTGGTGTCCTTGATGTTACTGCTGCCATGAAAAAGGACTAAACCAAGATATGCAAAAAATTTATCCCAGCAAAGACAAACCAACAGAAGCATTGTGAAATTTTATCTGTTTTAGTTTATTTTGTTTATTTTTAATCGTGGCAATCTACAAATTAAACATATTAACACGTGTTTTATTTCTGTTCCAATGAATCCTCAAATTCTACTTTCATAACTTATTAAAGTTACAAAATTCTTCAATTGCATTTGAAGATCTGCAAGGTTAAATGCAAATACTAAATATGACTCAAAATAGATTTTGTTGGAGTGAGGGCAGTTTCTGACAATTTATTACCCGCTCATGTGCTCCATATATGCAGCAATCTAAATATTAATTGTCGAGAAATGTCTGATGAGGATTTTATGACATTTCTATGAAAGACGAAAAGTTTCCTTACAGAACAGAATTTCTCTTAGCAACTAATTCCATTTGCCACTCAAAGTTGAGAAATTTATTCTGCTTATTTTGTCTTTGATTATATAAAGATTTGAGGCGTTAGAAATTTATCTTAAGGCTTGTTAACAGTAATCTCTGCCTAAATTTTTTCTTCTCTTCCCTCAGAAGCATTATTAACATAAATGAGCAATTTTTGATTTTCTCCTTAGAGTAATTAAGTTTTCAGATATGATAGGAAATGTTGTGTCCATGCTTGTGTGTGAACTTAGAGAAGTTTTGAAAATTGCTAACCACAAAGTGATGATCCATTTTGTGGATTTGGTGATTTGCTGACCACAGAGTGACTGATCACTAGCTTTTGTGGGTTTTGTTTGTTTGTGTTTTCTAAAATTAATAAATCTCGGGTTAATCATTTTCAAGATGCAGATGACTATCAGTTTTTTTGACAAAAGTCTTAATAGATGAGATTGGTACGTGTCATTTTTATTGCCTTGTATTTCCTTTTTTGCACCTACCTGGTCTTTTATGAACACAGGAATTGCTGTCAAAGTTTACACAAGTAATCCTTTTATTGCAATATCCTTTATCTGACAATGCCTATTAACAAATGCTTTAAAGGAAAGTGCAAGAATGCCAGTAACAAATAGTGAAATAATTTATTTCTTTTCCTTATCAGTCAGTTTCTGCTGTGAAACATGAAGACTTATGTAAAACTTTGTACAAAATGGTCTTCTGGCAATATGACTGGTAGTGTTCCTTCTTCTCCCAAGGAAACTTTATAAAAAATCTTTTGTTCTTCTGTTAAGTGAAATGTTTGTTAGTAATTTCTGAAACAGATATAACTCTAAGTACACAGACTATGGAGTTTATTCTCCAGTGCACCTTATGACCTTCTCAAATAAGCACAAAATATTGCCAAATAAAAGTGTATTTTGTACCCACTTTGAGCGGGAGTATATTCCTACTTAGGCAACAGATCAGTGAAGAATCAATGAGGGGAAAAAATACCATGCTCGTAGTACATCCATAGATGCTGTACTAAATGCACTGTTAAGTCTAGGTTAGAAAACATGATGTAGTCACAACCGGTAGAATTTGAACCACTGTTGTACATGGTACCTTAATTCGCCAGATGGACAAATATGAAGAATCTACCTTATTTTCATCCTTTACCTTTTCTATTTGCTGTATGGAACCCTCTTTTGCATGATGGAAGCAGAGGGAGAAAATGTCCAGCAAAGGAACATGTTTCATCTGTCACAGTTCCCCTTCCTCCATCTCTTTAATTCTCTTCATACTGCTTTTCTACATACAAATTAATGCGTCTCCTTAAACATATTTTGAAGCTATATCGAGAAGAGTCACATGGAGGTGAGTGCACAGCTCAGTTTTAGTGTGAACTGAGTGCCCAAATATCTTTCAGTCCTTTGAACTGACAACCTTCATCAATTTTCACATAAAATCATGGAACTTGATCAGGAATGATTCCTAATCTGATTGACCGTGGTTTGGGATTCTGAGTTTCCTGGTGGCTGTACCTCTGATCCTTTCTATCTGGAAATTAAAGCTGTAGTCTGACAGAAAAGGAAAGACTTGCATAGAATAATTATCAGTTCCTACTTAAATGGAGTCTCCATCAATGCAGTGCCAGGAGTTTGGCACATGGATTCTTTGGATAGCCATAAAGTTCTCTGTGAATTTATTTGCCATTATTTAAATTACACAGAAATAAATCAATTTTGTTTGTCTATTTTAATACTAAATCTTAAATAGGCTCAACGTATTACTGAGAGTATGAAGCAGAGATATTATCTGCTGAGATAGAGGGGGGTTTGTATGCTATGGTTAACTTCAGGTTTTTTCCTAGTTCCTACATAGAGACATGGTTAGTGTCTTTCTTTTTTGTTCCTTTTCCCTTTTTTATTCTTCTTCCTTAGCTAGATCCATGCTTTGTCTCCCCCCAACCTCTATCCCTTCCAAGCTGTGAAAAAAACATGGATAGAAAGCCTCTTTTGTGGGAGAGGAGAAAGTGCTGCTGGTCCAGCACAACTTCTTCCCCCTTTCTGAAATTGGTGTCAGCAGGAAATTGGTAGAATGCAATAGAGCAGAAGCAGGGGCCAAATACTTTTAAAGGGAATGACTAGACAGCAAAGGAAAGAAATGATCCCACCTCTTTTTCCTTATACTGAGATTGCATTCCAGATCTTAGGTAATCTCATAGTAGTTGAGAGATCTTTCCCATGTTTCAAACCACCATCAAAATGCTGGCTGTGGAAATGTTTCAGAGGGCTACAGACTGATTTAGCAGAAATCTGTGGTGTAGCTGAACTGGTGGACTTGGAAAGAAGTTTTATAAATATCCTTCAGATTTGGGTATCTCCACAACACAGCTTAACATATTCCATTTATCATTTATATTTAGCTAAATGTTTTTATTTATGCGTTTATTTATATTTATATATTAATCTATGTTTGTATTTTATATTTATGTATAACTACTTGTTAAGATTTATGTTCAGATCTGTAGTCTTAATTTACATTATTACAGTATTTAAAGCATTATTAGAATGATACTGTTCAGTAAAGCAACATTTAGATATTATTGCAATATATGTAGCACAGAATGTTAATTAAAGTGGACAGTCTGCTTTTTGGAATGTCAGTTATTCTGTTTCAGGATACAAGCTTACAAATTCAGAATGATAAAACTATAAAAATTATAAAAACCAAGCTTTGAGAAGAGTTTCTTTAGAAAGCTTTTTTGCACAATGAAGAATAATTATTGTTTGCACCATTTAATTCCATATTATTAATACCTTTGAGGAACATTTCTGTTCTCAGAGTGGCATTTGGAAACTGCAATGGTTTGGCTGTAGTGGACTTTATGCAGAAGACAGTACTGCTGAGCATGGGAACCCTTGACCTATATGGATCAAGTGATCCTTACCAGCGCCAACCCCGTTCTCCTCGCAAAAGCAAGCAGTTTGCTGCAGGTAGGAGATAAAATATGATGGTTATGAGCCTGACATGTTCTTTGTTTTTTTGCCTGTGGCTTCTTATAGTGCTTTTGAAATGCATGACTATCTGCCAGCCAGTGGAATTTCTGTAACTTGATGAAAGAAATCTGACATGCTTTTGGTACTGACTTTCTCAAAAACAGAATGTTTTACGAAGTTTATTCTTTTGGGATGGAGGTCAGCAAGTAATCCCCTTAGCTGAGTCTCTAAGAAATTGTAAGAAGTATAGCAGTGAATTGTTGCTCTGACAGTCACCTGTCTTGTATGCAATTTTCTTCCAAGTTTCACAAAGTTCAGACCAATAGGTAAGACTTCAATTTAAACTTAATTGTATCTTCTGCCAATAGCTATTGATTGGTATTTGAACAAACAGGTGTGTTCAAAGGATAACATAATGCCTGAGAGACATGCTATTTAAGTAGCAAAAGCAGCTCAAATTAGCCATTTTGTTAGTGAAGTAAAACTCGATATAAACTTATTAAATCCAGCTGTACCACTTTTAAAATATGATGCTAAGAGGAACATATTTGTATCTTCATAGCTATTATTGTGCACTGCATGTTAGAAGTATCAGTCCATCAGCACTCATAAATTTTGGCATAAATTTTTATTAATCTTAAAAAAAAATGACTTGTGTGAGAAAAAGAGTCAGAAGGTCTTAAATGTTTCAAGTCTTTTTTGCTCTATGTATTTCATAGTAACATAATTGAGTCAGACATAACTGTGAAATGTTATTCATATACTTCTGAGGTTTTAAAATTAGATTTAAAAATGTGTTTGAAAATATTCAGTGTTTTCAATCTATCCATAAAATTATAAAAGCAGCAGATTATAGTGGTTTTATGACATCAGCATTTTCATCAGCAGACCCTACACTAAGTCATCTAATACTGTTTCTCCATAGAGTCAATGGAAACTTTTTTCATTGGAAATAAGATTGTACTCTGAAAAAAAGTAAAACCTAGAGAATAAAATGCAATTCTTCAGGTTTACTTCTGTTCCTGAAAGACCATTTATCTCACTTTATAGACATTTAATCATGGCAAGGTTAGTTCTCCTCTGTGCCAAGTGTTAACATGTAAATTTGGCAGAGCTGAGGAGAGAAGAGACAAGCAGCTTTAAGCCACCTTTAGCTTCTCTGTCTGGGCCGGCCAGACTCGTGGCAGCTCCCAGCATAACTTGAGCAGCCACAGGCAGTGTGCTGCCGAGCCCTGTACAAAAGGTGGAGGGTGACTGATGTAGAAATAGCTGTATCAGCACTGCACCACACAGGATTGCTCTCTGTCAGAGAGATTCTTGACCAGTCCTTTAAGGCAGCATTCCAGCTATGCAGTGCTGATAGACTGGAGCCCATTGGCAATAAAGGACTATTAAGAATACCAATTTTGAGATCGCTATAGAAATTATGCATCTGAAGTAAACCTCAGCTGCTTTCTCACCATCCATCCCATATCCTTTATTTTTTTGATTATTTTTCTTGTTATATCTTCTGATCTGAAGGTAAGCATCTGCTGAAATTTCTTCACCTTGGCTGTTCTAGATGCTGGTTATGATATCACTTCCTTTCACTTTAGACTGTTTTTTCTCTCTTTCCTCTGCCTGCTGCTGATGCTGGTGTACTGGCATGTTCCAAAGACAACTTTTGCATGCGTGGCCTGTCTAACTTTTATCCAGATTTAACGAAACGGATCCGTACTTCCTATCAGAGTAAGTTCTATAAAGGTTAGGCAAATAGCTTTATCACAATCAGAATATGCCTGACTTAAACCCATGTGTTTGTGCTTTGTAATGTGTTTTTTAAACACATTCAGCATGCATGCAAATTTATTATGTTTTGTAATGTCAACTGTGCTTCATTTCGACAATTTTCTATATTATACAGCTATTTCAGATCTGTTTTCTTCTTATGCCCATTGATTCACTTGAGGCAGACTGGGCCTTAGAAATGATTTTTCAATAATGTTAAGTTATTGATGACAGTATCTTGCATTGTTTTTGTATTTATTTCAGCATTCATCTACTAATATGAAGCATTTCTTGTTTTGCAATGGCACTGCCTGGTTGTAGTTACAAATTAATTCTTCCCTATTTTCAGAAGAGCAATGTGGTTTAAACGAGTAGGCATTGGACTGGGTGCTGTGAAATTTTAAATTTTAGTCTTGACTATTTGGCTTTAGGGAACCATCCCATGGCTCTGATCTTTAACGGAGAATGTAAAGTGGATAAAAAAATGCATCAGAGAGTTATGAAAACTAATGTTTTTAATATTTTGAATTTTTAAGTTATAGAGTGATGTGAAATTTAAATATTAGTATTCATCACTGCAGAATGTGATGAACAAAGCTATAATTAATTTTGCTAAAATAACTGTTTAACAGATGAGCTCTATGTATCTTATTTAACTGCAATGCTTATATGTAATTAGGTCTCCAGGATGCCTCCTATTTATCTCTTTTTAAAGTAATTTTCCTAGAACAATTGGATAGGCAGTTTTAAATTAAATACTCAGTGTAGGCAAGATAGAACGGGGTGGTGGTTGTTTCATCCTTTTCCATAAATATGGAGTCATATATCTATTAAAATACAATTGTACACTCACACTAGCAATTCTATTTCCTTTCTGTAGATTGATTGCTCAGCAACTGATTTCTATTATTTTATTTCATAGTACTTAATAAAAGATGGGCTATTTATTTAAAAGACTAGGCCAGTTATACATTTAGCAGTTGTGCAAAACATTGGTTTATAATGTCTTAAACTTTATTAATCAGGTCTTGCTAGTTTTATTTCAAGTCTGTAAGAGAGAACCTGAAGGACTATGTAGTCATAGGTTTGGGGGGTGTTTTCCCCCAAAGTAAAGTTAATAAATTCTAAGACCAGGAAAGACCAACATGATCATCCAAAATGACAAACAAAGACCACTGAGTTTTTTGCAGCTACAAATGCAGTATCTGGTTTCTACCTTTAATTCCAAAATCAGGGAAGTCCCCAGAATCTTTCTGGAGATGTCATAACTGAAGTATATGAGTTTGACTCTTTTGCAGGGTCATTAGCAGCTTCATCCTTTTCCTCGGAAATTCTTTTGTTGTTGCTTTTGCCAGTCAGTACTTATACAGGTGTATGTACTGCACAAATATAATAATAACAGTCCCTGACCCAAAATTACTTATGATATAATAGACATACCAGACAATAAGACAAAGAACAGGGCAAAAATATTCCATAATAGAATGTAAAATAACTTAGCTAGTAAGCGGTAATTATGTCAAATCTCCATTTGCTAAATCATTCTCAAGTTGTGCTTTGCTGTATATCTTATATGGCAGATCAGTTTTAAAGGGGGGATTGAGGATGGATTTACAGACTTTGATTAGGAGTTTATCTCCTCTTATAAGGGATGGTGATGGGAAAAGAAAAATAATTTTTTTTTGAAATTGTGCGGTTGAAGTTGGTATTATCAAGGCAAAAACAGGAATCAATTGTGATAACATAAGCATGAGGTCTGAAATATTGAGGATTATTTTAATAAAAATGGAACTTAATGGAAAAACATATTGGAAGTTGATTCAATTAGAGTAATGAACCAAGAAGATAATCTTGCCAGGATCAACCCGAGAGAATCAGACTTACAGTCATAAAAGCCAAAGAATATGTTATCAATGAGCAAGATACTTAGAGTTTCATGAGTCATATTTTGGAGGTGGCTGCAGCAAAAAAAGAAGATAGTTTTGTATCCAACCTGAATCTGAGAGTCAAAGTGTGATGTTCCAAGGAGGAAACCAGTGTTACGGATTTAAGTATAAGGGAAGACAATGGTTCTGTTTACTGTGATAAGATAATGAAGAGTGAGAAGGTTTCTGCAGGAAGAACTGGAGTTCATCTTCGCCATGATAAGTTCATGTCTGGACACTTGTGAGTAAATTTGAGAAGGACAGGAATACCACTCTAACTTTGATGAAAGGAATCCAAATTAGAGATTTGTGTTTGTGAATTATTAGGCTAACAAAGATATTTACCACACTGTTCGTAGGTGAGAATCTGTTCAAATACTGGGATAGAGAGATAAGGGAAGGGCTGAGGCTTCAGTCTCAGATGTCTTGCAACTGAAGGAGAGAAAAAAACATCAAACAGGAATTAGAAGCAATATCTCAGAGACAATAGGTTTTCCAAAGGAAAGACATGATCAGCAATGTCAAGGGCATCTGATATACAAAGCACAAGAGTGGAATAATTGTCCTGAAATTTGGCTAATAAATCTGTAGAGAGCTTGATAAGAGCAATATATACATGTGTAAACCAGATTGGAAAGTGTCTAGAATGGAATTAGACATTAGCATTCAGACAACACATTCTGTGGTTTGGGAGATGGAAGTGGGAAGGGAGAAGCAAGAAGGAGGAAAGAAAATTGAAGGAGAAATGGACTCAACTCTGGCCATAAAATGAGAGAGAGTGAAATGTCTATTTGAGGACCATTAGATCCTATCAGGGAAAGTAACCTGAGAGTAAGAGGCTAAAATGAAGGGTAAGTGGAAAACCAGAGGTAGCTTTCTGCTGTTGTTGACCCATTCTATTTGCTGTAACAACAGCTGGCAGCCATCTTCCTTTGTAGCAAGACTATGTGCCAAGCCAAATAAACTCTTTCTGAAGTAATGCAGAATTTTTTTTTTTCAATTGAAATCAAGTTGTATATGTTATTAGTTAGCAGTAGATAACATATACTGAAATATTAAAACAAGTACATTTACCGCATTTAGAGAGCGTATTGGCAGCAGAAGATAAAAATAGCAACTTGCAAAAGAAAGTCATACTATCTGTTGACAAAACAAGAAAATGATTAGTCTTTATGAAGCATCCAAAAAGTTAGCAAGTTAAGAGAGTGTTGATCCATTGGAAACTAATTTTCAGAATCCAGACTTTTCACTGAGGAGTCTTCATTCCTCCTTCATGTCCATGGGACATGTCTTTAAAACTGCCTCATATGCAATATTTTCACATTGCATGATTTTCATATGTTTATAATCTGTTCAAATCAAAGCCAGTTTCATTCTAATGTCAATGGGTATATCTTCTCCCAAGTGGTTGTTTTTGTGGTTGCGCAAATTGGGCCTACAGAATTTCAAAATGAAAATTGAAAGTATTTTTCTAATGTAACTTCAGTAGCTGTTGTAGTCTCTCAAAGAGTCAAAGAAAACTGAGCTGCATGGAAATACTTACATATGAGGAATTATTAAAAAGATTCCTCAAAAAAGAAATGACTGTAGAAAATAAGCATTAGTACAAAGAAGGTAGATTGAGAGCTTGCTTTCTTAACTCAAAAGGGAAACAAAAGACAAAATTTACTGAAATCCAAGGTGGCACATCAAAAGTTGACAAAAGGTATGTTTATTTCTTTCAGTGAATTATTTGATTGCACAAGTATTGTCACAGAGCATCTTTGGGGCTCATAATTTAGTAAGATTAAAGAAGACTTCAGATATTTGGATGGATGATGAGAGGAACTGGTTATAATAATAATGATAATTTAATTGAAAGATTTATGGCAGTGGAAATTCTGCAAGTGTCAGTGCGTAAGCAAATCTAAGTATCTAAGACAATGCCTTTGTGCAGGGCAGATTGAACCACTTTTGCTTAATGTGGGGATTTATTGCACTTTTTTTAAAGAGTCTGTTGCTGGTGACCATTAGAGATGATAGTGGCTTGACAAGTCTAGGTTAGTAGAGAAGTTCAAATATTCACTATTTTAAAATATCATACCATGAAATGTATGTTTACAGTAGTAAGTTGTAAAACTGTTGTCAAACATAAAGAGCTTGTGGTATTCACACTGTGGTTGCTCCTGGTTTTTCAGAACAGAGGTGTGATTTGGTGCATTTCCTACATAGTTCACAGCAGCATAATTTACATTGAGTGGTAATATTGTTTCAACGTGCTCACAAAAAAGAAATTATATTTAGAAGCAAAATCTGACCTGGGATTTGACATTAGAACTGTCATCAATACTAACTCTACACAATACAGAAAATGTTTATTAATCACAACATTGCAAATGTAGTATTACAATTTTAATAACTTAATACAGTTTGGGAAAGAAACAAAATTTAGTATTTCTTTTATTTATCCAAATCCTCTGAAGCTATACATTTGTGTCAAATTCCCCCTGTGTCTCACAGAAAGCTTTGCAACAAAAGATCAAGTATGTCCCAAATCTGTAGATTGAAATGATACACGCAGAATCCCTAGAATCAGGTAGAAATCAGATTTGCAGTAAGAAAGCTGCATGTAGAGATGTTCCCAAAATGATTGCAGTGCCTGAATTTTGTCATAACTCCCAAAGAGACTGCACTCAGAACTGATTGGAATATAAAACTCTCTCAAAGATTCTAAGTTGAATCAAAGAACGATTCAAAGAAATTTTTCAAAATGAGAAAAAAGTGTCTTTGGTTTTTGACATTAATATCCAGATTGTGATCTTTTATGATGTAGAAGTCAGGAGCAAATGTGCCCTTACTACTTACTTAACAGGCCACATCTGTACTGCTGTTTTGCCAAAGTTCTCTCACAATTGTCCCCATATTTTAGAGCAGTTTGAAATTACACTGCAATAAAAATGTCAGCACCTACATCAAGGTCCCACTGCTTTTAGTACAAAGAGACCAGCACTGGTGACTGAGAGGTACCAGAAAATATTTTTTAACAAAGAGTCTAGACAGATTTTAGAGGCTAGGGTCTCAGAGGTGGACAGTCTAGAAGCCATAGAAGTTAAAACATATGTCACATTTCAAGAGGTATGGTGCCAGATTAAAGCACATTGAGAAGTCCTAACAGGATATTTGATTTCAAGGGCACCTCAACTTAGACTCTGTGTGTGTGTGTATAGACACACAATCAGTATTGCAGTATGCGCATCTGTCTGTGGGCTGACATTCACTAGGCTACTCAAACAGCCCATGGTAAAGGAGAACTCAATCTCAGGTTTCCCCTCCTTCGCATGCCAAAGGGCATGTTTAATCACGTACATGCAATCTATACCAAAGGTATATCTTTGGTCACAGACACAAGCCCATGCTTTTCAAGTAGTGTAAACTAAGATTACATTACTTGTCATCTTCCATGGTAGACTGCTATGAATGAACTCCTTGCACACATTAATAAATAATATATAAAGTGTCTTGCCCCCAAATACTGTTTGTTATATTCAGGCAGCATTATCATTGTGTCTGCTCTTTAAAATGAGCTATCTTGTGTGAATTCATACAAAAGATCCAAATACTATATAGTAGAAGTAGTTTTTGTATTTACTTTCTTCTTTCATCAGAACTGTCTTTTTCTTCTGTTTTATGGTTTCCTTCCTGCATTCTGCAGCAGTCAGAAGCATACAGAATTGTTTCCGCATCAGTTTGACAGGGATTTGATTCATATCACAGGCATTTAAATTTTAAGCTGCATTTACTTGTTTTCACTCATTAGGTACAGTTGGTCTTTGTCTACCCAGAGGCATTCAGAAAACAAATCTGAATTAATCACACCTCCGAATTAAGAAGTGTGATTTTTAACCAGATCTAAATTTCTGTAGTGGCAGTCTGATAACTGCAGTTATTCTGAAATAGGTATCTCCCTATCTTTCACACCATTCCTTTCTCCAAATTGACCAAATATAGAATGCCACCAACCACGAAAGTTGAAGCATGCCCTGTTAAATTGTAACTTAACTTTTTAACTCCATTTTTTCAGGCCTGACTGAACTCAGTGACAGTCCAGTTTCCCTGGAGCTAGAGCGTTGCAAGTCTCCCACTTCAGGTAAAGGTGACTGGCATCTCTTCCTGCAGTCTGTATAAGCAATTCATGTCATGCATCACTGTGTTTCATTAATCCCTAAGAAGTGAAGTGCACAGTCACAGTTCCAAAAGGAAGAATTCTTTGGTGAAGTGCTTGTTGTGTAGCAGAATATAACACTAAGTCTGCACATTAAAGGAAAGTTAAATGTATATCGTGCATCTTCAGGTGAAGAGTATGAATATATTTGAATTGACAGCATCTTACAGGTGTATTCCTGAATTTCAAATGGATTCAGGATTTTTCTTAGGGACTTATTTCCCTGTTTTCTAAAAAGGCTTTTTGACTTTTTTTCTAATAAGGAGCCCCTATAGTTACATATATGTATTATACATATGTGCACATACAGAAATTTTTTGATAAAGAACAAAATAGAGGGAAAATTTTAACCATGAGAACCCACCAGTGCCTAAGTGCTATAATTTGCAATAGACACGTAACCTCAAATAAAAATATTAGCTGATCAACCACTATGACCCTGCAGTGAAATCTTAGCCTTTTAAAAAGTTGTAAATGCTTCCCATTTTACCCAAAGTCCTTCAGAAGGTGGAGTTGAGCACTTTCCTAGAGACTTTTTCTGAAAGTACCTAGTCTGCATTGATCTCTTTAATGTGAGTTCACTGTCTTAAAGATCATTGCTTAGAGCTGTTTTCTAGTAGCTGATTTTTGAATGTGGTGGGAAATAAGCAGGTGTAGCTGTAATACATTCATTTTGCTTGTGGTGTGCATATCACACTTCCTTTCCTTGTACTTTGGTAAGTATTGATAGATACTTTTCCTTTTTTTCTTAGTTATGGTAACATAAATTCCCATAAATATGACATTCAAATCCTCTGTTATTATTTCAGATATTTTATTTGTTTTTAAAGAGATGCATTCATGTTGAAGGTAGTCCAGCAATTAGTAACTTACAAAAGCTGAAACTAATAGAAGCATTTTCATGACCCATCGAGGACTAAAACAAAAATAGCTGTTCTGAAAAATATATGTATTTCCTTATAGTATTTGCAACCCAGATTTTGCAGACATGAGAATATCAAAGTGAAATGGACTATAACAATATTGTTGTAACACTAGGAGTTCAAACTCATCCTTTAAGTCGCAGAAAATCATGAGTTGGGCTTTAAAACAAAACATTTGATAACTCGATGTAATTGGACTATTTATTGTGCGTGTCACTGGGGTTCATCTTTTCATTCTTTTCTCCAGAAACAGGCTACAGACTTCCTCTTTTTACTGAAAGCTAAGAGTTTACTGACTTAGCATTATTGTATATGTAGTTTTGTAATGATGAGTGAAGCCTATAGTATCTGACCTTTTCTGGAGTTAATTACAATTTTTCAATCTGCTACTGTTCAAAAATATCTATTTTAGATAAATGTAAGTTAATTTGCTCCAGAATTTGTTCTGCTTTTATATTTTTGGAGAACATTTGGCAGGGAAGATTTGACAAATGTATAAATGTTTCCTTTTTTAGCCCTTCCATGTTGTTTTCCAAGCTATATTTGGATCTTTAAAATGTGAAATCAGGTGAAGTTTTACTGGCAGTAACTGTTATTAAGATTAACTGTAGTTCACAATAGAAGTTACTTTTATGTGATTGATATTAATTATTCTTAAAAAGGTAATGCAATTGTCAAAACCGAAATAATTCATCTTTGGCATACCCGCTCTAATATTAGGCAAAATCCAGACTAAACTTTTGGAGTAACCAATCTCAAAATTGTGATCACCAAAAGCTTGGGACTGAAACTACCTTATGCTCACAGCTCACACAACCTCACAGCTACAACAGTCTTTGTACTGGCTACCATTTCTCCCTCATGGGAATAAAACTGGTTGATCTGCATAGTTATAGATTCACTGGCCAGAATCCTTCCATTTCCAGTCTTGGTTTTGATCTTTTTAATGCTCATGGCACACAAGGATTCATAATGGAATTGCATTCCGCTCTCTAGATTCCCATGATGCCTGTGTTTGTAAAAACAGCCACCATATATCTCTGCTGAAGATAGGCCAAGACTTTTTCCTTCAGAAATATAGCTGAAACGGAAAAAAACTTAGCTGCTGAGTCAAGTGATACAAACTTCTGCCCAAGGGCTACATTATCAACTGATGGCGTTGCAAAGAGGGAAAGAACAGATTTTAACTTGCTGTGATTCATTATGATTGCCAGACCACATCAACACCAAGTCTTCACTGGCAGTGAAGCTCATGCCAGTTGCCGGACCTGAGTATGTGCAGTGCATACATAGAGAGCAAACTGCTGGAGGACACCATACTCTTGATGGCCAACTGGTGAGCAACTTCCTTGGCTCCATCAGAAGGGAAACTATTTTGAACACACTTTTGGTGTGTTCAAGTGCATGCTTCAAGACTCCAATGTTTTAACTTCTGACTATGGATCTGCAAAACCAGGCCTAGGTCAGCTCAGTAATTCAGCCTTGTTGTTTCTCTTTCTATTTTTTCCCAAATCAAAGTTAGTCATTTGAGTTCTGTCACTGATCTCTCTCTTGTGGAGCCTAGTACTGTGAGTGTTGGAGCACTGAGCAAAAGATGCAGTGCTGAAGAATGCTCCTTATTTTACATGCCGGACTGTTTTCCAGTTCCAATACAAATCCAACTTCTTCTATTATGCAATATTTTAAACTTGTTTCGCAACAAGACTGTCTTTTCAGGTGCCCCTCGTGTACTATTTAGAAAGGCATGGCTTTGCAAACAATAAAAGTGAAAAATCAGATTCCCAATCTGAACAACTTTCAGACTATCACATGAAATTAAACTGTCTAATGAAAGCATCTCTGAAATTCACAACATCACACAGCAGGTAACAGTAGACGAAGAAATTTCAAACTTGCACTTTAAGAATGGTAGGCAGAAGACAGGAGTGATCTTTTTTGACCACTGGTATCTTCTTTCAATTGAATTATCCTTTAAATGCTGCGGTACTGGCTTTTCAATAGGAGGACAAGAAATTAATAAAACCATTTGGAAGAGTCTATTTACTTTTGAATATCTGAGTGGTGGCAGTTTCCTCCATAAATAAAATGCATCCTACATATGGTGATATATATGGAATAACACTGGTAAGAATTGCAGAATGAAAATACTTAACACTTCCCTTTTCTAAATTGTACTTTATGAGAACAGTGATGCAGTATGGCATGCCATAAAATGGCCTTTGATTGGATTAAAAAGATATATCAGATCATATAAAGAAAAGTTGAGATCCACATTTTTCAATACCATCAGAATACCTTACTTTTACTCATGGATGCCATAATCTTTGAATTAAGAACGTCATTTTGCTTGTAGTTTGTGATTTGAGGTTCAAAAATAAAGGCTTTGTACTACATTCACTCCTCGATGGGAGCTGTAGTGCTCAGTAGCTCTTAAAAAAATGTATAAGCTCTGAGGTCTTGTAGGCCCTCAAAATGTAAATGGTGCCACATGCAGATGCAGGAGTTAATTCCCATATAATGTATTACAAAATCCAGTAAGCTTTACTTTTATTTTTATCATCTCACTGCAGAAGATGTATTCAGGGGTTTGGGGGAATATAGGTTTTCTGTTCCTTGATTCTTTGGTCATATATATACAGCTTCATATTGAAGCATGTAGTTGAGAACACACTGTGAGCACAAAGCATGCATTTTTGAGATAATTATTTCCCTTCATTGTTAGATTTTCTATAAGATGCAAAGGACATTTTAGATTTCTTTCAAAGGCCAGTAGGAAAGAATTTCATTAGTTTGTAATTAGGAGAGTGAATTCTCAAATGTGCATTTTAAAATGAAAGTGCTGGTATTTTTTCTTGAGGAATCACCTTGCTGTTGGGTACCCGTATCCGAAATGCGTTTAAGACAATAGATTAGAGAAAGCAATGTATAGACTTTTACAGTGGATTTCCTTGAGCTTCTGAGCAGATTCTTAATGAAATAGTTTCTAGTTCTTATGCTTATTGTGATTTCCAAATGCTACTATCTTGATTCATTCCACTGGATAAATTAGCTAGGATTGGGCCCATGCAAAGCTACTGTTTTCTCACATGAAATGTTTTTAAATAGCTTTTTTACAAGAAGAATTTTATGAAGTCTATAAGAGTCATTCTTTTTTAACTCTTGAGTAACTGCAAAATAGCTGAAGAGATTTCATTCTGTATATTAAATTCTTCTGGTGGAAAGCAAGCAAGAAAGTAAGTTTTCAAATGAGTTTCAAAACATTTTGCGTATGTGAAAACATAGAATTAGAATATGATTTATTTTGAAACTTGGTTATTGATAACACTGCCAGCATAATCATTTCTACTTGTTTATATCGAATTTAAAAGAATGTTTACTAGTCAGAAGGCTAATTAATCATAAAAGAGAGGTTAGCACCTGCATGGAGAGCGCAGGAGGTATTTTATCACTTTTTCTGGCCTGTGAGGGGTTTTCTGATCAAATGAATTAATGTGTTTAATATCTTGAGCAAGGATGTGTGTGTCAAGGAGCAGTGAGGGCAGACTGCTCCCTAAGGGATGGGGAGCCATGAGGCGAGCGCGATGCCATGCCAGCTGGGCAGGGCCTCCCCAGCCAGGGCTCCACACTGCAGCACCCAAGCCAGGGAGCAGGGCAAGCCCGGGCATGGTAGCCAAGGTTCAATACAGCCCTGCAATGGCCCATGAGGACGGGGATGGGCCAAGGCCAGGCTGGGACATTGGCCCAGAGGTCCTGATTGGCGGGGCCTGTGGCCAGGCAGGGGCAGAGCTGCGGCAGGGCTCAAGACCAGCTGTGCTGTGGTGTATCTTGGGTAGGGGCCAAATGGGAAACTTAAAAGCAGGTCCCATGGGAAGGGGGCAGTCCCCAGCTGTGCTGTCCCTACGTTGGCCCTGAGCCCCAGTAGCCAGACCTGCAGGACTTTGCAGTGTACATGAAGAGGCCCTGATTGTCCAACTGGGTATTTAAATATTAGGCTCTTAAATCCATGTTTTAGCAGCTGAATATGGGGCCTGGTATTCCAAAGTGTTACAGAGCCAGAAGCTGTCTAATAGTAAAACAGCCATATGAAGTCACCTTTCTTTGAATAATATTAAATTCTCTGAGCACACTCCTTTTTTACCAGCTGGAAGAAGCACACCACCAAATGCCATAGCTGCAAGCACACTTTTGTGTGTTGGTTATGCCTTGGCATTTTCATTGAAGGGCTAACAGGAACCATAAGGTTCCCAGATAGGATGTTATCCAGTCAGGAGATCTGGGTTCTCATCTTAGCTAGTGGCCAGACCATACGTACTAGCTCTCTGTGAGTCTCTTTCTTATCCCATCTTTGGATATCTTGACTGTTCAGGCATTAAGCTCTGCTGGGTAGGGACTTTTTTGCTATGTGTTTGTACAGTGCCTTGCACTGTGGCATCGCAATTTCTGCTGGCTGCCTCAAGTATGAACACAAACAAGTAATGATGATAAATGATTCTGCTATCCTCTTGTGCCTTTATATTCTACTTCATTATTAAATTAAATTGATTTTCAAAAGCTCTTTCCTAGCAAGATGGGCTTCCTAATCATGATCCTCCTTTATAATAAATGTAGAGCTAGTAAGATATGCATGATTTAGATATTAAAAATAGGTTACATAGCATTATCTACTTCCTGATCAGTTTAATATTAAACGTTAGTTATACATATAAAAGTATTATGCACAGTTTTAATCAGTTAAAACATGAAAGCAATCAGCTCCATCTTTTGTTTCTACCCTCAGAGCTCTGGTTTATTGACAGTTGTCCATGCTCTTCTAATATGGTCTTAGTACAATCATGTCCTACAACAAGAATTTCCAAATTTGGTGTTGGAGATAGTGGTTGCAGCAACTCCTGGCTTCCTCAGCTGTACTTCCTTCATTTCCCAATGCCATGCTTCTCTGTCCTTTATCCTCCTACTCCCTATATTCCCTACTACACCTCCCTCTAAAGAAAAACCCCAAGTTTATGCACCTGTTTCTCTCAATTTTTTTTCCAGATTGGGATGCCCATACTGTCCCTGTACCTGTAGTCCAACTCATGAGCTTTATACCCTTTTCCCTTTCTTTCCCAACCTCAGTCACTTCAGCCTCCTGAGACAGTGTTAGTTGATTGCAACCTTCAGTATTGTACACCTGGAGCCAATGGAGCTCCCAGATATTGGCTATCTAGGATCTTTGAGAGGAATCAGAAAGTGCTTACTTTGCGTCTCCACTAAGAGCCTGCACACAAATAGTTGGGAACTATTTCTGCAATCTTCCAGTTCAGACATATCACCATGGTGTGTATGCTACAATTTGGTAACAGCTGTGGCATAAAACCTAAGACATGTAATCCTGGTGCTACAGAAATACCTGTAACATAGAATTAGAAGATGTTAAACTAGCACTTTACAAAGCTTGAAACCTCTATGATGAAAGCACTAATAAGGCTCCTTAGTGTCAAATGTAGCTAGGTTTTACAGTTCTGAAATGTTCTAATCCTAGCCTGAAAGTGTATGACATCTGCGCAGAAAAATTGAGTGTTTTTAAAAGACCCTTCTGAAAATCAAGTCACCCTTAGTATGAATGCCTAAAATGGATGTAGGAGCCTAACATTTGTTATCCTGCTTAGGTGATTTCCATTTATTAGTGTTAGTGATGCATATTTTGACTTTAGGTTGCTCTGAGGAGATCTCCTGACCTTATCCTAAAACACCCAGTTATAGTGACAGCTGTAAAAGAGTTACTAAGAGAACTGTGCTGTTTCTTCTGATACTAAAACCTGGCTCAAGAGCATGAAGGGCTCCCCTACTCATCCCCCCCAAAAAATACTTCCTAGTGTAGATGTGATTTGATATTTTCCTCTGCCACATTGCAGGTTTTGTAGCTTTTGACACTTTGCAACACAGTTCTTTAAGTTTCTTTTAGGGGCTCTGTGACTTGAAGCTTTAAGTGGCTGTTCTGGGCATCCTTCTGACCTAAATGCTTATTAAATAGCATTTGCAAATGACTTGTTCCTTATTTTATATGTCCCAGTGTTCCTGCCACTGTGATATTTATCACGTGGGACTTTCTTCAGAAGTAATAAAATAATTAGCTAATACTTCATTGCTCACTTTTATTAATCGACAGTATGGGTAAGCTTTAAAAGCCAGAAAACAATGTGAAAAAATGATGAATGACGGTGGCATGAAAGAACCATATTGGAAATGAAGTCTTCTGAATAATTAATAAATGTTTTCTTAAGTTTTTTTTTTCTTTTACAAATTCAAGGCCCTTTTGATTGCTGCAAGACATGCTTCATTTCAGTTCTCTGGTGCTCATTGCTTAAAAATGTGCTCATGTGTAAAACAATGAAAACATTTTCAAACAAAAGCAAAATCATAGTTTTGTTTTTAATTAGTATGCAATACATAATTAAAACTTCAGGAAATAGAGTGTAATATTTTAATGTTTAGATAATACCACATTTTATTCTGCAGCTACTATATTTCATTTCTGGGTGATCTGCCTTCTTTTCCACAATATGTACAATAATATGTTCTGAGTCCATTACCTGTACAATATGCCCTCTCTTTTTCAAATAGTGTCTTGAGATATAATGTCATCAGAACTCATAATTTCATTGCACCCTCTTATTAACTTGGTTTCCAGGTGTTTAAATATTCGTGATTTGCTGCATAACCAGCATTTGCAATATTTACTTTAATCTCATTTGCTTTTTCGTCATTCCTGTCATCACAAGGTAAGATATTGCTGCACGTAGCCAAAGCTATGTAAAGCACCATTCATTTCTGGAGAACTGGAATAATATTTTTTCCAGTGCCTCTTTTCTCAGTTACATTTATTTTGCTGAGTAGTGGTACATGAAAATACTTAAACAATAATTCTGCCTTTATATGGTGCTAAGAAAATGTGCTTACAAACTTTCAGTATGTTAGTAACCAGAAGATGGCATGTTGTTTTCCCTCGCTACTTTTTCTTTCTTACTTATTAACAACTGCCTTTCTCCTTTTTCTGTTGTTTCAGTTAAAGGATCAAGAAAGTTAAGTCTGCCAACAGATCTTAAGACTGATCTTGGTACGGTAGGCGAAAGCCAACAGCTTTGAACTTCCTTACATTCATTGGCAAAGCATTTTACCAACTGATTCATGAGATAACACAATAACCGTGGAGGCTTTGTCTGAAAAGGCTTTCTAAAAACCACCTATTAACCCATACAGTTCTGTTGGCAGCTCTCAGAATTTTGCTTGTTTAGTGCTCATTTATGTCATGTAGACACATTTTGCCAATCATCACACACTGTGTGTGTAGTATTTTACTATGAAATGGCTCCAGAACTTTGGACACGCTCGAACCATTATAACTGGTTGTCAATGATGTTTATCTCTGTCTGTAACACCCAATGCATGCCCTAGTCTATTTTCTTTATTTGATGTACAAATTCCATGCCACAACAGTGATAAGACACTTAAAGATGTATATTATATGGTGTCTTTGAACTTCTGAGAAATCAGATCAGAAATCAGACATTCGTATCTCAGAACTCTCCTTGAGGCTTACCTCTGCCAACTGTTAAGTACACGGGTTCTTGTAACTTTTTCTTCAGTTCTTTAATATTTCAGTGCAAATACATAATGAGAGCTGAAATTCACTGCAGAAAACCTGAAGTGAAAATTTAAGATGCTGTATAACCTAAAAATGTTTGGGGCAAATCATGCCCTCTTAAATATCCATGTTAAAGGCATCCATCCTGGCATTTGGACTGGAGTGTATGGTTCACGCAAAGATTTTTATAATTATCTTTAAATATTCTCAGTCCGAAGGAATCCTTTCTAGTTTTGCTCTCATGGGAAGTTTCTCATGTAAGATGACTGAAAAAGCCTTGTTAGCCCTGTCTCATTACTCTGAGTGTCTCTTCAGAGATAGAAAATAAAGTTAAATCATATTCTTGCATAATGCATCTGAACTTAATTTCTGTCACTAGGAATCATATGTGTGTACAAACCAACATAGCACTGGTCCCCAAGGCAAACATTAGGGGAATAAATATGCTTTCCACATTATAAATGATTATAAATGATTGAGCAACTCAGAAAACTGCTAGTAACTCCCAATAAAGACAGTACAGAAATGTTGCAAAATGATTGAGAAATTCAATCCAGTTTAGGCCAATTTCAGTGTACAAACTGAATTAGCTGAAATAATTTACTCCGTCATTAACAATGATATTTGAGAAACTGAATGCAGGAATGCACCAGAAAATTTAGGAGTGGAAAATTATGGTACTGATATTCCAAAAAGGTAAAAGGAGTGATGTAGGCAGTTGTAGACCTGTAAAAATAATTTTTATCACTAATTGAATGGGCAGCAATTAAGAAGGAAAGTGAATACATAGAGTATTGAAATAATCATAGAGTAGGATCTTAGGCTAAATCATGTTATACAGGTCAGACTTCTTTTTGTTACTGTTATTAAAAAGGATCACAATGAGGAACACACAACATGAAATACATTTATATTTTGTTAGCACATCTGAAAGTCCTGAATCTTAAGGGGAAAAAAAAAGGTTAATTTATTGATTAAAAGATTCTACTGATAGGTATTTAGCAAAGCAAAAAACAAAACATTTTACCTAGAGGCAGTGAGGGCTTTACTATGTAATATGGGAATCAAAATTGTGGCTTGATTCCATTTAACATCTTGAGACAGAGAACTTTCAAATCACCTCTCAGAGGAAAAACAGCCTTACCCACAGCTCTGTTGCAATCATGATGGGGGTGCTGAATGATATCATAAGCATTACCTAAAATATATTGACAAATTGGAGGCAGTTTTATGTAAAAAAAACTAGGACTGGGATGCGGGAGAAATATGTACAAAAGGAAAGATGTACAAGGTTAAACAAATTCAACTTAAGAGTATAGAAGGCATAATGATCCATTTTAAATGTATGATATGTAGGGAGGTTCTTGAAGCTATCTCCTTTGGAGCTAGGCAGCCAGGAGGGCGATAAACATGCAGTATCACAATTGCGGATTTGCAGATTAATGATTTGGAAACAGTCATGTTTCTACCATTCCTCTGCTTGCCTGTATTCATTATTTTTGAATAATATGGAACAATTTCAGTATAAACTAAAAATAAGTGAAGGTCTGTTTCACTGGACTGCAGAAACTGGTGGAGCTCAGTTAATTTAAAAAATTTCTTACAGACTGAGGGTTAATATCAAATTGTCACTTAAGCATTATGTTTGCTGTCACTACCGCAGTTTTTGAATACTCTGTCCTCACATATTATCAACACCAGTGAGCCTGATAGACTGCTAGGGATAACGCATGCAGCAGCAGCATTCAGTATATTAGCTGGCAGTTTTTCATGGCTACTCAACTGCAGAAGAGGGCTTAAAAAATAACAAATAAAACAAAAAACTTGTTTTAATTCTGCTTCATGGCTGTCATAAAGGGATGGAAGATTCCTTTTAGTTATTCTACCTATCTAAACTGTGCTGAATTGTAGATGGCTTATTTTACAATTAGCTGGAAAAAAGCCTTCCCCCCCCTCCCCCGAAGTGAGGAGCTAAATTTAGATAAGAGCTCCTGGACAAGATGATGAATAATGTCTGCATTTCATCTACTTTTACTCCAAAATGTCCTGACTACCCTGGTAGAGCTCTTACAGATTATTTATCTGCTACTGGGTTATTACCTAAGATTCTATCAATAGTCCTAATATCCAGTGGATAACAATATTTTCTGGTCCACACTTGTATTAAAGATATTCAGGTCTGTGGCAGGGCACCACTTTCACATGATAAGAAGTTGTGCATCCATCCTGTTGACTCTGGGTCACAGGTTTTCAAAGAGTACTGATACGTCGCCTTCTCTCAGCACTGACTGCAGCTCACTGGGAAATACATTACCGTCTGGCAGCTTACAGCTCTGCTCCCTTCTTAGGATCCGGATCATGTAATGTCTTTGTTTTCACTTTGCTTTGAATTAAAATAGTAGAGGCTAAGTAGATGCTAAATCTATTTCAGGGGGAGGTGCTACCAGTACTGACAATTGCTTGAGGAGTAGTTTGTTAGTGTTTAAGAGAATAACATGTGATCCCATGACTGAAGGTGGCTGGTTATACCTTGTATAGGATTTTCATGACTTGAAGGTACTCTGGGACTCCGTTTTGCCCCTTGTATGACTGATAATGAAGCTGATCTCAGTGTCTTTTTATTTTGATATAGTGCTAATACTGGGTAACTGCTAATACTAGGGTACTGGGTAACTGATAATTTTGATTTAATTCCCATAAACAGATGGCTTCACGGTATGAATTAATGCTGTCATCTAGACTTTGTTAGCCAAAGAACAAAAGAAAATGCAAATAGAGACAGCCATTGTTTTGTTTCCTCTTGCCAGGTTATGTTCTTCAAAAGATTAATGTAATTTCCTATGCTGTCTACAGGCATTTTTAGGCAATGAATGAATTCTTAACACAGATCAGAGATAATGTCTCCCACTTTATGCAGTAGTGGAAAACTACACAAAGTAACAGATAACTGAGAGTGAAGCTCAGATTTTTCAAGGATTTGAGAAATGTCTTCTGATGCAAAGTCCCCCAAATTTTAATTCTGAAAGTTGACTTCATAAAATGCAATTGTAAGAGACAATCAAAAGAGGTTTGGTTATGATTCTGTATTCCATGTTATGTATGTACAAGGTTTGTGGAATCTTTTTTTTTTTTACTCCAAAGATTTATGCATATAATAATCCAACTGCAATATGAAAACATCCTGTATTTGATGCCTTTGTAGTTCATTGAAGGGGAAGTGTCACTTTCTTGATCACAGAATCACAGAATGGTTCAGGTCAGAAGGGACCTCTGGAGGTCCAATGCCCCTGCTGAAGCATCCAGGGGATGCTTCCTTGATGCTCCTAAGCCTATCAAGCAGGACCCAGATGTTGGAAAGTACCTCTTAGCTTTATTTTAGGGGTGAGCGGTAGGGCAACACAATTCTAGCTTCACCCTTTCAACATAGTTTAACATTTGTAATAGCAGACATTATTAGATTCATAATAGACATTGCTTCCTAGTCACTACTACTCATTCTGCTGAGAAGTTACCTCAGAACAAATGCTGTGCATTCAACTGGCAAAATTTTGAAGCCATTAGTCTCTTTTTGCTTATTGCCACTTTAGAAAAACTGATTGATTTTAAGTGGAGAGTTCTCGACTAGTTATTCTGGCCCTGAATCAGTTTGTTTTCAGTGCTAAAGAGTATCCCTGAAAATTTGAGATTTATATGGGTTGCTTTTCTCCTTGGCCTGGTGTTTTTAGAAAAGGTAATCCAGGCATCCAGCTGTAACAATACTTTTCTTGAATTATTTGACAATATACATTGAAAATTAATACATTTTTAAATTATGCAAAGATGATTATAGACAGTCCAGCATGCTGCTTCTTCCAGAAGGGTAATTTCTGTTCACATTTTAGTCTGAAAATACCAGTTGAACTGAGGAATCATCTGAAGTCTGATTATGTTTGGAATCGTAAAATAATTAAGGTTGGAAGGAACCTCTGGAGGTCGTCTAGCCCATCCCCCTGTTCAAAGCATGTCTAGTTAGATCAGGTTGCTTAGGGTTGTGGCTATTCAAGTCTTGAACACCTCCAAGGACAGAGATTCCATGACCTCTCTGGGCAACCTGTATTTGATCAGAATTTGACCACCCACATTGTAAAAAAGTTTTTCCTAATATCTAGTCAGAATTCTCCATGTTCCAACTGTGTCCTTTGCCTCTAGTCCTACCATTATGCATCCCTGAGAAGACTCTGGCTCCATATTCTTTGTATCCTATGATCAGGTACACAGACACAGTCTGTGACACAGTCACAAACAGCACTAAGGTGTCCCTTGAGCCTTCTCTTCTTGAGGCTGAAAAAAAGCCAGTTGTCTCAGCCTCTCCTTGTACATCATGTGTGGCTTGCTGTCTTGGAGGACCTCTGCTGAACTCACTCCTGTATGTCAATATCTTTCTTGTAAGAAGATTCCCAAAACTGGGCACTGCTTCAGATGCAATCTCACAAGTGCCAAACAGAGGGGAAGGATTCTTACCTTGCCTGCTGGCTATGCTCTTGCTAATACTGTCCAGGATGCGGCTGGCCTTCCTTGCTGAAAGTTTGATCACTATTGATCACTACTGGGACGAAAAACACTGTGAACTGGGCAAATGGTTTTTATTTTTAGAAAAAAGGTTTTAGATGTTTGCTTTCTCTACCATTTCACATTTTCAGTTTTGGATTTTGATAGTCTGGTGCCTAGGACCCTACTACATAAAAATGTCTCTTTCATATGCTAAATGTCAGCTGCGTGACAGCATCGGTTTCCTCCTAAATTAAATAAGAGAATGTTAACTGTCCAACATTTTAAAAAAAGCTATATTAATTGAAATATTAGCCCCCTGCCAGTGCAAATAACAATGAGAAAAAAAAGCAATGGGAGTTATCAGCAGCTTAGCTCTGTAGACTGTTATAGCATAATAGGTATGTGCTCTATATTATTTTTAAAATGCAGAAAGGGGCTGTACTCTGACTACTAAAGTTTCCAGATTTAAAAAAAAGAGTGTGCACGTGTGTGTGAGAGCGAGAGAGCGTGCTGATACATGTGGGAGATTTAACCAGTAAGTGGTTTAAAAGAAATGCACATAGACATGAAAAATTAAAGAAAAATATGAGTGCTGTTTGCACTCATACTTAAAATTATTAAAATGATATTTTAGTCAAAATGTTTATAACTGATACAGGTAAATTTAATCATGAAGGAAAAGTGGGATAATTTCTTTGTTAATTGAACAGCAAAACAAGCAGTAAAGATCATCATACATTTAAGAGCTGACAATAATAAACTGATACTCATTTGGTAGGCTCACAATATCATAGATATTCACTTTTCCTAAGTTCTCAATTTTTACTTAATAAAGAGCTCCTCACTGAGGGCTGTCAAAGGTAAGTCTTTTTTTTTTTTTAAGACATACAAACACATATGTAGTATTGTTGTATTCTGTGGTCTCTGCACAGAATAATTTTATTAGGATAAAAAGAATTTTATTAGAATTAGAAGTATTTTAATAAAATGTTAGAAGGTTTGACTAAAACTTGGATTCTTTTAGAATTGTTTGGTTGCTGCAGAAAAATTATGTGCAAGCTTAATTATATTTGGAATGTCTTGTTTGACCACATCTGTGCCTTTTTCTATTTAGTATTTGCAAGCAAGTTATTTGTATGTTAACATCTATGGAACAACTGTTCTTCCTGTAAATTGTACTGGCACACCACCAAGGACACTTTGGACAAAGATCAAATTTTTGCACCCAAAATAATTATGAACAATAAATGCATCACTTATTAATCATGTCACAAAATAAAACACTACCAGCTTCAGTTCTCTCAAGAGATAATGATGTAGAAATTGTCTATAACTTAGGCTGAGATGGCAAGTTAAGGTATAGGTCAACAAAAAATTCTGAAGATTAAGTAGCCCTGTAGGCATTTCAGATTTCAAGGTAAAAAATATGCCAACAGATCTGCAAAGATCTACAATGTGTTCTCCTGTGGATAAACAAAATCACGCTCTTCTGATGTTCTTCTTTCAGCAACTATTTGTTTCAATAACTGTACTTGGAAGCCAGCACTAAAGAGGTATTACAAATGAGACCACTGTTGCTAGCTCAATTATTTCAGCTATTCTTAACCTCTAGTTAAAAGCAAAGATTTTCAGGGAAAAAATTATCTTCCCAAGTAGGGATGAAAAGTCAAAATGTTTAAAATCAACATGACCAGCACTTTTTGAGAAAATGGGTCCGGTAGTGTGATGTTATACGATCACTAAAGATTCAGCAGAGGAATCCAAGGAATAGAATTAATCTGAAGTAGTCCAGAATGTTATCACCATTCTTAAGGAACAAAGCTAGATTTATTTTTAAATTTGAAATGACAGGGTCTGCTTATTGAGATAACATAGAAGTGATGTTATGACGTATGGTAATATATTCTTTGTGTTCCTCATTTAGGTATTGTTTATTTTGTATTGTAGTTTCATTGTTCATAATTGCTGGTAAAAATAGTTTTTGAGGGGCTCTGTCAGTGATGACACACATGCTTTGCTGCTAGTGCAGTTAAAATACTGTGATGTGGTTGAAAATTTTTCTGTTATTTCTCTGAAAAATAAATCTGTTCACCTTGCTTTCAGGAAAATGGTGATGTCTAGGATTAAGTGCATGATAGGAGCTCTTTACCATTATGGGAACACTATTATATTATTCAGGCAGTATATTGTAATGACAGTATCTTATACTCTTAGTATAGTGGACCTAAATGTACTAGCAATATGCCAATAGGGTAATTCATCCTTCCTCTTCAAACTGAAGAAAGCATGATGACAATAAAGCACATTTGCTGGCAGAACATCCATACTAACCTCTGCTAGGGGCTGCACCTTCTCCCCTACCTGGCTGACAGAACTGTACCAAGAGAAAATTGTGATCATGATTTTGCAAGGGATTTTCAATTAAGAAGAATTTGTTAACAATTTAAGATGTCAGTCTGTATTCTTATTAATGAATGATTATGCTATTTTTACACCAAGTTTGGTTATTTTCTATGCAAACCTGAGACTATTCTGCAGGCTATTTGTACAGTTATATGAGGTCTCATTTTTCTTGGTTTAAGGGTGTATCTTTTTTGCTGTGAAGAAAAGGATGTTAATCACACCTGTAATTATCAGCCAAAAGCTAATTTATTGATAACACACAAAAAAACCCTGGTGCATACAGATGGACTTTTCCTCCCTTTAACAGCATAAATAGTAATCCTCAGCATCTGCTGAGATTCTCTGGGACTTACTCATTTTTGTCAATCTTTCTGCTTCATATTAAAACAGCACTCTCTGCTCCTTCTACTTGCTTTTTTATTGATTACTTCCTTCCAAATTAGGGTGATATTACCGTACTTCTTTTGATTAATCGTATTTAAATTCCTTTGTTCTCAGGCTCTCTCACATCATTAGTTAGAAGTGATTTTCAGCTAGTTTTTCTGTGTGACTTTATCACTTTGTTAGAACTGAAAAAGAGGGGTCTTTCTTGTCATTTTTTGCTTTTGTAATGTCCACTGCAATACAACTGTCTAGGTAGCAACTGCAAAAACACATTTAGCCTTTCTTACTGACATTTTAGTACATTTTGTTTTAACAGAGAGTCAGCTTTTCACTGGTATATTGTTGGTTCCTTTTGCTTTTGGCAAAGTTCACCGAGTAGTGTGAAACAGCTGTATGACTGCCGTGTTTGACAATACAGGCTATGTAACACACAGGTTAATATGTGTAAACTAAAATTAGCACATGTATATATCTCATATGCCTTATGTCTGTGTAATAGTCCTTGTAAAAAAAAAAAGTCAGATTACATTTGAGGTTTTGCAGCAGGCTTGCTGCTGTCATGTCGTGCACTGCATCTCTCCCAAGGCACATCAGTAGTTCTGTCTAGTTCACAGTAACTAATTTTATAATTCCTCAGTTCCTCTTAATCTCATCATCTGCCTGGTATTTTGTGTGACCCACCGGCCTTCCCTCCAACATGGTTCCATTTCTTTTTTGAAGAGGTGCCTGTTGTGGGGAAATAGGCTGTTTCAGCTTCCCACCTCAATATTGTACCGTGACGCAACCTCACTTTCTAGTGGGTTGCAGCACTGGTTTAACCAGGGGGATATGGAGCTGCACAGATAGTGCTGGGCTGCATGATTTGGGGGGCCCATTGCACTGACTGGTGCTAGTGCTCGGTAGGAGGGATAGCTGAAGCTGTTTTAAATCCTACAGGTAAGTCAATGAGTATAAATGGAGGCAAGCAACCAGGACCTGCACTGTAGGATCAGCACATGGAGAACAATAGAAAGTTTTATGTCATGAACTCCTCTTCTGAGCAGAAGACTTTCCTTCTCCATAAACAATCCCAATTCAGATGAGTTTATAAAAACTTCTGTTCTTCCGTACGTGAGTTTTTTTATATATATTATAGATCTTAGGCACAATTTATTACTAGATGCTTGATTAAATCAATTGAGTTAAATCAGCATAAAATGAAGTAATGTATTATACTATGGAGCAATCTACTATGATTACTTGCAATGGGCTGCATAAGCCTTACACGTTTAAATTAATGACCAGAACAGGTTCAAACTTAGCTCTGGCTATTTAGTTCACTAGCCACAAACAGGAGAAAAGACTGCTGCCCAAGTAGAGTGGGATGGCTGTTACATGGGACCACATAGCACCAGTGGTGATGGCATCCCTGGAAAGGGATAGAAGGAGGTGGCAAATGCAGCTGTCAAAAAGGGTAGAAATTAGAGATGGGCTTTCTGTGCACTGCTTTCTCCCTAAGCAACTAGTCCCTGCCTTCTTTGGAATAGGCTGGAGATAGAAGCTGGTGCACTATTGCATTAATAGCACGGAGCTGTCTGTGCACTGCTTCTTCAGTACCACTCTTAATGTCTCTGGTATTGACTAGTGCTCAATATCAAACAACACTTCTGGTATCAGAAGAGCCCGAGTGGGCACATATGACACAAGCAGGAAGCCAGCAAAGGAGAAAGTTAAAATGTTGTTCCGTCTCTCAAACCGAACAGAACTGGAAAAAGCCAGGTCTTTGTAAGGCGCCTCTGTCTGTTCTTTGGGTAAACCAGAAGACATCTGTCATGGAAAGGAGGATCAGGAGACTCAGGTCTCAAAGGACTAGTAAATCACTGTAGTCATTTTGGCAAAGGGTGATAGCATGAGCATCCTCACAGTCACCCTTGGAGAGCATACTGTATCGAGCTAGTATTGTTTTTTTCTTATCACTTTTCTTACACACTTCATTCTCTTTCAGATGATGCAGTGAGGAACCTTTTCTCAAACGGTACTTAACCTTTCTTCTGAAAAGTTTTGTATCATTCAGTTTATACCATAACAGTATGCAAGAAATTCCTTTTTAAATACGCACATAGAGTTTTCTCATAGAATTGGGTGGTTTTGACCTTGTTCATTCTCCTCAGCTTCTCAGCAAAAATGTTGCTGTCATAATCTCAGAATTATACTAGTCTTTGTGCGGTCTTTTTTTTTTTTAACTAACGTTTGAAGAGTTGCATTGCTGCTAGTTGTATACCTTTGAAAAATAATTGTATCTAATTGGAAGAACTGTTTCAAAATATGGAAAAGGGTGTAGCTGATCACTAAAATCCCTCTTCCCTTCAATGTTTTAACACTCATGAACATTTCACCAGCTTCCATTCTTGAAGGGAATCCTGGCAGCTTCTAGGATGAGGTCTGATTTATTCTCTGCACAGGAACTGGCTTTGCTTATTTGGAAAGACATTGTCAAAACAACTAAAGGGAATTAGGTGCCCAGATCCCATTGATTTTTCTGTTTAATTTGGGCCCATGAAGGAAAGCTGAGACAAACACGCATACTAAGAGAAAGACAGCAGAATTTCTCTTAAAATTTGTCATAGTAAATAGGGACTTAGATGAATTGCATCCATTTTGTGCAATGTCCAGGGAAAGGGACTCACAAATGTTGTTGATGTTTCTATAGAATTTGATTCTTTTTACTCTGTTATGTTCCTCACCACTTCCTAGGATCTGCAGGAGGTAATTAGATATCACACTGAAACTCCTTCACACAACTGAATTTTGAAGAAAGGAAGCAGTTGGATGAGGATATATCTGTTGCTGAGGTTGGACAGTCAGCTTGTGCACTTGAACAAAGCCCCTGGCTCTAAGAGCATTCTACTGAAATTTATGAATAGTTCCAGCATATTTGGGAAACTTCCCTAACTCCAAGTTGAATGAACCATCCACATCAGTTTTTTTCTTAACCTGCTGTTAGCTCAGTAAATAGTCATGTGTTAAGAAACATGATAAGAGTCATAAAAGTTGTGTCTCCTACAGAGCCATTTCATTATGCAGTACAGATACTAAATTTCTAAATTATCTAAAATATAAATCCGAACAATTCTTTCCTGTTTTGTTCATCAAGACCAAACTGCTTTCACATGAAAGGGACATGACTTACAAATTAGAAGATTACATACAATAGTACACTATATGCTATATTCAGTATAGGATCTGTGCCGGTTTTCTCATTTGAACATAGAAATAAATTTTGATGGTGTACAATGGCATAGTAATAAAGAAATAAATTTGTCTTGCTATATTAAAATTCATATTTTCCTTGGATACAACACAAATCAAAGAGAATTAATTGAATTTGATATTTATGTACAGAATCTAAAAGACTAATTTTGAGATATAAATAGCCTGACATTTAAAACAAAGGCAGAAGCTCCAAGTTTGCCCCTACCTGTAGTATTGAGATTCCATTGTTTTGAATAGAAATAGTCAGTGTGCTTGCATAGTTCTGAATTTATGTTCTTTACTTGTTATTTACATAAATTACGTATAGCACATGAATTGTTTTCCTGATGGTAAGTGTGAATTATCTGCAGACCAGAAATAATTCTGGCTGTGTATCCTTTCATATGTTGAGGGAAAAATTGCTTTCAGTAATTCATCTCCTCTTACTGTTGTATCCAATGTAAAAGGAAGAAAAGTATCCCTTGAATATATGTTGTAGTCCAGTGATCCAGTCCAACTCATTCTGAACTCTGATCTAAGCATTGCTGAGTGGATTTTTGTGGTTTAAAGACCTCTTTTCAGCAATGAAGAACAGACTAATATAGCTAGCATTTCCTGCAACCTTATTTCATTCTCCTATCAGATGGCAGCATACCTGCTGTGTTGATTGACCATGGCCTGGTTTTCAAAGTAAGACTCAGCCTCACATCTTTAGATCTGTAGCAGGCATATCACCTCTTCAGTAGTCTTTTTTTTTTAAACAGTAAAATAAACCTATGTGGTATAAAAAGAATAAAACACTAAGCAATATCATGGCTAGTCTTATAATTATCCCAAAGAGATGCCTGCTGCATGGCATCTTCAAGTCAGGTGGGTAAGGTATCTAGTGCTAAACTCCATCTTGTAGTAAATTACACTTGCAATTATTTAGGAGAGCAAAAAGGAAAGATAATTTTCAGATTTATGTGGTATTTAACAAGGAGACACAACATCGGAGATGACAATGTTACCATCTATATCTCAATAAACTCCTGTATACATAGGTCAACAAAATGCAGTCCAATCTGCAGCTGTAGGAGCATGTACCAGTTGTATGTCCCTTTTTTAATTTCAAAATATACCTTGCAAATATGATGAGTTATTCTTACATATGTGTGCCAGGTTGATAAAACAAATAGTTTATCTCAGAGGATTTGGATTAGACCATTCCTACATATCAGAACTTCCTTCTTTCCTCCAGTCTGAATTTGGGAGCTGACACTTTGCCTAGTAATTTTTGCATTCACTTTCCAGATCATGTCAATGGTCACTGTACAAGCCCAACATCCCAGAGCTGCAGTTCAGGAAAACGGCTTTCTAGCGTGGATGTCACCAAAGCAAATCGCCGCGGGCCTGGGAGGCCCCCCTTTAGAAAAGCGCAGTCTGCTGCCTGCATGGAGATTTCTCTCCCAGTCACCACAGAAGGTGGGTGGCAATGACGATGTTTCTAGGTATTTGTGATTCTTCACTTTCTCACCAGCTGTGAAAGCAAATAAGTTGCACTCTATTTAGCATGATCCTTGTCTTAGTCATTGCCCTGAACTGCTGTCTTCATTTGACTGTTTAGAACTAGAGCAGTCCCTGTGTGTTAGTGTCATTACTAACCAGCCTGCTCCCGAGTTCTGCGCCGCCTAGAGACGCGGGATGCTAAGCCTCTCCCAACTCTTCCCATCGTTCCCTCACCTGTACCAGTCGGGTGCTTTGTTCCGAAAAAGCAGTTGCTCGTAGCGGCTTCTGTACAGTAATTGTGGCAGCCAGGAATACTAACATTTTAAACTTTCGTTGTCTCTATTTATCAAATGGGAAAATGAGTAAGATATTTTTAGAATGCGAGTTCAGGCTTTGTACATATATATTTATTTATTCATTAGTATTGAATACTTTATAAAATTCCACAATCCTTGGCCACCCTTTACTGTAAAATTGTTGCCCATAATGTAATTCATGTTTATACTTATAAGAAGTTTCTACCTCTAATTCTTGAAAAAACAGTCTTCAAATCTTGATCTACCTGAATGCAGAGACTCAGTAAAACTGAGATACACAAAGTGGAACACTCATGGCCGTGCATTGTGCTTGAAACTTAGAATAAGCCCATTTTAATTTCAGCACTGCCAGCTATTTCACTGTGGAGTGTCTAAGAAGAAACATTCAGCTAATGTATTTTCCTTCAATCTTGATAGTGTTCTCACTCTGCTCTTGGTGCCCTTTGCTTTACTCATAACTCGCAGGCTTTCAGCTTTTCCCATATTCCTGCAATATAAGAATACATTATCTGTGCAGAAGAGTTTCAGCTTATCAAAAACTGAAAAAGCATGATATTCAAAAAAAACCCATTGAACTGTAGCGTTGACTGTTTAATAATATAAATTTAAAAATATTTAAACAATATAAGTGATAAAATGTAATGTTTTAATAATAAAATAATTGTTTTTAGCAGTTAACTTTTAAAAATCCATTTTTTAATTTAATGAAGTTGCAGGATAATTTCTTAAGTGTCTAAGTGATAATAACCTTCTATGGCTGCTGTTTGGCTGTAGCCCTGCCTAGACACACACCCCCCGCCCCCGTTATGCTATGTATTGTAGGCCATCAGCAACTCAATTACCCTAACCCCATATCTTGCAAAGAGCAATCGTATCCTGACCTGCCTGTCTGCAAAAGTGCCTGTGCCACAGAAGTTCTTTACAGCTGGGACCAGGACTCACCAATTTTACCCATTGTTGATGAGAACAGAGCAAAGGAGAATTATATCACTCAGAGTGTCTAATTTTGTATTTTTAAATGCAAATTGTAGCAAATACCTTTGTAACTAGCTGCAAATTGCTAGAATCTTTGGGGGGGGGGTTCTTTAGGATAATATAAAATAGGAGAATTCTTACTGAGTCTTTCTTATGACTAGTGTGAGATCACACCACAGAAAAATATGGTCTATTTGTCTGAGACCTAATAAGAAAGCATATTATTTAAGTATATAAGGCTCCAAGATTATGTTCTTGGCTGGAATGGAGTGGATATCCCAAAGATTGCTGCAATGTTCTCAAGCAGCTCCCTCCATTTGATTTAAGAGCAGCATTGACCTACATTAATCCACAGGATGTACAGGGAGGCATGGTCAGACATTCGCTGCAAAAATGACTGCTCACTGCAGGTGTTAACAGCTTCCATCTGTCATTACTCCTCTGCCAGAAGTCATCTCCCATTGCCAGAGGCTATCATGCCAGAACAGATAATGATGGAAGAGGGATTGTTTGAGCTGTCCCCATCTGCTTAAGTACAGAGCCATTTAGCTTAATTTAGACAGCTTTCTGTGTTGGGTCACATTATCTCACTGCCTTTAGTAGAGGAGCATTAACTTTCTGCAGAGGAACAGGAACAAAACCCTGAGAGTAGTGACATTTCAATTGACACAGCTGTTTCTTTAGTGACCGTTCAACCATTGCCTTAGATTGTGTGAAAAACTAGAGTGTTTTAACACATCTAAACATTATTTCAGTGAAGTTTGGGTGCCTGTAGCAAATTTACACTTTGTTACCAATACAAAGTAAGTACTGGGCCCAAGTTTTCTGATATAACTTTACTGCCCAAAACTGTTAGCACAGGTATTGTACATCTTCCCATGCGTGGCAAACACAGTGCTACTGACTGGCATCTGTAGTGTAGACTTGGCCTTTGGGTGAACATTACAGTGTTGTGGATTCTTCATAGATGAAGTCACAGGCTGAACAGTGAAAATGTTGAATCATGTTGTAGACTTCGTATAACATATGACAAAGAGTAATCCTCCAGCAGTCATTTATAAGAAGTAATCCTGTTTAAATACTAAACCTTCTATAATCTAAAATGTAAATTAAGACTAATTAATGGTTCATAAATGAATATTTTACTAAAGTAGATTTAGAAAGGTCTGAGGCCTTTATAAACACCTAGGCAAAGGAGAAATTTTCACCTGTGTAATCACTATATTTTCCTCCAGATTATTTATTGTTGATCATAATATGTAGTTCTTACATAACACTTTCATCTACATCTCTTTGTGCACCATAAAAAGATGGTAAGTACTCTTGTCATATTACAGCTCATGGTGGACAATATATCACTGCCACAGTAGTTTTCTATTGCTATAATATTTTTCTTGATTCTATGTAGTGCCATACTCTACTAGAATTGTTACATGCTGATACTGCTGCAGTATTTGCACTAATTGTATATAACCTGGCCATGATACTTCCCAATTCTTCTATGTTTCTTCTTTTCTTTCTCCCTCCCATCCTCCCAGAGTAAGTAGAGTCAATGGCAGGAGCAAGAGAGAACCTACAGCCCCCTAAGATACCACTCAGTCTCATGTACAAAAATTTTAGGAGTACAGCAATACTTTTGATGGCATCATGATGCTTTTTTAGGTATCCATATCATGAAAGATTCAGTTTGTATTGCTCACCACTAATTATATTACCTATCAAATTTAATTTTAAAATATATATCTTTCTGGAGATAGTCATCTAACCTCCTTTCAGGGATGTGGAGTAAACTAATGTAACTGATGTATTTAAAAGTATCACTGGTGTCACTGAAATGATATTACAGCTCTTAGTAATGTCAGTGAAATGACTGTAAAACAGTTTTTTATGCTTCAATAAAGAACCAGCCAGAGTCTTCAGGATATTTTGTATTAACATGTAATATGATAGAGCATGGTTTGAGTTTGTTCCTGAGTATGTGGGTTTATGTGCACAAACATAGATACAAGTCACTTTAGCACATCTGTTGACTAAAATAACTTTCTGATGCTTTATATTCTCCCATTGAAATGAAACCATCTATCCAATTTGTTTAAATTTTTTTTTAGATGGCTATGGTATTAATCTTTTGAATTCTGGCTCTTCTAATTGATTAGTTTGGAGTGATTGACGCTTAGCAGTTCTTCGTGCATCTTGAATTTCTAGACATACTGCTTTGGCAGATGGTTTGATTTATCTCAGTAGGATTTTATAATAAATACTATGGTAGAAGGTGATCTGATCCTTGAAAATTTCTTAGGTTGTGGGTAGAGAGAAGGGTGAGGGGGAAGGAAGATGAGAAGTTAAAAGATTTGAGAAAGAATGTACTTAGAATAAATATTCTCTGGTTGGGCTCTTTCAACCCCCCTTTCCCCCAAAAAAGAGATTTTCTTGGCTAATTGGGAATATATGCTGTAATAAGCAATGAATGTATTTACAAGAAATAAATATGTCCTTGCTGTTTCAGAGAAAGGTGATATTTCAGGTTAGTCTTTGGTAGGATTCTATTATTCTAGTTGAGCAGAATTTTGATTAGAGATTGCTATCTCAGTAATGTTAAGCACTTTTTATACATAAAAAAGTCCTTTGTGTGGGGGTAAATGGTTCTTACCTTTTCTTAAGCTGAGAGCCTGTCTCTGAGGCACTGAAAACGCTTGGAGATTTTTTAATAATTTTTCCAGTTCCTGCTCTTTCCAACCCCTACTAACTGATTTGATTGAAAAGATAATACATTTTAGTGACTAACCATAGGATATATATTAGAATAATAAATCACCCTTTTACTCTCACATTGGGTTTCAAAACCCATTTATTTAAATCTGATCTTTTAGTACAATAGCATCTGTATTTCCTGCATTTTCCTCAAGTGTATTTTCAGGCAACCTTCACACAGTAAATTCTTCTGACTACAAGATGTTACTTCATTCCTTTTCGATGATCTTCAAGATGTTTTGCTGATTCTTACCTCTTTATATGTGTAAAAGAATTCCCTCTGCAGAAAAATATTTTGAAGAATGTCTTTGCAAGATAGATCAAGCTTAGGAAGACAATGGAGAGGAGGGTCTTTCTTTCTGCCAGTCAAAATACTGCAAACTGTTAAGCTTCATAAAGTGCTGACATTTATTCCACATTCATAGAAGAACAGTTCAAAAACCAAGCAACAGTAGCAGAGGAATAGTGATTATGCTTGAATCTTTATTGTTTTTGCTTAAACGTGTCCTTCCCAAGCATCCTCATCTGATATAGAAAACTTGTTAAAAAGCTCTCAAGGTTTTCAAATGCAAGTTAATTTTATTCCAGGCCAAAAATTACTGCTATTTCAGCTTCAAAGGCTGATTTCTTTTCCCAAAAGACTAGTACCTAGATCAAATAACTTGTTATGATTGTATTTTTGTCAATATTTGCTGCTGGACATTTAGTACAGCACTTCTCAAATACCATTTATGCTATGTAAAATGTTACAGATTTCTCTGTTTATCTTTTAGTGTCTTTCATAAATGCAGTATTGTCACAGCTGCACTAATTAACTCTGGAGCTGCTGAATGCTCTATATCTAATTTTAGCAAGAAAAGTAGGAGGAAAATTTTACAAGTTCTTAATAGCATATTATTGATTCTAAACAATCCTATTTTCACATCATTTTGATCAAGCTGTTTCTTCCTTGCACTAATGTAAGAACTTATGTGCATTCTAAATAAAACCATAAATACAGCAAATTCCATTGCTGAACAACTTCCAAATTCTATACTTCTAGTCCTTTTTGACTAGGTCTGAGACTTTAGGAGTTAGTAAATATATTTCTTAGATAAGGCCTTCTTACACAGGGTATAAACAACATTTTTGTTTATAGGAATGCATATTATTCTTACTCAAGAAGATCCTTACAGACATTCCTTCCCACGATATCATCCTGTGGAAAGGTAATGTGTTTTTTCTCCAAGCTTAGTGGACCTCCTTGCAGGCTGTAGCCATTTGCGCTGATTACCTCTTCATCTGCTCCAGCTCTGGGCTCCAGCTATTCCCTTGTTTTGCCTGCAAGTGTCTTCACAGAAACATTGAAACAAGGAGTCTATTAACCTTTTGTTTAGCTTCTGTGAGGAAAACGTGCAGCCCTAACTGGCTTGCCTTCTGTGCTGTTGCACAGATCCTGCTCAGTCCACCTCAGTCTAAGAAATAGCCCCATTTCCATCTAGAACAGCAAAGATCTCACTCTGATCAAGAATTTCAATGGAGATGAACTGGCCCACAGCAGGCTCATTAGGTCTTAGTGCTACATAATTGTCTCCAAACAAGGAATCCTAACAAGGATTTGAGGTATGCTGCAATTTTCTAAGAATGCTGAGGGCAAGATCTTTGAATTCATTTTAGCTTTTCTTTAATATAATTCAGTTTCAATATTTACTTCAGTTTTTTGGTTCACTTGTTTGATTATACATAGTCAACATTTGATGCAGAGTACTTGAATTGAAATGCCACTGTGAGCTAGCAAACTCAACCACTGAGGGATTGTTAGCCATTATCTTCAGTCACTTTATTTAAAATTCTATGGCAAGTACAATGCAATTTCCATTTTAATAGATCCAGTATAGCTTTTACTTGAAGCGTTTCTTTTGAATCTGCATATAGAATGACTAAAATATTGTTCTTGGGATAAGTTATTTTGTTTCTTGCCTGATTTTGTCTGATATGTTCTGGAAATGAATAGTATCTGAACTATATATATGATATATACTTTAAACTTCTGTTCTTATTCAGAGGTTTTAGTGATGAACATAATAAGAAACATATATGGCCTGGCAGGGGCTTCTGGTTTTTCTTCTTTTTGGATTTTGGTTTAGGTTTGGGGGCTTTGGGGATGGTGAGTTTTTTCAGGGTTTTTGTTTTGTTTTTTTATATACAGCAAATTCTAAGATAACTTTCTGAAATTTGCCCGTTACTTTGGTCTATTGTTTCTGTAACAAGGCTTACAGAATCTGTCTGTACCTGAATCAGTATTTGCCTGTAAATACATGCATGAAACTCTGGAGAAGTGCTAATGTTGGTTATCATAATTCCTGTATGCTGTAGTTAAGGCCTTGGAAATGTAATACTGAGTGGTCATGTTATAGAAAGTCCACAGCCTGGGCAACCAGACTCAACTGATGTCTTGTGCTGTGTATTGCAGTATTTCTTACCATTACTACTATAAGTTTTGCATAAATTTTTCTGTTGTAAATTATGACTAAGCAGTTATGCTATTTGTGGTAGTGTTGTATGCATATTCCATTGGAATTTTTTGGACTGGATGAATGAATGGAGCCATTAGTTCTCATTTTGGGAGGGGGCAAGAAGAGGAGGATTTCTCCATTTTTATCACTGCATCCCTTTTTCTTGGGTGTGTTGGGTCTGAAGCCCATGGTTGATGCGAACCAACTGATGATAGTCTAGAAGACAGAAACTACAGGCTTCAAAGGCTGTAGTTCCTGGGCCTCTAAGGAAAGATAGAAACAGCCTGATTGCTTGATCTAGAGAAGTGTTGAAGAGGAAGCACAATATGCTTCAAATACATGGCAGGATACTGCAGAGAGGAAGGGAGTAAAGTGCTGTCCATGTCTGCTGAGAGAAGGCCAGGAAGTAACGGCAGTAGATTACTACAGCAGAGTGACAACTTAAGGGAGACAGTGGGGGAACTGCTCTAATCATAGGGAGGGTTACTTGTGGAAATGGACTCTGAGAAGGTTACTGCATCTCTGGCAGGTTTTCAGAACACCTCCTATTCTCCACTGCATTCCCTACGTCGTGCCTCTTGATATTCTAAAATAAGTGGATGATTTCTGGTAGACTTTCTTTCCCAACCAGCCAGTCAAACTGACACTTGCCAGATCCACTGGGAACATTACAGAACTCAGGGAACCAACCCGTCAGCAGGTAGGGGTTTTCACTAGGTAGACTTTCACAGCAGATGGAAAAGCCCTTGGCTTGAGATTTCTTTCTTTATTTCTCAGTGAGTGATTTATTAGGGTGTTGGTTCTACTTGAGAATCATATCAATTTTAGTAGCATTTGAATTTACTTTACATACCTGTAATGAGTAACAATAGGAATAGCATAGTATATAGTAAGCCACAGCCTCCACTAGCTGCTCAGCTTCTCACCACCATATTTCTTGTCTGTGAAGAGAGGCAGACAAAAAGGTTGTGCACAGGACCTGTTTGATATCTGGAAAGTCTGTTTCTCACTGCAGAAAGCTTTACTCAAATAAAAAAAGTTATTAAGAAAGTTGGGATGATTTTTTCCCAATGCTTAGCAGAATCACACCACTTCTGGCCCCCTTGGTACTGCAAACTCAAAGATTTCTTACAAGTAAATCCTGCATAGCTGAAATAAAACATGAGGCACCAAAAGAGCAAGTGTTCCAAGGAAGGATGTTCTAGTGTCTTCTACAAGGTTTTCATATCCATTTCAAAGTACTCCATTTGAGCACTAAACTATAAGCTCCACAAATTATTCAAGAGGGAATATAATTGTTTCCAGGAATGGCTTGTCTGTAATGGTACATTCCTTTTTAGTTATGGTGGAGATAAGAGTGTGTCTGCTTGTTTTCTAATAAAAAATTTTTTAAGACTCTTTTCCTGCTTCCTCTTAGAAAAGAGATGTAGAGAGATTTTACAAATGAGCAAGGAACAAAACCCAGTCTGCCTGTGGTGCAGCCACATCAAAACCAATGGCAGCTGGTCCTGGGAGTAAGGGCACAATCCAGCCCACCTACCCCAGTCTGTTGCTTTAGCATGCAGGCTGGGTAGAATGCCTAACATAATGAATGTCCTAACCAAATGGATGGGGCATGCCACTTGCCCAAGAAGTCTGGTGGTCAGATGACCTGCATAAAAAGTAGCTTGTTATGGCAAAGGGGAGACCAGTTTCTAGACCCTAGAGATGGTGTTCAAGTGTAGCTCCCACATGTTCACATTTTATATTAGGTTCTCAACAAATAAAAAATGGGACCAGAAGGGTCAGAAGTCTTAGGGTCACCCTCACAGCTGAGCATCATAACCAGGTGGCTAAAGTAAAGCTCCCTGTACTCTGCCTGGCTAGGTAGTGGCTCAGCTTCAAGGGGAGACACAAAGTTACTCCGAATACCTGTTAGTCCAAATACCTTTGTGGCCCTAGCTGCAGAAGGCATGGATCCAGTCTTCTCAGGCTGATTTGGGTCTCCAGCTGAGGGTCTCCAGCTTTCTGCTGAGTGCTACAATCACTTGACTGTTTGCAAAAAGTCAATAGTGCTGTTACCATTTGGGCTAAATCATAATCTTCATCAGATCTAACCACTGACTTCCTTCAGAGGTTTAAGTGTGTGTCTGCCTAAACCTGGTCACAGGAGAACTTTAGATGTCCACATCCTTGAAAGAAACAGTGTGGGGAGGTGGTCATCTAGAGACTGAGGTTCTGAGAAATGAGGGCATTTAGTGGCTAGGTGAGTCCAGGGAAGAAAGGGGCAAGAGCTTTGTTTGGAGGCATGTGAGGTTTTTCTGTGAGGTTCTTGTTGGATGTTAGGGTTCACTTGTTTTCTTATAGGAAGCTGCAAATTTTCCTTATTTTTTAAAACAACCAACTAAACAAAAATTTTACTCTTCTTACAGTCACTGAATGTCTACTCAGCTTTAATTTAAATGGTGATTTGATTCCAAGTTAAACTGATTTCACACTATATTCTAGAGGTATTGAATTTGGAAGGTGCATTTTGCACTGCATGCTGGGTTTTTGTGCTTGTTAGCAATCACTTCTGACCAACATAAATTATTTTTCTATATCTGCAATAATTTTTTTTAAGTGGAACACACCATTAGGTTGCTTCTGATACTTCTGTGGCAAAACGGAATAGGTTCTGGGCTGTTATGTATACAGAGCTAGGGAAGAATATATGAATATTTTTAGATGGCTCAAGTTGCATGATAATAGCCATTCCAAATGTTTACTTTAAAACAAAACACTTCATCATCACACTAGAGTTACACTGTACTCATATAAGCAAGCAAAAAACTAAAAAAATCCTTTAAAATGCTTTCACTTGCTTCATTATGACAGTAGCTATTTTGGCTCCTCTTTGAATGAACCTAAGGCTTTTTTTCTATTATGTCCCTTGTCTCCTCCTTACCCTTGGGCACTTCCACATATGAAAGCTATGTGAATTATTCTTTTCCAAACCATGAATGTTATGAAGATGCTTCAGCCATGGGTGCTTCAGCCATGGGTGTTGTAGGTTTGGATTTAAATTCTAGAGATTTCTGATATCTTTGACTAAAAACATAAATCCAAACGTATAATCTGTATTGAAATTGAGATCTTAGTGATCTGAATGTGAAGATACTTTGCTTGTGAAAGTACAGGCGATTCATACAATTGATTATGGAAAATTGGTACAAATTACCTACCGTAAAGATCTCTAACATTTTTATCTTGCTATAAAAATGCTATTTCTACCTTATTCTTAATATGGAAAACTAGTCTGGCTGTAACAGTTCCCTTCTGTTTTTAAAACATGCTGAAGCAAAACCTAAGCCTGAACTTTTCCATATTCTGGAAATATCAAAATAAAGATCCAAGTCTGGTGACTTGAATCTGTTTTCTCTTTCAGGGCTTTATTTGCCATCATTCACATCAATCTTATGTCAGCATAATTCTAGGAAGCCTTTAGAGTTACACTGCTATAACTATGCACCATCAGGATAATCCATTCCAGAGCTTTTTCAGGCAGGGCCAAGTGTCCCACAGGTGTGAGGTCCGTGTAAGCAAACATAGCCATCCTGGTTTGAATGCTCTGCAAGCAATACATTCACATTCTTTTAGGGAAATAGGTTTGATGTGATCCAGTAGGAAATAATTCACAGTAAAATTCCAAATTATTAGTGCAGCGTTTGCGCTTAAAACAACTTCTGCTGCTTTCTAGTGAATTGCTTTAATGTGGAATGCAGCTTTAGAGTGGCACTATTAAAATGTGTTTGAAGATGTTTTTAGCCAAATAAACGTGCAGTGTTCTTAAATGTGTGAAAACCCTGCAGTGTTACTTCCTGCCCCTTTCTCCTCTGTGTTGCTGAAGCATTGCCATCACTAATACGGTTCGGTTTCTGTTTATGTCCGTATGACGTTACTGCGTGCAAATTCACGTTTGACGTGTAATTCCTTGACTGTATGTTTACATTGGCATTCAGAGCTTTGCATGATTTCCTGAATCAATAACAACTTGCATATTTAAAAAGTGACAGATTTCTCTTCAAATTTTAAGGTGGTGATACTTAGACTGGCAAATGTTTTAGTGTTTTCATTAGCTTCTGTTAGGTCAGATATTTGGGATTGAAACTTTCAGAAATCTCCAAAAGAGAAGAACATAAACCATTTAGCTTTGTTTCCAGAATATATTGATTTTCATATCAAAAAAGGTGAATCTTCATATAGGTTTTATAAGCAGATCAGTTATTCAGTATTTTAAAACCATGAGAAAACCTACAAAGAGAATCCAGGACACTGACAGTTGATTGCAAAACTCTCCAGGAATGAATGTAAAAATTACAGTGAAAATGTTCCTCTTTTTCACTCGTAGTTTTTTTTCATTCTTCATACCAAGTGATACTTTTGCTTTCACAATTCCTAACTTCAAAAAGAGAATGACTTTATGTTTCTGTGTTAGTCTTTATTCTGTTATTTTAGCATAATCACAATGACAGTCTCGTGGAAAAGATGACATGCGAGGATATGTTCCCCTTGCAAAGGTTTTGCTGAAGCTGAGAGTAGAGAAATCTAAACATTCCCTGAAGATACACAAGCCAGTAGCCTAAGTATTTTCATTAGTATTTTCTCTCTCTTTTTTTAATTCCATGGGAAAGTAAGGAAATTCCAGTGTTACTCCCACTAAACAAATGGGAGTTAATAAATAAAATAGTAAATAAAAGCCAAAATATTCTCTGCCAGTGCTCTGTAAAGGTGGCAGTTGAAACATATGGAATTGTTTACTTGAATAGTCTTTTAAATTCTCAGAAAACCTCAGAACTTGAAATTAAATCTTCTCCTAGATACCCGTGCAGTGGGCCTGCTCTGTCAGGCAAGGAACCAACTAGAACAGTAACTGCTCAGGGCTGCTTTCACATAAATGTCATGATGACGGTTGGCTCGATTGTTCTTGTCCTTTTGCAATGCATGTGGTTTTGTGGCAGTAGGTTACATTTCCAGACGGGCAATGCTTCAGCAATTACACGGAATCAGTACATTCTCACACGACGAGCGTCACTATACTGCTCACACATGGATGAACAAAGGTAAGACCTAAAAACACTGGCTTCATTTTTATCCTAGCATGTGAGTTGAAGTGTCCTGTCTGTTTCTGTCAGTGAGGTCAGTAGCAAATTAGAGGTTTTGCCTTTTTTTTTTTTTTTTAATCAGAAGCATTTGACTTGCACACTATTGCTTATAACTGGAATTAAAGAGTCAATCTAGTGTTGTGAAGGAAGTTGATTCTTGAGTGTCTGTCTGCATCTTCACTAACTCACATCATGAGTTCAAGCATTCTGAAGAAAGCAGAACTACTCTTTGGAGCAGTGATATTCGTACAGTGTGATCTTAACCCCTGGTATGTAGCTGCAAATAATAACACTTTTGCTCAGAGCTCTAGCCTAATAGCCTGAATAGCAGCATCTCCCAAATCATATTCACTTCTTAGCTGTCAGCGGACACAGGCCCCCTCTGATGGTGCTGTCAGCTCCTGTGCTCCCAGCTGCAGGAACAGCCTGGAGACCTATTCAGAAAAAAAGGAGGAAGAGCCAATAAATCCATGACTGCAAGGGGAAGAGGAGGAAAAAGGACATGCTAGGCTGAGAAAGAAATAACTGGGTAGGAGCAGAGGGATTGCAACAGCTGGATATATGCCTCTCAGAGAAAAGGGAATACTGGACTTCCTCAAAGCCAGAGGCAATTTAGGGGCAGGAGCACATATCTGAGGAAGCACCATGCTGCAGGGTATTCTGTAGAGGAGGAGAAGAGGGAAAGGGCAGTGAGGAGCAGAAAAGTATTTGCCTTTGACAGAGGAACAGAAGAGACGGGAGAAGAAATAAAATGAAGGTAAAAACAGAAATGAAAAGGGCAAGGTTTGACTCATTAAAAGGAGTTATACTTCAGTTTCTTGACATTACTTTACAATATAATCAACTGCTAAGCTGCCACAAAAAGCTGTTAGGTGTTCCCAGGTGGGAGAGGTGACCTCCCACATGTCAGAAAAAGGAGGGGAGGACCCCATGAGACAATCACTTTATTGAAAAGCAGCCCACAATATGAGGACATCTGAGAAACCCCTTAGCATGATCCAATATAACATAGACTATATTCAGTATAACTGTGACATTCTTTGCATTAAAAAATTGTAGCAGTAGGAAAAAAGTCTTGAAAGGTATAATCTAATATTGATTGTGAGAAATTACACAATAAGCTGATCCCTTATCTTGATATACTCAGCAAGTTAGTTGACATAGACACCGCTGTGAGATTTAAAGTAACAACTTTGAAAACAGTGTCATGGTCTGTTTTTTAACTAGCCCATCCATATGAGATATGAGAGCTGACCTCTAGAGGAAAAGTATAGGCAGAAATCAGGCAAGATGGTTGTAGAGACAGCCAGATCTGAAGTTTAAATCATTTTCTGCTTGTTTTCATCCATATAAATTCAAGGAAATTGTTGGGTTTGACTCCACAAAACATGTGGACTACTTAAAGGAGACCGCTCACTTCTGCAAGAGAGGAGTGCAAGTACAAAACTTGAGCTAGCTGGCACTGCTGCCAGAATGGTCACAGACCCAGACTGCACCTAAACAGCAGCAGCGACTCTGGGAGCTGAGATTCGTTTCTCAGAGATCAGGGTTTTGGCGAGCAGTGACCCTTCTGGCAGAAAAGTGAAGACTGTGGGCTCTGTTTTGCCACCAGTGAATATATCACCAGGGTGCTCCTCATCCAGAATCCTTCTGGCTTCTCTTTTGGAGAAAAACAAGTAAATAAATTTTAAAAAGCCTGTATTATGGGAGAAAAACATGGTTTCTGCCCAGGTTTATGAAATAATTCCATGTAGTAGGTCTTGGGGATTTCCCTAATTTAGGAACTCAAATGTAGGAGCTAAAATAGAAGTTTGCAAGGAAGAACTCCATGTAAAAAAAAAAAAAAAAAAAAAAAATCCCACTTTATGATGCAGTGTAAATTTGGGGGAAAATATAGAATCATTAAACCCTGCAAACAAATGGGAATGCTGCCAGAGTTAAAGGTTGTCCCTTCTGCAGTAAAGTGGCAAAGAAAGAGACACAATCTTGCAGAGGCTTGGCAGTCTGGTCTCCTAGTAGGGAATGGGCCCCTAGAAGTAGAAGGCATAAAGGCAACCTGCCCAGCAAACTCAGGGATCAGGGAGCGTTGTGCAAGAAGGCTTCCATGGGCGATAGGAAGATTCCCAGGGGGCTTCTAGGGGATAAACTCCTGTATCTGCAGGGACTCCAGATTCTAGGAGCAGCAACAGTCTGTCCCCTTATTGAAGCAGGGAGACCAAATAAACTTTGTTTGGCCTTGGGTTACAGGAAGCACTTGGAAGTGGTCGTGGTGCTGGTTCAGAATCATACAAAAAGTTGCGTTTTAGCTGACATTCTTGCTGGTCACCCTCATGCAACAGAAGGAAAATATAAGAGAAAACTCAGGATTTGGCAGTAGAGTTAAGGATTACTACAGACTGGCAGTGTTTGTACAGGACAGCTTTTAGCAGATGGGACGTCCTTTTAGAAGATAAAGATCATGCTAGAAAAGACTCTGGCAAGTTTTTACAACTTCCCAAAGAAAGTGTTTTTATGTTTCTTTCAAATATAATGGGGTGGTTTCTAAATAGAGAATTTGGGGTGTAATCATTTTGAGAAAGGAGTCCCAGGGAATAATCCCAAATTAAATTTTATCCCAAAAATCTAGGAACAGGAGCGCTTTCTACATTGTTTTAGAGATAGCCAATAATCTCCCATAGTGATTGTGACTTTTCATAGGTTTTGCTTTCCTGTTCAGATACATTTAATGACATCAAAGTTTGAGAGATGTGTCATGCTGGTCTTTTGAATTTCAGTCTGAGTAATGTATTTAATAGAAAATGGCACAGTATGTTCCCAGAAGTGTCCCAAAGATTATATCTGTTAATGTCAGTTCTGCTAAGAGGTATTAGTTAACCATACTGCACAGGAGTGAGGAACATTTCTTGTTATTTAAGGGAAGGAAAAAGCTTGATGACACATGCAAATGGCACATCATATATTTAAGTTCCCTATATGTCGCCTACGCTGAGCAGATGCATTTGTCCTTTCAGCATTTTTCTCAGTTTGAGCACCACTATATCTGAATTTAATATGACTCTGATAGTAACATACCTCTTAAAGAGAAAATGGATTATATAATAATATATTTTAAAAATTAGGTACCCTTTGAAAAAAATATATGTGGGGCCCGTAAAATCTCTGCCTTGAAATTACTGCCCACCCCTCCTTTGTCCAGCAGTTATCACAGAGCTCAGGAAGGATTTGGGCCAACCACTCCACAGCAGGAGAAGTACAAAGTGCTTGAAGTTGTAGGAGACACTAATTTTCAAGGTATTAGAAGCTGTGTTTGCACAGGAATAAGCAATCCCATTTTTATGCAGATACATTTAGCAGTACCGAGCCAGAACTGGACAGCAGCAATAATGCCTGCGCTAAGGTGATACGGGGTGAGGAGAAGCCAATGCTTGGAAATGCAAATGGGCATAAGTTACTCCTCCATTAGGGTGGTGCCAGGGAACGCTTCCCTGTGAAGCTCCTGTTTGAGAAGTGGATGCACTTGAGGAAGAGAAGCTATACCAAGTGTGAACGAGCAGAATGACAATGAGCCCCCAGCCCTGTGTGTCAGCTTGTAAGGTGGCATATATAGTAATGTCTGTTGTGATTGTAGTAATGCTCTGCCCTGGTTCTCTCCAGTCATTCCCAGGTAGTTTCTGTGAAGAGGATAATTTTGGCAGCTACTATGGAGTCATCTTGGTAAGGGAATGCAACGTTGAAGCATATTATCCGAGGAAGAGCTTCAGTGTGCCGTTTCCGGTGGAGAACAGGACAATACAATACAATATCAGGCTTAGTCCAGTTTTAAGTTTGAATATTACAGTGAGTCCTTTTCTAATTTTATTCCTCAGCCATGACAGGAAGCATTCCTCTTAAGTCATTTCCACTGGCTCTGAAGAGACAGCTCTTTCCTCTGAGGTATAAGAAGGATAATTTCATTACCACACACAGATCTGCTGAGTAGTGCTAGGCTCAGAAGCAAGCCTCTTATCTCAGGTGCAGTAGCTCCTGCGATTCCTCCATCTGCAGAGCTTCCTGGCCCTCTCATTGTTTATGTTGCAGAAGAGCATGGGAGCTTTCAAATGGTTTAGAACAGCCTATGACTCCAAGTTGTTAGACATTAGCACTAGCACAAATTGTTTTGCAAAGAATATGCTAAAACAGCCACTCCTGCTCCCTTCTTCCCTTTGGCTTCTTGACTATTCAGTAACTTTTTAGCCTCTCATGCTGCCACTTACACTTCTTGGCAATGGCAGGCGCTCCCTTGCACAGCTTTTGTTTTTCCAGACAAAAGGCAAGGCTGAGTAAGGAGAACCTTGAACCCTGCAGCAGTCAGACCATGCTCATCGTCACTTCTCCATATACATATATTTGCAGTGAGGACGATATGGCTCTGTCATCAGCTGACAGTCAGTGTTGCCTGCTAAAGCACAGGGAAAAAGACGAACCTGTCAATGCAGGCTTACTGTGCAGTTGTTGCCAAAGAGGCAGAGCAAGCTTCTCATTTCAGTGCCTGAGAAGCCAGAGCTGATTTGCGCCCTGCGACATTTCTGAGACTGGGGTCCATTTTAGCAATGGGCGTCCTTTCCCCAGAGAGCAGTTATTAATAGGCTGACAATAAATGACGGTTGTGAACCCAGTGCTACTAATCCCCAGCAATGGAAAGAGCAGCAGGGCAAAGGACGCGTTCTGAAGTTGGTAATGGCTCCTTCCCTTCATGTCCTGCAGCGATGAGATATATGGCTTAATTTTAAATGCATTGGTAACATAAGGGTCTAAAATTATTTCATACTATTTAGAACAAGTCCTTTGAGCTAAGGCTGTTGTAAATTCTAATTAGGCTATGCTAATCTCCATAATAAGCAGCTGTTTCTAATGCAGATCTATCTATCTGATGAAGTCTGCCAGCATTTTCCACACTTGTTTATATACTGGCAAGAAGGTGGTATTGTGCTAGTATCAGGATGTTTGCCCAGGTTATAAGAACTCAGTATTTCCTGTATTCTACCATATTTGCTGAAGGCTTGTGTCTGTTCAAGGATTGCCAGCTAATGCCTGTTTGATTGTATTTACTTATACAGAAAACCGGGAAAACTCCTTCAGCCGTTCCCGAAGCTCCAGTGTGTCCAGTATCGACAGGGACTCCAAGGAAGCAATTACCGCTTTGTACTTCATGGAGTCTTTTGCCCGGAAGAATGACTCCACTGTCTCCCCCTGTCTCTGGGTTGGAACGGGCCTTGGTATGGTCTTAATCCTCTCTCTTAATCTGCCTGCTAGTGATGAATTACGGCAGACAGAGCCAGTCATGGTCTCACCAAGTGGTAAGAGTACATCTACTTATTATCTTGATACAACACCAAGAATAAGTGTATGATTTTGTACGGCCTTTTTGGCAAAAATTTCTCAATAAATGTATCAAACAATGGTAATGCACTACATTGAGGGCACAGAGGTACAAAGAGATGCTCATGAGACACCTGTAACTTCAAGAACTAAAACACTTTGGTTGTGTTAGTCCTGAGGATTACCATAGACCTTGGGCAAAGTTGCATATATTTCTTGCAAGGATATGGAAATTAGCAGAGTTGCTTCAGACCGGGCAATTACAGTTCTTTGCACAGCTCTGACGCAATCCTGTCTGCAATGCTGTGAACAGTTTGGCTCTCTTGCTATCAGGAAGCTACAGAGAAACAGAAGGGAGCTCAGAAAAGGAAACAAAAATGTTGGCAGGTTGTTTTACCAGGAGCGATTCTTGGCTGAATGAGTGACAGATGGTAGAGTAGAAAGAATAGAGGGCAAAGAGAGGGCAGGTCTGAGGGGAGGCAGTGTGTGTTTAGTATGGTTGAAGGAAAATAATGACAAAAGTCAGAGGATACATAGGAGTGGGTCTCTTCGGGGAAACTATAGGAGTGCCTCCCTGAGTTTGTTTAAAACAACAACACTGAAGGTCACACGACTAAGGAGAGCAATTTTACTTGAACAAGGGAATCAATGTCCTACTAGTATATATAATGTAGTGATTAAAACAGCCTATCTTTATGGTATTCAATAGCGTATATTATATACAGTGTTTGATACAGGCTGCCTGAGATGTTTTCAGTAACCACAGTGTATTTGTTCACCTTCCTGTGTGGTCAGGAGGAAGTGAGCAAGAAAGACCTGTAAACTTAGCTAGATTAACATCTGCTGTGTTTACAAAAGGCAAACCTGAATATCAGCTATGCCTCATGTGTTCACAGTACTGACAACCAGTTTTATTTTAGTGCCAGTGCCATTGAGAGGAAATTATATTTTGCAGGCACAGTTCTGACACTGAAAGGAGCTGTGCTGACCTTCGCATGCTTGGACTGCATGGGGACTCTGACACATCCACCGTATGAAGTGTGGCGGGACCCAAACAGTGCTGATGATGGTGAAAAAACAAGAAAAAGGAAACTTGTCATGCATTCCCCTTCCTCCTCCCAGGATATGGGTGATCATCAATTTGCAGTCATTTGTTCAGAAAAACAAGCCAAAGTCTTCTCATTGCCCTCCCAAACATGTCTTTATGTCCACAACATCACTGAAACATCCTTTTTATTGCGAGCAGATGTGGTCACCCTCTGTAACAGCGTCTGTCTGGCTTGCTTTTGTGCCAACGGGCACATCATGACACTGAGGTATTTATCTAACTAATCTTATGGCAAAACTAAATGAAGAAGTGGCACAGTGCTGTCACTTCCCACTTGCACTTGCTCCAACATGTGCTTACAATGGTTGATGCTCTGTATTAACTCCCTTGTGGCTGCATTTAGTGCATGTCTAATATGCAATTAAATACTCCACTGGGAGCTGCCTTGCCCATTGCCCCACCTCTTCTATGGCCAGTCTCTACATGGGAAGTTCATAGGAACTTTCTCACGTTGAAAAGTAATGGCTGATGATTTTTAATTATTGTAAAAGAACCTTGTGATAATTTTGCTCAGTTACAGTACATCAGGGATAGAGCAGTATAGAAAGCTCATGTATAGAGATGGTACTGCTTATCCAGTGGGAAGTAGCAAGCCCCACTCTTACCAGTTCAGAGTATTTTCCACTCAGGACACCTCATTTCATTTCCTCACAGTTGCCACCATTGAGCTGACTGCACAGTATCCTTGTAGCTCCTCATCACCCCCACCCTCCCCTTGCCAGGTCAGATGATAAATTTTGGAAACTGGTGTCCTCGTCTACAGCTAATGAGGTGAAAGAGAAGCTGGAGCACAGCAAACGGGAAGCAGGAACTTTTGCACCCAGGGTGCAAACAGTGCCCTCCCACACCATCTCCCATGCCTGCCCATGTGGTAGCTGGGGACAGAGCTTACCCCAGCACTAGACCCTGGCAAGCCCCTGCCCCAGCTGCATGGCCCAAGCCACGCTGTGTTTCAGGCCTGTCCCAAATCCATAAAGCAGTAGAAGCCTCAGGATCACTGAAGCAAGGCAACTGAAACATCTCCATGTGGGAAAACAAAGTATGAACGAAAGGTGCTGTGTTTATGGCAGAAATTTTCCCCCTACAACTGCACTTTTTAACTGTTCCAGTTAGGAAAACCATCAACTGACATGTATGTTTGAAATGCAGCCATAGAACAGCTATACCATGCATGACATTTGATGACTAACACAGGTATCATCTGCTTCTCTTTAGCTTGCCCAGCCTTCGCCCACTGCTGGATGTCAACTATTTGCCTGTAACAGATATGAGGATAGCGCGGACCTTTTGTTTCACTAACGAAGGACAAGCTTTGTACCTCAGCTCTCCCACAGAGATCCAGCGCCTGACATACAGCCAGGAGATGTGTGACAACCTACAGGTAGGACTTCAACCCTTAGATATTTGCTTGCCTTTGTGTTTGCGTGGGAGGGCCAGTGGCCTGATCCATGATCTCAGCATTTGCAAATTATTGGGTTAGCCAGAGTGGCACATGTTTACTGGTAGAGTTCTCGAAGCAACATTTCATACCAGTCTATGATTTGTACTCGGAAGAGAAATTTTGAAATGGTTAAAAAAATATTAGCATTACCAGAAATGATAACCTGGTGTCAAATAGCAAGCAGACATATTGGCAAAAAAAGACTTTTCTTTTAGTATTTTAAGTGAAGTCTTTGCTCCAGGAGCAGGACAGACATATGCCTTTGTGTTTGCCGTCTGAATCACACTACAGAGGCAGAGCAGAGGTGAGCAGCTCAGCTGCTGTTGGGACTCTTTCATGGCACTGTCACCGTGCTCCAGCTTCTGTGCCCTCATGGCTGGCCTGAGGCCACAGCCTGCCCGCCCCTAATTGCAATCTCTGCTGGCTCACTGCACAGCCAGGTAGGACCCCAAATGGGACTCTCCACAGCCTGCTTCTCTCAGGAGTTCTGCTATACCAAAGACCAACAGTTTAAAAATGACTGAAGGGGAAGTTACAAATTCATAGCACCTGCAGCAACTGGTACCAGCAGGTATCCAGCCACACAGAAACTGCCTTAGTGCAGATATGAATTCTTCCCATATTTTATCATTTCTTATTTTACCTAAAAATATCTTCATACCTGCAGCATTCAGTAGACAGGTGGGAGCACAGCAGAAGCTAGTACATTTAGTATCAAAAATAAGCTTCATTTAAATATGTTTTTAATTATTTACTGTTGTTTTCACTCCAGTAATCGGTACAGCCCCCTGCCACCCCCCCCCCATTTTTCCACATGAGCAAATCATCTCCTGTTGTACATTAAAATACAGTAGCTATGGAGATGGTCTAATTAAAATCATTTATTTTGAGCAAAAGAGCTTTACATTATTTTTATATATATATATAAAATGAAAATGCAAATTAAAATGTCATTTACTGAAAAGCAAGAATTGTAAGAGGTTACAGGGAGACACATGAGTAATAAAAGAAAAAAAAAAAGAGGGGGGAATAAGTTCTAGGTTATATAATTAGCAGTGAACTAGGATAGAAAAATAAAAGAAATGGTCCTGCCAGCACTCACTATGCCCTAGGGAATAGCATGTGCTGAGCAGCTCAAATCACATCACAGCATTGCCTATCTCGAGACTGAAGAATCACTGAGAAGACTGGGCATTACACAGAAGCTTATGTGCATTGGAAAAGAGATTAATTTGCAGGTAACCAATTTTAAAATTATCAAAAGGGTTGATCATTGCATCTTGGATGATGGGCCTATAGCTAGAGGCTGTTATGAGCTACATATTTTATTAACCTTAATAGGACCATACAACAGAAGGGACCCACAGCCCTGCTTTTCTGTACTGCCATACTGTGGCTGCTTACATCTTGGTTTCATGCAGAGAGGCTAGTTAAAGGCTTGCACAGCCACTATCTCTGTACAAAAAGCAGATGACCCAAGAACACCTGCTACCTAGCAAAATAAGCCAGGCTGCCTGAGAGAGTCTACTTGGGCTCAAAGCACTGCACTAATTTTTCTCCCTAGAGCAGGTGACTGTGCAAAGGAGCAGTACGTGTGAGTCATGGCTCTATCCTAGGCACTTGGCTTCCTGGGAGCCTCATGCTCTGTGCAGCACAACAGCTGCATCTGCCTGCCAAGGCTTGGCTGAGCAAACACAGAGCTGAGCACCAGGGCAGCAACTGTCTTCATAGTACAGCCTCATTGGGTTCAAACACTAATGGGGCTCCATGCTTTTTTATCAGTTTTCTGGAGTGCTCACTTTCCCAATACCCTAGCAGCTAAAGCTAAGCCTGAGATTTGTTTGGCTCAAATGTGGTTTGACTGTTCCAAAAACTGTGGCATCATGACAGAGCCTTCAGACAGGCTTATTTAGTATTACTGATGGCATTGCCAAAATGCACAAGAGCAGTGCATAGGGAGAGAGGTTTTGGTTTTATTAAAGACAAAACAGGGGAAAAAAAAAAACAAAATGCAATGAACTGTTAGCAAGCACTGAACTCAGGTATGCTACAAAGAGAAAAGAGAGTGAATGCCTTGCTTGCCTGGATAATCACTACAGCAAAACACATAATTCACAACAAATTATTTATTCAATTACAGTGTCGCCTCTGCTGTTCCTAAGCTAAAACGTGATCTTACCACTGACATTTTCACTCTGTGTGTTGCTTATAAAATGTTTGCTCTGTAATAACAAACATGAGACTAGGCAGTGACAAATCAAGTTCCTGTAAAAGCATAAGTGAATCTGGTTAGCCCACATATTCACAAATGTTAAGTACTTGATACTGCACTTCATACAACAGAGATGTAACTAGTTGACTAGATCCAATGTGTGTGGTTCTTTCATCTAATCCAAATGAAGAAAACCCCTATAACCATGTTCACCTCACTGATTTTTCACATGGACTTGTATCTGACTCTGCTAGGACATGCTTGGGGATTTGTTTACTCCTGTGGAAACACCAGAAGCCCAAAACAGAGGCTTTCTCAAAGGACTTTTTGGAGGAAGTGGACAAGCTTTTGACAGAGAGGAGCTTTGTAAGTGCTTCTTCTTTTGCAGAAATTAACACATAGGATCCCCTTGCCCTTGTCACCTAGGACTGGAGAAGTATACAAGATTCATATCATTGATGAAAAAATAAAGCTGACAGCATGAAGAAAGGGGAGGTTCCTTAGTTGCCTCATATGTGATTCCTTCTCCTCAGCAGAATCCTTTGAGCAGCTGAGTAGGGGCCCATGACTACCCTGTTGCTGTGCAAGTGCCAAGGCACCTAGCATCCTCCCTTGCTGGAGAGCCAAGTCCTCCACATGTGCCAGCTGCACATCAAACAGCATCAACACCACAAGGCTGGTGCTCAAGGGACAGAAGCACTGACAGAGCCAGGGCAGACAGCTTATTCCCTTCTCTTTGTCTGCTTCTCCTCTGCAGTTGGTGAGGCCACAGCCGGAAAAGCCTCTCGCAGTCTTGCCCAGCACATCCCTGGATCAGGGGGAATTGAAGGTGTGCGAGGAGCTGCAGGAGGAGTTATTGGGGACTTGACTCGTGCACGTATTGCCCTTGATGAGAGAGGACAGAAACTGGGAGAACTGGATGAAAGGACTGCAAGCATGATGGCCAGCGCAGAGGCATTTTCCAAACATGCACACGAGGTAGGGGCCCAGGCACCACACCCCCAGAACTAGGAACGTGCTTACCTTCAGGAAATTCAAGCACTGTCCTCCCCACTCACTCAGTCATCTTGTTTTAGGTGTACTTGCTTTCACTTATACAACACTTTTCCCGCCCCTACCCCACACAATGGGAATGCCCAGCATAAACACCTGCCCCTCATGTTTTCACAGAGGAGCATCCACTGTTAGCCTCTGAATTTAGAATGCGGCATTTCTCATCTCTCATCCTTTGTCACTAACTCATCGTGATTTTTTTTTTTTAAGCCACTTGTTGCAGTAGACCTATGCAGTTGAGCATAAAACCCCTAGGTACAACACTGTGGGGTACAGTCACATAGAATAGGCTGGCTAGCACAGATAGCTTCTGTGCTCATAGATGGCAACAGAATGCTCTTCCATCTCATGGTGTTAAGGTTGGGAACCAACTAAAGTGATTTTCTCTAAAAATAAAACAACATTAAAGGATACTTCCCATACTGCATGTTTTTCAACTAGCAGTACAGCTGGTTTAACATGTATCTCATCTCTGGACAAGACCTTCGCCTTTCATTGGCTCTTGTAAGTGTGAAGCAAAAATACTCTATAGGAACTTGCCCTGAAATGCAGAAAGGGGCATTTGGGGCATATCTCCTGTGCTCCATAGAAGCTTTTTTCCATAGGAGTAAAAAGCAAGTCTCTGCTGACTCTTACTCTTCCATAAAAAGCACAGAGGTAAATTAGTTAAAGTTCCTCAGGAAAGATCTTTTAATGAACAGGAATAACAGGTAAGTCTTTTTCTTTTTTTGTAGAAATGTAACAATTATGAAATTAAAAGTGTCTCAGCAGAATCAAGACCTGGTGACAAAGTAAAGCATTGTGTTGATGTTTCTTTTTTACTATAAGGTTTGTGACAGTTAGTAAATTGACCCAAGTCATTTGTGATACTAGGGTAGTAGACTTGTACCAACCACTTTACCATACACAGGGCAGTTTTATATCCCTTTGTTTGTTTGTTTCCCATTTCTATAGGTGATGCTGAAATATAAGGACAAAAAATGGTACCAGTTTTAGACTTTTAAGGAAGCTACTTGTGGCTTTACTAAGAACACTGTTCAGGGAAGCGACATTCATTCCCAAATCTACAGTCACTGGTCAGAAACAACTATTTTTCTCCTAGAAGATGTTTTCCTGTTACTCAATTGGATTCATCACAGTCGGAGTCAAGGAGAAATTTTACAGACTGTGAGATGGAAGCCAGAATCATGTGCATCCTACTCCAACACCTGGCTTATGCAGCAGCCAATTTTCTTCCCAAATGGAACTCAACCAGCACTGTGGCATGTAGTTTTTCAGAAGCTGTAGGTATGAACCAAGTGGGGAGTGTGTCTGGTTAAAAATATTCTGTACAAACTAGAATGTTAATGCACTTATAAAACTTGCATGACTAATTGACAAAAAAAAGAAAAGAAAATAAAAGAAAAAGAAAGCATGTTGTGACCGAAGAAAAACAGGATTTATTTCTATTCTGAGCAAAAAAATACTTAAACAACAACAGTGTTTATTTTTAAAATGACACTATAAAAAGCCAATACATTTCAAGCATGTTTGCTACTGTTCTCAACAGAAAAATGAGTTGAGCTGCATTTTCTTATCTATTTATTTTCCTTGAAAAACCTAGCTTGAAATCAGTGCTGTTTGATTCCTAGCAGAAGAATAAATAACTTCAAAATCCTGTGCCCAAAATCACAGCTTTTTCAAGTAGCTAGACAGGTACTAACTGAAATGTCATTTAAACATGAGAGTAGACAGTTTATTTGCAATCCAGAGCACATGAAATGTCATCCTTATCTGTACTACCTTATCTGTAAAATGTGCTCTAGATTCATCTCAGTTGTCCTTGAAGGGGGCTATGGCATTTTTCATCCCAGTAGTTTCTGTATCACTTGGTTGCCTTATTTCTCAGTAGTAGGAATAGAAGACAAGCTTATGAAATCACTTTTGAATTTAGCAAAGGTGGAAAACAGTGCTATGAGGTAGAGAGTCCTGTCAGTTTCCACTCAAAATAGCTGCTCAGCAGCTTGCAGAACAGGGACTTTCCTTAAGCAGTAGGTTGAAATTATGCTAAGGAAACTGCAGAGTAACCCCCGTAAAGCTGGTGGACAGAGATCACAACAGCAAGACTAAAAGATGGGCCTGGGGAGGAGCATGAAAAAAAACTATCAGCGTATGGCGCTGAACTGGCACATACATAAAATAACACTACATGTGCGTGGCTATTAGATTTTCTGCTCACATTGCTAAAAGTAATTTGCTTCTGCTTCAAAGTGGCTTGTTTGGTTTCTACAGTTGAACTCTGCAGAAAACTCACCAACTTGCAGATACAGAAGAGAACAGTAAGTAGCACCTATTACCTATTTACATGAACAGACTCCTATTCCACTTGAGTATGATGCAGTTACAGCAGCCTACAAGATCTTGACTTTCACAGAGGCCAAGTGTGAAGTTAGAAAAAATTTCCACAATTAGTTTCAAAACAAGGCACCAAAGGCCTGTTTTCATGTACCTGGATCTAAGTTCAAATAAGAAAAGAAGAGTGAGGAAAAGGAGAAAAAGCAGCATTAAAAAAATTTCTGAAAAGAGAAACAGCCTCTGTCCCTTCAAGGAGTCTTGACTGACACTTTGATGCAGACAGACAGCTCCCCTCCTAACTAGATCTTAACTTCACTGGTGTTTGCATCATGCTAGTGTCAGATGAGCTCTCTCAAAGATGCCTTCCCCACACCTTTCATTTTCCTTTAATAAAATGGAGCCCAGGAAATTGTACAGTGCTGCAGGTTCCAGAAGTCTGGCTTCACCATCAGCCCAGCTGTGCAAGTTAAAGGGACGGAACAGATCTGAGGTGTTAAGTGGTAAATTCACATGGTAGCACAATAGGAATTCTGTGCTTTACAGAATTTTTACATTTCTTTGTGGACAAAATCAAAATTACAGCTCTGACAGCTCTAGCTCAACTGGAAACGTGACAAGACAAGTTTCTCTCTCTGTCATGGGAAAAACTGCACTATAACTGTAGAAACTAAAAAACTAAGATGGTAGAAACTTGTGGGGAAAAAGGTCAAAGTCTAAGCAATGCCTGGGTTTCTGCTCAGAATTAAGGAGTTGTAATTGCCCATGACCGAACAGGATGTCTGTGTGTGTTCCAGGAAACAGCAAACTCACCACTCTGATGCCAGTCTGAACCAGGTTGAAGAACTCCTTCCTGATCACAGAACTAGCCCCTTGCATATGATGAAGAATCACTGTAACAAGGCATCTAGAATGACAAATAAATGAGAACATTATAGCAATTCTATTTTCTGTGTAAATGTATATCCACTCTGCCTGTACTCTGGCCTGTACTCCTAAACCACTGAACTCTGGGCAACAAAATCATTTTGTGCACCCAATCCTTCAAACCCTCCAACCAACTTTATAGACCTTACTCTTCCTAGCTTCTCTGCTTCTATGGAGAAGCTAAGTAGTCTTCATTAAAAGCAAGGCAAGGCCATTCCACCAGTTTGTTCTGTAACCAGCCCTACACTTGCTTCTGCACTAACACACTGCAGATGAAAAGGATGTCTTCAAGTATGGAACTTGTACACCCAAGGCTACAGAGCCAGCTTCCACTACAAGTTAGCGTAACATGTCAGCTTCTAGGAAAGCAGCCCAGGTGAGTGCTAGCACCTTGTGATCAGGCCACAGTTGGTACACTTAAATGACAAGGTAGCTACTAGTTCTACATAAATTTTCAGTAGGTTGTACTTTGTGTAGGTTGCTAATATTGCAAAGGTCTTCAGTACCTTGATTTCAGTGGAAGTGTCTTCAGGCTGGAGCTACAGTGCACTCATTTATGACTCAAATGCAAAAACATAAGAGCAACTTTTAGTTACTAATCACTACAGCATGCCCAGAGAGAAAAGTGTCTTCAATAAGTCATTTACACCATGTCTGACTTGCTTTGGCAGCAGTCTCTAACTTAAAAGCAGGGGAAAAGCCTGCCAGTAGACTTTGATGTGCATTTTTATGCAACAGAAAAATGAGGATTTAGCATCCCTCTAACTTGCCATTTTTAATAATAGATTCTTTTAAGCAACTTTTTTCTAGTACTCCTCATGAGGTCACAGCTGTATCTTGCTTTCCACTCTCACGTATTTTACATATTTCCAGACAGTTACAAATTACTATTTCTGTTAGGTTCACCACTTGTGACTATAATTATCAATTTTCTTGTAGTCTGTAGAGATCTGAAAAGTTGTATATGTTTGTATATAGAACATTCTATATATAAAAATATATATATGTAATGTATATGTTGTATAAGTTTGTTAGTGCACACTGTTAAATGCTTTCTATCAAGATTTACCATGTATGTGGAAAAAAAAAAAAAACCCTTCACTTAAAACTTCAGTGAGGGAGGTAAAACTCTTGCCTGGTTGATTTCTTGTGAAATGAGGGGGAGTGTGGGATTTTTGAAAGGCCTGACCTAAACTTTATTAAAGACTATTAATGAAAGTAATGGAGATGCAGCATTCAGAGCAGCAAACACAGCATCTGACTTTACTTGCTCCAAGAAATTTAAGGACACTAGCTGTCACTGTGTATGTTGAAATCATGTGCTTTCACCTTTTCCACTAGGACAGCACCAGCTCAAGCAAAACCCTAAACTTAAAGTTATCATCAACATCTGAATCCTGTTACAGTAGACCGGATTGGCTATAAGTATTTCCTAAATTTAAAATGCTTCTTCTTCATTTGGATACCTTTCTCACTCACATATCCCAACCCCATCTGAAAACCAGATACACAGAACTTGCAAGAGCACACACATATCTCCAGGTTTGACCAGATTTATTTACCCCTGTGCATAGAGCTGTAGATACACAGAGTATCTGCTAAATTAGATTCTTTACATGTTTTCTTTAAATGACAGTAGGCAAGTCTTCAATGAAGTACAAGCTATTTTATTTAAAAAAATCCATTCCTAGAGTTATAAATTTAGCTTCAAATCTTGAATTAAAAGCCAAGCTAAAGGAAATACTGAGTATCAGGTTTTGTTTTGTAAAATCACCTGTTTTCTAAATGATTTTTTTTACAGTCCTATAATTCAACTATTTACATTTTGAATAGAAGTGAGCTGACTGCACTCCTAAATATCAATTAGACATTCCCTGTATTATCAGAATATAGCTTCTTACATAAATATTTAAAAGAAATACTCTATTTACTACACATATTGTATAAAGTTATCACATATAGAAATTCTCTAAAATAATCTACATATTCTTTTTACAGAAGCCATCTCACACCTAAATATGTATATTATAATGAAAATACACATACAAAAATTTTTTTTTAATATTCAGTTCAAGAAGTGAAAAAAATATTGCAGCTTAAATAAAAGCTGTATTCAGCCTCAGGACTCCTCCATTTATAAACCGTGTGTATTGTAACAGAAGCAAAAAGCCAGATTTCATTTAATTACAAGCCCCTTAAATACCCTGTCCCTCCTATATCATTTTCCATATTCTAAAGGTGAATTCAAGCACAGTATATTTCAGTCTTGAATGTTTTTTGCCTTGGTATGGTCTTAGTAAGTACACACTCTCTCTCATTAAGGAACTACATGTGGCCATTTGTAGTCAGCTCTTCACGTAGGTGTATATGCAATAGTCAGGTAAACAAATATTTTCATTCATGTGTTTTGTTTTGTGAGTAAATCAACAAATCAAACATTGTACTTTTTTAAATAGCAACCAATATTCAGATTCAGTGTCAAAAAGGCGTGGAGAGATTACATGTGGGTTTTGTTAACAAGTCATTGCCTATATTTCAGAATGAAGGCTAATCCAGGGTGAACTGCACGCTCCTGTGCTAACCATTTCCTTTTTCCACAGATATCCTAAATCAGCATCACAAAGGGAAAACTAAGGCACCTTTGACTGAAGCTGTTTTGAGTCCCCAATAAAAACAAAGAAAGAAATATATGGGAAAGAAAATAAAGAATTGATATTAGTTGGTGTAGATCTCTCTTTTTTTCAACCCTTATTCCTAGATTCTTTATAGTATTTCAAAAAGTGCCTGGTATGCGTAACAGCTTTGCATGGAATTTACACTACTAACTCACTCAGGAATTTGGAAAATCCAGCCACAGCTGTTACTGAGGTTAGGAGGACTATATGCCTCCCTCCAACAGTTCAAACAGGAACAAAACCTGAACCCCAGCTAATGTTCTTATGCTTTACTCTGTGGAGCTCATATTCCTAATATCAGTCTTCAGGAATATTAACCTTGTACCTGGACTTCTTATTTTACTGAGCATACCCTTCATGTCACCTCCACCTCTGTGTTAAAAGCAGTCATTTACAAGTTGAAACATACTGCTCTTATCTGACATGCAAATGCAGAAGTCCCAAATCACTGTCAATTCTTTCTGTACATCAAGTCATCGCACAAGCCTCAGACCGTCTCCTTCTTCTCTCAGAAGGGCAGAAACAAGCTTATTTAAGGGCAGTTACCAACAATACAATACAGTTGTTCTGCCAGTAGAGGCTCAAAAGTGTCAGTCAAAGCTACTGAGCTACTCGTTCACCCACCCGCTTTTCAGTCAGATTTATAGGAAAAAGTATCAGGAAAAAACTCTACAACTCTCTTGTGATGAAATGCAAGTAGCATGAGAGAAAAGCAAGAGGACTAAAACTGATGAGATCACTAGCATATTATTTTTTGTCACATGCCTCTCTCTCCCACCATTACCCAGCTAAAAGAAAGCGCACAGAGCACTTCTAGTAGGCACCAATATAAGGAAAGAAAGCTTCAACAAAAAAACAGACCAAGACAGAACAAGACTGTGGTCTACACATGAAGAAAAGGACCAAGCAGCTGTCTCAAACATCAATGGAAGGTGTTCATGCTACTAAGCCTGGGAAAATTCTGCCTGATAAAGAAAGGGGTTCAGAACATGCACTTTGGTTCCAGTTGTAGGTTGAATGGGAATTTGAATCATTTTGACCAGAAAGCTGATAGGAACTGAATGGAACAAGGCTACTCAACAACTTAAGGGCATTGGCTCTCTGTGTGAGAAGGTAGCTCATGCTGGTTCCCACGATGTGAAGATGTGTTCCTGGTGACCACAGTTTTTTGTTGTTATTGGGTCCTATCCCAGTTTATTTTGGCAGACAATGACCTACCTAGTGGTCCATCAGCCAGGCATGGGCAGAACAGAGCACACTGCAGAACTAGGCTGCAGTAGCAATTCTGTGTACGCTGAGCAATGGGGCTGCTGTAGTAGACGTAATTCCTACCCCTTTCTGCAGTGTTCATCCAGTGTAAAGTCGTCATCTTCCTGAGCTGCTGGACCATGTGGTATTGTATATGCTGCGCAGTGCCAGCTAACAGAAGGCAAAAGTGGACTGCAAAGAGAGACACAGACATCCTGAGGAACTGAGAGCAAACACAGATGCAGCGCATTCTGTCTGCGAGAATACCAAGAATAACCTGCACACTGGTTAACAGGTCCTGAGTTACAAGAAAACCCAGTTTCCAACTATACGTTGGCCTGGGCCCTTCACAGGAGAGGGGGAACAAAAAATAAATACGCCAGCAGCCAACCTATTTTTGGCTTGCCTCCCAACTTCAGAAAAAAACAGGTATCTTCAGCTCAATCCAAGCAGCGCCCCTGCTTACCTTACCTAAGCCCTCTTCTGCTTCCCCTGCTTAGTCTCATTAATAGTTAAAATCTAATCAGAATTAAGGAATGTAAATAGCAGCAGTCAGGCAACAGCTCAGAAACAATTCTAATACTACTCAAATGAAGCAGCCGCCTCACTCACAGAGCAGTGGCCACCTTTTAACTTCTCATTTGCTCTAAATTACTGCTTAATTATAATGGATTCATTGAGTTTGTTTATCAAATAAGTTTAGTTCTGTGTCAGTCATTTTTATTGATTAACATCCACCCCCATACACAGTTTGTTGAGAACAGGCCTGAGGATCTATCCTTCTGCAATTCTAAAACCAGAATACAGCAGGAAAACATTGCAATGTGCCAAAGAACAAGCAACTCAAATTACAGTAACTCTAGTGAGGCCTGAAATACGGCACAGGTGTGTCACTGCATGACATCCAGGAACAGGAAATCATTAGGCCATGTGAACTGATAATGAATCCAACATAGCATCTCTACAGGCAGAGCACACAAATGTTCAGACAACAGGGTGCCAAGGCTCAGATCTGTTAATAACAAAAGCTTTAATAAGCTTGAAACAACTGTTTATCAACTGAATGATGTGGACAAAGATATCATCTATCAGGGTGACAGATGTGGTGTAGAGAGGGCAGAAATGAAACACACGCACACAGAAAAAAGAGAGAGAGAGAAAAGAGAGAGAGGGAGAGAGAGAAATCACAATGCAAAGTGAAGAATGAAACAAAAGTACAAAAGAGGAAAGAAGGTCAAGTCAGTGCTGAGAAGGGCAGTCAAGGCATCATTACCTAGCGCTCTGACTCAATACCATGTGTCTATTTTGCTGCACAACAGGCAGCTGGTAGATCAAAGTCCAGGATATGGCCTTTTGTACACAGGCCCCATTAACACCTTTTAAAACTCACCATGTTCTTGCAACCTCAGCGCCAGGTACTTCTGATGTCAGGATAATGGCTACCCTGAAAGCACCACATCTGAAGTTAACAAGTTCAAGCATGCTATCAGGCTGTTCAAAGGCAAGCATGCATCATTTCAGCTCCTGTTGTAGAGGAAACTTCAAAAAGACACTTCTTAAAAAGGATCCAGCAGAAGTTGAGAAATGAGATGAGAGAATAATTAGGGACCTGAAAATTTCTCACAGGGGGCAAGAATGGAAAGACTGAGATTGCTTACTTTGTGCAAAAGCTGCAGAAGAGAGGACATGATAAAAAAATAGACATAAAGAATATTGATGAGAGGCACCTTACCTTCCTTTCTTGTAACATACAAGGGCCACATGATGAAAAGAATAAAATTCAGGGTCTGATACTGTGTTGAGTTAACAAAAATAGCTGAAGTTGTACAATTAATGCAATAATCTGGAAATTAAATTAAATCATGTGCTGTGAGGCTTAGCCAAACCTGAAGTTATCACTGAGGAGGGTAACACGAAATCCAGGCAGAATAATTCCCTGTGAGCTTCTTCTTTACCCCTTCTTCTGAAGCCCACTGACCTCAACGGGTCTCAGACTGCCTCAGTCCAATGAGCCTAGATTCCTAGAAAAACTCTCTACCTGCTCACTGGGACAGAGTCAAAGGCACGGAGGCAAAGAACAAGGTGAAATCCGAGCAATTTTTAGCAAGGCTACTAACAGGCATTGTATGAGGCTTTCCTATGAGACTGGTCTCTGAAGGGATAGGAGGAAAAAAAAAAAAAAAGAAGTCATGTCACCCACCGTTCAGGGAAACATCATTAATGCAACAGACCTCAAACACATCAGCAAGCTGTCACTCATGCTCATCAGTCCCAGAAGTTTTTCTTAGGAACTTACAATTTGGAGTTAATTTGGAGTTAAGTTTTTAATAGATCAGTTGGAGTTCAGGATTTCATTCTTTAAAATCAATGTTTCTGCTGATGGTTTTGTGTTAACTATAAAGAGTCCAAACACTGTCCCTCTCAAGACCAGTTTGCAAGGCAGCAATAGGAGGAAGAATTACACCAGTCAGTCAACAAAACACTTTCAAGGCCAACCAAGCACAGTTCCACTTGCTGTGAACACAGCACAGCTAGTCATCAAGAAATACAGCCACCTGTAAAGCAATTTCTGCACTTTGATATCTGCAGAATTCACTACAGAATGATCCCAGCAGAGGCCTATAAAATCCAACATTACATGCAAACACAATGACAGTTTATTTTTGTCCTATATACAGTTATACCCAACCACTTCCAAACAATCTTTGCACTTTCTTTTAATAAAATATTCCAGCTCATTTCATGTGTAGAAAATTCATTAGGCTTTGGAGTGTGGGTTTTTTTTTTGTTTTTTTTTTAATTACAAGAATAAGCATATTTTAACAGGAATTAATTTAAATATTATGCTTTAGCAATTAATTATTTCAGAGTTCTGCAAACATGCTTCATTACACAGTCTGACCTTTGGCAGGTTTGGCTTGGCGAATTCATACCAGCTTCCACGACACACTTCAGAAGGCAGTTTGTAATGCTGTCTGTAAAAAGAGGACGCAAGAGGATGGCACTGCGCCCAGGTCTGTCACTGCCTGTGAGTACACTGGCACTTGCCATGTCCTGTCCATGGTGTGTTTAGCCTCACCACAGGCAAGAAAGCCACATTTCACATCTAAAGCTCCAGGTCCTGCAGGTCTCCCCAGCTAGGTCCAATTTTCACTTTAACGTTCAGCTTTACCAAGAGTTTGACTGCGTTTTCCATCTCGTGCTTGACAATCCGAGCTACCTACAAGGAAATGCACAACATTAGGTCCTGCAGTGCTCTGTGCAAGGACCAATACACACAATCTCAATGCTCTGTTTTTCTGTCAATATCTGGGCTGCCCAGACACCTGGAGCTCTTTGCTGCATTTGTGTTTGCACTGATTTACTGCAGATGGGAATGTAACCAAACATTTTAATCCTGATTAGGATTTATGAATGGAGAAACTGTTTGGAGTAAGCAACATTTTATGCATTACAGAGCTGTGACTGGCGCCACGTTGGTGAAGACTACTTAGAAAACAGACAAGTGTACATTTCCACTAAACGCTTGAGTCCTGCAGAGCCCCCCCCATTCACACAGCTGCCTAACTGAGTATTCCATGGAGACTGTTCTGAAAACTTAAATGTCCTCAAAGCAAGGCAAAAAAATTCATAAAACAAAGAAATCAGAGGCAAAAAAATGTGCTCCTCCTCACTGTATCAGTGAGAGACACTCTGAAACACAAACTACAAACTGCTGGGAAAGCAGGGCATATTTAATGCAGGTGTTAGATACCACCCTGGTTTACTCTCACAATTTTGTTGAGACAGCTCCAGTAACTGCTTCCCCCAAAAGGTATTTTTAAGAAAACATTCATTTAACTACACAGTCAGGGGTCCATATGATATTTTTGCCTGTAACTTTTTGGATCATAGAGAGATTGTATTTCTTCCTGCCTGTCAACACCTGCCTTGGATAAAAGGACCCTCTTTCCTCCCCCAAGACCCACATAGTCCAGCCTGTCCTGGTTTGCTTACATGAATGAATCTTTCTGTCCACACTCATCCTGTGAGCCTTTCCACAGCAGAGTAAAAAAGGAAACCTTTGAAATGACTGAGGCCCTTCATCTCAGCTAGAGGGTCAAAATGGGAACTATTCAAGCTTTCTAACTCCCCAGTGCCTTCCCGCAATTCCTTCACAGGTACCCACAGTAGAAATTTCTCCATAATTTTTACTGGGAAAATGGAGGATGGGGGTTGAGGAGATCAAAGGAGAAGAGTTTACAGCCATGCGAAGAACGAGATGTGCCTTCCAAAATATTATGCCTTTATACACCACATTTCAAAATGATCTTGATAACCTAGAAAAATGCTTTGAAACAGGATGTAATTCAGTACAGACAAGTACAAAGTAGGATAGAAAGCAGGATAGAAAACCAGGATAGAAATAATCTACTGTTCAAACACAGGATGAAGAATAACTGGCTAGGCAGGAAAAAAATGGCATTATCAGAGATTAAAAATTGAACAGAGTTAAAGCAAGGCATACTGTTGTGAAAAGAAAACAAACATGATTCTGGAATGTAGAAAAAGAAACTGCTGCTTGCGCGACACACAAATCAGTCTTCCACTCTATTCAACACTGCTACCGCCTTGACTGGAAGTTTTGGTCCTGATATCTTAAAAGAAATGTGAACCATTCAGAGAAGATTCTCTGAGAGCAGTCAGAGGTCCAGCACACACAGCCAGTGAGGAACATCAAATTAGGGCTGTTGCACCCACAGCAAGGGAAGTTTAGTCTGCTGGAAAAGGCTGCAGGGGAGACACAAAACCCTGCATGAAGTTCCTGGGGAAGCTGATGGGATGGCCACGCACCAAAGTCATGACCTGGGGTTTGGGCTCTCAACTTCCCGTACACTGAGCAAACAGCACCATTTCCAATGTTCTCAATACCCATCCAAAGCACACTTAGAGGTACACTGGACAGCTTAAAAGCATAAATGCACTTATGCTGAGAACAAGTAAGCAGTTAAAGAGCATCTAGCCCTTGATTCCTAAACTAGTCCATGGCTCTATGTTCCTACCTGACACTCCATTACCAGGGTTAGCTCAACCAGCTCAGTCAAGCCACCTTCTGCTGTCTTTGGCAATGTGAGAGACAACCTTGCTGTAAGCCAGCAACCTAAAAGGCAGCTAAGAACAGCATATCGATTCTGGTGAAATCTACTAACCATGCTAGGATCATCTAGAAGACTTCAAAATAGGGAGATTTCCTTGCAAAAAAGAAATATGCAGCTGAAGTAATGTGGGAACAAGAGAGAATTCAGGGAGAAAGATAAGGGGGCACACGGGAAAAACAGTACGTGGCAGCCAAAGCACATCACCCTTTTGCAACATGAGTAACGAACTAGCTGGTGAAGGCCAGACAGCTTGTTCCAGCTGCACGGCGGAGGAGGGAGCGATACGGAGGTATCATGGTCCTCCCCTGACCACAAAGGGTTGCATCCCAAAAAATAATTGCTGCTCACAGACTAACTGTTGACCTATAGTACCCCCAGCCTCATTATCCCTGCTTACCATATTAAAAATCACGCCCTTTGCTGCATAACGACATGTAAATAAGGGGGGCATACCCCCAACAACCGCGCAAATGGCAATCTGGCCAATGAAGTATGTCTGCCGCACTTCCACATCCCACCTTCAGCAACTATAAAACAGAGGATAGCTCACTAAAGTTTTTGGAAGGGAAGAAAATTGAACCGCTGACCTGTTCACTGGAGATTGCTGACGAGCGAGCCTCCTTCTCCCTCCCCCAAACAGGGACGCCTCTTTGGTAAGACTTGCGCCTCCGACAAACGTCGGACGTTACCCGGGAAAATATATTATTATTGAAAGCGCTTAATTGTTAGTTTGAGCTCATGGAAAGAAAATTTGTAGCAGCAAGTGCATTTATCAACGGCAATTCCGAACCTGTTGTATCTGTCGCTTTAATAAAATCTTATTCTTTTTTACTTTGCGAAACTGTCTCAGGGAAAGTCCTCAAACAGGGGGGCTCTGGCAGGCAAATGTAAATTACACAGATTCTTTTTACTTTGCGAAACTGACCCAGGGAAAGTCCTCAAACAGGGGGGCTCTGGCAGGCAAACGTAAATTATAAAGATAAGGAAGGGCCTTCCGTCCCTCCCTTTCACGCGACAGTAAATTGGCGTAGTCGGCAGGATTGCCATGGATAAACTGCTGCATAAATATAAGTGTGCACCATCCCAAGCAGGGAAAGAATGGGCCCATAAATTTTGGAAAGATGAAGATAAAGTGGTAGAGCGAATAGAGCAATGTAGAAGCCAGCAAAAGATCAGGAAAGGTAAAGGAAAAGGAATTGTTTGTGCGGTATTGGGGGCTTGCTTATCTTGCGCGCAGAAAGAATATAAAGAGTCCCCTCCTCCCGAAATAGTTGCAGACGCAGAATATGCTGCTTTAAAATCAGCTAACGAGGTGCTGGAAACCTCACTAGCCTTTGAAAAAGAGAATCGAGAAAAGTTGGGGACACAAGTAAATGGTCTCACAGTTGAAAACCAGAACTTAAAGACAGAAGTTAGGGAGATGAAAATGCTGCTAGCTGCAGCAGAAAGGCGAGAGAAGCAGCTGCAGGCAAAATTAGACTTACTCCTAAACCAAATGCCATCCACAGTCTCAGCTCAGCAAATTCGTAAACTAGTACGCTGCGCTGACCCTGAGACCTGGGATGGGGATATCTGGTATGACAATGAGGATAATGACGATTTTCTGGAAAGCTCCGATTGCTGTACTCCCACCCCAGAGCCTGTGCCAGTACGACCACTGATTAAAACTGAGGTTGCAGCTGAGGGAGAGGATAACATTCGTACTACTGTACGCTCAATCCCTTGGTCCCCGGCTGAATTGGCCAAGCTGCAAGAAAAGTACTCTAGACGGCCGGAAGAATCTGAGACTGAATATGTATGGCGAGTCTCCCTCACGGGGGGAGATCGTATCTTGCTGAGTGAAGGAGAGGCAGAGGGCTACTGGGGCCCCGGAGTATTCCTAACCACCCCTCTGGACGACCAGAATTATTCATTAACCGCCCGAGCTGTCTATTGGGCCGGTGGCATAGACCCGCAGGAGCGAGGGGACCCCCTTGTTATCAAGACTTCTGGCTTCTCAGACCTTGCTGCGTCTGTGCAGAAGGCAGCCTGCATACAAGCAATGTATGAGAGGGAGGCGTTAAGGAGATCCCCCATGCTGGCTCCAATCGATCCAGCAAGGTTAACCCCCCTTATCCGCGGTCTCCCTGATAGCCTGAAAACTTGTGTGGCCAATGCTCAGGATCGCATACAAACCGCTTGCACAATGAACGCTGGCGCAGCTGCTGCGCAGCCCCCGCGAGAGCAGGCTCATGTGACCACCTGGAATGAATTTGTGCAAGAAATAATAAGTTACGGACGCCGTATGGGCTGGATTGGAACTAAGCCCGGAGAACCGACTGAACCTCCATGGTGGGTCCGTCAGGTACAGGCTAGCAATTTGCAGCCTGAACCCCACCAAAAATTCGACAAGGAGCGTAATGACCTCTGGCGCAGAGCACTGGCACTGGGAGTACCGCGGCAGTTACTGCACAGCACCCCCACGGCTGACCTTCAGGCTCTGGTACAATCTCTGGGCCGAAGGATTGATGCGAGCGGGGGGGCCCTGCCCATAAGGCACGACCCGGCCCCTGGCAGATCCGAGCCCTCAGCCCCGCAACAGGACCTGATTGACTTACCAGATGCCACACCAAAAACCTCGCATCCCCAGGGAGGGCAGTGAGCCACCCTGCCCGGCGAGTGTTAGTTCCACAATGGCTCCTTGATGCTGTCTGCAGCCGCACAGGCAGGAATTGACGGGGTGGTACGCACACTCCCCCTACAATTCTCCCGCTTGTGGCCGGTGAGGACATTCCTACTCCCTCAAGAATCATAATATACCAATATGTTGATGACATACTGGTAGGCGGAAAAAAGATATCAAATTAGTACTAGATGTATAGTACCCACCTTCTAACATAAATTTCGCCGGTTGGACGACAACCGAGCATCTTTTCTTTATGTCTCCACAGGTATTCCACATGCCGGGAAATTGCACCTGGGATCAAGGACTCCCTTACACTGACTGGGAGTGCCCCCGAGGATTACTAATTGTTTGTTGCTGGGTAATTGTATCTCTAACGCTTATAATTGTCTGTAGGCCAAAATTGTAATCAAAGCCTAGCTTGCACTGTCGCTTGTAACCCACTGTCAACATGAACCTAATGTTATATATAGGCCGCGCCGAGAAAATATTCTTGAGTTTAACATGTATATGCTTAATAGGTATAATGATAATCACATGTGTAAACCGAGAGAATAATTGGCAGAACAGTACAAGAACTTGTCGCAATCAGTTCCCTCATGATTTGAATGGTAATCTGATTTTAGCCTTGATAAGGGGCTTTGCAGCAATGCTTAACGAGTCCAGCATCACTGCTTGCCTGCCCCTACCCAAATCAGTTGAGAATCCCCTGCCTATGGGAATAATTCCAACGGATATAGAAACCAGTCTATTACATCTCTGGAATCAAAGTGGACCCATACCATTTGTAAATCCGCATGCCCCACATCAGGCACCACTAACTGTAACACCTACTGGAGCTTTCGATTTCTCAACAATTTCCAAAACTGACTGCACCCTTAGTTGGAACTACACAGAGGAGCCTAATGGCTCAATGATCTGGAACCCAGGCGGATGGACTACACGCTGTAGTGCATTGCCTTGGGGTGCTTTAAATTCATGGTCTTGGGGACGTGCAGCCAACATCCTGCAATATACCCAGCCTGTAAACACGTCCTGGTGCATACAATGGGACGATGGAATGGGCCAGGGATGTCCAAAACAATGCCACGATGCTACACTGGCTGCAAATTGTCCTTATAGTTGCTCTTGGTCCGATCCTGATAGGGGCTTCATACCCTTTGATCATGGGTCCCCTTTTATTCCCACGTCAAATGGATCAACACTGTGGTCTTGCCGAACGGTGATAAATTGCTCCAACTGGGAACAATACAAATGGGTACAGTATTACTGGTCAGTTTACACGACCCTAAAAATGGGCTGCCTGTGCCGAAACCACAGCGTGCCCTATGCATACGTAGGATCAGAATTCGCACCCCACAACGACTGCCGCATCACCTCCGGCGATGCACCAGCAGGCCTAATTTGGGCCTGTAGTGATGGTCACATGTATACTACCTTATCTGCTAGACTGCCTAACCCCCAATGTACACTAGGCATCCCCACTTTGTGCCCTGTATGAAAGAGGACCCCAGTCCAGCCCCACTGGTTTGCTCGCACAAGAAGGGAGCTGGGAGGTAAGGTTGAGGGGTGGCAGGACCCAGGAGCAGCCGTCCGAATAGCATGGGGAATGGAAGGATTTTGGGGATTTGGGTCCGCTACAGTACGAACGCGGTTGTGGATAAGTAAATTAGCCTACCAGGTAGAACTTTTAGCCAACGCCACGCGAGACAGCTTGTCCTTGATCAACACACAATTGCAAGCTACGACTAAGATGGCTCTCCAGAATCGCATGGCACTGGACCTGATGTTACTGCACCAAAATGGACTGTGTGGCTACCTCAATCTCTCAAGCACGGACTGCTGTGTTTACATCCCAAACGTCACACAGGACCTCAACACCCAACTAGAAACCATACGACAGGTGGCCAAAGATACTCGCGAGCTCCGAGAGTCGATGAACAACAGCTGGCTGTCGAAACTGTTTGGCTGGTTTGGACTCAGTGTCACCGGATGGATCCAAAGCTTGTTACAGACTGGGGTTATCATTATCATTGTGGTAATATTACTATGCATTACTGTTAGCTGCCTAAAAACCTTCATAAGCCGTGCCCTAGAGTTGCGTCCACTCACCACTTCCTATACCCCATTAGTGGAGGTCAGTCCAGACACATACGCATCACCCCTCCAACAAGTTATTGATACACCTGTGACTGAGAGTGGGATGTGAAAGTGGCAGCAGCCACGGGGTGGATGATGTGGGAACAAGAGAGAATTCAGGGAGAAAGATAAGGGGGCACACGGGAAAAACAGTACGTGGCAGCCAAAGCACATCACCCTTTTGCAACATGAGTAACGAACTAGCTGGTGAAGGCCAGACAGCTTGTTCCAGCTGCACGGCGGAGGAGGGAGCGATACGGAGGTATCATGGTCCTCCCCTGACCACAAAGGGTTGCATCCCAAAAAATAATTGCTGCTCACAGACTAACTGTTGACCTATAGTACCCCCAGCCTCATTATCCCTGCTTACCATATTAAAAATCACGCCCTTTGCTGCATAACGACATGTAAATAAGGGGGGCATACCCCCAACAACCGCGCAAATGGCAATCTGGCCAATGAAGTATGTCTGCCGCACTTCCACATCCCACCTTCAGCAACTATAAAACAGAGGATAGCTCACTAAAGTTTTTGGAAGGGAAGAAAATTGAACCGCTGACCTGTTCACTGGAGATTGCTGACGAGCGAGCCTCCTTCTCCCTCCCCCAAACAGGGACGCCTCTTTGGTAAGACTTGCGCCTCCGACAAACGTCGGACGTTACCCGGGAAAATATATTATTATTGAAAGCGCTTAATTGTTAGTTTGAGCTCATGGAAAGAAAATTTGTAGCAGCAAGTGCATTTATCAACGGCAATTCCGAACCTGTTGTATCTGTCGCTTTAATAAAATCTTATTCTTTTTTACTTTGCGAAACTGTCTCAGGGAAAGTCCTCAAACAGGGGGGCTCTGGCAGGCAAATGTAAATTACACAGATTCTTTTTACTTTGCGAAACTGACCCAGGGAAAGTCCTCAAACAGGGGGGCTCTGGCAGGCAAACGTAAATTATAAAGATAAGGAAGGGCCTTCCGTCCCTCCCTTTCACGCGACAAGTAAAATGGAAGATGGTATGTTACATTTAAAGCCCTACTTAATACATTAGAAATGATTCAGCTGTTTTGATCCCTACTTTCACTTTGACGCTCTGCACAGGCTATGAAAGTCCTGATATCCAAAGCTTTTCACACCTCTGGCAGAAGACAAAACATATTACCCTGATTTGGTCTTCTAAAAGAGGCAAAGCTATCATACTGATCTTACTGATTGACTGCAAATGAAAAGATGAAGATCACCAGAACTGTTTCTTTCAAACCATCTGTAAGGAGCCCAGATGCTCTGTTGACTGGAACATAAATTCCTAGACATACTGAAAGATATTTTCAGTTTTCTTGTATGCAATTTAACAGCTGGAAATAAACTGAAGCCATCATCAAGCATATGACCAAACTGACTTGTCAGACTAAGAATTGCTGCTGCAGCCAAGAAATACTTGATTTACTGTGTAATAAAACTTTTGTGCCACTAAGATGGAAAAAATAATCTCTCCAATACAGAAAGCAAGAAGTGCCCACTTCTTTTTCACTAAAATGTATTGTAGCAAGAGAGATCTCAAGAGATCCTTTCCAAACTCTATCCTTCTACTATAGGATAATTCTGAGGCTGCATTAGAAAGGAGGGCAGGCAATATTTTCACAAAGATCTTTTCTGACCCTAAAAACAATTAATCAAAAGGATTGGAAGTGAATTTCTGTCTCAGTTAGAAAGAAATCCTCAAGCAATAATCAAGCTAATTCTGGAACAGAAATGGAAAGCCTGAGACTAGGAAATATGCCTTGCATACATACACTGTTTTAAGTGACCGCCCAGAAAAATCTACAGACAGGAATATATCTGAAGGAAGTTAGAGAAGCTGGTAATACTTCCCATTGAAGCTGAGGCTGTTCTGAATCATATAAATAATAACAGTAATAATAAATATTAAGGAAATCCATTTGGCCTCAGTTCTTCTGGAGACACTATGACATCCTGGATCTAGCATCTAAAAAAGCAAAAGCCTATACTCTAAGGGATTTCAGCCTTCTACAGAATGAAAATTAGGAGGGTTTTCATCTCTGAAACAGCCTCCCTAAATTGAAGAAGCATACATCTCAACAGTGTTGGCAAAATGAACAAATACTAGAGGTGGGATTCAAGAGAAAAATATTAAACCCTTTGTTTTTAAGGAAATTACCAAAAAAAAGCTCAAGCCAGCCACTATTACTAAAGGGTGTCTCAGTATAGCAGTTCCTGTTTGCCATGAGGAAATGACCTGGTGTTGTTTTGGACATGTACGTGGAGAACAGAAGCAGGGGAAAGACACTGCCAAGGTATGGGAGCACACCTTGGGAGCCCCATCCCTGGATTTGGGCTCAGGACTTAGGCAGACACTTCGCTGCCAACATATGATAATGCTTATTACTGGAAGCCGTCACAGGGAAACCAGTAGGCCCAGGAGCATCTATACAGTGGAAGAGCACACACAGGGAGATATATTCACATGAGAGGTGCCATAAGTTGATACAGTATCTTTCTTGTATCTACCATGCTGCTAACTGCATGACATGCTGCCAGAGAAAGACAGGTAGGTAGGGAATGAGAAACCACGTACTGAAAGCAAAGAGTCCTCCTATCCCTACACAGGGTACAAACCACAGCAGTGACAATACCTGCACTGAGGTAGGCACAGAAAGACAGGAGCATAACAGGGAGGCAGAAATACCTTGGAATAAACCCTGGAAATTCCCAAATGAGAAAAGACTTCCCCTTACAGTATCAACAGTCATCAAGTCTTGCACAGAAGTTGCATGAACTGCCATTATAAGCAGCAAAGCACACATTTGGAACAGAAACTACAAACTTTTGCCTTGGAAATGGCTCAAGCCCAAAAATAATGGGCTCAAACATATAGACATAGTTTTTCATCCCATTCAACATTGTTTTCACAGACCTTTTGGCATACATCCAGAGAGGATCCAGAGACCAAAAGCCAAGCCCTTAGAAGGAGGGCTTGTTTGAAACATTGCAATGCAGTAGATGGCTGAAAAAGCAAGCGCACAACTGTACCTGGATGACATCGTCCTCTGCAACTTCATAGAGGAGTTCATCATGGAGCTGGAGAATAAAGAAACCTCCACTGACGGGAGGTAACATGCCTCTGCTTCTCTTCCCCTCTAGCCTTCCTACACAGGTGAAGAGCACGGTTTGTTAGATACCATTATGCAAAGACATATTTCTTGTAATCAAAAAACCTGCACATATGCATAATGCTGAGAAAAAGAACATGAGGAACCTTAAAATGAAGAAGCCTGTGCATACAGATAAAAACACAAAACATTACTATTCTATCAATATTTGTACAGCTACTGAGGGAAAAATGTTAATGAAAAGCATTTTGGATACAAACATTTCAGCCTTAAATTATAAAAATGTGAATCAGAACAGAAAGAGACAGACAGTTGCGCCTCCTGAACCATCTGTTTTAAAAGTAAATTTTAAACAAAATTATGTCAAAGTTTAATCAGAACTTGGTTTATAACGTTCTCTCTGGCAACAAATTAGGATTCTGCTTTTCTTCCAAAATCATTTTAATGGCTAGTTCTAAAGAGCCAGTAAGACTCCTTCAACCCAGCCAAATGCAGTTATCTGAAACCATAGCTACTACTGATAAAAAATGAGCAGTCTTTGAATAAGCTAGTAAACATCTGACAAAACAGGATCCTGGTAGGCCATGCCTGCCAAAGACAGAATAGAACAAACTGTTCTATGGTAAAAGCCTTAAATAAAATAAATAAATAAATAAATAAATAATCCACACACAGACTCTGAAGTTATTTATCAGGTTAGCAAACAGGGGGATTCCGGTTCACAACTGCAGGAAGGGCTTCACCGCACCATAAATTCCTCACATAAACCTCACACTGAGGCAGAGCAACGCTGAAGAAGCCACATGCATTAGCACACATCTCTTTTGGGATGGGCATCTATAATTGCTGAAAGGGAATTCTTTCAAATTCTTGAAACAGACAATATTAGAGCAGAAAAAAACTGCCAAACGCAGATGCTCTCCTTCCTACAATTACACCGGACAAAGATCAGTAGCTTCTGGTTCTGGAGAGGTGGGAAGCTCCTCCAAGCATATGCCTTCTGCTTATAGCAAAGGTGCATCCTTTGCAGACCTTTGAATCTTGCCTCTCTAAAATAAAACTCCCTGACATATTTCTAGAGGTTCAACAATTATTTAGTTTTCTTTCCCAGGCCTAAGAATCAGATTCTTCACATTAAGACAGCTTCATGTTACAAGTTGAAGCATATGAACTATCAAACAAATGCAGCACGCTATCCCTTAAATTATCTTTCTAAAAATATATGACAGATGACTGTACTATGTTACAAAAGGTCTTCACAGCAATCCTCTGGGAATGAGTATCCCAGCATAGCTCTGCTAACTTCATCCAGAACAAATTCATGCTGATAAACACTTTGTATAACACTATTGTGGACTCTCTGTATATAGGTCAATATAGGTCAACAAATTCCAGACTTAATTCTAACAAAAAACGTACTGTTTGGAACAAGAAGTTGTTCCACTCTCTTTTCAATGCCTTTGAAGCCAGAGCATCTGGTTCAGTTTCTCCTTCCTATTTTTGAAAGAACCTGTAGTGGCATCACCGAGTATCACATATGTACTCCAATTACCAACTTTTGCAAGATGTACTTTGAGGCAACTGGGGTTTTTGATCACAGCATTTGCTTTAGTTTGTGTGTTGAGCAGACACTCTCCGTCCCTAGGATCGCTCTGCCTGTTAAACACAGGCTCACTGCTGTCAGGAAATAAAATTTGTCTCCCACCCCTAGCCCAAAGCCCCTAGCTTTTGGGGGCACTTTTCTTTTAATTTGTAACACCAGAAGTTTCACTCTAGGGTGCATGGCAGAGGTGAGCATACCAGTCTTATCTCTCTGGAATGAGCTCTCCAGATGTCCATGAGACTTGATCACAGAGGAGAAACCTTCCAGGCGCCTTTGAATGTTCACGGTGGCTGTTTTGACAATGTCAGCAGCAGATCCCTGAACAGTTGTATTCACGGCCTGTCGCTCTGCCTAAATAAAGATACTTGTTCTCAACACCCACCCAAAAAAATTAAATCCAGCATGTCACATGTAATTCATCAATAAATCAATCCATGGCCAAATGCAGGCATACTAAAATGTCCAGACAAAAGGTTAATTGTATCTGCCCAAGAGGAAAAGACGTAAGACTAGCTTCATATACAAAATTTTTCCAGGTGAATAAGAAAAGCAGGATTCCCACAAGTTTAAAATGTATTAATATCAAAGGCAATAACCTGTAAAAGTCAAAAGCCACAAGATGGAGAAGCCTATACCCATGATAACAGAATTTCATGAGCACAGGAAAAATCAGTCAGTCCAAGTACCATGAGACACTTCTGTCTATTTTCAAAACTATCAGGAATGGACCAAAGGCAAGAAGCTGGAATTCATAGACTAATAATCTGATATACTGCAGCAAACCTTGACTACCAGATCATTCCAGCTGTGCAAAAACACACCAGACTACACTATTACACAATGACATTTTTCCCCACACAAGAAATCTCTCTACCAATCCTCTCCTCAGAGAAGTACACTGTCTTGAGAGGTTCTTCCTTCTCCAGATTAGAACTGAAATGTATGCAAGCAAGTTATGAGGAAGCTGAAAGAAAATTCATTAACTGGTCTTTAACACAATTTTAAAGAATAAATGGAAGTTAAACAGAAGGTGCATCTGTTACAGATACATCTGTAACCTGTAGTATCCTTCAGATTAAATAATCAAATCATCTCAAAAAAAAACATTCTTTTGAAAGTCTCCTGGTTCCCCTTTCAACAACTTGAGGTACAAACTCCTCCACCTCCTCCCTCTTCTTTAATTCCACACGTTCTGATTCAGCTGCATACTGAGAAGTATAATGCTTCCTCCCCACAGAAATGCACCATCTCCCCAGGAAGCTAATTTGCTCTTACTGAAGTACAGCATCTATGACAGATGTGTCCAAAATGACCTTGAAAAAAAAATAATGTCAATGCATAGGTGTATGTTAAGTAAATATTTATCTAACCAGTTACACCAATTTTCCCCTTAAGGGAAAATGAGAAAAAGAATAAATACCCAAAAACACAGGACTTAAAATGCCCTTTCTTGTTCAAGTGCTGACAACATATAACATGCAAAGACTGCCGAGTGGGAGCAACTCAGCATGAAGAGTTAAAAACATTGCTATGTGGAGGCTTTTTAAAATCGTGTCCACTTATATCAATATATTACTCATTCCAGTTCCAACGTGGGAGTTATGAAATGAGGTTAGAACAGTGATGACAGCTGTACACCAAGCCACAGAAGACTTACGTCAAACAAATCATGACAAAAGCTTTGTTATTCAGAGAACAACTGAGGGAATAGTGAACTAAATGAGAAGTGGAAGGTCATGACTAAAATGGGTGACAGACCCTATAAAGCTGCAGTTAAGGATATGCAAAAATGGATGCTTAGGAAAAAAAAAAAAAGTGCCGAGTTCAACACACATGAGCTTTACTGTAGGGGTTTGGATCTCTGATAGCTGGCAGGTATCTCCGTCTACCCAGAATGGTCTGCACAAACCCATCTCTTTTGCAGCTCCTCACTGTCTCCGTCAAGAATTTCTGAATCCCTGTGAAAAGAAAGAGAAAATATTCACTAACACAGCTGATGTTTCAGGTTAACTCCTCACCAGGGTCACTGGAAGGGGTCTGGGAAACCTAAAAAGGACAGAGGAAGGTAATGCTTTACATTTCCTAGACCCTGTCAGTGAAGGAGACAAAAGCACAAGATCACTCATTCAGCCTATTCTCAGCTCTGCTGGGTGAACTTACTAAGACTGTGAGGTGTAAGAAAATATGCATAGTGTCAGGATATCTGGCTGTGCAGTAGGAAGTCAGTTCTGCAGAGTGGCCAGACACAGAGCATTATACATGTATTGTTGATAATGGAGAGGTCAGGACGTGGAGCAGCACTGGAAAGACAAATAGTAGGAAGGGAGTAAGTTGAAAGTAGAAGTCAGAGCTCTTGATGCCTCGGGCTGCCTGATTTCAGACTGTCACTTCAGATTCTAGGATGAAACAAACTCACCCAGTTGTGCTCTGTAAGGAAAGGAGCAAATACATCAAGGGTGTTAAAAAGAAATGTAGGTCAAAGTACAGTGAGACAGGGAAAAGTCCTTTTCATTGCAAATTCAGATAATAACTGCACTGAGGTGGAAAAAGTTAACTTCAGACAGTTTCTTTCCAAGGTTTACAAAATGTAAAGCATAAGAGGAGCTATTCAAGACCAAGATTGACAGTGTTAGTTAATTCATTAGGTATGTAATTTAGTGTGTCAGCATGGCATTACATACAAGTGAAAACTGACAGGAAGAGAAGTTGCAATATAGTGGTCTTTACATACTGTAGAGTATGTGCTCACAGGTGGGCATGTGCTAAGAGGGGGAGAGGGCAGGAAGCCATTTCTAACAGTCTTCAAAGGACAGACTATCAAGAAGTTACTGGAGACTAAACAGACTCTTAATGGGACAGCATTTCTCACTTGAATAAACAAAGCCTGAATCTTCAGAACTTTATTTTCCAGCTCATTTCCAAGTTTTACATTTAGAGCTTGACCTCCATTCATTTTCTGATCGCAACTCTACTCTTTCTGTAGCTTTCCTAGAGAAAGCTAAGTCTTCTTAGAAATGCAACAATGTCTTTTTACAAAGTATTGAAGAGCTACTCTGAGAAGCTGGATAAAAACATAAGCGTTATATGAAAAACAGTTTAAAATTCAATGAAAGCAGAAGACAAGAACAAAAGAGATAAATGGTTGTATTTAAAACAATAAGAACTTTAGTGCAAAGGCATATTACGTATCCTTTAAAGCCATGTGTTTTAATAAGAAAAAGAATGTTTCTTATCCAGAAAGCTGAGTGCTTTAAAATTAATCCCCAGGGTTGATTAATTATTGAACAAAACAACAAAATAATTAATTTACTGAGCAAATAACAATGTGCTAAAGATGAATAAAACAGGACTTAGAGTACAACATTATGGAGTACCAAACAGCTCTGTTCATGCACCGGACTTTTTCAAAACTTCCTAAAAATGAAAAAAATTTTGAAAGGAATAAAAGTAGCAGAGGGCAGGGACAAATTTAGGATTTGAAGAGACATGAAGTGAAGGGGGGAGGGGGAAGCCCAATTCCTAAACGCCCATATCCTAACCTGTGTATCTGGATTTGAAGGATTCAATGTAGCTGGCAGCTTCATTTTCATCAATCCCCATCTGCTCGCCTAAAGATTTTGCTCCTATTCCATAGATGATACCATAGCAAATCTGCCAGAGGACAGTGAGAAGAACCACAATCATATGGTGAGCCATGCAGAGAAAGCAGAGCCAAAGCAAAATTTGAATCACTGGAAGACAAACATGTTGGGGCAAGGGCATGCACTGAAGAAGAGAGACTATCTCCAAGTACAAGCCATTCTTCCACCCTCATCCCCCAAAACCCAGTCAGCACCAGTTGAAACTTGCTGAAACTGGGAGGACATATAAAGCAACTACTAAACAGCTACTGGCCTGAACAACTCCAGTCACACCTGAACCCAAACCGAAAATCTTACTGTCGTGCTTCCCTGATGTTTTGATTACCAAACCTTCCTGCTCATAAGGTTGCTGCATAATTATTTTTCCTAAAAATTACCTGCTTAGCTTGTTGCCTGATGCTGTCTCCAACAGCTTCAGGATCAATCATTTTCCATTCTGCTGCAATCCTCTTAAAGACATCAATACCTCCGTTTAAGGCTTGAATGAGTCGGCAGTCACTAGACAAGTGAGCAAGGATCCTCAGTTCAAGCTGAGAGTAATCAGCAGCCAAGATTAAGCCACCTGAAGTCAACAACAAGTTAGCCTGAAGCAATATTATTTCATAAATTACTCCAATCACACTCCAACCACATGATCACCCTCCCCTGAGAAACTGAAGGCCTGAATCCCATCTTCTTGACTGTTGCCGTCATTTATGCACCTGTGATACAAGTGCAAAGAGCACACAAAGTAGCACATGCTACTAAATCAGAACTTTCCCTCATGCACTGGAAGCAGCTTTACACAGGCATAAACAGCTATACACAGTGAAAGGGACTAAAACTTCTTAGGTGTTCTACTTGCACCTTCTGCTCTCAAAGTTTTCCACATCCATTTCTATGCAACTTTCTACATGCACACCTGGAGATGCATGACATGGGATGAAAACTCTTACTTCAGCCAGCCTCAATCTGTTTTCTTGTGAAAACCTTTATGGGTTGCTTCTACCACTGCTGAAAGTCTTACCAATCAGCAGTAAACATGAAATCAAATTCTTGCCTGTTTCCCCAAAGCCCAAGCCTGCCTGCTTACCATCCAGCCCCTACATCTAGGCCCCATCAAGTACTACCAGACAGGGATCTGTTCAGGCTTCAGTGAAAGAGTCTAGCACCTCATATGAATGATCAGCACAGGGATCAGACCAGCAGACTTGTACTGAGCCAGGGCAGGCAATGTGACTGACGTTAGGAACTTTTCAGCAAATGTTAGATAAGACCGCAATTTGTGTCTTATTGGCTGCATAAGTATAGTTCCTTAAAAACTATATATTCTTAAAGAGGGAATGGAAGCATGAACATTTGAATCACAACATTTGAGTGCTTTCCCCAGTTGAAATGCTCTCCTTTACAGTCTCCTTGCGAACAATTCTGAGGGCAAACTCTGTAACTACAGCACTGCTTTTCCAGGCAGGCTGCTCAAACTGATACATATTGTTACAATTTCTTTCACTCTTCATCTGATCTAAGTTTTTTTTGTTAGCTCTATTCTTAACAAATAGCTGGCACAAGCAGGATCTGGGCATTACCTGGGAAGGGAACAAAAGCATGCCTCATGCTAACAGAAAACGGGATTCCTCTTTCTTCAGCTCTGTCTTCAGCCTGAGCCTTGGGGCCATTAGGCAAAATACTGGAATGCTTTCTACCTCTGTGGAGACAAAGAGAATGACTGTACTTCACTGGGTTTAGAAACTGTGTTTAAAGATGTTTAATCATTTTTTCCACAAAGAATTAGTGAAAACAGAGACAATAGCCTCTATTCCATTCTTCCAGACAATCCATACCCAATCTGACCATGGGAGAATTAGAAGGAGGCCATATGTACACTTGAAGAGATTTACTGATTCTGAACAGATTTAAGGGTAAGTTTTCTTAGTATATTCAGTGTTTGGCCCAAAGCTGGATAATTCCACTCCAGAACAGGTTAGATGAAAGTTCCCAAATCTGTAATGGGTGCAGTCCAGAAAGGTAGTTAAAGAGCCCTACAGGAATCCTAAAAATTCAACACCCCAGCTTGAGTGCCAAGTCTTCTCCCAATATCATTTTCATGCTATCACCCACACCAAACCATACCTAGTAGAGCCAGAAAAGATTTCCCCACAATACCACACACTGCGCACACACACACACTTGCATACACACATGCTCGCATACACACAAGTAAGCCTGCAAAAGCAGAGCAGAAGTTGCAGAAGATATATTTAGAATACATTGTACTCTTCCTCTCTAAAGACTGAGCAAAAAATTCCCCCAAAGCCAGCTGATTTTTTTCTGACCCTGAGCAGTCATCCCAGTTTAGCTGAATGAAAAAGGGCTTTTTACCACAATATAATTCAGCTATACTCCCTTGGTCAGAAGCTTCTTACAACAGGAGGAAGGAAAAGGCTGACAGCTGGGCATGCTACCAAGACAAAGGACAGTTCGGACTGAAGTTTGGACGGCCTGTCACCTGCAGACTTGGGCTGGTGACTACATGACATCTTCTTTTGTGCTAGCAGTCATTTTTGTACCTTTACGATTGCCCATCCTCCTAGCACAGTGGCTTAAGTAAGGAAAGTATTTCCAAAAGTCAGCCTGAGAAGCAGGCCTCTCAAAAAGTACAGCTAGCACTCCACTTCTCCAGTGGGCTGCTTCTCTTCAAGGAAGTCTCTAAGAACCCAGCACACTCTCCAACCATCCTACAAAGCTGCTGCAAGCTTGACCACTGCCAGAGCAACTCCTCAAACTGACACTTTTGCCTCCATGGTCAGGTCTTGTTCTTCTCCTGGAGAACAGAGACAATAGACAGGATCCTGTTACTCCTGTGCTCCCTTCCTTGACCCATTCAAGGCACGAGGATGTGCAGGGCACATAGAGGTAGGAGAAGAGATGCAAAGATGCATCTTGATAGCTCACCAGACTGCTATGCAATCGTTCAGGCATTTGCATGTAATGCTGTCAAAATAGGGTGTTTGGTTAGCAGAAACCAGATTTAGAACTGTTTTGCAATCTGGGTGCTTTTGCAGAAGGTGCTTTATAACAAGTAAAATTATTAACAGAGAACAAAAATACATTCACCCATGCTCTCTGACGCCAGGAGCTGCACTGCACAGAACAGCCGCACTTTCTTCTACTCCTGCCACAATATTCCCATCCTCTTTCAGAGGAGGTCCTTGAACCAGATTCTAATTTCAGTTTAGATCTTCACACTCAGGCTTTCCATTCAATAACAGGGAGTATAATGCTAATTTCACCTCTGTAGGGTTTCATAAAGAACTTCAAAAAGCAAATGGCAACATGGGGCCACATACTGTTATTTAGTCTTATTAGGCCTTTCACGTGTCACTGACATTTAGGTTCCCCTGAAATTGTAAGAGAAACACTGAGTAACGAGTCACACAGACATGACCACAGCTGCGGAGGAAGTCGTAAAAGAAAAATTTGACCACTCAACCAAATTAAGACAAGCAGAGCAGACAGAGGCTTTGCCAGGATCCTCCTACCTGCCCCCAGAAACAGCACGAGAATAACCATTTCCCTGGGCTCGGGAGGGTGGGCTCTCTTCAACCACCGTTGGCATTTCGATCTCAAAATCTCTTGGCACATTCTGGATATTTGGCTCTGTGAAAGTTATTCGACCTGAGAAGTAAGACAAGCCAGAATTAAGAAAGGGCCCAAAGGAGCCTCTCTAATCTAATATAGCAGAGCACATATCTGCATCTCCAACAACCAGGTGCTTCTGGGCAAAAACAAAAACTGAGGAAATGGAAGTATTGTTCCCACTGCTGATTTGTGAGCTAAGAAACCTGCTAAGAGAAGCAAGACCAAAACCACTGCCTGTCAAACACCTGTAAAAATAAATCCATTTTCCTGCCTTACTATGCTTTCATTCTAAACTAGAATGTCTTTCTGTGGTGATGGATGCTTTGCAGCTTTGCTGCTTTGCTTTTTCCACAGGGAATTACAGCTATAACAGCCTCTTGGATTCTGTTTTCAGCTTAGCCAGTATCTTCACCAATGTTGTCATAATTCTGTCCCTCATTTCCCTTACCTTTAAGGCAATTATATGTTTTTGTCATTTCTCCAGAAGATAGTGAGCAAATTTAATTTGGATTTAATGGGTTTGAGATGGTTTCCCCTGCAGCATTTTCATATCATCAATAAGAAATCCCAAAATCCTGGATCTGTTCTGGGGTCAAAGATTTACATGCTAATATGTGCAAGAAATTAATAATACTACTCCAGGAACACAAAAGCTATGGATTATAATGCATCTGGACTTTTAGAGTAGATTAATGTGAAACAGCTGTTTTAGTATTGTCACTTGGTTTGAAAGACAAAATAGGCTTCATTTCTTGTCTCTCCCCCTCAGGAAAGCTGCCAAAAATCAGTGACAAGGGAGGATTTTGCACACATTTCTTTACCTGTAGCTGTGTGAGTCTGTGACACTGGATATATCCTCTCCATTCCTAGTGCAGAATTGAAACGCTTTTCCCTCTGTAGTGGGAACACCACTTTAGTAATAGCATTGTTGATCCTTCTCCATTCCAGTATCAGCCCTGGCAATGGGTGAAGTACCTTTAATTTCTCCAAAACATCCTTGAGGGGAGAAAGGGCTATAATTAGCTACCTTAAAAGCTTAATTATTAAATACAGTTTTTGCGGTTCTGCAGGGAAAAGCAACTTCTTCACCCGCAGTGAGTTTCCAAAGTCATTGCTTCAGTATCACATGGACATTCCCCCACTTACACTGCCTACACCTGGGCAATGAAAGCACTATGAGACACAGCTGCAATATATCACACACAGCAAAGCAATCACCTCTCTCTGGACTTTGGAGTCCTCATCACCACTCTTACTCTGCACCAACAAATAGGTCACCTGAAATGGTCAAATAAATCATCACTTGCCACGGGTCCCCTATGTTGTCTCCTCTCGCTCAGTGTTAATGCTGCTTCTCCTCCATCTTCTTGCGTATTTCTCTCCCTGTTCTCTCCTATCCGTATGCTAGGAACACATAAAATAAAGCCCTCAACCATGCTCCTTGCAAGACAAAGCTAACAATAAAATCCTTTTAGTTAACATCAGAAACATGAAGGGACTAACAAGAATTTCAATCAATTCCACGAGGTCATTTCTCAAAATAACCCTTTTGTATACAGCAAGTAGCTACAGACTCAGCCCTCCACATCGCAGAGGGAAGGAATCCTCACTTCGCCTTTTGCTCCCTGCCGTGCCACCACTACACACTCACTTCTTCACTGCCACTTGAGTTTCAGAGATCAGTACTTGCCTTCCAACCACTAACTATATTGAACAAGGGCAAAACTAAGAAAACAACACAAATGAATGAGTCCTGAAAACAGCAAACTTACATGCATCTGCTAATACCACTTGTCTGACAACAGCAGCCATTAGCCTGAGGTAATTGGTATTAATATACCAATATTAATATATTTAGTAACTGGCAAGGTTTTCAAATATATACAAGCTTCTGATATATTCAGTTTGATAGGTCAGATTAACCATTCTGAAAACAGATTTTCTGAAGCACAAAACATAGATATAGTAGTAACAAGCAGGGAAAATACTGTGTTTAATCACCTTATTTAAGTCTATTTCAAGCAGATGTTGAAAAATTCTTCTACTATTGGCTTTACAAAATTACTGTGCTATTTTGGTCTTATACTTTGTTCTGCAAACCAAATTCTGCCTCATTTATTCTTACTGAAGCCTTCTATTTATAGTTATGTCCTCACTATATTCAGGCCTCCGAAGAGTAGGAGGAGTTAACAACTCTGCTAATGGAGAAGGCAGAACTCAGTTTGAATTTCCAGTGGTATCTGGAGGAGCAGAAGGCAGTAGAAATTTACTATCATTTAAGTCAGCAAATCTAACTCTGATGCACCCAGGGAGCAGATGTGTGAATTAAGAGGGAGTTATTTTCACAGTCACTTTCAGACTAGAACCAGACTTTACTGCACCTTGGTTGTACTGAACTGCTTGCTCAACCTAATCCTGTTCCCATTAGCAGTTGCTCTTCTGGCACAACCCAGAGTTTTCTTGTTCCCTTTAACTTTCACATCTCCATTTTGCGGCAACTTCAGCTCCAGGAACAAAACCTGAAAAAGGCCAGCATTTCCAGTCAGTTTCTGTATGCTGCTCTCTGGAGAAAACAAAGAGTGACTGAGCATTTAAACAGCTTGTATTCTAACCAAAGGATAGTACTAAAGCTTCAGGTAATTAAAAAGCTGATTAAAGATCTGTGCTATCAAAGTCATTCCTCCTTATTTTAATTAACTACGAAACAATCTAAAATCTCATTTTCTAAATACTGTAGGTTTGATTTTAGACGTATGTTTTTAGAAAAGGTAATTAACTCCATCCAATAAATGAGGTTACTGCTGACAGCCAACTGTAATGAAGTATGGAGTTAAAATGACTAAAAATGGGAAGAACGTTGGCAGAGAAAAGAAATCTTAGCAGGGAACAGGCTTCAGAGCAACACAAATGGCACAGAAGGAAGTGGTCACAAATACTTTTTCAAAATAGCTTGAGTATTAGTTTTTCTAGCAATTTGCCAGGAAGTAGAAAATGAAGTATATGTTCACTTGTCAAGAGATACAACAGAGATCTTCATTTTTCAGTCTATGTTTTCATGTAGCATAACACACTATTTAACACCTATTGTGTTTCATTTCACAGGTGGCAGAAGGGAACAGAAGTTGTTTTCTCATAGATTTGTGTAGCACAAAAGTTTTACAGGCACAAAATTAGAAGGGGGTAAAGCTCTACTAATCGATACAAGATACGTCACATGGTTCCTAACAAAATTTCAACATGAAAAACAAGCTTCCACAGTTCAGAAAACAGCAGTTCAGAAAAGCTTTTCTTCTCCTTTTCCCTGAAGCAGAGTGAAAGTAGACCAGAGCATTATTTCAGGAGTTCCAACTGCTCTTATACTAATGTTATGGAGCAAAATTTCTGTATTTGCATCAAAGGAGGAATATTCTTGTGGAGCTGCTTCTAGCGATGGCTGCTTGCAAACTTTGACTACTATGAAAGCGGGAAAAAGCAGGGGGGAGGAAGTGAAAGCAGGAAAAAGCGGGGGGGGAAGTGAAAGCAGGGGGAGAGCAAGGGGAGAGTGGGGAAAAAGCAAGGGGACAGTGGGGAAAACGAGAGGGAAGGGGGGATGGGGGGAAGTGAAAGCGGGGGGGGAAGCAGGGGGAAAAAGTGAAAGCGGGGCAAAAAGTGAAAGAGGGGGAAAGGGGAAGGGAAAAGTGAGAAAGCGGGGCAAAAAGTGAAAGTGGGGAAAAGCGGGGGGAAAACAGGGAAAAAGTGGGGAAAAAACTGACAGCGGGGAAAAAGTGAAAGTTGAGGAAAAGCAGGGGGAAAAGTGAAAGTTGAGGAAAAGTGGAGGGAAAAGCATGAAAGCGGGGGGAAAAGTGAAAGTGGGGGAAAGTGGGGAAAAAATGAAAGCAGGAAAAAGCAGGGGGGAAAAGTGAAAGCAGGGGGAAAGCTGGGAGGAAAAGTGAAAGCAGCGGGGAAAGTGGGGAAAATAGTGAAAGCGGAGGGAAAAGTGCAGAAATTAGTGAAAGCAGGGGGGAAAGTGGGGGGAAAGTGAAAGTGGGGGGAAAAGTGGGGGGAAAAGTGAAAGTAGAGAGAGAAGTGAAAGTGGGGGGAAACATGGGGGAAAAGTGAAGGTGGGGGAAAACGTGGGGGAAAACGAAAGTGGGGGGAAAACGAAAGTGGGGGAAACGTGGGGGAAAGTGAAAGTGTGGAAAAAATGGGGAAAAAGTGAAAGTGGAGAAAAACGTGGGGGGAAACTTGAAAGTGAGGGGAAAGGTAGGGAAAAGGTGAAAGCAAGGGAAAAAGTGGGGAAAAAAGTGAGAGTGTGGGGAAAAGTGGGGGAAAACTGAAAGTAGGGGGAAAAGTGGGGGAAAAGGCGGGGGAAAAGGCGGGGGAAAAGTGAAAGTGGGGGAAAAAGTGAAACTGGGGGGAAAGGCGGGGAAAAAGTGAAACTGGGGGAAAAGTGGGGAAAATTGTGGGGGGAAAGTGTGAAAGTGGGGGAAAAGTGGGGAAAATTGTGGGGGGAAAGTGTGAAAGTGGGGGAAAAGTGGGGAAAATTGTGGGGGGAAAGTGAGAAAGTGGGGGAAAAGTGGGGAAAAGTGAAAGTGGGGGAAAAGTGAAAGTGGGGGAAAAGTGAAAGTGGGGGAAAAGTGGGGAAAAGTGAAAGTGGGGGAAAAGTGAAAGTGGGGGAAAAGTGGGGGAAAAGTGGGGAAAAGTGGGGGAAAAGTGGGGAAAAGTGAAAGTGGGGGAAAAGTGAAAGTGGGGGAAAAGTGAAAGTGGGGGAAAAGTGGGGGAAAAGTGGGGGAAAAGTGAAAGTGGGGGAAAAGTGAAAGTGGGGGAAAAGTGAAAGTGGGGGAAAAGTGGGGAAAAAAGTGAAAGTGGGGGAAAAGTGAAAGTGGGGGAAAAGTGAAAGTGGGGGAAAAGTGAAAGTGGGGGAAAAGTGAAAGTGGGGGAAAAGTGGGGAAAAAAGTGAAAGTGGGGGAAAAGTGAAAGTGGGGAAAAAGTGGGGAAAAAAGTGAAAGTGGGGGAAAAGTGAAAGTGGGGGAAAAGTGAAAGTGGGGGAAAAGTGAAAGTGGGGGAAAAGTGAAAGTGGGGGGGAAGTGGGGAAAAAAGTGAAAGTGGGGGAAAAGTGAAAGTGGGGAAAAAGTGGGGAAAAAAGTGAAAGTGGGGGAAAAGTGAAAGTGGGGAAAAAGTGGGGAAAAAAGTGAAAGTGGGGGAAAAGTGAAAGTGGGGAAAAAGTGGGGAAAAAAGTGAAAGTGGGGGAAAAGTGAAAGTGGGGAAAAAGTGGGGAAAAAAGTGAAAGTGGGGGAAAAGTGAAAGTGGGGAAAAAAGTGAAAGTGGGGGAAAAGTGAAAGTGGGGGAAAAGTGAAAGTGGGGAAAAAGTGGGGAAAAAAGTGAAAGTGGGGGAAAAGTGGGGAAAAAAGTGAAAGTGGGGGAAAAGTGAAAGTGGGGGAAAAGTGGGGAAAAAAGTGAAAGTGGGGGAAAAGTGAAAGTGGGGAAAAAAGTGAAAGTGGGGGAAAAGTGAAAGTGGGGGAAAAGTGAAAGTGGGGGAAAAGTGAAAGTGGGGGAAAAGTGAAAGTGGGGGAAAAGTGGGGAAAAAAGTGAAAGTGGGGGAAAAGTGAAAGTGGGGAAAAAGTGGGGAAAAAAGTGAAAGTGGGGGAAAAGTGAAAGTGGGGGAAAAGTGGGGAAAAAAGTGAAAGTGGGGGAAAAGTGAAAGTGGGGAAAAAGTGGGGAAAAAAGTGAAAGTGGGGGAAAAGTGAAAGTGGGGGAAAAGTGGGGAAAAAAGTGAAAGTGGGGGAAAAGTGAAAGTGGGGGAAAAGTGAAAGTGGGGGAAAAGTGGGGAAAAAAGTGAAAGTGGGGGAAAAGTGAAAGTGGGGAAAAAGTGGGGAAAAAAGTGAAAGTGGGGGAAAAGTGAAAGTGGGGAAAAAGTGGGGAAAAAAGTGAAAGTGGGGGAAAAGTGAAAGTGGGGGAAAAGTGAAAGTGGGGGAAAAGTGAAAGTGGGGGAAAAGTGGGGAAAAAAGTGAAAGTGGGGGAAAAGTGGGGAAAAAAGTGAAAGTGGGGGAAAAGTGGGGAAAAAAGTGAAAGTGGGGGAAAAGTGAAAGTGGGGGAAAAGTGAAAGTGGGGGAAAAGTGGGGAAAAAAGTGAAAGTGGGGGAAGCAGGGAAAAAGTGAAAGTGGGGGAAAAACGTGGGGGGAAGCAGGGGGAAAAGTGAAAGTGGAGAGAAAAGCGGGGGAAAAAGTGAAAGTGGGGGGAAGTGGGGGGGAAAGTGAAGGTGGGGAGAAAAGTGAAAGTGTGGAGAAAAGTGGGCAAAATGGTGAAAGTGGGGGAAAAGGGGGGAAGTGAAAGCAGGGGGAAAATTGAAAGTGGGGAGAGAAGTGAAAGTGGGGAGAAAGTCAGGGGAAAACAGAGAAAGTCAGGGGAAAACGTGGGGAAAACGTGGGGAAAACGTGGGGAAAACGTGGGGAAAACGTGGGGAAAACGTGGGGAAAACGTGGGGAAAACGTGGGGAAAACGTGGGGAAAACGTGGGGAAAACGTGGGGAAAACGTCGAGAGAAAAGTGAGACCGGGGGGAAGAGGGGGGAAACGCGAAAGTGGGGGGAAACGCAAAAGTGGGGGGAAATGTGGGGGAAAAAAGCAAAGGTGGGGGAAAGTGGGGAAAAAAGCGAAAGCGGGGGGGGAAGCGGCAGGGAAAAAGCGAAGGTGGGGGGAAAGTGGGGGGGGAAAGCAAAAGTGGCGGTGGGAAAAGTGAAAGCCGGGGGGACAAGCGAAAGCCAGGGGGACAAGCAGGGAAAAAGGGCAAAAGCCGGGGGGGGTGGGAAAAGCCCCTCGGAGAGAAACTGGTATAGAGAACTGAACTAAAATTTTCAGAACACCTGTACAACAATTCTAATTTATTCCTATAAACAGTATACATTTATATATAAATATATATGTGTATTTTATATATATAATGACAGTAAAGTTATTTAGGAGATGAGGAATTAAAGTATTATTAATTTAAACACAAATGTATCTGTTTCTTAGGCTATTATTAAAGAATTCAGTTCTATACACAAGTCTGCAGGTTCTTAAAGACAGCCAGTACTTGATTCAAAACTTTTAAAGCAGTCTTTCCTCCTCTTTCATGCCTGTACAGGGACAGGAGAAACAAAGCAATTTATTCAGTACAATTACTTTTAGGCTCAAGTTACACGATACTGCAGCTCATGTATGCAAAATACTGATGTTGCAAAAAAGCAGCTCTAATCCTGCCCTCTTAAATCAAAGTATTCCAAAAGCCATGTGACTGGTAGATCATCTCTTGTACCCCAGAAGCCAAGGTCCTACAAAAACAACACATTTATTTCCACTCAGTGCTTCCCCTCTTCTTTATTTCTGGTGAAGTTAGTGGAAACTGCCATGATCAAAAACAGGCAGGAAATGCCCTGCACTTTGCAGGTGAGGGGCAAGTGAGGGGCTCATGATGAGTGTAAAGACAAATCAGCTTGGAGTAGAGTTAAAGTTGGATTTCATCTTTTCTTCGTATGCTCTCTGCCCTCTAGGGTTTTCATTAACTCTAAGCAAAGGCCTCATCAGGGTAACTTCTGAGAAAGTTACCCCCCCACCCCCTGCACCCTAATCTTCATATACCTCTGCGACGTCATCAGGGCTGGTCAAGGAGAAAGTGTGGCCGGCCAGCTGATACGCCTTGGTCTCAATGTCATTCAGTTTAGCTTGCATGACTTGTTTCTGGGTTTCATATGCTGCTGTGCTAAAACCAATGCCATTCAGCTCCAGCAGAGCCAAGCAATAATGGGTGGGCATCTCCACTTTAGAAAACACATCTGCAGTAAGTACAAAACCCAGGAAAAAAACTATGGCATCAAAAACACATCAATTATAGCAGATTCATAAAATGCAGTTGGGGAATCCTAGAAAACCACCTAAATTTTAAAATCCTGAATGTCCTGGCCCATTGAAGTCTTTTAATACAGATTTAACTTAAATACCTTTGTTTTCAGAATATTCTAGAATAACAGCTTGTGCCAAAAATGTTTTTGCTAAGAAAAATCCATTTCCTTGGATCTGAACATTTTATAAACTGCAGACCAGCCTAATATAAGGTTATCTAACTTGATACATTTTCATTCCACCACTCACATCTTTTAAAGATATTCCAAGATTTATATATAATGACCATGAATGACGTTGTAAGCTGGTGATACAAGACTTTAGTGAGCCTGGACCTTAACCTTAGGGTTTGGATACAATATAGTGGAAACACAAATCACACAGCTCAGGAATAGGGTACTTTTTTTATTATTATTTTAACAGGGGCGAGCAGTCAGCAAATTTTAGCGGAAAAGCCCTGGACCATTCACTATGGGATCACAAAAGTTTCACAGATACAATGCATACAGAGCAAGGAATGCCACATGGGCAGGCCAAAGAACAAAAAACCTCCTTCAGAAAACATTTGGGGATTTTAGGAATTGCCTCTGACAAGGAAAAGCAACGGCTTTTGAAAATGCTCATGAGAAACCACAGAGACACCCACAGATCCCCTCAGAATGCCCTCACTTGGGAGGTGAGAGTCCAGGGACTGAGTCTTTGCTCTGCTTGATTCAGAGACTTTAAATAGGCTCTGCTGTTACCCAAGTGGGTGCCTTAACCAATGGAACTGTTGGATATTTGTGGCACAAACACCTCTTAAATCCTATCCTGAACCCACAAACTGTCCCCACTTAATTTTTTGACAAATCAAATGTACTTCCAAAGGAAATTCCCTTTTTTCTTTTAACAAGTCAGCATTTTGCAATACAATACACTTAGATAAGAACTCCCAAACCTCCTCTCTTCTCCACTGATCATTCAACTTGTGATAGTGTACCTCCCCGTACCCTCCACCTCTGCCCTTAAGCAGAAGAGCTCTCTTTACCTGTCAGATTTTCCTTCTGTAATTCACTATGGAGTTGGTTCATGACATTGAAGATAAGCACAGACTCTATAGCTGCTCTGTACCGCCCAGAACGATCTGTAGTGGCACTAAGCCCCAGGCTCTGCACCCCTTGGCCAGTGCCTACCCCTTCCAGTAGAGGTAGCTCGTGGGGGAGAAAGTTCATCACCATGTTGTGAAGTGTACGTTCCTTAGAGCCAGAATCAAGCAGCCAACACGCAACCTTAAAAGAGAGACCCTCCATGAGACCTTTTTACCATTTTAATCATAATACAATGTAAATAAATAATTGCAGATTAATGCAAGGTTATAGGGCAGATCATTTTTCTTGATGTGGCAGGCAGACTGGAATCATTTGTGAAAAAAGTTACATGATTTCAGACAGAAGCTTCAAGAGGGCATAAGTCACTGAAAAGCTTCATTCTCACTGAAAGTTAATTCTGCACATTTAAAAACCTTATCCTCTGCCAACTAAACGCATAAAAGTGTTGCCCTCAGTTTTTCATATATTAAAACTTACACAAAAGGGATTAAATATGAAAATCAGGATTAAAACATGTTTACTCTGAAAACTGACTTTGTAAAAAACTGGAGTTGCTATTAGAATACCGAATATTTAGAATACCAATCAGGCTGGGCTCATCTCCTATTTTTTGCATATCAGCACCAGCAGTAAGAATTCTGCTAGGCAAATTTTACTCTTGGTATGCACCATACCTCCCACCGTCTTCAAACTCATTTGGCTTTTAGCTATATTTCAAATTACTGAGTCAAAATAGGACAAAGCACAGGTTGCTACATTGTTTCTGCCATGCAGGCGAAAGGTAAAACCCACATATACATATGTATATATATATATGCAAATACATTCCATCATTAAAATGATCAAATATGAGTATGACTCCATTTCACACGTGGAACAGTCTGGGGAACGGTGCTTCTTTTATTCTTCTTTATTTTTATCCTAACACAACATCTCTTCAAAAATCTGAGCTTGTTCTTGTATTGAACAGCTTAGATACTTACCTGCAGACTTTAATACTGCAATCGTGCTATTCAGCCCATGTGTAATGCGAGCTTTAAAAATCACCACCAGTAATTTCTATGCCTCTAAAGTTTTTCTTAACCAGGACTAGAAGGTGCTTTCACTCTTTCTAGTGCTTCATTTGAGTTACAAATGGTACTCCTACCTCTTAAATTATATGCAAATTTAATTTTGTTTTGAGGGACTTGTGGTAGTAAGGGGTAGCCACACATATAGCAGGTAAATCTTCTGGTCACAAAGTCCTCTCCTCTCAGAACCAATAATCTGGCCTGAAGCACTTTTGTCATTTCAGTCCCAGGCTCCTTACAGCAGCAAACAGGAGTTTAGCTCTGTCCACTGGGACAGGGGAGAGACTCAAATTCATCCTCCTCATCCAAGCATTCAAGTGTAAGAGATTAACATGCTAATATACCACTGAATCTGCTCCACTTCTCTTGCAGATATCACAAAGACACATAGCAGAAGAAGTCTCCTCTAAATACTGTTCTAGATTTCCCAATGGAAGAAAATTTCACTTAATCTCCTGACAGATGTAATCAATTTAAATAACATAAGCAAAGCACCAAAAAGTACTCTTGTCTTTCCACTTGTGTTTAAAATAGTAGTTTTGCCCAAGCAATTTCTTAATTCTACAGACCTTTGGGTCCTCAAAACTTCCTTCCAAGGAGATGCCGCAAGCCATCACCAGGGTCTTGTAGTGCTGAATGAAGTTGTACATGACAAGTGAGCGCTCTTGATTGGTCATATTCTGCAGGTACAGCTGCAGATGATACAGTCTCTCTGTTACAGACAGGCTTTCATCCAAAGGTGGTGGTGCCAAACTCATACTGATTTCTATGGCAGGAAATACAAGCAAAAATGATCTGTTTACCCATTACAAGGTAGGAAAGGTGAGAGAAAATCTTGAATTCAATAAACTAAACCACAGAACAAAGTACTGTTGGACTGTGAACAAATAACAAGAAAACTATGCTGATTTTATGTAATTCACCAAACCAGACATAGCACCCAAAACACAACATGCTGTATCTATACTACTAAATAAAGGAGGTGCAGGAATCAAACCCTAGCCATGAGGCCAAGTAGCACAGATTGGGTCATGTCCTGCATGCTAGTAACCCCCCACATCCCCTCATTCCCACATGCAGATTTGTTCTTGAAGAGAGAAAGTTGGAAGAAGTTGAAAGAGAACAAGGGAATAAGCTAACATTTAAGCAGTATGCATGACAGGCAGCCCAGTGCTTGAGCCCATTACTTGCCCCTCTTGTATAGCAGTACAGATGTACCCACAGTCATTTGTTCAAGAGTGTTGAACACTTAAGAGCATTGAACAAGTAATCACTCCATCGCACAACTGAGCTGCGGTAGGGACATTCAGAACACTTCAAAAGAATCCGCCTCTCCCAGCTTCTTTCTTGAAATGCAATGTCATGAAATGCAGCACGGCCTGTCTGCTCACTTACCTGTCTGGTCTTGCTTCTGCTGCAAAGAGATATAGTAGGCATCTTTTCCACCCCAACACACTGCCAGTCCAACTACCAATATGTCTTCGCAGCCTTGGACAGGAAATCCATCATCTTTAACTCGCATCCACTGAGGAAATTTTACTAAGGGAATATTTTTTTAGTTACAATTATGAAATGGCATCTGTAAACACAGAGGAGTTAGGATTCTGAAAATTTAAAAACACACAGCTGTGTCTAAATTCCTTAAAAGTGAATATATATCCTTCATTTTTATCTATAGAAAGAAATTCTGTGCTTCTTTCTGAAAAAAGATGTTTAGAAGAGCAAGATCTTCTCTTATCCTTTAACAATCACCAGTACAGCATACCTGATAAACTCTGACCTTCCCTAGCAATCTCTTGAAGAGTTGAGACATAACTGAATTCCCTCCTTTCACTCTGTAAAACACTTCACATTTGTCCATCAAAATTATATTTTCATAGTGAAGACGTTGTTGTTGTTGTTATGACTATGTAATAGCAAGTAATCTAACTCTGCTTAACTTTGTTGTTTTACAGGAAGAGTATGTTCATATAGTAGCAGCAGGGAGCAAACTGCCATACATGAATATGTCTGGCAGCAAAAAAATGAAGCAGTGTTACAAAAATCCAGGGACTGATCTGAATTTCATACACAGATGAATTATGAATTAACTTTTTGCAGACTGGAAAGTATTTAACTTGGGCTCAGACAGCTACCCCATAAATAACACAGCTTGGTGAAGACCCTGAACAATCTGTATCGTGTACTGTCAAATATATTATTGATTTAAAAATATATTAAAACTTATTTATGATATGGAAAGAAAAAACACAATAAAGAGACTGCACAGCACACTTCCATTTCAAAATTAGAGGTACAATGAAACTTCTATGTTCAGATGCTCTCTCACAAGCAAACAAGCTTCACTTCACAATCATAACCAAGGACTAGCAACACAGACTTGCTCTTCCCAGTTCCATCCTACCAATGCAATGCTTGACCCCAATTCTCCATCCTCTGCCAAGACCCAGCTCCTTTTGCTTTACAGGGACCAACAATATTCAATTATCGACAGTAATTTTCCTCCTTTTTCACAAATCCTTTCCTCCTTCACTCTCCTGCCTTAAGCTGAAGAAGCCACCCTGCTGCTTGCAAAGTAACACACTGGAACACAGAACTGACCTTGTCTGAATCTGCCACCAATTGTTGATCTGGGAGACAAAAGACACTTTGTTCTTTCACACGCTACCGAGATTGAGAATCTGCTTTTCTCTCTCCATTCTGCAATAAAAGTCTGGAAAAGTGCTTTGTCACTTGCTACATCAATAATAGTGAAGCTTTCAGCACTTGATGGAACGAGTGGCAAAACATCCTGAGACAGCTGCAGTGAAAAGCCTTGGTCTATAACGGAACCGTCTCTTATATCCACCTCAGTTGGGTCTGCACTCCCAGCATTCAACCGGAGTGTTTTTACCTGCTGCTCTGCATCATCCTTCCTATTCTGCTTTGACTGAAACTGCTGCCCTTCATTTGTGTAGGTGACATGTCTCTTTTTTCCAGATTTCACAGAGAGGGAAACAGAACTCTTTGGAGAAGGTTCTTTTGGGGGTGTTGGAGGAATAAACCCATTAATACTATCTGGCAGCGGATCAGATGTTCTGTTGCTCCCCTTGAGCGGAAGAGTGATACAGTCTAATTTCTGAGCATCCAAGGCTTCCATTTTGTTTTCTTTAACTTTGAAACAGTTTTTTAAATCCTGGCATGTGGGCAAAGGCTCTGGCTGACAACGGTCAAATTCAAAAACTGGAGCTGGCTCTTGATTAGCATTAGAAGCAACTAACTTTCCTTTCAAACAGGAGCTTCTTGGACTTACTGAAACTGGTTCAATGCCTGAAGGACTAGGCCATTTGTCTAATACATCCTGCAATCCTGGGCTTAGTTCAAATGTGCAGTCAGTCCACACCACCGGATGGATTTTCTTGTCTAAAGCTTGTTGGCTTCTTTGGAGCTTCTCACTTTGATCCCCCACCAGATCCATTGGTCTGGGGTCATCAACACAAATCACTGGGTTTCTTAATCCTGACTGACCATGAATTGTAGAAGGAAGATCTCCCTGAAAAGATGGGGAATTTGCATGATCCACAACTTCAGCTATTAGATCAGAGAATGCTAGAGACACATCGTTACACTGTGCAGGATCCTCACGCTCTTTCTGATTGCCACTGACATCAAATTTATTCTGAACAGGCCTTAGGTTCTGCAAAAGACCATCTGTGGGAAGCAAAGCCCCCTGCTTTCCCACGGGTTCTTCCCTGTGCACCTCCATGACATGAATAGCTGAAAGGTCATTAACATTGCTGAAACTATCATCAAACAGCAAGCTATCACTCATGTTCAGGCTTGTTTCAGGGACAGGATGGCATTCTACTTGCACAAGGTGCTGCCTACCAACAGGAGAGGTCATTTTATTAAGGCCTTTAGAAGCACACTCCCCTTTCACTGAATTTTGGGTCTGGTAATCCTGTAGAAAACTGTGCAGCTGGGAGTCAGTCACTGAGAAATCGTTTCCTTTAAGGCAAGGTGCAGATTCTGTACCTTTCACCACAGGCTGTAAATTAAGGCTTCCAGACTCCATAACTTTATTACTGCAGTGGTGATCTGAGGTTTTTATGATGTTATTTGTTGTGGCAAGACTCGACAAGCCCAGTTTCCTAACTGTTGCAGCCAGCCTTTCATCAGTAGCATTTGCAGTTTGTGAAGTGCTAGCACAGCTCAGTTTCTTGGGGATTTCCTGCAGTGGTAATGCTGCCAGCTCTGAACCTTGTTTTCCCTGCTCTCCTGCAATTCCAACTGCTACCTCCTGTTTTATTATCCTCTCAGTCTGAGTATCCAATTGGAAGCTGTCTTCAAAGTCTCTAGAGTCAGAGATGGGATCAGAGAATGGACCATACCGAACACCATCTGCATCACAAGCAGCTCTGGATTTTAATAGAGAGTCTTTCAGAAAATCCTCAGTATGACTGTCAGCTTTCTGCACTCCTCCAGCTTGTAACAATATTCCATTGGGCTTTTTGCTCCTATTTTTGCCACTGTTCTGAATCTGAAAGTGGCAGGATTTATCCTCACCAGGACAAAAACACACAGACTTCTGTTTCCTGCTACCATTATGTACATGTCCATCTCCAGAACTGCTAGCAGTTACATTACAATGATCTGTGTCCAGAGCTGTCTGCTGCTCACCAACCATCTTGTCAGTAGAGCTCTTACCTGCTTGCATTTTATTGATTTTATTCTGCTTATCATCATTATTTTCATTTTTCAGTGTCCTAGCACTAGTAGATATTACTGGACTTTCTGCAATATCATCTGTCTCCATGCTGACATGTGAAGTACTCTGCATTATAATAGCTGCCTGAAAACATGCTCTCCCCTTAGGCATGCCTTCACTAGTGGTGGAAGGCTCTGTAAATAATCCTGCCATTTTATTTTTGCTCCCAACGTTAACTTCCCCTATCTGTAAAGAATTTGAGACTTTATGAGTCACAGGCCCTTTTTCTATAAATTCCTTATTATTTTGGTCAGGAAAAAAAATATCTTTAGAAATGTGGTGGTGGAAAGCAGAAGGCTCCTGTATGTCTGTTCTAAGCATATTTGAATTTTCAAGCAGTGACCTCCGCAGTTTTGAAGCAGTTTTTGAAGTAGTTTTGTTCCTAGTCCGGTTTAAATGTGTGTCCATACTTCTTATCAATCTAGAAGTCAAAGACATTTTTCTCAATGCTGGTGTCTCTCCCTGCTCAGTAGGGAGTTGTAGAATTGCTCTCCTGGAATCTGTCCTGGTTTTGACCTGAGAAACACCTTCCATGTTTTCCTTATCTTGAGTCATATTTGGCTTTTTTTTAGCACTCTGCACAACATCACCATTTCCTTCCTCTGCCTGAACCTGTCCCCTGCCTTGGACTTTGCTCTGAAAACTGGAGGTTGCTGTACTACCACTTAGTCGCCTTTTATATCCCTTTTTAATATTTGATAAGTTTCCAGCCTCAGAACCAGGGCCATTACAACGTTGAACTCTGTGCCACTGTTTGTTTAGTGCCCTAGAAGACTGAGAAGACCATTCTCCGTTGGATCTAAGTAGTCTATCTTCCAGCTCTGACTCATGGCTGGTTACAGAGGATGCATCAGACTCAAGAAAAGACTCTGGGTTCCACTGCACTCCCATCAGCGCCAAGTCCTGTTGAAGAAGTCCCCGGGCTTCCTCCACAATGAGGGAAGCTGCTTCACTTTCACTTAAGCCCTTCATTCCGGCCATCCAGATGCTGCGCATCATCCGACGCTCCTCTGCTGATTCTTCATCTTCATCCACAGCCCTACGGACACTATGGGAAAGACGACAGATGTAAACATTCATACAGGTAATAGTAAACAACGTAAAGAATTGGCACTATACTGCTCCACTCCTATTTCAATTAGCATGATAGCTTCACAGAAGCATGTCCAAAACATACTACATTTAAGAGCAAATGACTCTCTTAGTTTTGTAAATGTGAACTGGTGCCAATGAAAGCTATCAATAGCTATGTCTAGACCACGTACCCCAGAAGCACTCCCAAGTTTCTGTATCCAAATATGTGCCCCAGATAAGTCCTGACACCCCCAGCAGTGCAAGATGCAGGTCTGAATCAACCACCCTGCATGCACTAGTTTCCAAGGAAAGGAAACCTCAGGAGTGTGAGCCAGACAGGGGTCATGGCACACTCTGATAGGTACTCAGTCCTGGAAGTTTGTCATTGCACTAACATAAGATCACAAGAGAATCTCAAATGATATACTGCAATACCTCATGAATTCATTTGATCATATGGAGGAGCAGGAAAGCATTAACTCTTCTTTAGAGGCAGCAAAAAGTCTCCAGAAAGCTTTAACAATTTGCCCAGAACTAAACAGTAGGTCAAAAAGAGGAGCAACAAGAAAATGTAGACCTCCCAAAGTTATGCTGCAAATATAATATGCTTATATTAATTTCAAAATAATCATGGAATTATTGTGATCAGTCACAGTGAGCTACACATTATTTTTAATTAACATTTGGCATCAAGTCCCAAAGGGTTGCCATACTTAATTACAGGTTTCTTCCTGTAATCCTTTACCTTACAAACAAAGTTCTTATCTGACTCCTGGACTGATTTCTCACCTTTTAAATGGCACGGAATTCTTCAGAGCAGTTGCCACATCACCAGCACTGGCTTTAGCAAGATCAGCCACTGTGACAAAGCCAGCATTGTAAAGCATCCTAGCACACTGTGCATTCAGCAGAGAGATGCGTACCAAGTCACATAGCTCCCTACGAACACCAAAAGTGAGTCGGCTCTGGAACTGAGAAAGCAATTGTTCCATGTTGTGCCAGCCCAGTCGATTAGAGAAAACTGTTACCATTCCTGGAACATAAAAGTTGCATCAGAGACTTAACTCTAGGCTCAGTTCCACTAAGCTAGATCCATTCTCTCCCTGCATCTGAACAGGCATTACCGTTACATTTCTCACCTCCCCATTACCTATGGGAACTGCCACCATTCCCTAACACACGCATGTTATGTCTCTGACTAGGAGCTGCCCTTGCAGAACTCAATTTAAGCTAGAATTAACCAGTTTACAAGCAAGGCAGAAATTCTGAATGACATTGCTTTTCCAAGGATCTTAATCTTGCAAGTATGAAATGCATGCACTTTCTATAACAGGATCCCCAAGAACCAGACCCAATGAGGAAAAGAAAACAGAAAAAGCAGCAACGAAGGGCACTAAAAGGAGCCACAGATCTTTGAGGAGAGTTGGCACTGATTTCCATAAGAGCAGAACTTGGCCTGCATAACTTCAGTTACTGAGAGTACCATAGGAGATGGCAAAACCTATGGTACACATTACAACTGCAGTCCCCAGAGCATGGGAGGAGGAAAAAAAAAAAAGAAAAACAAAAAAAAAGAAAAACAAACAAACAGGAAAAAGACCGTTTCATACTCACAGTTTGCACCTACAGAATATGAAAATAACTGAAAGACACAGCATCCCTCAATGCCACTTTTTTAATAGTGATTATAGAATACAACTTTTATTATATCTGTTAACTATATCTCATGCCAACAGATTGACTTTAGTTCCCAAATTATTTTTGGTCCTGTACTAATGCACCTGACTGCTGAAAACGACTAACACTGGGAATAGAGAATTGTGAAACTGCTACAACAAAAAGTTATTTATACTGCCAGAATTAATTTAAACTATTCTGCATCAGTGGCCTTTTCATTTTGGGGCTTTGACTCATGCTGCAACCCACACATAGTTTTGGCAAGTTGAGCTAAAACTGTCTTCCAGATTGAAGACCCACTTACAGAGTAATGGAGGACTTAGGTGACAGAAAAAACTCTCTTAATCACATGGTTGTACTGTTACCTCTTTTCCTGCACAGCCCCTATTAAGAAGTTAAAGGTCACAGCTTTCTGATTTCTCAATATCTAGGGACAAATGACCTGGAAACTACTCTCTCTGTTTTGAAACTTTAAAATTTCTGGCCAATAAACTCTGCAACTGGGAAAAAGCCATGGTGAGGCTTGGAGACCCCAAACTTCACCCCTTCTGAAAGTATTTTGCTGTATAGCAAAGCTTCAGAATGGACTTGTACTTAATTTCCATACTTCATACTGAACAAACTACATTCCTGCATGATAAACAAATAAACAGTTTCCATAGACCTCAGCATGCTACAACACTGCCCGATTCCACTCAGCTCACCTCTATTCCCACAGCACACACTGTGGTTCCATCTCTCAGTTTGAGTTATAAAACTGGAAGTGGTTTTACAAGACCTACTGTTGTTAGTACCACAACGCAGCTATCTTATCCCCCAATTTGAAAAGAAAGAAAAAAGACTAGCCCAGGATTCCTGAAAACAACTCACCTGCATAGGTGGCAGCAGACTGCTGTAAGGACTGAAGCTGGCCACGACTACAACCGTATTTCTTGGTCACATCCTTTAAGGGAACCTCACTGATTAAATCCAGGAGGGCAAGACTGGTGAAAAACCTGTAGAAAAAGCATACATAGAAATAAAATCATCATCTAGGGCAAGTTAGTGCATGGGCAAAACACGCTGTGATAGTACAGGACAGAAGGGCAGTAAAGGATAGCACACAGAAGGAACACAGAAGATGGCTTCCGATAGTATCAACACAAACATCTTAGGACAGCAGTATTCTTGGTCCAGAGCAGACCAGGCCCAGGTTCTCTGTAACTGTATCTGAGCAACCAGCTCATTCAGCAAGAGGGCCAGTTCCAGAAAACATGCAGACACAGAACCTGGCCTCTCCACAAGTTATAGCTTCTGGTCTTTGTGCATTTGTGTCCAACTGTGGCTACCTTTTGTGGATGGCCATTTGCCTATGCTGTTTCTCTGTTTTAGCTATGATTCTGCCCTTTACAGAGCGAGCCAGAAAGCCTTCTTCAATCCCCACCAGCTCAGCCACACGCTTCATTGAGGCAGGCAGCTTCTCCCATAGGCAGAAAAACTGGTACCAATCAATTGTGGTCCACTCCTCATACACTGGGGTAACCTAAAGAAAACAAGACCGTGCAAAAACTATTTCAGAGCAACAAGCAGAGCAGAGCTTTTTCAAAGACGAGGGTAAACAAACACACGATCTAGGCAATGTGGTTAGAGCATCCTACGTGCTACTCAGAGGCACTGAGTCATAACCGTGTATCCTGAAGAAAGTAAAAGCTTTTTTAACCTAGTCTTTTTAATATTTGTACTGATGAGATCTGACTCATGTGGGTATATTCTAAACAGTTTGGAATCTTTGTCAGATTGCTCCCTAAATGCAAGTCACTAAAATATTTTTCTAAACCATATCTTTATTCTCCTTTAACAAAAGTGGTTTTAATAGGCTGACAGGTGTTAGTCAATGTCAAGAAGATATTTTTCCTGTATGTTGTGGAAAAAAAATAAATAAATAAAACATCCAATAATAGCTGCCACACTAACCACTGCCATGACTTCTGATCAAGCAGAAGGGAATATAGGTTTTTTTGCCAGGGTTTACTGAAGCTTGCATTCACCTTGAGCACAAGAAATCTCAACTTTTACTAACACTAACAAAAAAGCCACCCAAAGCATTCACACAATTCTAGATAGACAAACAATTCTGTTATCATTCAATCAGTACAGAGTCAGATTCAGTACGAGGAGACAAAATGTCTTCATGTCTGTGACATACTGCAAGATTAGTTACTTTGAAATAACTAATTAACAGTTCTTCGGGAGCATTTAATAGAACACAGGATATCAGATGCCTAGACAGTTGTAAATCATCCATCCTCTCTTATCTGCTGAGGAGAGCAAGAGTTACTGAAGGCTTTTGCTTTGGTGTTTTTTGGTTTTTTGTTTTTTAGGGTTTTTTTAAGAAAATCCTTTTGCTAGCTTAGCAAATATTTCATTGTTTTAATCAACTTTGCTAAAATACAAGGCCTTGAAATTCAGCCTCAGATTTGTATAGGTAAAAGATTCAAGCCTAAGGGAACTGAAAAACTTTGTAGTAGAATACTCCTCTGTAACCCATCTAGAGAACAATTCAAAAATAAAAATAAAAGTATCTTCCTTGAAAATGAACAGACTTTGCAAGAAAGTGTTTTAGACTAGGTTAATAGAAGAGAATCTCGAGAACATTTTGTTCAATGATGTACTTGATTTGAAATAACATTAGTCAAGCAGTGCCATGGTTAAAAGTTCAGGGCAAAAAATACCATCATTGTCTCTACCCCAGAACATGAACAAAATTCATCTTTTTTTTCCCTTTTTGGAGATGCAAGCAGAGAAAAATTCTCTGGTGCATGATACAAAACAATTCACTTTGCCTAGTAGGAGAGAACAACATACAGTGTGGTCTTCTGGAATATAGGCAGATATAGGCACATATGGCACACCAGCAGCTCCATAAAAAATAAGTATCAGTCAGCAACTAGATTAATGAACACAGCAAGCAGAGACAGGCAGAGGCAGGCATACTCAATTCCCCACATCCCCCTGCCCCAAGGACTCCTGCACATTCTCCTTGGAGCAAACATTTTTTCAGGTAAGATTTACAAATTTTGTTTTTGATGTATCAGCAGAAAAAAACACTTGATATATTTAAGGACACTAAAGACAACTCAAATTTTGTAGGATATTTGAATGATAGGCCTGCCAGGCCGTGAATCTTAAGATGTTCATTGCAACTCCATTTTGTTTCCTCACTAATCTTCACAGGTTCATGACTCCCTCTCCATAGAGGACAGCATTGGTTAACTTTTCAAGTGTATATGCACATAAATCTTAACCAACTTCCCCCTCAAAAGATTTAGCATGCTTCTTCCTTTAGCCATGGTAAGATCCCCAGACACAACTAAACTAAATCAGAGAGAGATTTTCAATATTACTGAATCCAAGATTCATAGGAAGAAAGAGGTGTAGTTCTATGAGGCTTTTTGTAGGCAAAACAGATGCTAAAACTGCAAGTTTTCTGAGCCTCCAGAGGTAACCTGAGATGCAGCCTGCTGAGCTCAGACTTTGACACTAATCAAAACCAACTTGACTGGTCCACTTCAAATATTTGAGAAAAATTACCATTATCCTACACTCAAACTTACGAACTTCTGAAATCTTTTTTCTGAGGTCAGAAGTGACAAAAATGGGTTCAGATGGACATGTTGCACCTGCCTACACAATTGATACTACAGGAATAGATTGATTCTGAAGAACATTCAGTTTAGAAACTTTTCTTCAGGAAGGATTATCTAGACAAAGCACAAAAAAATAGAATCATGGCCTTCAAGACCCCTGCACCGTGCTTTCTCTCCTTTCCTTAGCTTTTGCAGTATAAGCTGATAAAAAAAAAAAAAGAAAAAAAAAGGCAAAAAAAAAAGGAATGAGGAACCTACCAAATAGACAATATGCAGATCATTCTCCAGAACAAAGCTTTTCATAGCTCGCTGCAGGTCAGCAAAGATTCCCATGGCTTCAGTTGGTGAAAGAGAAGAGGAAAGAGTAGCTGAGCCAAGATGTGTTGGATGATAAACTTTCGCCATGAAAAAAAAAAGAAAAAAGAAAAGAAAGCTATTTAAGTGCAAGTTTGTATCTCACTTTCAGGTTGCAAGGCATTTTATAGATATTAATTCCACTAACTTTGCCCAACTGCCCTAATGGAGTGTCTCAACGTTTTGAAGACAGGAAAATTAAAAAAAAACACAACTAAATATCTTGCCTAAGTTAATCTTTTTGAGAGGATGGATCACAAATTTGGCTCCTTTAAAACTGTACTCAGAGTAACACTTAATGACAGTTATTTGAACTAAAAACACTGGAATCCCATCTGCCATCCTATGTCCACGAGTTATCATTTTGAGTATTTCTCTCCTAAAAGAGCCAAATATCTCATATAATCTTTTCTTATCAGGAGATACAAAATTGACCTGTAATGGGAGGTTCTTACTATTACTGTAAGAACCTCATCCTGAGCCATTTTTAAAAAATAGCCAAAAACAAGCAAAAGCACAACCATGTGCACCACAGAGCTCTAAAAGTGACTGTCCTCTCTCAGAATGTACCAGTTCCTCTTCAGAAAAAAAAAAAAGTTATAGCCTACAGTCAATGTGCACAAATCCTGTAGTAAAAGTTCACCTTCTTTAAAGATAGTTTGGGAATTTGTAGACTAGGACACATCAGTCTTAGAGAAGACATGCAGAGGCCTTCCAAAGAGAACATGTGCAAACAACAATATTAAAGTAAGAATAAAGACACCCCTTAAAAAGTTAAAAAAATTCCTGATACACGATTTAAAGCAACAACAACAAAAAACAGAGCAGAGGTCCTCATCATAAAATTGCATTCAGCATCTACCCAGCTGCAGAAGACTTATTGATTCAAAAATGCTAACTGCAGTCAGTGGAAAGAAGCAGAATATTGAGCACCAGTGTTACCTTTCATTTTGTTGCCAGAGTCCAGAACCTGAATGAATTCATTCTCTAGCAGCCATGCCACACAAGCCTCAATAGCTCCAGTCCGCACTTTGTCTTGATCTTTCTCATTTCCCCACTTACTATCTTTCAAGCTGGATGCAAGAAGAGTGCAAGAAGCATAGGTCTGCACATCATCTGGAGTGCTGGCCACTCCCCCCACTATGATCTGTTGAAGAAAATATCCTGATCATATTGCCAGAGAAACAGTAAGATGGAACATCAGATCTGAGAAACAAAGAGATTGATCCATCAGATCCATCTAAGCTTTGAAGAAACAGTACGAGACAGGAACACGCAGCAAAGCAACTGCCAACCTTTAAGGACATACAGAAAAAATATTTTCACACTTGTCTTGGCAAAGAGTTAGGCACCATAGGTAGCGGTAAAATGACAAAGCTACAGGAAAAAAATTAATTTTAAAATCTTACCCTAATACTTTGAAAGCAGAAATATACAGAGAGGCAATTTAGAATTAAGAGACTAACCCTCGGCATTTTGCTTAACCAACACTATGAAATACCTTTAAAAGGTTAAAACATGGACTGCGATTTTCTGAAGATTAAAAAAAAAAAAAACAGGAAGGAAGAGTTCTCCTACAGCTCTTCAACCTACTGAAGCTTTTTCTAAGTAAATGTGAATGCTATAATCCATTATGCTTTCCTGGTTTGGAGCAATTTTTCCCTTGGGCTTTCTGTTTTGTTTTTGTTTCCGAATTTTTTTCAGACAATTGCTTTTTTTCTTGTAAATCATTTACAAGGATTAACAGCACAAGCCTTCCTTAGCTGAACAAGACAGCAAGATGTATAAATAAAAACTTCTTTCAAGGTTTCAGTGGATTCTTTTCATGTAATAATGCAATGCCACCAGGAGAGAAGCCATCTTTTAGACAGCTCTTATACAAAAAAATGCATTTAGAAATCACATTGGTCTGGTAAAAATTCACAGTCTATGGAATCACAACCAAGCTCTAAGTACTACAAGAGCTTCCACAAATGACACTACCAGTAGCACAGCTAACAGAAGAACTAGATTTAAAAAGAAGCCTAAGCTCAGTCGAAGCAACTTTGGAAAAGGAGGAGATAAGCTCACCTATGTGGAATAACATCCTTTTGTTACTTTTTACTCCTGGGAACCCTATAGAGGAGGACAGGCTAGAGGGATCAAATGGGATTTCATGCCTGTTTGTTCAGCAAAAACTTATTTACAAAGCTTCGATCATTTCTGTGCAAAAGAGGTAGACAGGTTGAGGTGTAAAAAGAGGACCACAAGGTTCTACAAATGCTATTATGGCCCAATTTAGTCTACAAAGTCTCAAGAATCAGTAACGTACAAGCATCTCCCAGTTACACTGTCAGATCACGCATGAAGATTAAGAATTACACATGCTTTTGCCTGCAGCGTGAGTACCTATTGATACAAAAACCAAGCTTAGGAACTTCTTTTTGAGCATGCTCGTGCTGTGACAATCTCTGCAGCAAGCACACACTGCAACATACAAATCGAAATGCTAAATATTGAAGCAAGCTGGCAGACCCACGTAATTTTCTTTTGAAGATGCTTGTGTTGGCAACAGAGGAAAACAAAGAACAAGAAAGTGCACGGAAAACATTTGATGGTATCACAAAAGAAATCATTCTACAATTACAAGAGGGCGAGTACAGTTCCACTTCCTCTCCACATGTCCCGTACCTCAAGTATTGCTCGTTTCATGCTAGAAGCGACACCTCCCCCTTCCCTTCTAAGCAAGCAACTGCAAACAGGCTTGAGAGATCCCTGAAGTAGAGCAGTTCCTTTCAATCTTTCTGAGGGCTTGCAAACTAAAATGCTCTCACCTATATGGAAAACAAAAGAACATTAATGACCTTTAGTAATCCATCTTAGCACTGTAATAGCTACATACAGTTCGCTGAGGACGTACTATTGGACAAGAGAATTGTAGGTGTTTTTGAAAAAAATGAACTAAAAAGATAAAAAACATTTGCTCTTTGCAAACTTTAGCAGTGTTCAGTCGTTGCTATGTAAGAACTCCATAGATGTGTAACATTTAAGAACTAAAAGCTCAGAGGACAAACTTTAAAGTTACATTAAGCTGTTCAGGGTCTTGTCAAATCAACTTCTGAATATCTCCACAGACGGAGATTCCGTAGCCTCTCAGCACATGTTCCAGAGCTGAACTCCTCTCACTTCTTGTTATGGAATTGACTGGAGTCATGCTATACAGGCATTATCATTTCCTTCTGAACTACACTTTTAAACTGAAAAGATTCTCAAAATCAGGAAGAAAAAATACAAGCTGCACTGCATGTTGCAAGTTTGTTTTAAACCAATCAGCTTCCGTTCCCAAAATGAAATAACGGATACCAAAGCAATACAGAAACACAAAGATATTAATCTAAGTCATTATGCATTCTCTGAACTTTTATATATGTGTGTATATATATGTACACATACAAAACCCTAAGTATTCTGAATGGTTTCCACTGTAAGTACATCTAAATACATCTAACCTGACAATGCCCAATACAGGATTTAAAAATTAATCCCTAACTACTGAAATTCTGTGAGAGACAAAAAAAATCCCAAAGCTATGAAACAAACAAAAATGACTGGCCAGCATAAAGGAGGGTTTTTTCAACAAAGCCTTTAAAGAGAAATTAGGTTCCTGAGAGGCCTAGCTAGTTAGAAACTTTGCCAAATGGCACAAGATAAATGAATTATGGGTAGGACAAACTCACCTTTGACTACGAAGAGAACATTATGTCCGGATTAGCTGGACAGTAAAGATCAGTTTTATGATAATTTGTTAGATTTAAGCATGTGTAGCCTGGACACCACATTATTTTGGCACTGTGTATTTTAACAGGATCCTAGGAACGTTAAGTCATGATAAAACTGTAGCCATGGTAATGCTGCTAATCCAGAGGTAATGAAAGCACAACTACATTTAAATTTAATGAATGGAATAAATACCACAAAAGTACTGTGTGCGAGTAACCATACACAGTTTAAACATGATTACATTAATGAATGACAGGATAAAAGATATGTTCAGAGAATGTCTCTTGGGAATTTTTTACCCTCCCATATGAAACCTTTGACATCTGTTGGCCATCTACTTCAGCCAAAGCTAGAGTACAGAAGTTATGACAAACTGCCAGCAAGTCTTGTTTTGTGAAAGGAAAACTTACCTTGATTTTAGCAATAAAGAACATGAACTCATTTCTTACATGGTTCCTGATATCATCCACAATTCCCTGTGATAACTTTGACTACTCAGTGTGATAAATGTAACAAAAGACAGGTATCTGCTTGGCCATACCTTATCTGACAGACATTAAGATACCGGGGGGGGGGGGGGAGACACACGACCCTTCCCCAAGATGCCAGTGAGAATTTAAAGACAGCAACTGTAGCCTGCCAAAGTTTTAAAAAAATAAAAAATAAAGGAGAGCGAGAGAGAGAAAGAGCGAGACAGAGACTAACCTGTATTATCTATTATGTTTCCTCTCTGATGGCTAATTTTGCACATACTGCTGTAGCTAACCCCTTCAACCTACAGACATACCTCCACTTGTAAATGGAAAAGAACTTATTTTGCAGCCTGGTTTCTAGTTTTGGTTCAGCAATATTGAACAGCTTTGCTTTTTTCACCCTCGAAACACAATGATTTTGATGAAGGCAAAAATAAAAATAGTCCAATTTTACTTCCTAAAATAATATTTTTCAATTTTCATCAAATCAGAAAAAAAGCCAAAACCTGAGACAAGCCAACAATACAATATTTGGAAAGAAAAAAAAATCAATCTAATAGCAATTTTCTTCTGTCTGTCAACTGAATTTCATATCCACATGCAGCTGCCCCCCCCCCTTTTTTTTTTTTAAATCTGAAGTTGCTTTTCTCCAGTATTCCTACTCTGTGAAAAAGTAGCAGCTGGTTATGTATTTTTATGCTCTCATCCAAAAAACTCTTCATAGTGGAAAAATAGTACATTTATGAAGCTCATCAGCATAAAATTAGCTGCATACTGCACAAAACATACAATCACATCAGATCTGTCAAAAAGAGGCACTACTACTTGTAACTTGAGGGGGTGAGGGGAGAAAACTTCAGGAACAATGTAATTTTTATACCTGCCAACTACACTCAAATGATAAAGAGTCTGGGAAATTTTAAAATATAGTATGCAACTGCTCTTTTCTTTAAACACATGGGGGTAGTTCATAGGGACATAGGTTGCAAAACGCAGGGCTGCTGTGTTACTCTCGCAAAAACAGAATGTTAAATACAATTATAGTCTGCTTACATAGGGTTCCAGCCAGCACCAGTCAAACCATCGGTAGAACAGTCCTCCTTCCTGCTTCCGTTGAACTTTATACTTCCCATTGTGTTTACATTTGTATAATACAATTTCTCCAAATGTCGCCCATGGACATAAATTTCCATTGCAAATTAAACTAACAGGTAGGGTTAGTTTGTTGGGCATCAATTAGTGCCACTGGATGCATGAAGATAGCATATTATCTATGACCTACTGTTTATATTCCTCTGTATCTCTACAGCATTGCTACTTTCAGGATCCAAAAATATTATTGTTTAGTGGAAGTTTAATAAATCCAAGTTAGAACTTCAGATGACAGAAGCAGCTTTTCAAATTATGATTGTAGGCTTTAAAAGCATTTCTCAAATTTTAGGCCTGTCCAATGGGAGTTTTCACACTGAAACTGTAAATGCTTTAGTAAATTAACCATACACCACAGAATTAAGGCAAAGGAGCAGGGTCTTAGAAGCTACCAAGAATTTAAGGTAGAAAACAGACCGTTCCTGAAGTAACTGACATGTAAATATCAAAATAAGTCTCATGCAGTGAAAAAGAATCCCCTGGGAATTACAAATTTTACTCCATTAGTACCAAACAAATTCATCTTGATTAACTTAATCATACTGAATACCAAAGGAATTCATCATGATTAGTCACTAATTGCAAAGCACTGCCCTGGATTTAATTAGGTTAACACCATTCTTGGAGAATGTTAATAAAGCCTCCACTTACCCACTGTGTCTACTCCTTTCCTGCCAGCCCTTCCAGCCATCTGCTTGTAAGTGAGAATGTCCAGCAGTTTGCCACCAAACACGGGAGTTCGTATAATTACTCGGCGTGCAGGCAAATTCACTCCAGATGAGAGTGTGGAGGTTGCTGCTAGGACTCTAATCAAGCCCTGGCGAAAGGCTCCTTCAATGATGTCCCGTTCATCAAAAGTAAGACCTGGGGAAAGATGGCTTTTAGTGAACCCACTAATGGTGAGATTGCATTTAAAAGCTAATAGTATTACTGTAAAGCAAGGAGAGGAACAACCAGACTTAATGAACATTTATCATTCAGTGTTTTGAACTATAGTCACAACACTAATCTCAGTTACTTCTCTTGAAACATAACTGAAGCAAACTTTCCATGAAGGTTTCATCATTTAATTGACTATAACATTTACAAATTAGCTCTTCTACTTGCACAAATTGTAGCAAGATGAACAAATATTTACTACATATTTATAAATAAAATAAAATACTGGATGTAGCAATCACAGTAGGGAACTAGGATTTAATGATTTGCTGTTCTGAACCTGGAATCTTCCTTCATACTAAGTTACAGGTCTTTCTACATATCCTTGAGAGTTTCAGGCCAAGTTCATTCTTGAGGAAAAAGCTCACACCCCATGAGCATTTTTGTTTTTTCCCGCCCTATATGCAATGCCATTGCTACTGTTCTTTCTTCCACTAGTTAGTCCTTTCTCTCAGTGGATCAACAGGTGACATACACTGATACTTAAATAAGAAAGAAAAGATCTAGCCAGAAGTGCTAGCATCATGTTCTCCTTTTATTTCTTCTTCATTGTAATATTGCTTCAATTTACTCATCTATTTCAGAATAAAGTTGAGGAAAATTGCTCTGAGAAGCCCAGCAGCTTCAGGGACAGCTTGAAAATGCTTTGGCTGTAAATCAGTTCGTATTTCCAGAATTCCACAAAGATTTTTAAATTGTATTTAGAAAGTTGCTGTTATCCAACATAATAAAAGATTTTTCATCATAATTAGTGAAGTCTTTGGCCAATAAAGAATTTCAAGTTTACTTTTGTGAAATACTCAAAGTATCTTAATTCAGTCAAAAGCTAGAGAAGGCTTCAAAAAGCAACTGGTAAATATAAACCTCACGACAGCAATAAGAATCCATATAACCTGCTATCACAGAATTCAAGACCAAGATACTCAGGAATACCTGCATGATGAAATGCTACTCCCCATGGTAAAGTACGTTGGAGCACGGAGTCCAGGCCTGAGAGAGAATGCTTTAACTGATCCAGAACCTCATTTATCCCTTCTCCGTCCACAACAACTGGGGAAAGGGATGAGTTTTTTGCAGAACCTTGAGAGAGAAAATATTTTTATAGTTTGTGTTAAAATTACTTTACAAAGACACCATGCAGATTACAGCCTTCTATTAACTGCTTTCTCTTACTCTCAGCTTGCTGCAAATTGTAGAACTCCCTGGCAATAACATCTGCCAGCTTCTCACACCAGTTCTTGGATGGACAGAAGAGCAGGACTGAATGACCATCACAAACAGTCTCATAACACAGGCTCACAACATGGTCTTCATCTCCCTGAATTGAGACAAAATATTTTCAATGCACTGTAACACTGAACAGGGTTTGTAAATGCTGTCACTGTTGTGTGTCACCATAGGAATCTTCTACTTCAAATCAGACAGAGGAGCAAAGGGAGATGGAGCACTGTCAGTTTTTTCTTATTTTAGGAAGTCTAGGCATTAGTATGACCATATTGTTGATGGCAGCCCTAGATCTACACATGAATAAATAAGGTTTCACATCTCGGTTTCATAAATCTATAAATCTGAATGAAGGCCACACAGTGTACAGAAAGTCATTGCAACCTCCATCCTGCAGCCTGCAGCAGTGGAAAAAGAACTAGGCAGATTATAGAGGGTTTTATAGGTTGTGGAGTCTCCATGCTTGGAAATATTCAAAATCAGAGTGGACATGGCCCTGAGCAACCTACTCTAGCTGACCCTGCTTGAGCAGGGGTGCTGGACCACATGATTTCCAGAGGTCCCTTCCAACCCCAATATTCTGTGATTCTGTGAAAGACTTCACAGAAGAGGAAACTAGAAATGGAAAATGCAAATTCTCCATTTCTACCCATTTAGTACTTCCCTCCATGTGGGATTCAGATCATTGCAGTACATTACCCTTAACTCTTCACATCCTTTTCAGTGCTTGAAAGTACTGAATACTGAAGATAAGCTAAGAAGAATAAGAAGGGACATCTGCCTTCTAGTTACTGACAAAAATATTTAACAGTTTAACATAAGCAAGTTCAGCACCATATTGTAACACAAATACATTCTCCCAATGATTAATGCAAATTCCTTGACCTAACTAGGAAACATTCACTCTCATTTATAAAAGTGAAGTAGATTTCAGGACACAATATCGGGTAGGGGACTGGGGAGAGGGGGAATTCACGCTCTTGATATATGATGTCAAGAGCTCAAAGACAAGAGTTGCAAAGACAACTTTGCCTTTGAGTCAGATTCAAGAAACATCAAGAACTCAAATTCATGACTTTATGTATTTTTTAAGCTACCAGTAAAAGACAAAAGGCAAGAAAATATTAAATGTTGTCCTTAGTTTGAGTGTACAATCTGTGAAATAAAAAAAATGAAGTTGGGAATGTCACCTATTCAAAAAGCTAAAAATGTACCAGTACATATGTCATTTTAACTTTAACAGTAGAAAAGCTGTTATCCCAAAGCCACTACTCAGAGTTTTATTACCTTCAGTTGAAGCTTGGGCTGGAATTCTCGCACTAGATTCATGGAAGAGTCATAAACGTTGCTGCCAATTTTCACCCACTCCATGAGGGGCACAGGACGAAAGTCTGTACAATACAGCTCTGCATCCAACCATGAGGCTAGGAGTCCCAAGTTAGGGAGGGTAGCACTCATGCCTACTATCTGTATCCCACTAAAACCAGGATTGGTCATCTTTGCCTGTCTGTAAGTGGTTAAAAGAAAATGAAAGTTAATAACTGCACAGGCTGCTGTCCTGGAAAACAGCAATCAGACAAACACAATCTATTTTTGGTGTGCAAAGCTATTCTTTGAGCTTCTTGAAAAAGAAGCAAAGCACACGCTACTTTTAGCAAACAATGTCAAGTTATAGATTCATTACAAGATAATCTAAACTTTTTATCATTTTGAATCTAAACTTCAAGCTTCTTTAGGCAACAACAGCCGTAAACTGACTGCATATTTGAAGAAACTGAAAAACAAAAACAAGCAACTATTTCCTTGCCATTAGCAAGACCCTGGAAATAGAGGAACGGATCAGTCTCCACTACAATCTTCCTAAGCTTAAGTGCCTCAATTAAGTCACTTCCGTTTGTTTCAGTTTCAGAACAAATGACCCTAGACTAAGTTTTTCCTACAGTTGGGAGCCAAAGTATTTAGTTCAGAAAAAAAGAAGTCAGCTTTAATTTTCAAAGTGGTGAGCAGCAGGTTCCACTAAATTCAGTGGGAAGTAATGGACTCTTAACAGATCTGAAAACTCAAACTGTTAATTTAGATGCCTAAATGTGGATGTTAAAGCCTGAATTAAAATAAACATGACTAGTTGTAAGCTTAGGAGAATAAAAAAACCTATCATCTGCATTTCCCATCCATGCCCCTAGCCACCAAATGATACTCAAAAAGAAAAGGGAGGGTGGAGTGGGGAGACACTAAAAGATACAATTTCTTATACACCTCTTATTTATACTTCATTACTCATCTTCCTGAAAGAGGGGACACCTACCTTTATGCCCAGTTGGCCACTGAATGTTTAACACAGGCATGCTATATAAGCATGAGACTGGAAAAATATTGCCTTTACAGTATCCACAGCAGCCACATTCATGCCCTGCCCTCCTTTTGGTATACAAAGCAGAGATCACTTGAGTTTCCTCTCAGCTGCAAACTGCCTAACACTAGATTTCTGAAAGGACTCCAAGGTAGGCAAGTGAAAGTACACGGAGATGACACATCCCAAAGAACAGCATGAACTATCAAGTAAATGCCACCTCTGTGTTCAAGCACTAGACAATGTACACTCAGGCAATGCACAGTTCCAAGCAACCATGAAACGCAATCATTGTTCACTGGCAATGATCTCAGAGTCTTTCCTACAGTAGCACTTGTATTGCATCACTACGCAAGTAACACTTGCATTACATCAGCTTTAGGTTTTTCTGCAGCAGCATAACACTTAGTGAAGTATCATGGACACCAGCTACAAAGGAGGGAAGTCCAGGTTGCCACTTCATAGCTGTCAGGAAAAGGAAATACCTCTCAGAGAGCAACTGATGCAGCTTGATCTCTGAAGGGGCAGGCACGGATGAGTGGAGGAGACTCCACTTTGGCATTTTCATAATGGCTGCTATTCCTGCAGTCATCTTCCCAACAGATACAGGTGTTTCTGTGTATTCGCCAACTTTTAAGATGCATCACCTATCTGAAAGAACTGGTCTTGGTCAATATAAAAAAGGAGTGCAGATTTATTTCCCAGATTAGATGAAACTCAGAAACCACCTTGGGAGGAAGGTTAGAATGCATCTGAAGGGATAAATTATACTGGAATATAAGTACCATAATACTTGCACTGACAGGTGCAACAGCAAACAAGCTGCTATGGGCTCAAATAGTTTTTCCATGAGTCCTCAGCACTAAGGTAACATCTCACTGAGAAACAGCTTCACCAGCTTCTTAAAGGCAGCTGAGAGAATATTCCAGCAGTCTCCTCCAGCAATGGTGAGCAAACATGGCAGCAAGGTGCACTCTCCCCAGAGAAAGAATATCAACATCTTTAAGAAGTAAACTAGTTCAACCAACAAAGATGCCCAGACTGGGGGAGAGTGACTTGGACTGTCAGGCCAAAAGCCTAACCCATTTAGCCAAGCAAGTCTCTCTCACAGAGGCCAGTATGCAACTAAAACAAAAATTCTCTTACCTGGGAGAAGGAGGCATGCTCTAGCAAGTAGCCAGCAAGCATACACAACATAAAATGGAGCAGGATGCAATAGCGTTTAGTTCCAATTCAGCAGGTCTAGGAGGAGAGAGAGCTCTCAGACTCCTCAAGTCAGAAGCAAGAAAAATTCCTAATACAAGAGCTACCTAAGCCAACCCAAATCAATGAGATTATCTATACCTCCTCTTGCTTTGCCTTGATCAGAACTTGAAATCAGAAGAAACAGAGCCCTGGAGCTACCCAGACAGTGTCAGTAAAAGGTAGGTCTTCAATGGAGATTTGCTAGTCCATCAGAAAACTGAAGAATTTCAGCCAGAAGGAAAACCACAGCAGCATGGTCAAATGTCCTTCAAATTGTCACCTATGTACTGTCTGCAAAAAGGTCTGAGAAATCAGTGTGAGCTCAGTGACTGTCTGAACGTTCCCAGAAGGTGCTGCTAGAAGCAAGATAGAGGAAACAAGACTACCCAGAAGGTAGAGTAAAAAAGCCTGGTCACCAGCAAGACAGAAACAAGGGAGACAGAAAGAGGCGGACTCTCTTACCCAAGCCACTCAAGCATTTGTTAGTATAGCTCCCAAATCTCGGTTGCCAGTTTTTCCCCTAAAGCAACTTTGATCATTGGGAAAAAAAAAAAAAAGAAAAAAAAAAGAAAAGTTCCAGTTCCACATCACTCTTTCTCACTGGGGAGGAGAGAAATCTGCTGCAGAATTTTGGCTGTGCCTGCAAAAGCTTCACTGAAAAGCAAGGGCACCCACACTGGCAACAACCTTCAAAGAATGTTCTGTTGGTACAAAGACAGTCCCCTATTTCAGTGGGACATCCAGCTAATCACTTAAAGTGCTTAAAAGCACTGCTGGTCATTCTGATAACAGCCAAGGCTGGAGAGTCTTTAAAGAATTTGGATAAAGGGTCTCCCATTAAAAAAAAAAAAGGCTTAGGAGGATGTTCAAGAGAAATAGCAGTCTTCAACACTAGGAGTCTCAAGTAAATATCAAAACCAAAAAACGGTCATCTCCTTCATGCCAGTAAGTGGTAAGGGGAACGACGGTCAGCCTGACCATAACAGAGATGAAGGATCTGAGCCCTAGTGCCTATACTGCAAAGGCTGAAGTACTCTATCTTCTCAGGAGCATTCCTTGATGCATCTGTCACTTTTTCCCTGATGAATGTTTTCTCTCTCATGCTTCTCCAATGCATAGCAGGAAAGCAGAGAGTGTACTGCATCTGTGCTGCAACTCCAAGATAAGCCAGTGGTAGAAGGAATGGCAAAGCGACTAACACTGCTCTGAAGTGCACTGGCTTCCAGGAGTTATGGGGAGAGTACCAGAATCAGAGGTGATTAGACACAGAACACTGCTAGAACCTGGAAATCAGGAGGGAAAAAACTGGCTAAAAGAATCAGTGGAGAGCCAAGTGTGGAAACGGCAGCTCCCCCAGAACTAAACAGGCAGTCTGTGCTTAGCCCAGCAGTGATATGACTCACAAAACAGGAAGCAACAGAGAAAAGCTGGAGAAATCTGGCTTTTGGTGCTCAGAGAACATTTGATTTAGACTCTTCTCTCAGCTTCACTAGCAAAGATTAAGATGATCAACGCACCACCTCCAGCATTTGTCTCTGGATGTGTTCTGGCACTGTGAAGCAGCTGCATGGTTTGGTGCTGAGGATTCAGATACTGAATTCTTATGAACCTCCAGAGTTGCCATTAACATCTACAAGATCTCATGTCAGCTGACCAGAGCAGTAAGGAGAAACAAGAACTATAACCCATGACAGATCTATCTGTGAAGCAGCCTCCAGCTCCACCTGTAGTCCAGCACCAGAGGATAAGCAGGTAGTAAGTACAGTGCAGTGGGATCAAAAAATGACAATGCTGTCTACTAAAAAATAAATTATTGGAGCTTAAACTCTCTCTCTCCAGGTATGGGCTTCAATGACTTGTAGATCATGCAACAGTGAAGAACACATTCTTCACCTACACAATAAAGACCCCTGGAGCATACCCCTGGTGGAATGGGACGGTGGGATACTGGTCTATGATCATCTTTGATCATCCCTGCCAGGGGTAAACAGCAGATGCAAAGGGTGATTTGCAGTCTAATGCCCGTGTCAGTGAGGCAACGCCCAGAGTGAGGCAGCGGTATCGCCGCCACTCAACATTGCTCCACCCAAAATGACGCCTGGGGCGAGGCAGGAGTCTTGCAGCCTGGTGTTGCTAAGGCCAAAAAAGGCCAGCAGCCAATGGCGCCCTCTGCTGAGCTCAACAAGGAACAATCATCCCACAGTGTTTGACTCAGCCCCACCTCGCCAAGAGTATAAATTCAGCACATAAACGATCCTCCATTTTGAAGGCAAGAACATTAACCTACGGAAGGGTTGGTGGGCCTGGACCTCTCTCCTCCTTAGAACAGGGATGCCTTTTTGGTAAGGTTTGCACCTCCGACAATGTCAGATGTTAGCCTGGGAAAAACACCATTGCTGAAAGCGCTTAATTATCAGTTTGAGCTCGAAAAAGAAGAATTTGTTGCAGTAAGTGCATTTATCACTGGCAGTCCTGAACCTGTTGGATCTGTTGCTTTAAAGAACTGTTTATTTTGTTCAACTTTGCAAACCTGACTCAGTGAAAGTCCTTTTGAGGATGGCTCTGGCAGGCAAAGTTGATTACCAGATAAGGGAGGGCCTTTCTACCTAACCATACCCTTTCCCTCCCTTCACGCAACAGGGACCAGTTGCATAAAGTGATGAGCCAAAAGATGATCTTTGGTGTAGCTATTGGGATGAAGACATTTGACACAGAACTTTAAAGAAAAAGCCAGAAAATATTTAAGCCCTCCATAACTCCATAACTATTAGAAGACAAATATCCTGGTCTACCCACCGCTTTGCTACCTTCTCTGTAAGATATCGAACTTTGGTCAGAAGGAGTTCCAACAGATATCCTCGATGAGAGTCTCCCAGCATATGCAACTCATCCACAACCACCATTCCTGATTAAAAGAAGCACACAGGTTATATCTGGCAATGTCCTTTCACATTCCACATGATAAACTGAAATTTAAATGCACACATCTGGTGGTGCTTACCAAGACCTGTTATGGCTTCATTCTGTCATGGATTCTTCTAAGAGACAAATCATAACCAACATCATGACATTTCACCTCCCAGCCCTCTCTGCCCCCAACACACAACTGGCTTTTAAAAAAAAATAGAAAGAAATACGTTGAGTTATTAGAATCTGGCCACCTCCCAAGACAGTATCACTGCATCTTTATCACAACCTGTCTGCAAGTAAAATACCCCAGGCTTCAGAATGTCTGGAGATGAACATTCCAGTACTCTTATGACCCAGTCAAAACTTTTGTTGACATCACTATCTTGGTTAAAACATCACTCCTTACCAGTTCAGTGATGACAGAAAAAAAATCTAGAGCAGATGCAATTACACTGGCATAGAGTGCTCTGCTAATACATTTTTTTCCTCACTTACCAAACCAGGATAAGCTCTACTATTTAACTTTGGCTTCCTATGAAAAAAATCCTATGAAAAGATTGAGAGACCACTCTGTTGTTACCCTGCCTCCTTCAAATAACCTTTTAATCTATCAGCCACCTCCATCAAACTTGCAAGATGGGTAGAAATACTGAAGATAATAGTTGCTAAAAAGCTTTGTGAATGTCAGCAGCTGGGGACAACATCCCAGAGGAGATGTCAGCCCCCCGGAGGGGAAAACACAGCCACTGCAACTCAGCCATTGCATGTTCCCTCTGGCAGTAACCACCCAGCACACCTAGCAGAAACATGCACTCTGGCCATCTGACAGTGTCAGAGACATGGAAGAGGCTGAGGAAAAGTAAAAAAAGGCAGGGAATAGAGGACACTAGGCTTCGTTAGTGTTGCTGCTGTAGATTTTTTTTTTCCTTCGGTACAGCTATATAAAAAGATCTTGCTGGTACAGTGAAAATAGCAGGAGCTTAAGGGTAAACCTGACCTATTATCTACCTCAATGCTATTTTTCCCTCTGTTTTTTCTTCTCTCCTTCCTACGTATGTTCTTTTTCTCTCTGTGTTCTTCCTCCTTCTCTTTCAAGCCACTTAAGTTAGAAAAGAGTGCAGCACTGCCTCATCAGTCTCTTGTACAAACTCCCACCCCTTCAGCTCCTCCACCTTCCTATATTTCCTCTATTCTGTGCTTCTTTATAAAGATTGGTAATTTGTTAGTAGACAGGGAATTATTCAGCTACCAGAAAAAGTTTCTCCCTGCTTCCCCATACAACAATTTGAACACTTCCAGCAATTGAGACAGGACAAGGTAATGCAATGTCTACCAAAGCAAAATGCATAGAACACCTTTCAGTCTTTGTACCAAGAAGCAGCACATTTTGCTTTCTGAAATAAAGTCTAGAACACTAGTGGTATCTACAGGCCAAAACTCAGGGAATGTCACTATTTTTTGGATGGGTCACATGTTCTATTGCTACTCAGCTATAATAAATGTTCAAACCCACACTACAGCTGTCTACTGCATTACCCTGAGCAGTCTCCAAGCTCACAAGAGCTGACTGTCACACATGCACAGTGCTTTTCTCTCTTCAAGCAGTCTTCTCAGAAGACACTCGCTGGGACAGCATAGCTGGAGTAACCAGGCAGCCAGTATTGTTCACAAACATAGCCTCATCTTAAAACGGAAGTGCAGCCAAGGAAGACTACAGGTCCCAGCATGCAATTGTCTTTTCAACTTGACAACAAGCTCAGGACTTCAAGTGGTGTTGTAATTTCATCATACTGCATCACTACTGAAAATGAGGCTAGCCTTGGTCTCCTCCTTTTGCCTGCAAATTAGGTGTGACACCAGAAGACTGCTGAAAAACTAATAAAAAATACTGAGGGCTTTTGTACATGTTTATTCAAGAATAACTAGGGTGCTTTAAATCCACATCCTATTTAAATCTAAGCAGTTCTTAATAACAGGCAGAGAGGACTTTTTTTTTTAATACAATGAAGCCAGCAATTTTTTAACTTCAAGTTTAAATCAAGAAAAAGAAGAGGTTTAAATTTCACAACTGACTGCACATTACAAATCCATTCCCAGCTGACATGTTGAGAAAGAAGATTCTTCTCTAATCTGCCTTCCTAAAAATTTCTTTAGCATCAGTGTCAAGAAACAAGGCTGAACAATACCAAGAGGAATATCTCCATTTCCTGTCTACCTGGATGTTCAAAACCAGTACACGTTATATGATAATTAGCAAAATCAAATCGCTTTGAACTGCTTCATACAGCAAGAGAGCTCTGCCAGGCATAGGATCTGAATTTCGCTCAACAATTTCCAAAGGCAATCTGAGTTATCCACAGGAGGTTGACACCAACAAAAGGAACAGCTCAAGCTTGAGATGGAATCCAGCCAGACTTGCAGTCATCTCCCAATAATTCATCTCAAAAGATAAAACATCCTTGTTATGAAGTAGTCTAAATTTAGAATTAATTAGGAGACAATGTACAATCTTGCAGTATCAGACAAGTTTGCTTTAGGTAATAGTTAAAAGGTACTTCCAGCCCATTCCTATATTTTGCAGCTTTTATTAAAAAAATTATCTCCAAATAGGAAACTTGTCTTTTTTTGCTTAAAAGATGATTTTTTTAATTTGAAATAAGCACAAAAAGAAAAAAACATTTTTACCCTTATTTCAGTTACATAGTCATATTGGGGAGCAAGGGAAAAAGATGCTTGCAGCAGAGAAGGTTTCAAACGGTGAAAGAAAACATCATGCTTTAAAGAGGTATCAGTGTTGGGGACACATATTCCAACTCAAATCTTGTATTCACTTGACTGTTTACACTTATCTGACTCATCTCAGGCACCTTCCTCTTACAGAGCCCAGCAAAACACAGGGGTGGATTTGATGCACAAACCAAAGGGATTTGGCATAGCTCCACCTTCTGAAAGATGCAAATATTAGACAACACATTTTAATACACTGAGTATGCTTCCAAAGCTCCCAAGCCAACATAAACAAGGGTACCATGACCCCACTCTTTCCCTTATGCTGGCACTACAACTTGTACAGTGTGGTGACCTAACCTCATACAAATCCTATTTAAAACAAACAAACAAACCTACAAATAGCGGCAAGCTTTGGGCCATATCCTGAAACAATTCACTGCATGACTGCCATTTCTCTTGTGAGGGAACGGATGAAAAGGTACAGTCAAAAATTGAGCCAGACTGCAGCAGCCTCAATTCAAATGAGCTTGAAATGCTGCACAACCACAGTCATTTACTCCTCCTCCAACCTGCTGGCAGTCTTAAGCATTCATGGTGAGCCAACCACTTGAGATCCACGTGTGAATGGGTTATCCCATGATCTTACATTCTGAGAAAACCTGCAAGGCTTTATTTCCCTTATTCCCTTCTGTCTTTAAAAGCAACTGGTATATAACACTACAGAATATTATGACACCAGATGCATATGAAACAGCAGTTCTAATGGTGGAAGTCTCGGAGCAGTTTGATACTCATCTAGTTTTCTGACTTCTATAAACTTAAAATAGCAACCAGCTATGCTACAGACCAGAGTCAAGATGGGAGGGATTACTGAACAAAATAAAGCAGGATATAGCTTTACTGAGAAGGCAAACAAAGAGAACAAACTTTCGATTGTACTGGGAAAACATGGCTACCTCAAAGCGCACAATAGAAACAGGTTCTTTTCCTCGTTTGATATCTCTTCTCAAACACTAAATGAATACCATCATTGTCTAGTGGCCATCAGGGCCATGGTGACCCAGAAGCCTATGTTACAAGGACAAGCAGGCTTTTGAGCGAACTATAAGAGAGAAACAAATGTCACAGGCCTCCTAGTCATCACACCTACCCAGAAGGGCTCTAACAATTCATTCCACTTATTTGGACCCAGACCAAACACAACTCCTTCTCTTCCTTGAGCTAAGTGAAGGTTAAGCATAGATGCCATACGTACACAGAGTCCTCTGTCCCAACCCAGAAAAAAAAACATCCTTGGACTCAGACACATCCCAGACCTCTAACTCAATTTCATTAATTGTAAGACATTCTCCAGCTATGGGAATCATCACTCATTGCAACTTATCACTCTCCATGGATTGTCATCCATGTCAGACAAACCAAAGTTGCAGCTTTTACCTACTCACTCCCCAGCCACTGAGCTATATAGAAAAATCCAGACTGGGTTCCTAAATCCAAATCAGCAGTGACTGGGAGGAAGAAAAGTTGCTCAGCTTTCCTGTATGACATGTCAGTCACATACATACCTGAACAAATACCGTTTCCCATGATTCTCACATACACTCATATTATTTAATAACCCTCATCCCTCCAATGGTCAAGCCTTAGCATTTTACCAAGTGAGTCCATCTGGTTTTCTTCTATGAGTCTATTGATTAGACCGTTGGCTTTCTCAATGGTGCAGACAGCAACATCCAGGGCAGAGAAATGTCCAGCGGGAGAGATGCTTCCCATGTAGCCTTCAACTTGCACACCCACCTCCTGAAACAGGGCCTGTTTTCCAAGGAGACAGAATGTCATGCCAAGAGTCAGAACCCTGAATTTTTCTGGAATCACTTCAAAGCCTGCATCCTACAACCACAATTCATGGTACTTATAATGTCAGCTAATCAGATTAAAACCATAGCTCAGCCAGTTATTATTAATTGTCCCCTGCTCCACTGTATTTTTTTACGTCCACAGCCAGAAGCCACCCAGTCCATAATTGCAGGATAAAGTGCATATAACTGAGTAAGAAATGGGGAGCACTACTGTGCTGTATAACAGCATAAGTTTAGTATTAAGAAGCTTAGAGAGCACACTGAAACATTTTACAATACCAGTGAGTTACGTACAAAGAGGCCTTGCTCCTGGAAAATGTGAGGTAAAAGCCAAATGTTGGACCCCAAGTACAATGATGCCAGGTTTCCCAGCAGAAAGGCAAGAAACAGTGACTACCATAGTGCCAAAGTTATGGCACATTATACACTGCATTAAAAAGAGGTATAAATATTTGAACCAGATGGCCAGGATCCCATATGATTTCAAGCATGTGCAGCTAAAGCCAAACACTAGGCCAGGAGTAGTAAAACACAGCATCACTAATGTCCCAGCCTTGCGAGATTAAAGCAAAAGTATATTTTTCCCCATTATCAATCATGACAAAATAGCTTTTGCATTCAGTTTGTAGCATTTCCTAGCAATGTGTGAGGTTAAGATACCATCTCGGTTTAATAACACCCAGTATTTCTTAGATGTCAGAAACTACAACAAAAACACCTGTTGGTTTTACATTTGCTTTTAGTAATTGTTATTACTTTGTCATATTAGCTAATGGAAGCAATATTTGATATGAAAGTCTTCCAAGCAGAAAGGGTTTTGTTTTAAAAAGGCTGTTTCCATTGCAATTTTGTTTTTAAATAGCTGAGGTGAGGAAGCCAAGACAACCACATGCTGCCGAAACATATTTTTAGCAAAATCAAAGTGAAATCAAAAGCACAAAATTCTGCTGGAACAGCCCAAGGAAAGCTAAAATAAAAATTATTTCTGATAATGCCGAAATCTCCCCTTTGTAGGTTTTCAGACACAAACTCTTATTTGAAAATTACTTTTAAGTTCTTATAATATAAAACATACAAATAAATGCAAATAACAATCCTTTAAAAATCAAAGTTGAAATAAAATGTTTTAATCAATTCCTTAAAATTTTTCTGAGTTTGCCTTTTTGGCTAAAGTTTTCAATTTTTTTAATCCAACTTAGAAAATCGATCATATTTTAAATTATCTACAAATCCTCTCGGAAACAATTCACCTCCTTCAAAATTATTTTTTCCTTATATCCATGCAAAGACTTCTAACTGTTTAAAAAATGCGACTCGACAACTATAATCCATATATTCTCCCTCCTGAATACTACTTACCTGCAGATAATGTTTCTTCTCTTTGGCCACAGAGACAAAGGGAAGGATCAGAAGAGCTTTCTTACGAGTCTCCAAGACTCGTTTCAGAATGAGCAATTCAGCAACAAGAGTCTTGCCAGCACTGGTAGGAGCTGGAAGAACATTTTAAATTTTTTTATAAAAAATAACTTTTAAAGTTAAAGAAAAAAGTCCAAGGGACAAGCATCATAAAACTAGTGTAAAAAAACAGTTACTGGAGAACTTGGGACAGGGGTCTTCAATTAATGCCCCTCTCCCACAACTATAACTACATTTGCAATTAACTGCACAAAGGGCCATGGAGGTGACTGTAGAGTATTTCTCTTATACCCTCTTCCAATCTGCTACCAAGACCTGTGTTCTCATCTATGCTCCAGAAGAAACAGCAGCTCTGAGATAAGCAAGGAGCTATGATACACTGACAGGACAGAAAAGAGAAATTTGCACTTAAAGTGGTCTCTCCAAAATAAAGAGTATGTTGATCTTCGTATCTGCCAGATCAACACCATTCAGCAGCAATATGTTCTTGTGAATGGTGCTGCTGTGCTGTTTGCATACCTGAGTAAACTAGGTTCTTCCCTTCCAGAACTTGTCCAAGCATTAGACACTCTGCTTGCCATTCGAACATCTGTACTACTCCCAGACTGTGATATTTTTCCAGAACTGCTTTGGGAAGACCCCAGCTTGCAAGGAGCAACTTGTCTGCTTGGTCTTCAGGAACATTTACCTTCTGATATTGCCCTTTTAGAGAAAAAACAAATCCAGCATCATTAGATACAGACTCTCTTGAATCTGAGGTCACTTAGGTCATAAACCTAAATTTCAAACTTCTCTACAAGTCCTTGGATTAAAAGAAAAGGTGACAAGAAAGTCCTGATCTATCTTCTCTATATTTTTCAATATTTCCTACATATGTTGTATCATCCCTCTTATCTCCTGACATCATCTTTTCAATTTTTTCTCCTATAAGATTTGCCACATTCAAACCATTTCTTCACTGTCTCTAGCTCTGGTATGTGCCTTTGAGACAGAGTAGCCATTACCAAATACAGACTCAAACTGAGTTTCAGCACTGATTAATATAACAGCATTACAAAGTATTTTCCATCTCATCCTTACAGAGACTACCGTTTCCTTTTTAGATTATTGCTACAAAGCTTTCAGTAACCTTCACAGATTAGAGAACTACTCAGTCTTTTTCTTGCTTTACCATGAATTAAGAAAACAACATAAGAGAAATAGGCAGCTCAAGCTACTTTGCACAATGTATGTTATTTCTGTTTATCAACACTGATTAGTATCTTCACCATGTTGCCAGTTCCCTTAGGTTAATTACATTCCTTGCTGCTTGTCTCTTTTCTTTATAACCCTAAATAATTTTGTGCCAACTACAGATATTGCCTCTCCCTGGTTCTCCCTTTTTCTAAATCATAAGAAAAGTGAAATTTTTATTCCCCCTTTCCTCATTTGAAATATAAAACAGATTTCTGATCCACAGTAATGCCTCCCCTCTCATCCACAACTACTTAGTTTCTGTAAGAGCATTTTGTGAAAGACCTTGCCAGCACATTTGAAAAACAAGTAATTGTATGAACTGACTCTACTTTACCCATTCTTCTGCTGGCACATTCAAAAAATTGTAAAAGAAGTTTCCAACCATTGTTGCAGCATAAGGGCAGGCTAAATCAGAAATACAAGCATATGTAAGCAGCCAGTATCTTTACCTTCAACAGTAATAATAATCTCAGCTACCTGCTTATGTTAACCCCAACCTACTTGGCACTCATGCACAATCATTATCTCCCCGCAAACATTAGAAATCTAATACAGGCTTAGCTTTGACAAACTCTTTCACTTTGTATAATCAAAGTACTATGCAGACACTAAACAAAAGGTTCAACCCCATCAAGAATGAACAGCAGTGTCCGATAAAGCAGAACAGACTTCCCAAGGGACATTTAGAGGAGGCCAGATTTGCCTGTCCTACAGTGTGACTAAAATGGCAACATTATCATTCATAATATTACAAAAAAGACGATAACAACAGAATCTCAAAATTCTTTCCTAATGTGAAAAGCAATAAACTACATGTAAAAGACAGCATAAGTAAAGGACTACGTGATTCTGCTGTTTGAAGAATACCTGTAGATGTAGCACCAAACACAAGTTTTGAAAGCTTGCGCATCAAGGGATCATTAAAATCTATGTACAAAAGTGTACTACTGCACTTGAATCTTTTTTACCTGCTAGAAAAATGCTAAGAAAGAGTCAAAATGAGGAAGATCTATGTCTTTGGTCAAAAGCACTGGGCATTCAATTTATTTAAAAGAAAATCCTTCCAGGATGCAGAGTCAATTGCGGCACTTACTGTGTCCTCTTCTAGGAGGTGTCTTAAATATTTACCTTGCCCTGCTCAGCCCCATCTGCAGAAGCTGACAAAACCATATCTTGCAGAACATATTCACATCAAGGAGAAGGTGCTACATGACTGTGGAAGAGGCTGAGAGATGTAAATGTTTTCCTTAAAAGTCACAAAAAGGAATGAAGATATAAGATGTTATATAAACATCTTGTAAGTATCTTGTTAAATAAACAAGACGGCATATAGAAAACTACTACACTTCACTGCATTTGCAGGTATCAGGGTACTAACCAGGACCACCTAAAGTGGTGCCTCTAGATGCGACACACTTTACCAGCCCACCAGACTCTTGAATCAATTTAACAACCTAGATGAACCTCACCTCATACAGCAAAGAATAGGGACCATATCGATTGTTGTATTAGGGCAGCACCTAGAGGCTAAGTCAAGAATAAGGCCCGCTGTTAACGTACAAAAGACACGAGCCCGACTTCAAGCAACATACGTAGGGCAGTTTTCTTTCCTTCCTCAGCTAAACGTTAAAGTAGCACAGGAAGATCCTTTGTACGTGTTTGCACGCTACCGCCCGCTTTAACATAAACATGTACCTCAGCCTCCCTCGAGGGAATATTAATATCCCTCAGGAGAGGGATATTAACATGAAGGGCCCGGTGCTTCCCCTTGCCCAAGGGCAGCCCCGGCAGAGCAACCCCTGGGCCAAAGACCCTGCAGCCCGCGTAGGGAGAGGCTCCGGCGCTCAGGGTTCCGCTCGCCCTCCCCCTCCCCGGCCGGGGCGAGCCCCCCCGGGCCCCGCCCCGTCCCCGCCTCATGGCCGTTGCGGACCGTTACGGGGGTGGAGGGGCGCGCTCTCCGGCCGCCGGTACCTGGCGAGCCCGTGCCGGGGCTCGCACTGCCCCGCAGGGAGAGGTCCAAGCCGGGCGGGGGACTCAGTACAGCGCGGCACGGAGTCGCGGGGCCGGACGGGGCAGCCCTCCCCGCCGCGAGAGGAGCGGCCGGGCCGCCCCGCCGCCCTTCGCGAAGCCCCATCGCCGAGGCTGGGGCGACGCCATTAACGCTGCCGCCGCCATCTTCCCGCCGAGCCATTCAAACCCCAGCACCACCCCGAGCCGTGGAGCAGGCGCTGCCTTAACCAGAGCGGCCGCGAACCATAGATGTCGCGCGGCGGCGCTCTGCCCCCTAGCGGGTGGCGCGGGCGCAGGCGGACGGGAGGTCACGTAGGGGGGCGGAGGGGCGCGCGCACCCTACGGAGGGCGCGGTGGCGCGCTCCCGCCGGCTGCCCGAGCAGCGGGGAGCCACAGCCCGCGCGGAGATACCGGCGGTAGCTGCACCGGAGGCGGCCCGGCTGCACGCAGTGCTCCAGCGTAACGAGGAAAAAAGAAAGGGAAAAAGTACTTCTGCGTTCATCTTTTTAAAGAGGATGAGGCCAAAGGCAGCTGCAGCTTTTTCCATCCAAAACTGCCATCTACCGCACAAATCCCAGAACCGTTAGATTTTTCCCAAAGTCAGTTCGGTCCCTGCTATACGTTTCACACCGCCTCCTCCTGTGCCACTCCCCCCTTAACATTTCACTGCAGCAAAAGGATTACGTGCTCCTCCTAGCATCAGCCAAAACACTTCAAGTATTGCCACATCGGCATTTTCAATTTCAAGACACTAATCTTCCCCTAATTACCTTGTTTTTACATGTTTGCTATATACTAATTCCAGAATTTTTATTACTGTTCTTCACCTATACAGGACTGGCCTTTTAAGTGTCATATTCATTTTTGGCAATGCATTTATTTAAAATAAAATGTCAATAGAGCAATTTATCTTCTAAAACAGGATAAAAATCACTCTAATCGTAGACTAGTAGTTTTCTTTTTTAAAATATCATAAATAAGCTCTGGCTTTGGTTAAGCAACACTCAGGAGTGCAAGCTACTCATGTTGTAGAGGTGAAAGAGGTAACTACCACAGCAAGGTAATAGTTTGCTTCAGCAAAACAAGCATATCACAACCACACAGGCTTGCCTTGTACAGCTCTTCATCATCCTTGCAGAAAGAAAGACTGAAAAGATAAGAAGCAGAGAAGGGCACAAAGGACAGACAGCCTTGCTTTCTATATTTTTAATAGCTCAGTTAATTAAAAAAAAGTCTCTTCAAATTCTAAAAGCGTAAGACTATGTCCTAGCTAACATTAAGTTTCACTCCTCCCCAGTATTCCATCAATGACGGAAGCAGCCCTGTGCAAATTCTGTGCTCTGAAGTAAAGCACAGCTCATTAGTTCTAGCCACATACAAGCCATTGTCCATCATCTCCAAAAGAACTGCTAAAAAGCATGATACACAATGGTTAACAATACAGGAAAAAAAAATAAAGCTTTTCTGATTTGTTTTTTATTACAACATGAGAAAAAAAGAACACACTAATCTTTCCAGAAGCATTGATAAATAAGGCTGAATATTCAAAGTGGTTCCAGGAGCATGAACAGATGCAATATTTGCTTCTGTCCATCAGGAGTATATCTTTTATTTTGGGTATCACATACTTACATCCCACAACAGGATCATGCAAACAACATACACAACACAGTTCCTCGTGATGAGCCAGTACAGAACTCTACACAGACACACACACACTTCACTGAAAGAAACCAACAAACATGAGCAAGAAATACTTTCTCTTCATGTTCTGCAGATCTCGAAAGAGAAATGGATCATAGCTTGGGAGGCCAACTCTATGTGATGTAGTACCAGTGCTCATAGTCTCAAACACACACAGACAAATCCCCTCTGAGAAACTCCAGAGAACATTCACGTCCCTCAACCTCTCTTCTCACAAGAAAGAGGTCATTGTCCCAGGAAACCCTGAGAATATAACTGATGGTAGAGAGGACCAGAGAGTCATGTGTGGAAGCAACAGCCTTCTTTCCAGTTGTCTTCCTTCATAATAACCTAAAGCATCTCTACCATATTTGTCCTGCACAAGGAATTTCTCATCTACAGAAAGATGAGGATGTGCTCTCACCCCTGCCATTAAAGCAATCTTAAGATTAAATGGAAGCAAAATCCTTTAGGAGTAATTGTCTGAAACTACAGCAGTATATTTGCACAGGTTTTAGGAACAGCCTAATGGAATAGGCAACATAGTTAAATTCTCTTTAACCCAAACAGCTCAAAGAATCTATTTCATTCTTAAAACTACATTTATGAAGACAGATGCTCAATAATAGTAGGCGCTTCTGTGTTTCAAAGCCAAAGCACCAGAAAAGTACAAAACGTGGTATTTCTAAAGTGATTATTTTAATGAATTGACACTTAGAGGAGGTATCCATCTTTCACTTTGTAGACCAAAGGTTAAATGCATTAAAACAAAGGGAGGCATACTTAATTCCTAAATTGAGGACTCCTAGATGCAGAAGGTAATTCACAAGACAGACTAATCATTTCTTGCATTAGTACTGAAGAAAACGTTTCAGCAAAGATTTCTATTTAGGAACAATATATACTTCTATTGCACCAGAAAGACCAGAATGAGTAGTTGCTATTTAAAATAGTCACAGAATAAACATATTTCACTGTAACATGTAGTTTTACAACTGGAGCACAGCATTTATTACTTTCCCATCAGTTCATGTCCAATGTACTCCATGCAGTTTTAAAAAAAGCTATTTAAAATATAAAAGAGGACTTTAATCTCCATTTTACTATAGTTTTTAAAGGAAAAAGAACAGTTTGTGCTAGCTGAAAGTTCTAGTCAATTAAAAATATCTTAGAAAACTTTGGGGCTGCTCTATTTTACCATAGTAGGAAAAAGGGCTAACTAGCAACCAGGCGAAGAATCTGGTTCCGTAAGTATGTGCACAGTTGGTTCATCAAGTCTCTGTTCTGCCCTTCAACCCAGTGCATTTCTACTAATACATCATTTCCTTCTTTCTTCACATTCATTAAACACTTAAAGAGAAAGCATCTACCAATTTCTTTGGGACTTTGTCCTTTTTCATTTGTTAGATTGCTAGCTTCCTCTGAAGGAGCAGGTTCCTCCTTCACATTACTGGAACCTTTATTAAGTGACCTTTCTGCCTGATTTGCTTCCACGTCCTCCTCCTCCACATGCTCATTGTGTTCTTCTTTGGCAGCAGATTCTTCCGTTAGCTCGTCACCTGCAGTCAAGCAGATATCCTCATCAGGTGCCATTAACCCCATTTCAGAGTCCTCAGTCTTGGGTTTTTCACAGTCTAGATTGTTGCTCATATTTTTCTGGCTGTTTTTTTCCTCTCCTATTGCTTGCAGAACATCTTCAGAAGCTCGAGGAAGTTCTCTTAATTGCCTTACTCTCTCTCGTTTCTTTCGCCTCAGATGAACCCAGGAGTTTTCGATTGCAGTCAGAAACAGGCTAACTTCATCTTTTCCACAGGGAACACGTTTATGTTGAACCTATTATAGAAAACAGCAAAACTTCATACTATCCATTCATCATCATGCTTTAAAGCAGGAGGCTGTTGTAACATATAATATTTAACACCGTACCTTCAGATCATCAAGAATCTTCTCTACCCAGGCTCTAACCACAGCAATGGCTTCTACAGCATCCCAGCCCATAGCTGTAGCTTTGACGGATAACTCTTTGACTGTAGAAGCCAAGACCATGAATGTAATTGGTTTTCGGGGTTTTTCTAGTTTTCTTCTTTTAGAGGGTGGCGACTAAAACAAGCAACAAAAACAGAGTATCACCAAAAAGTTACAAAGCTATGCAGTATTACTTTGCAATGTTACTACTATTGCATGTACTTTTGTACTCAGAATACATATGGATTAAGAGTACAAAGTAAGTCAATAAATATTCTCTGACATGGGCTGTGTTTCACTTCACCTTAAAGAGTTATTTTAAGAAACATCACACAAGAGCATGTATTTTGTGCTAGCCTGACGGACAGAGGAGGATTTTATCTTCAGATGTTAGGCAGAAAGCTCTATCGGTTCCTTCAAATTAGTAGCTCTCTGTAAGCTAAGAAAGCGTGGCTGCTTTTGGGACTAGAGATCAAGTTCTAACATCCAAATTTTGACCTTAATTCATTGAAGTTTAACTTGCATCTTCTACAAAGTTGGTTATTGCATATACCTATATTACAATATATGTACATCTGGATCCAAAAAAGCAACCGGCTCACCGAAGTTAAAATGAACAAGCTCCGCCTATAACCGTGTAGGCAAGTATAAAGGAGCGAGACACGTTCATATCTATTTAGTAACAGAATTTATATGATAAATTAAAATCAAATTCTCAGAGTAGCTTAAACAAACTTTAAATCTAGTTCAAAACTTAGGGATTTAGTAGTATATAAAAAATACGTTATTTGAAGCATGTTAGAAGACTTTCTGAAACCCACAGGAAGTGATTTTTCATTCCTAGTCATAGATCATACATGAGTCTCAAGTAACAACTGCTAACGGATTGGGAGCCAATTAAGAAATCCCGCTGTCCATGCAGTCCAGCCCATCCAACATTCCATACCGAAGGAGAAGAGTTTGTTTCACAGCAGTTTTATCATAGCCCATTAGACATTTTCTCAAATATGAGGCACAGACAATCGCAAGCAAACAAAAATGAAGCTACTACTTACAGGCACTTGTACATCATCATAGAAACTCCATGCCAGTGCCCATCTCATGGTACGCCCTTGACAGAATTCAGTATAGGTAACTTTAGGAACCTATGTAAAAAAGCAATACAACTTTTTTATTTCATATTAATAAATAACTTACTGTTCTACTTCACATACTTTCAAATTAAAAAAAAAAAAAGTTAGCATAGAGCTATTTCCTCCTGATAATAATAGAGATTCTTTCTAACATAGCTCATGGGTGTTAGTGCCAGATGAACCTGGTCAATGCCAAGCCTGGTACTAGAGCCCAGGATTTCCCATCTCTACCCTACCATGTCTGTGCCCTTTGAGAGCTCCAAGTTTAGCAACACTCAACTCTGCCTTTTTTAGGCAGTAACCCAACACTACCTACAGCACACATCTGTATTCTGATTTGCAAAAAGCACATCCTTTCCTCCTTTTTCAGAGCCTACTCCTGGTCCGCATTTGAATGTTGAGCCCATTGCTGTAGCATAAAAACACAGAACAAAGACAGCAATGGGGGCCTGGAAACCAAACCACTCACCTGTCACCAAAGCCATGGGCTTTCACACTTGACCTCCCCCAGACAGACCTCTATATACCACTAATAACACTCATTAACAAACACAGGTGCAAAAAAAAGCAAAGTTAAAAGCAAAGCAGTGTTTTGAGTCACTCCTACAATGGCAATGGCACAAATAAATCCTCCTGAAGGCCTTTAAGCCTTATCAAATATATCACAATCCTAGCTCAGTCAAATTACTCTAGTCAGCCATTCTTATCTTAAAACTCAGTGAGACTTAACAGTGAAGGCTGCTGGAGAATATACAGATAAGCCCAAATGTCAAGCAGCTAGTTACTAGTTCTGGAGAAAATTTGGAGTACTTATCAGTACAATCGTTCGCATTCCCTGGTTTTCAAAAGTTCTGCGTTAGGGAAAGGGATGAGATATTTTAAGGGAGCATTTTATTTTTCTTGTGCAAAAGAAGATACTTATTTTGGTAATAGGTGTTAGTATTCATTTAAACAGCAGTAATCAATACAATTCTGAGGCTAGGTGGCATTACCAAACATGGCATGAGAGATTTCATGAAGATAAGTGATTTTTTAGTTACCTCCATTTTACAGATTAGAAAGTGAAAGTACAAAGCAACTTTCCTAATGTCGCCCAACAAGCCTGTAACAGCTGGAAACCAGATTCAGCCCACCTTCTCCTCACCAGATCCAAGCCTCTACAAGATTAAGTTCTCATTACCACTTCTGTGTACTATAACAGACTAGAGCTTAAGGACTGTACTTTTAATTGTGAGGCATGTAGCCACCCACAGGAGTAACAAAAAAAAAAAAAAGTTACACTTCCACTCCAAAACCCTTCTCTCCATACATTTCTTCCCTTACTCCATGCAACAACATTTCCAGCTTGGCTCACATTCCTTTGCTGTTCCCTCAACCTGTATTTCCATAGAAGCATGTAAGAAGCTTCCTCTTGCCACCTTTCTGCTACTGCAGATGTCATGCTTTCCAGACTACACAATCCAAGTTCACCAAGCTGGGCTTCACAGTGCCAGCCCTCTGCACTTCTTTAGTCAGGCCACCATCTCTAAAGCAGACCCATAACACCCCCTGAGGATGACATGCAAAGTAATTTTCTCTCTGAAACACCTATACCCAGTTTTGGCACATTTGCAGAGGCAAAAAAGGTGGAGTTGACAGGGTTCACTGACCTTCATTTTCCACCATTTCTGATGCTACTCAACTCACTGATATCACTATACATCCCCTCCACTCTCTCCTTTCAGTCTGTTCCCCCAACACAGTCTCAAACACTTTCTCTCCATAGCTCTCCAATTCTTAACTTTTTCTCCAAGCAGAGGAAACGTGCAACTTAGTTTCAGCTGCCTCGTATATTTCAATTACACCTCCCTAAACAAAGATGACTGACAGGTTGCAGTAATGTGCCCTCAAACATCTCTGCATCTTCACCAAAATTCAAGTCTGAACTTACACTGCCCTTAGATATAAAATTCAGATCCAATGTTAGCATTATCTAGTCTTTTCACACATATATGCATTGAGGCATTTATGTACAGAATTGATAAAATGCTATATACTAGCAGGAATAAATATCAAGCATCCTAGTTGATTCTAAAGTATCACCAGCTCCAGAGCTTAAGCCCCAGGCCTGCACAGAAAAATCAGACAAAAATATGGTAGTTTTAAGAAATGCCTTCAAAACAGAGAGAAGAAAAGGTGTTTCTACCCCACCTTTGGGCTCCTAGTTCTACTTTCCCAATAAACACAGAAAATGCCAAGACAAATTGAACCATGAGTGGCTTTTAGAACACTTACACTGCTTACCAACCTGAACCGCAACATAGCAGGCACTTGGTTACAATGAATACAATCCCAGCTCTATTACAAGAGAGATTCTGAACCTGAACAAAATGAAATTGCTAATTTCAAGAACAAAAAAAACAGAAAAGCTCAGTTTTTCTCTGCAATGTTCACGAGGATTTATCTCACTTTATTAATACTGGGGCATAACAGTGCGAGGATAGCAAAGAAAGTCAGGTAATTCAAATTCTGTGTCTAGCTCAGCATCTGCTTTTGTCATCAAGTTTAGAGATTTCTCTCTGGGTTGCAGTTCAGATTTCAGGGAATTAATTTCACCATCCATTCTCCTTCCTTCCACTCTTCACTACATACAATGAGAGAGCTCATAATCATTTTCTTTGTAAGCAAATTATAGAAGACCTAACCATCCTTGGGAAAGCCAAAATAAGTCCTTTGCATACCCTTCTTGCATCAAAAGAGATTAGGGGCACAAGGTTCCAGAGTTTACTTGATGCCAGAATTGCGCACAAAGAAAACAGTAACATAATATAAATGTTAATATATAGTTTTATACTATGTGTATCTGTTGACAAACGTATTCCAACATTCAAAAGGCAATTCAATGAGAAAAGGCTAGGTTGCAAAATCTGTGTCAGAGCAAGACAGGAAATGAAGAATGAGGAGGATATAGTATTGTCTCAGATAAAGAGCTAGGAAGAAGTCAGAGGCCCTAGTAACAGCAAGCTCTATGACATACGGGAGACAAAACATGAGACCTATTCATCTAACTGAAGCTCAACCTCTTCAGTGTCTTTGGGGTTTTTTTTGCAAACATTACCAGCTTCAACTGTTAGTGAATTAGAAGAATAATAGTAAATCTCTTTAAAAGAAATTGTAACTATTTTTTTTTTTAAATCAACCAAATTGTTAGATTTCATGTTAGCTAAGAGGAAAGAAAGCTAGAAATTTTCACAAAGGACCCGTTAGGCTATTTCAAAACAGAAGTCCCTGTATATTCTAAAAAGGATGAAGACATGATTCTAAACATGATAAGGACACACAAATCTGAAGATGATATGGCATTATTTATACACTGGCTTTGAATCTTCAATAATTAAATCAACTGCTTTGAGTGCTTCCCTAACAAAGAATCACAGTTTCTTCTTGTAAATAATAATTCAGATAGCACATACGCTCTGGAATAAAGTATATACTGCATTGAACACATACAGGATATGCATGGAGTATATACAAACTTACCCCCTGGATTCGAAGTTCCTCTTTCAATGGTGCTAAACTGCATTTCTTTCCCAGCATGCAACTGTACCATCTGCAGACAATATATTAAAGTGTTTTACAAATACAGATCATTTGAAAATGGCAACTAACAGAAAGAACTACTCGGATCAGGAATCTGCAAGTGCAGTAAGAGATTTAAAACCTGGGTACAAAAAGGGTTATCTGTAAATATAATGTACTAAAGAATGAAAATTAGAGTTCCTGTGTTATGGACAGTTTCCCCAAGACTTATCATGCATCTTCATTGAAGACAAGCACCTTAAACTGATCACATATACATGTTAAATAGAATCAATTTTCACAGTGTACAGTAAACTAAAAAAATTAAGAGAATTGGATATTAAGGAACAATCATTTAATCTGATTTTCTGCATAATGCAATATACAGAGTTTCATGCAGCAATACTTATGTTAAACCCCAAAATTTCTGGCAAAACTAAAACATACATCTTTCCCAAAATTACAAAACACAGAACCTGCAACTCCTAGCTGAGGGGGCAGGGGAAGGGAAGAGAAGGAACCACACGTGACCAATATCTCCTGGCCCAAGGAAGTTTCAGTCTTCTATTCCAATAACAGTTCATTGCTTTAGCCCTTTGGCAGAGCTGTCAAACCTCATCCCTAACAAAATAGGAAACCAACACAGTATTTTAAGCTATTCTTCCTATAGCAGAGTCTCCAAGCCAGTTTATTCAAAAACATAAACCAAATCACTCCTACCCACAACACACAGAGAGCTTACTTTTCCTAAATATGATACATAGTTAGCAACTGGGCATATTCTATACCTTGTGCTATCAATTTATCAGATCAAGAGATACCCTTCTCCTTCCCTGTGGAGTGGTGTTGCCAGGAGAAGCAGTACAGGAACAACGCATTCCTCATAATTTCACATCACCTTTTCAAGACAGACTTCTAGCCTGAGAGTAGCGTCAGTTTGTTCTCTATTACATTTGCCACTTGAATTCCTTCCAAAGGCTTCAAACAGCAATTTATGAATAGCACATTTCTCCTGAATCTACACACACCAAGTGGGACCAGTAACAAAGTTGCTTTGCATTTCCAGAACTCACCACAGACACATCCCTTGTCCTAGTACACAGAACCACGTAAGTCCTAAATTGTACCTGTGCTTTCCAGATCGTATTTTACACAGTATACTATATGGTCCCATGGAAACTACACTGGTAGAATAAAACCACTACACATCAGAAAGAAGACATACAAAGGACAAAGACATCCAGTTGTAAGTGGAAGAACATTTTTAAAAAATAGTCACTTCCTCTCATCTCCCAAACCTGATGCTCAAAGAGAGCTTACAAAACACCTCAATTATTTCCTTAGCTGCATCCTCAGATAACTCCTCTAACACAGATTCTATTAAGTGATACATTTATTAGTGTTGCATGAAGATGTATTTCTCCTACATAGATGTTTTGCCTCCCCTCCCCCATGCTATTGCTGATTAAACTCAGAACTGTTTCAGCTTGTACTTAGCTTTGAAAAATCACTGCATTTATTTCAGACCTGAAAAAGAGCATGCAAACTTAAAAGCTTGTCTACATCAACTACACTAAAATAACATTTTACTCACTAACTTTGACAGCAACAACAACTATTTTTCAATGTCTTTGCTGGCATAAACAAGATTGCTATAAGTTTCAAAACCTTAATTCTTGTGGCTCCTAACTACTTCTAAATCTCAAAACTTCTAGTGTATCATTTTGCCATACTATATATCCACTTCTTATATGTCACAAGATTTCAGAGGTAAATAAGAAAGGAAGGATATAAAAACAATGTTTAAACTTTTGCAGAATTGCAGCCTATGCAAGCCTCCACTTTTCTTCTTCAAAGCACTGCAAGATGGAGGCACTTTTAATACAGCCAAATGCAGTTTTGCTTTGTCTTGTTTTTCCAAAAATGGAATATATTCTTTATGTTTACAGATCTATCACTGAAAAACAAACATTCTAAAGAAAAGATGTGGTATTGGATAGATGAAGATGAGCTCCTAATGCAATGCTCTGCCCAGAATGGTCTTGAAAAAATAAAAAATAAAAAAGTCCTCTTGAATGTGTAATAAGAAGGAAGCTTGTATTACCTTTGCTTAGAGCACTGGTGAAGCCCTGGAAATACACACACAAAATTTTAGCTGCTTCATTTTAGAAGGATATTAATAAAAAAACTGAAGGAAGCTGCCAGAAGAGCTAGAGGAATAATGTACAACATGGCGAGGGAAAAAAAAAAAAAGTCTGATTGTGGAAAAAAATGAAGACCTGCCATCTGTTTATCTTGTTCAAAAGAAAGTCTGGCTATGATTTCTATCACAGCTTATATTTACCCAAGGTGGCATTCAGTACTATAGTACCCTTTAGCAGACAAAGCAATAAGTTACCAAAATTCAACCAGGAAATGGTGGAAACTTAGGTAATGAACAGATACCTAAGCACAGTGATAAATCTTCTTATCTCAGATGCACTTAAAAATCACCACTGACTGTCTTCAACAAACATATGTGTTAGTTTGGCTGCAAACTACAGGGGTCACGTGTACTGGCTTTAAGGCCTTCGCCTTTACATACCTGTAACTGACAAGGGGTTGTAATTTGCTTGATGCTCAAGAACAATTAATTTTCTATAAACTGAGAATAAATTACTAATGTGTAACATTACACAAAGTTAATAGATATCGCTGGACCACAGCTACATTCCTCACTAAAAATATCACTGTCACATGACTGCAGCCAAAGCAGCGGATAAAGGTTTGTTTAACTGGAACAAAGCACTTACCGTAATCTCTTTTTAAGTTGCAGACTATCATGAATAATTCTTTTGACAAATTCTAGTTCTCCCCCCTCAGCCATGATTTCTGTGATCCCTCCAGTATTTACAGAACTGGGAGGAGGTCGCCGTGGGTTTCGAGAATTTACTCCCTGGATAAGAGAAAGAGTGCTTGAAAGACAAACATTTCATTAAATGTTGAGCTTCTTTACATACTGCTTCCTGGCTCAATCTTCAGCAGGTAGCAAATGTGTCAAAACCTCTAGTTGTCTTCCACCCATCACAAACATGGACAATAGACAAATATACATTAAAACACATATAACAGCTGATACTAACTGCTATCCACTTTGTTGTATCTAACTTCGTACTTGAATGAAAGGCAGACATTCTGGCAGACAAACTTTTCCCCTTGCTAAAACAAGCATGATCCCAATCCACAACTAAGCCTCCCAGTGTAGTCATATAAATGAATAATACCCGAGCAAATTCCCTACAATCTCAAACAAAGGTAAGTTACTTGTCACACATCAATATCCTGCTAACATGCAATATGTGGTTCCGCCACATTTAAGACATGCTGGTAAATAACACTTAAATCTTTTATATGGCCCCATATTATGGAGGTTAAGTTTCTGACTGTATTTACTAGGTACTACAAGAACAGCTTGGAGCTGTATGGTATTGCCTAAATCACTAAGGAAACAAAAAATTACACAGAGGCATGATTCCAGAAACTCATTCCTCTCACCATAATCAACTGGCACTTGATTTCAGATGGTGGGTAGCTATCTACTTTCCAAAATAATTCTGTGAAATAAAAAGAACTTGTGAAAAAAAATTCTACATCCTTCACTTCTGAAAGGGTAACAGCTAAGTTTTTCAATTCTCCGGGGGGGGGGGGGGGGGGAGGGGGGAAACAAACTTTAATGCTCTTTCATAATCATTCGGGATTTTCCACTGAACTTTCCACCAGGGAAGAGGCTAAACTATTGCTACCCTCCCACTCACTAAACACTGGAATAAGTGCATACAGCATTCAGTTTGTTAGGTTACCTTTGCTTCCAACTGGTTGGCAAAAAAGGGAGGGTTGCACATGCAAAAATCATAAACAATCTCAGATTCTTCTTTCAGTGCATCCATTAGAAGAGTCTTCTGTGGTACCTTAACCACTAACAGAAAACACAGAAGTTTAGTCAGTAAGGAGCTTTATAATTTAGCTAGTGTGCCATAGTTGTTTCAGTGTGTGTGTGGGGGGGGGGGACAATATATTCTACAAAAACTCTGTTTTCTAAACAATATATTCTACATAAACCATAATAAATATCAACATAATTATATTGCAAATAATGACTTTAGGTTAAGGATTAGCCTACAAACAGATTGTGTATATATATACACATATGGTATGTGTACACACACACACACACACACATATATATATATATATGGTAGTAGAATTAAATGAGTCAGTTTAAAACAATAGTAGTTGCTCCAGCTATCCTGATGCAAGTACAAATTCAAATTCAAAAATTAATACAAGTGTCAATCAATCATCACACAGGCTAGTCAGAGATAAAAATCCCACCTCTAAACATTAATAATTTTAGATACAGAATTCTGGAATTATTATACCACAAAATGGTGGTCTTTGGACTTTCTAGAGTGCAAAACTAAGACCAAGGAAGACTTTAAGATAAAGCTATCTTCAATGAAGTTATGTGACACAGAGACTAACTTTAAATCTAACCTTATAATAAAACAGCATTATTGTGTTTTAGCAATACTATGTACTTTTACACAATTTAGAAGAACCACATGGAAAGAAGACAGACAAGAGTTCCTTTTCCCACAAATCATCTGCTTACTAGGGTCCAAAAACTTATTATTTAGGGACCAGCCTCAAGGATTATGGCCAACGTCCCATAGATTTCCATCATCTTTCCCCAAGGGTTACATAATTTCCTTGGAAACTAGAATTTGTTGTTAGAGTCTTGTCACACATGTTTCTACAGACCATGGGGGCTCCGGTCCAAGAAACAGGAAATTAAATATGAAAGGTACATTCCATACTTATGGAAAACACAGTTACGGATGAAGCCCAGATCAAAGATCTAAAAAGACTAATACAAGCAGGACTTCTTGTAGACTTAATCAGTGCTGCAACTTACAGATAAGGCACCCAGGACCAATATATTTAGAATGAAGCCAGAGGCACTACACCCCTCCCCTCCTAACATTTACTACTACAGTTTATTATGATCCTAAAACACAAAGTTAGTGTAGCAAGCAACTACCAATGTTCAGGTTATATTATCTGACAAGAACAATAGCTAGAATACCCGCAGACTTTAAAGCTGCATTCCTAAAGGTCATAACTACTTGTCATTTCCAGCCAGCAGCTGGCTACAGGTACCATCAGTGGCAGGCCCTTGCCCATGACTCTGCCCAACAGCAACTGGTCATTTACTTCAGCTTATCACCTTAGGCACTGCAGCTTCATCAGAGACACTTTCCTTGGCCAGAGGTTCTTCCAGTAAAGTCAACCCCCACACCAGTAAGAATCCTATGATGGCAACAGTAACAGAACACTGTCATGGTTCCCCACATCGAGTTCTGGATCTTCAAGACCAACGTGCAGGACAAACCAAGAGGAAGACATTTTGGTTAAAAGGATACTACCAAAATCCAGCAGAACTAAGGTCTTTATTTCAGGGCTGAATGATGGACATGCTTTATAAACATCAGTATCCCACAAGAAATTTTTCAAGCCCATCCATAGAGCAAGTCTGGCATTTGGCAACTGTCAAAGGCATTGTTAAGACCTAATTCAGAAACAAAGACCAAGTATTTGAGCAGGTACATGGCAGTATCACGCAAATTATCTGGGGGGAGCAATTCATGCCTCCTGGTAGCAGAAACAGCATGAACACTAAGAAACACATCAGTAACAGACAAAGAATATGAGGAAAAAAAAGATCTCTCAGATGAAGCTGAACTTTCACATTCTTATACGGATGGTTCTTTATCCACACATTCCACACCAGACAGGCTGTGTCTTTCTGGATTAAGCATGCATGGGCCTTACTAAACACTGCTTCAGTAAAATCAATGAAGCATGTCTTTGGCAGGAACACCAATTCCAATTTGCCACTGAACATGGCAAAAGTATGTCACAACATCTGTATGCTACTAAATATCTTATAACATCATACCTTTTATAAGATCAGACAAGTTATTCTGTTCCACATTTTTCTTGGCATAATTGAAGCACATATCATCCACTTCTGTTGCAAGAAAGTACCAGCCATTCAAAGTTGCTCCAAGTAATGGGTATATGCAAGATGCCCCTGTCCCTGCAGAAAAGTCATAGAAAAAGGCAAAATAAGTCTCTGGTGTTATACAGTGTGTGGCTGTTAACTACATACTGTTTACAACATAAACATCTAATTTCAAGAAAACACTGATTATAAACCACCCACTAATCAGTTTTTTAGTGAACTTTATTTTCTTAATTTAAAATAGAGCACAGTCAAAGATACACTTTTAGTATAGAACATTTCCATCCTGCCTGGAAATAAGTAATCTAGAAAGAAAATCAACTTCTTTGTTAAACTGCTTCTTCTATAGGACAATGATTGATTTATACAGTGAAAGCCAAATATATTCTGATTTTCTAAAAAAGCTAACTACTGACAAATATATTTTTCTGCATTTTTCTAGAGCAAAAAAATTTACTTTGATGCATATGGCAATCATAAAAAAGAAAATGACATCTCTGTAACATCAGACTTTTTTCCCCTAATACTTAAAACAGTCAAAGAATCAGGGATGCCAATTAAGCTATTTAAGAAGAGAGCCTGACAGATGCAAACTTGGTCACAAAGAGAAATGTATACTAGCATAAAGTGACACCTTTTTATAATTATAGCAGATCTAGGGGATCCAATTACAACTAACAATCAGACTTGGGATTAATGAAAACAGATACAAGAAAAAGAAACCTTACCACTACAAAACTAGAGTTCAGAGATTTATCAAGAGTTTACATAGGAATCATATACTTTCCTTTTCATTATGGCAGACAAGAGTTACTGTTATACTGGCTTATTAAAATACAAGTAATAATGGCTGCAAGTAAGCAAAAGCATGCAGAGCTATCGCCAGCATTCCTCTTATGTTCCTCTTGGATGACTACTGGTTTCCCAGAGTTTGGATTTACAAAGCTCACTGCAAACTCCAACTTCAGATTCTCCAATAGCTGGAGGACAGAATCTGTCTCCTGTACTTAGCCACCTACTGTGATGAAATTCATAGAAATTGTTTTTTAAAAAGCTATCTAATATCAAATGCGTAAAAGCTCTCTAACAAGTTCAAAAGTTATCCAAGGAAAGCAGCTGTGCCCACACAAGGTGATGATATAAGCCTCATCTCCACTGGAGCTCAAGCTAAAAATGTAAGTCAGCAAATTGCAGCAATTGAAAAGCTGTATTAACAGTTTAAAAAATATATATATATCACACTAGCGAATGCCAAGGAAAAAAAAAAGAACAGTAACTGAGATTACTGAACCCAAGCTTTGAGGAAGTCAGTAACTAGCATTTTAACTCAAAACAGAGAGTAAGAGACAAGTGACACCTCAAAACTCAAGAAGTTAAAAAGGAGATTCCTACTTCCCTTAATTTCATCAAATATTTACTTTAGCACAAAGCAATCTAAAAAATTAGTCTTTGAATTGTAAAGGAAGATTGTGTTGGCAAAAATTAGAAATGTGAGCTAAACTCAAGTATGCCATCCTAGGTACCTTTTACATAATTCATACAGAATCAAAAAAGCATGGAATCCAAATGCTAATTTTACTAGCTGTATGTGGAACAGTTACTTCCTTCTTCTACAAGGATTTGTTTTATTTCTAATGAAAACTAAATGATGTGCATCAGTGTACACCTTAATTATTCAGTAGAGGTGTGAATTTATAAGTTTGCGCTGATCTGCTGCTTGATCCAGATATTATCAGGTAAAACTGAACAAGCTGCAATATTCATAGACACACACTACCAAAAGATATCATCAATTTGTGGATGCCTAGTCTAGCTTAAACAGTACTTTGTTTTCTACAGATATACAGAAAATCCTGACCATCTGCATTTCCCTGATTTTTAATTAAACTTCTTTTATAGTTTAGCTCATGAATATCTCTGCATTGAAAAAAAAAGCTTAAAAAAAGACTGATCAGTCATCTATTAAATACACCAAAAAACACAGAAAAATTCTTATTAAAAGACAGCACTAGAAAATATTGTTATGAAGCCTACAAACATCTCTCACACAGATATTCGAAAGCAAAAGAGAATGTTAATATAACTCACCAGTTAGAAGACTGAGAAGAAATGCAATCAAAAATTGAGAGACGGAGAGACACTTCCTTTGGAATCGCATTTTTGTCTCAGTTACTAACAGTGCAATTTTGAATACAAAACAAAGCTATATTCAAGAGAGTTCAGTGCCACAAAAAGCAAAAAATAATTGCCTGCTACAGTCATTCTTATGTTTGTGCAAAGAAACACAGCCCAAGAAAAAACCATCTGAAATACCAGTACATTGCCAGTTTCACCATCATCATGTTCATGTTTGCTTATCAAATTTAAGACTCCTCTACTCATGTATAACAAGTTTTATTAACTAGTTTTATTGATAGCAAATAATTAAAAGTTTTGTTAATAACTTATTCCAAATACCTATGTCAATTCCTCGCCTAAGAACTTGCTTATCGGCCTCCTGATGACCGATAAGATCTTCCACCCAGTGGATATAGTTCAGTCGCAAGGGAACAGTAGGAATAAGCCTTTCCAAGGGGATGTCGATCGTAAGTCCAAAATCTTCTTTCAGGAGAGTGCACGTCAGAGCCCTCACCGCTTCGGGGTCCTTGAAGTTCAGGCTGAAAGGTACAACAAGCGACTAACAGAAAGCACACCACCAGCACGACTTCAAGCCCTGGATTCCGACACACACGGAGCTCGGGCGCTCCCGCCTCCTCAGTGAGAGGGCCCCCCCGGCGCCGGGAGGTCGAGGGAGCCGTTGAACCGCCCCTCCCTCATGGTGGCCCCGGAAACAACCCCCTCCCCCCCCCCAGCCCAACGGCCGCGCGGCCCTACCTCACCCTGCCGGACAGGGTGGCCTGCACGTGCTGCCGGAACTCGGGGTACTTGGAGGCCAGGTAGGCGAAGTCGGGCGGTTTGTCCTTGTAGCGGTTTCGCGCATGCATGGACTTGTTGAGGGCCATGGCGGCGGGGGGGGGAGCGCGAAGCGAAGTGGGGGCGGGGGGAACCTGCCTCGCGGCCGCCCAGCTCAACACCCGCGCCTGCCGCCGTCACAGCTCCCAGCGCGCACCGCGGCGCGTGCGGCGGCCGGTTGGGATGTACCAATGCCGTGCGGGGGGGGACGCTGAGCGGAGCGGCGGCAAGAGAGCGGCTTCACCAGCTGGCTGAGGCGCCTCACGGCTCCCTCTATGGCGAATCGGGGACGGGCCAGCGTCTCCAGGCTGTGTGCGCTTCCCCCCGGGGCTGCTGCCCCATCGAGAGTTGCCCGGTGGGCGGCGGCACACCCTGCGAGGGCACCGGCTCTCCTCACGGGGCGGCCTCCCAGGACACCGCTGTTTCCTGGCAGGCTCAAGCCCACGCCGAGTCTGAATGTTAAGGGAGCTTAATATTCCCACAGGCTCCCTTCCGCCCCTCTAAAAATATAATTTTCCCTCACCAACTTACCCTGTGGCCTATTGGCTTATTTTGGGTGTTAGGAATTGGTGGCGTCACCTGGCCTTTATCATACCTCCTAGAAATTATTCAACGTATATGGAGTTGGATTTTATAATGCCCTACAAACAAATTACAGTTTCACAGGCATTCTTGAAAATCTGACTTTGGAGTTTTGCATAGCAAATGTAATATTTTGACTGAGGGCTTTGAGGGAAAATGATGCTAGTATTGATAAAAAGCTTTTATTCTATGTGTCTGCAGACATGTATACCACAGAGAACAAAAAAACCCTTATTTTTACATGTGCTACTTTCCCACGGGAAAGAAAAAAGGAAACAATGTAATTAAAACTTCTTCAAGTTAGAGAACAGAAGGAAAATGTTTTTCACCATCTTTCATGTTCCATACCCTTCCATAAAGGGGAGAAAAAGAAGATAAAACTCAGAAAAATTAAACGATTCAAACAATTTCCAAGACTTTTCTATACAGTTATTTTTACAGGACAACATCCATTTCTGACCAGCAGTAACACTCACCTTCCTTGCAGAGGTTCACTGATGTCATCACTTAAAAGCACACCACAGAATTTCTTAATTTGTCTTCTCACTCTTCTATGGCTTTGGCTTTTAAACTATTAAAAATAAACCATTAAACCTTAAATGATTATATGAGGTATACAGGATAGAGCACACATAACTTCAGTAACTTCAGTAACTTTTGTTATTGGGTTTCATTAATTTTTAGAGCAATAATTAGAAATGGGACCCTACTAATTTCTTCCTTGGCACAGAAATCACTCAAGTGGGATTAAGGGTGGGTTGTAATCCCACACTTGCTAAAAGAATGATGTTTCTGTGGATAATCTCCATGCAATCAGCTCAGACTGTCGACCTGTATAAGTATCATGTTGTGCAAAACAGCTTAATTAAAAAGTAATAAATAAGCATAGCAAACAAAGCATTGAACTGGGAATTAAAACTGACTTTGGTTCCTGGCTTTGTCACTGACTTTCATGAACTTGGCGACATTTCACTTCTAAGTTTCAAGGGGTTTTTTGTATGCAGTAGGAATGGTCATTACTGCCCTAATACAGAGTTTTGATTCCTCAGGTAAAAACATATCTTTATAAGATAATATTAAAATACAATCTATTATTATTAGTTTCCTTAAAGGTATTTTACTCTCTTTAAAAATCCAAATATTAATCAAAATGACTCATTCTATGTTGTTTAAAAATTCATTTAAAACATGCTAGCATCCCATTTGACTCTCAAATATCTGAGAAGACCTGCAACTGGACCTATTTTCAGTCCTACTTCCTGCCCTCAGCCAGTTCCTGTGACTTAAGGGCAGCTGAGTTTTATCTACAGAAGTTCAGAGCCTTCTTTTCACTGGCCCAGAATTCCACCTCAGTTGCAATCCACTCTCAACACTTACGGAAGTCTTTCCCCACACTCTGCTCCCACCACCAGTCACAGAAGAGATGATATGGACAAAACCAAAATGGAGACAGAGTTAAAAATAAGTATTTTATTTCAGAGCGCTTAGTGTATTTACAATAGAAAATTTCTCTCTGGTCTAGAGACAAGAGACTAAAAAAATCCATGTTCACAAGTGTGTGGATGACCTGCACCTGACCCAGGCTAACTGCTTTTTGCTACTTCTGCTTCATCCAGGGTAACACCTGTGAGAAAGCAATGGTGTGAGCCCAGAGATGGTATATAATGTCTCTTACACCCAAGTAGCACTCACAGGATGGAGTCTGGGAAGTAGTGTGAAGTTATTCAACAGTTGCTAAAAAATTATATATACACAGTCCCATTTGCAGTTAGATCAGATTCAGCACATCACTCAGAGATGGATAAGCAGGTGGACACAAGCCTACTGACTTGTATGCAAGTACAGATTTGCAGATGTCTCATGCTACCAGGTACATAGGTACCTTTTCATTCACACACACACGCATTCTTTCCCACTCCTGCACTTGGACAAATAGACAGGCAGGTGTTTTGTTAATGCTATCTTACATGGTTTCTAGGTGCAGAAAAGAACTTGAGAAAAAGCACCAACCCTCCCAGCTGACCCACTGGCTTGAAATCCTTATTCCCCTTGAACCTGAGGGAAATAGGGAGTGTGGAAAGGACATGTTCCTATTTCTCACAGAGCCACCACTTCCAAATCTCCATTACTCTTCTGCCATGGTGAGAAGGCTGAAGGTGCAGGCTGACCTGCAGCAAAGCCAATTTGATAACTCGCTGATACCAAAAGGGGGCAATCCTCTCCCGCTCCCAGAAATGGGCATGTCCTGCCACCACTTCCCTTGAGTCATATTTAGCAATCAAAGGGCTGCAATGTGAGCCAGTTCAATTACCTGATCTTGCAGAAAAATAGATCTGCAAAAAGTTAAGTGAATACCATTTGAAAAATCAGCTCAGCCAAGTCACCCTACTGTTACTGTTAACCTGCCACGTGGTGGGGGCAGGGCACCTGTTTCAGCAGCAACTTGTCCGTAGAGTAGCTGAGCTATGAAGTCACATAGCACTCCGAGTTCCCCTTTGCATTTTGGTCGGAGTCCACACACCACTTCCTGTATGAGGTGCTTTCCCCTTTTGGAAAAGGAGTTGTTCTAGAGGTCTCTCTTGGTTTAAAGGTGTTGAACAACATGATGGTTGACAAGCAAACCTCAACCTTCCTCTGGCATTATCTGTTGCTGCCTCCAACAAACTCACTTGAGAAGGTTTAGAGAAAGAGGGAGGTATGGGAAAAGGAAGAAATGAAAGGAAGGGAGTTATGATCCTCTTTTAACAGTCATAGCAAGGGGAACTAAAGCAGAAGTAGATTAAGGATGGCAGTGAAGGCTGCAAGGTTGAAGAGAGTTCTGGTTTGGCAATGCCTCTTGAATAGCTTCACTGCAACCACTCAGCTCCATCTGGTTGAGGACACAGCTTATACGTTCCACAGTTGCTGCATGGCCCATCTGCAGTTTCCACAGTCTAAGCATTTCATACTGGGCATCTCGTATACGCCGATGCTCCATCTCAATTCGCTCTAGATCATAGTCACTCAGCCCCAGACGCCTCACAAACTCTTTCCACCGAGATGGCGGCACGTGATCCACCACAGTGTAGAGAATAGCTGGGCCTGAGAGAAGAGAAGAAATAAAGTGTGAGAACCACAGTTCTGCAGCCTGAAGAGTGCTGTGAACAATCCACGGCTGAGTGGTGCCTTGCCCCCTCCTGTTCAGGTCATCTACAGAGTAGTTACAGAGACCCACGTGACATCCAGACTCACTCTTACTAACCAACAATGGGTTACTTCCATATGCTCTTGTGCAAAGTTATGAGCAGAGTTAAGCATGCATGCAGCAGGGCCCTTGCTGCCACACATTCCTGCAAAAAAATCATTCAGGCCACCATCCCAGAGGCATTAGACTGACAGCACGTCAGCACACGACAGTCCATTCTGCTGGCAGGTAAAAAAGCAGCAGGCAGGCTACCTGCAGATGTTTAGCATATACAGGCTCACAGGCTCTGGGCCTGCTTCTGCCTTTGTACTGTGCTGTGCATGAAGCACACACACATCGTGTACACCTGGCAGAATCTCTCATACATCCTCCTAGCCAAATCTGCACAGCCAAGTTCTGGTTTGCCTGGGGAGGGATGGGGGAGTTTCACTCACTGTCTGGAAGCTGCGTCTTCCTCGCAGGTCTGACACAGTCTGGTAGCTCGTGTGAACTTTGTGGCATCGGTGCTGATGGTGGTGGTGCATTCACTAACAAAACTGTTTCCTTCTGGGACTCGATGGAAGTCACATTCCTTTTTACCTCAACCTGAAAGAGATATTGTTTTTACTTTGGCATCACCCCACAGCAGCACAATACACCTGCCTCCTGTAAGGAACCACTATTTCCATATACTAAAATGTAGCAAAGATAGCTGTGGAGCAAGTGCTGAGGCTTTAATCCTTCCTATATGCCTTGTTTGAGCACAAGGCACCAAGCATTTCTTTTCAGCACAAACTGAGGAGTTCAACTCTTTTGGCATCAGAAAATGGTGGTCTGGAAGAAGTGTTTCTTTGCAAAATTCAATCAGGCTGGGAGCCTGATTCATCACTATTCTAGAAGCTTCAGGTGCCACCTTTCCATCATCCTTCTCCATAAGGTTGTGGGAACACCACCTTGACTATTGCTTGGGCCCTCTTAACTGCAGAGCAATATTGGGCCTGAGAGAACACTGTGAAGCAGCACTGGGAGACTTGTGGGGCCAGGATATAAAGTGAAATTCAATGAGTTAAATCCTCTCAGCTTGGGATATGTAGGGAGAAAAAAGGACTAAGGATCAGATGTCTGAAAAAAAATGCATTCATAAGGAAAAGAGCACAAAGCCAGGAGTTTGAAAAGCAACCACTAGTAGAGAGGAAGCAAAGTGAAATGGCTCCCTCCTCTAGAAGGAAAGACTTTCAAGTTAAACAACCCTATTACTCAGCTTATTTGAAAGTACGAGCCCTGAAAACAGCCCCCAGGGAACAATGTTACTCTGGATTTCAGGTTCACATGGTTGAAATCTAAAAGTAGAGGGGATGTTCCTGTACCCATCGTCTTACTCACCTCAGACGCTGGCTCTTTGCTTGTCCGCGGCAAAGAAACTTTAAAGAAAAAGACAGAAATTATTTTCACTTCCTCTCTTCCCAGAGAAGACAGGAAAGCAGCTATTCACAGTCCTGACCTCACAAGATTTTATAGCAAAATTGCCCATCTCCCAGCAATGAGCTCACATGCACTTCCAGGCACAGCATGGGTGTGGATGCAGAACTGCAAGAACTGCACCAATAAACTAAGCTGTTGAGTACTCATGTTCCTCTGGCTTTGCACCAAAGCAGAGTAATGGGATCCCACCGTTTCCCTCACACACACTGTGATGTCCATCCCAATTAGTATCACTGCAGAGTCTGCTATACTCACCACAGGAGTAGAAAGAAGAGACTATCCCATTTTTCTGGACCAGCTTCACCACTTTATTTACAATGTAGAGGACAGAGATAACTACAAATATTGCAACGATGATGCCAAGGACAAGGCTGCCATCTGGACAAAACAAAGAAGGCAAATGAGTGAGTGAATGAGAAAGGAAAAGGTAAATGTAAATGCTAGAAAAAGAAAAGGAAGTGAACCCATGCAGATGATAATGAGAAAAAGAAAGAACACTGGCTTGAGAGAGTAGAGAAAGCAATAATGGGTCGGCAGAAGGGGCTGACAAAACAAAAGCACATATTGAAGAGATCCCGCTGTCCCTCAGTTTCCCCAGTACTCACGCAGCCCAGATGGAGTCGGTGAGGTAGTCACTGGGCTATGACATTGCAGGCATTCTTCTTCAAGGCAGCTGAAAGAGCACATCAGAGATCTGAGCATGCATGGAGCGAGACACAAGCCATTTGCAACAATCCTAAGTAACAGACAGGTCAGCCGGAGCCTGCAAAGCAGAGCCATGCACTGTGCCTACCAACCTTTCAGTTCTTAGTGTTTTGATGCCTGCATGGGCAAGGCCAGTGAGGGGACCCCATTCCTCCAGAAGGCCCGTATTTTGGGAAGTTATGTCAAGATGGACAGAGCTTTGAGGAAAATTCATTCCTCACAAGTCACTACACCTGTTGGGCTGGTGTCTGCTGTCTCTACTACTCAATGGAGAGGCATACAGAGACAAAAACTCACCTGTTGCAAGGCTTGCAAGTGTTACTAAGTGTCAGGAAGAATCCAGGCTTACACCTGCAAATTGTGTCTCTGTTTTTTGAACCTGTAGAGAAAACAGGAAGATGTTGCTGTAGGTGGGACTGAGAAGGAAAAAAAAAGGGGGGGGGAATTCACTCAAAGATGGGTGGAAGATAATCTCACTTTGAGACTGGAGAACTACAACTGGAGAGAAGAAAGAGGACTCAGTCTATGTTTGGGGACAGGGGGAGCAAAAAACAAAATAAAGGTGAGGATATCACTGTCCTGGTAGGTCAGGAACCTTTGTAGAGTCTGACAAAGGGGAAAAAGCTATAGTGCAGCTGAGATTGGGCTGAAGAACAAAAGTAGTTCTAGTGCAAATGGGGGGAAAAGTCACTCTAGTTCAAGCATGACAGGAAGGGGAAATCACATTAGTCAGGCAAAGATGAGGGAGAAGTGGTTCCTGAGCAGCTGAGGCTAGTGGGGAAGTCAGTTCAGGGCAGCAAGAAATCACTTCAAGACATGGGACACACATATTGCTATTGTGATATGCTCTGCTGTGAATGGAAGCAGAAAGAAATGGAGGAGCTATTGCTTCTAAGCAAGTCACAGGATAGAAATTGGGTAAAACAAGTGTGGGAGGGAACAGACAACTTAAGAGTAAGTGGATGAAGGACATAAATTACATGAGGGGTGATAAAAAGCCAGTAGAATAAGCAGGATGTATTGTGCAGCAAGTGAGGGGCAGGACTAAAACAGTTCTACACCAGACAAGAGGGAAGGAAATTGCTCAAGAACAGGGTAAGACAATGACCCTTGAGGATGGGTGTAAGCATTGAGATTGTGACAGAGAAAAATCACTAAGCACCAGAGGGAAGGCATTCACCTACGGGACAGTAAAAGTCACACTAGTTAGGTTAAGAGATGTGGAAGTGGACAGGCAAAGCAGAAGTTTCAAAAAAGGAAGAACAGCATTAGGACATCAAGGTGAGGAGCACTGAAGGGACATGTACAGAATTATACTACGGAGCAAGGTGGAAGGTAGCACAGGGGCTAAGATCTCTGATTCCCGAGTAGAGATGATGCAGTTTGGGACAGCTAACATGGGTGCTTCTCCTAGACATCTACACCACCCCAGATCACAGTAGTGATGAAGAAATGCCACTGGGTACATTCCTGCACTACCCGGGCAGCTTTTTACTTTAAAACACTGTACTGTACACTGTGGTGGTTCAGCAGCTGACTGTCAAGCAGTTCACCTGGGCACTGGGACCAGTGGCACTTTTGGCCGTTAGAAATAGGGATATCCCTAACTTGTGAATCAGAGCACTACATTTCCACACAACACATATCTCTATGGCATGAGTGGGGAATTGAAAAAAAAAAAATTTTTTTAAGTCACAGAAATAATCAGAAGAATTAACATGGCTCCAGGTCTGGGGAGAAGAGAAAGGAGTGGCATAAGGCAGAAGGGAAAGGCATCAAACCAGGGCATAAAAAACACAGTCTTCCTATAATAATAACAACAAGAGCAGCAGTCTTCCTGTACATAGGGTGTGGAGGGAAAGGGACTTGCAGAGAAGATTAAGCCAGCCTCTTCCTAGAGTGGCACAGACAAAGGACAAGAGGCAATGGCCACAAGTTGCAATTGGACACAGAGATTTTCTTCTGAGATGGTTCAGCACTGGAACAGATGCCCAGGGAGAATGGGGAATCACCTTCTTTGGGGATGTTCAAAACTCAACTCAACAAGGCACTGAGCAACCTGTCTAGCTTTGAAGCTAGGAAGCTGGACTAGATGTCCTCCAGAGGTCTCTCCCAGCCTAAAACTTTCAGTGATTGTATGAAAGAAGCGTGTGCTCATACATTCTGAAGGTCCTTCCAATAGTTGGTGAGGGAAATGCAATGAAATCCCTTCAGATCATTGGGAAAAATATTCACATAGAGACAAAAAAGGAAGGCAAGTAGGAAATCTGCTCTCGATCACAAGACCTTGCTTCAGTACATGCAAGCAGAGGTATTGAAATTAAGCAAAAACTTTCCTCACGACAGCCAAGAAGAGAAAACATTCAAGGACAGAAAGAAGGTAAAACCTATGACAGAAAATAGGGATTGATGCCAAGGCAGGCAAAAAAATGGCAAAACCCTTCTGGAGAAAGAGGACAGATAAAAAGGAGTAAAAATTGTTCCAAAAACTAAAATCACTTCAGGGCAAGGGACTGCAGTGAAGAGAGGGCTGCTAATGTCTATCCCAGCAGCAGATGCCTGTACTTATGTCTATATTGGAGCCATATCTGTGCCACACTTACAGTTGGCAATGATCCCATTGACACATGTGCTGCAGTTCCTACACAGGAAGAGATCAGACAGGCCAGTCTGATACTGATTCTTCCGACAGCCACATACAGTATCTTGCTTTGGGGTGCATGGGGTCTCTACTATCTGCTGGAAATCTGAAAAAAGGAAAGGAAAAATGATCACCTTCTTCCCTCACCTTCAGCTGAGACACCCATTATAATGGCCAATATTGTTATTCCTTGATCTTCCCAGGGGAAAGACCAAAAAGGCCTGCAAATTGTGCCTCTAACTGAAGTTTACTAACTTTCTAACCCTCATTCCTGCTGTCCCCAATCCCTTTCCCTACATTGTGCTTGTGCCCACTCAGTTGCTTACTTTTTCAAGTTTCTTCCTCACCCACCTTGTCACCTTCTCCAGCCCCCCTCCCTCCACCACCACCAACTTTCCTCAGGTCCCATAGATGACTCACCTGAACGGCACTGCGTACACTGGAAACATTTAGACATGGTGTTATCCACAGCTGTGAAGGTGCCATTAGCACATGGAAGACAGACAGGTGCCTGGTCAGGCCGTTCACAGTCTTTTGACTTGTAGGTACCTGCAAAAGAATCACCTAAAAGTGATCTGTCAGGAAGACAAACACTTTTGTCTTAGGGTCAACAGGAGTCACTGATTCCTCAAAGAAAACTTAGAGTTGATGGCAAAAGGCCAGGGTATACTTCATCCCATCAGTGTGAAGGACACCAAGGGAAGAAGAGATATGAAATAAGAATTTCTCTGGGTAGCAACTACTACCAAAGAAAAGCAGCACTGAGTAGGACCGAGACAGTTAGCTCAAGAGTGCAGGACAGGTGAACACCTCTCAGGCAAAGGTCACTGTTGCTCTAATTATTTCACTCTAATGTACCTGCATGGCACCTCATGCAGCAATGGGTCTCTTTGGGATGTAGGTATTGTCCTAGTTGACACTGCACCTGCCTCTTTTCTCTCCTTAAGGGGTTAAAGGGGTCTCTTCCATCCAAAGCTACCCGACGGGCTTGCAGCATATACGGCACTGGAGCAATTTCTATAGATTCCTCAGTCAACACACAAACAAATGTTAAGATCACCTGTAAACACAGAGAGAGAGAAAGAGAAACAAGGTGAGAAGAACTTACATTCCCCGGCAGACTGCATAGCTGACTTCAGCACTGACAATTCAACCCTATCATTACAGCAAGTTCATTTGACTTGACCAATTCTGACAGCAGGACCTTCAACTGACAAAAGTGTTGGGGAAGATTATTTAGAAAAAACAATTTAAAAGCCACGTCTGTCATCTGTGTTATTAATATGCCATACGATGGCCTCTATGACAAGCTGACTGCATATAAAGCAAATGCTTTTCATGATGGATGATTTATAGACAAAATGCCTTGAAAATGCTGCAGCTTGCAGGAAAGTTACTCAAGAGCAAAGGAATGCTTTTATTGAGGATCACGGGAAGACTCTCAATCTAGAAACATTTCCAGAGAGAAGAACGCATCCAATGCTTACATTTCTAATGAATAAATAAACCAGAGAAATGTGGAAAAAAAAAACAGAGGAGGATCTCATTGTACGCAAAGCAAAGCTTCCAAAACTTTTCCCAAGGAAGCCAGCTCTAGAGGAGAAGTGGGAAAGCTAGGTTTTTAACTTCTCCCCTTTGAACCATATATTTCTCCTTTTTAAATGAAGCTGTTAACTTTCAGTCTGAACAGCCTGCTACAAAAAAAAAAGAACATTCTTTTTTTTCCTTTAAGCTTTACTTGTTATTTTTCATTTTAGAGATGGCTGTGGTAGAGAATTTTAACAGAAATATTAAGATTGGTGCAACTGCAGTACGTATGTAAATGCACATGTGTGTACCAGAAGAAACAGCAGGCAAATGGTTAAAAGAACGGCCTGTACTGATCATGAAGGACACCATTCGCTGGACACTGTTCTCAGGACACCATTCCCAGCAGTGAAATTGAGAAATGCACTGTTTATGTCAAGGCCCACACACTGGTAGGACTGCAGCACAGATGAGTCATCAGCAGAAGACCCTGCATCCTGACACCAGGAGGATAGCAACAACATTGCAGCATACCACATACACGATTCCTTTCCCCGATTCCTTTCCCCATTGGCCCAGCAGTAAAACAGAACCATAGGCATGTATTTCAAACATGCATTCAAACAAGGGGAAAAAGAAAAGAAAAAAAAAAACACATGCAACAACCTGGCCTAAGTTTTACAGAGCCTGAAGTCAGCAAGACTCTAAGGCAGTGGCTCAGCCCCCTACCAGGTGGTGGTCCCTGAAGGGTATAAAAGAGCTGTCCAAAAACTAGTTTGCCCTTGGCAATCAAGAAGACCCCCAGAGAGGTGACAAGGACTTGACAGCTGGCATCCCTTGCCCTCTGTGTTGCACGCAAGTGATCCTGGCCACACCATCAGGATATACGCACCTTGGTGCCTCCAAGTGTGCTGCTGAGCATGTGAGCAAATGAAATCTATGTATCAGATAATGTGAATGCATAAAAATCAACTCACGTTTTTTGAAAATAAATACCACCCCCCCCTTCCATGAGATCACACACTGAGTTTTATTACATTACACTATAGTGTTTTCCTGTGTTTCTTTTTTGAAAGCTGTAAGGCCTAGCTGTACAGACATAGTTTCGGGGGTTTGTTTTCTTTTTGCTTTTTCAGCTAGGAGAGCTATAACAAAAGAAAAGTAAAACAATAAGGGTAAACCACAATGCTGATACAAATTCTGTGGTTGCAAGTGTAAGAAAGGATATGCCAAATGAGGTGGCTACCGACAGTTCTGTGCTGTCCTGTTTCTCTCTCAAAATTAAAGGTTTGGGGGAAAAGTTATGCACACACAAGCTATTAAAAACCTCAGAAAGGGTAGGAGTTTCCAACTCTGACAAAGCAAGAAACCCATTTTTCAAAAATTACAGAGAGCAACGACATACAGAGGACATATTAAATACATCAGTTGCCAAAACTGTGAACAGGGAAAAAAGATCAGGTATTTAAATAACTACCACTTGAGGACTTAATTCACTGACCACAGGGTAAAAGCTCCAACAATAAGTTGGTAAGAAAGAAAACTCACTTCAGCAGCTGACAGTCTTGCAAGATTGCTTTGCTTTGCAGGAAAATGGGTGAAAGATCACTCACACAGATGTTCTGACAGTAACAAAAAAAAAAAACAAAAAAAACTGATGCTGCAGCCAATGATTAATCCTCCAACATGGGAATATATACTGCTGGCCCAGAAGTCAACCAAGTCAGTAATATAAGCAGAGGAAAGCATGGAAGATCTCAAGCCGGAAACATGAGATGGCTCAGATACATCTCCAAGCACAAAAGAAAACAGGAGAGGTGTTTTCAGTGATTCAGATTAAGTGAAAGCATGGTTTTAAGTGTAATCATGCCAGAATTAACACATTCACTATTGCTGATCAAGATCTGAGGAATGACAAAGAGTCCCAGACCTCAAGTGACTCACAACCAATGACTTGGCCTTCCAGAAAAATCACTCACACAGGAAAAAAAATACCATCTTAGCTCCCCAAACCATCAAGCAGTTATGCTACTTTATATCCATGACAAACTTTACAGAATTCAGGAAATACAGAAAAGTATCAAGCACTGAAGCCCTTCATCATGAATAACAGCTCACCAGGGCAAAGTTTAGTGAATAAAGTGACTTCCCACTGTCAGATTCACAATGTGACGTTCGAATTACACTCGTTAGGAGAAGGAGCGAGTACCTGCTAATCAATGCTGTTTAGAACAGCGGACAGCAAGTATTTACCATGGCAAATGATAGTTCAAACCACCAAACCACATCATGCACACCGGTGATTCACATTTTTTAGCGGGGACTGCCCAGGAAAAAAGAGTCAGCAGAAACTCTAGGCTTCACTTCTGAAACTGCTGCAGAAATAAGCAAAATGTTGAAGATGAAGACAAGAATGCCATTTCCTTAAATTATTCCACTCATTGGCGTGACAGCTAGGTACCCTGCACATTCCTGTTGTTAGTGTGAAGCAACTCCAGCTCCTTTTCACATCCCCAAAGCACCTCCTGGCTGACAGCTACAGCAAAAAACGCCGCACAAGCCCCCAAGCCTTTCTGTGCAAAATTTTGGCAGCAGAGGCAGAAGTTACGAGCCCCTGCACCATCTTCAGCCTCAAATATGCTTGAGGTGCTGCCACCACTATGATTCACATCCCTGCTGTTGCTTCTACCTCACCGGACCGTGCACAGAGAACTGCAAGAAGGGTGATATCTATGCAGAGTAAGTCAAGGGAAGAAACAGCCAACGAGTGAAGAAAGCAACAAGAGGCAAAAAAGACAAAAATGGGAGGGAAATAAAAAGAGACATTTGAGAGCACTGTTTTCAGGCCAGGGAGAAAGAAAGTACTGCAACTGAAACGCAGCACAATGAGCAGCAATGTCAGCACCACTTTTTAAGCACCTGCCAATGTCTGCAAGGCTAGGTAATACCAAACACCGCAGCCCTGTATCATCTGCCCTGTCCAACTCAGCCTTGCATTGCCTGGCCCTCCTGGGCCTGTTTCCCTCCCTGCACAGAGCTGTGATTAGGAGGCTTACTCCTTTTTTGTACATATCTAACATATTCTTCATGTAACAAAGTATTTCCCAGCCCAACAATTTATGCAATTGCTTCACTCTCAAGAAGATAAGCTTCCATTTTGCAAATTCAATTTGTAAACTAATTACATACCTGCAAATAAAAGGCATTACAAGTCACTAGAATTTCTCAAATGTTTCTTAATAAAGCATGAAACTGTCCTTTGCTTAAGAGTTTGACATGGTATACACCAATGCACAAGTAATCTACATATCGGTAATCTGTTATTCTTTTAGATGAGTCATTAGAATTAGGGAGTTTGGAAGAAAGCAGAGATCCCACTCAGACTAATGAACTACCAAAGAAATCAGGATGCAAGATTCCCTTAAGTTCTTTGATTGCTTCAGCCATTATCAAAAGCTCCCCAAGGCTCGCATTTTTTAGTTCAATATAGAGAGATGCATGGGAAACCAGAACTTCTGCTTTAAACATTGAGAAATGTGTATTAAAGCAACATTTACAGGAAGCTTTTCTCACTGCTCGCTAAAACCTGGAAAGGTCAAAGGAAGGATACAAGAGCTATCATCATAAATAATCCTCCATTTTATGAACATTAGATGCTGGAGTACTTTATTTCAGTCCTTGCCTAAAACCAGTAGACGGACAATAGCTTTCACGCAATGGAGAAGGACCTTATAAATTCTTATTAAAAAAAAAAACAAAAACTGTGATTTATCTAAAAAGATCATAAACTTCATATTATAAAATGCATGCACATGTGAATACGTGTGTGGGGGTGTGGGGGTGTGTATACACGCATAAAATAAAAGTGCTTATTTCATATTAATACAGATGAGGAAGAGTGAAAAAAGAAAAAGTCAGGAAGCGATCAGGAAGCAATTGCAACTACAAGAAATTAACTTGCTACTTTTTCACTGAAGGACGCAGCAGCGAACACTACATCAGGGCCCTGAGCGCATGTCCACGCGCATGCACACACCCTCGGGGGCTGGCAGCCGGGGCTCAGGGCTCACTCCGGCAGTGCAGCTGCACAGCCCTGAACCAGAGAGCGGCAGGGGCAAGGGCTACTGAAGCCTCAGCCGTGGCCTCCACCCTTCGCTCAGGAGCTGCTGTTAAGCTGGGCACTAGTGCTTGATCCCAGCCTGCGAGGCCGCTGCCTCTAGCAGTCCACTTTGGCTGCTCCCTGCCACACTAGGTGATTTTTTTTTTAGGATTCAGACAATTGTCCCATGCTGAACTCTATTCATCAGAACTGACAGATTTCTGCTAGTTTTAATGGAAACATGGAGCAATGTCGTTTTGAGATACTCTTTCTATCACAAGGCTCCGAAGACTGCAATAGAAAGGCCTGTGTTACCAAGGACTGGAAGAAAATACTCAGTTATCCAAGGGGCAAGGCCAAGAATATGGAACAGAATACCAGACATCTGTCCCAAATAAAAGCAAAGCCATTTCGTAATGACTAAAGAAACAGATAAGGAGTTAGATGACAAAGTTTTCTACTCCAAATAATAACGCTAATGCGATACAAGGATTACTTGGAAAGGAAAGGCATACAAACTGATGAGAATGGGTATCTGTGAGAACTTAATTATAAAGTAGTTGAAATTGTCATAGGTCCAGATATGAATGTGTCCCACTTGGCTAGAAGTAGACAGTCATCAAAAGTATAAAATTAGATTAACAAACAGAAAAAAATGGAGGTAACCTGGCTGGACAAAGCAATCGGAAATGCATTCAAATGCTAGGAGTTATTAGGAAAGAATTTGAGCACAAAACAGAGAATATTGTTATGCCAATGTATAAATGCATAATGAACACATGCATTGAATATTGAGCGCAGTTCTGGCCCCTCAATCCTAAAAAGGACATGGTTAGCCCAGAAAAGATATCAAGAAAGGCAGCAAGAATGACCAGTAGTACGGAACGGCTGTCAGAAGAGGAATGATTAAAAACACCAGTCTGTAAAAGAGAGAACCAAGCAGAGGATACTACAGTGGGCCCTAACTTCACAAATGCCATGGAGAAGATGAACTGGGATGGTTGTTCTCTGTCTCTTCCAAAACGAAGCACACAAAACAAGCAGGAGGCAGGTCCAAAAGAAATACGGTGAGCCAACACTCAGTTGAGGTGCGGGCCTCCTTGCCAAGGAGCGTTGGGGCTGCTGGCAGCATGTCTGGCTTCCAAAAGTGATCCCGTCCATTGACGGCAGAAAAACATACTCAGGGATCCTAAATACGAAGGCATCATTTTGACTCGGGAATCCCTACAGTCACAGATCACTGGAAACTGGGAAAGTATTTTTATTTTTCATTACTGCATGCTTGCCCAATTCTAAAAACCTTGGTAGACATCTGCTTTTGGCCACTATTGGAAAGAGGATACTAGGCCAAACAGTTCTTATGATGAACTTAGTGGTTCGGTTTTCAATCTTTATATAACATGGCTCCTAACTTTAAAATTGCAATTCCTCCCTTCACCTTCAAACCAAACCAAGCCAGAAGCACCCTTACAGCTATTTTGTCCTTTTTCCTCATAAGAGTGAACTGCCTTTAATAAATGAGATTGCCATTATAAATTGTCTGAATGAGACAGAAAACACACTGAGTTTAGGGACAACAGTGGTCTTTTCTTCCCCCCCTCTGTGATAATTATGGAGCACATAGGGGAACAGAGAGGACCAGGAAATGAAGTTAAGGGCATGCAAAGAGAGAAAATTTGTGGAAAGGAATTACAGGAAATTCTGAAGAATCAGAGGAAACATGCAAGAATCAGAAGACTAGAAGGGGGCCATCAAGGAAGTAAAAAAGGCCCAGAGGGCTAATGTAGACGGATATGGAAAGTAAACGGAAGACAAAAGGGCATGCAACAGAGTGCAAATTGTAAAGCTGAAGAAAATAATATGATTTTATGAGAAAGAAACAGATAATCTGTAGCGTGTGCATGTGTGGTGTAATTGAGAACTTGGAATGACCATATGCAAGTATGAAAAAGTCCCCCCCAAAAAAATCCTACTAAAGGACACCCTTCCTGCAGCACATCACTTATCTGAAGACAACGAGCTGGGAGAACCCAATGGTTTTGGCACATTTTGTGGCTGACGTGTCTTATCTAGGTCCTGAGACAGGTAAGTGATCCACAGTTAAGAGCTGCATCTCGCACTGACAAGACAGCAGAATTCAAACTATGAAGTAGGAGTACTCTACACCTTAACTTTATTACCTGGTTTCCAAAAGCTTCAGAGTGCAAAAAAAAGAAAAGAAAAAAAAGGAAGAAAGTAACTTCTGAGTAATCAAAACTTTTTGTCAGCAAATTAACAACTTACCAACGTTACAATTCTCGTGCAGTGCAAGTGTTTGTTACTACAATACTCAGGGATTCAGGGACAAAAAGCGTGACCTTGTAAATTCTACATGAGAATTTACACATATATCATAGTGCTGAGTAATGTTAACAAAAATCAAAAAAAATGAAGAACAGACAAACTCAGCTTAACAAATGGAATGGCTTTTACAAGCTGTGTTGGGGGCTTTTGGAAAGAGGGCAACAGAACCCATTTGTAAAGCCAGATCTGCATCATCAAGGTATTTAGCATGAACTGTTTCCACCCCTACTCTTCACAGTTTTGTCACCCATCTCTTGATGCTCTGTGGTCTTTCGCCTCTAACAGTCAGACAACTCATAAGACTTTCAAATCTCTTAAAAAAAAAAAAAACCTTTTCATCCTCACAATTAAAAAGAATAGCTTAAAAGTCTTGATCTAAGACACCCAGGAAGGCTACAGAAGATTTAACAGCAAATCTAAGGAAAACTTGTTTTCAAAAATCCCATGGTTTGGGACGAAGGGACAATCCCAAACTTTTTAAAAGCCTGCAAAGCGGCAATAAAGCTTTTATTGCTCTAGTAACACCGCCACATCCACCCAGTTCCCCACAGGACGGACGCAGAGACCCGTGTCTGACTATCCGCACGGCCCAGAGAGACGAGCATGAGTCAGGGGAGGCACCGCTCTGCCCTCAGCTCGTCCCCGATCCCTGCGAACAGGGATCGGCAACGGGAACGAAATTAAAGCCTCCGTCTTCTGCCCGGCAGCCCTCGCCGGCGAGACCTCCTCAGCACGCCCCGGGGACGGGGCAGGCCTCGGCGCCAAGGCATCCTAGCAGCTAAGGAGTTAAAAGCCGCCCTAACTCCAGGAAACAATCCCCATTCCTGTAAATCCGACTGCGTTTTCACTGACTCAGGAGCAAGTCCCGGAAACAGCCCGCCGAGGCAAACACCCAGGCGCCGGCAGGCGGGGGAGCACCGCCCGGGCCGCGGCAAGAAACCTCGCCGGGAGGGCACTAACCTCTCTCTCACACACACACATCCCGGCCGCGGAGCTCCGGGACACCTTTAATCTCTTAGCCCCTCCGTAATGAACAGGTGCCTGGAGACAAGGCTGGTGCCGCCTGGCTAGCTGCTCCCGCGCCCGCGGACGGGCAGGCCGCCGCCTCTCCGGCCGTTACAGCGGCCCCCGCCGTGACCGCGCACCCCCCGGGGCTCCCGCTCCGCGGCAGAAAATGGCTGCGCCCCCCGCCCCGCACCGGGGGCGGCCGCGATGGGGCTGCCGCCAGGGGAAATAAACTCCGTGGAGAGCAGGGGCAGAAAACGAAACAAGGAGCCAGGCTGTCATCAGAGCCGAAACGATGGAGAGCCCTGCTACGGAAAGGAGTGAAGGGAGAGCTGCCCTGCAAGCCTCCCGCCCCCGCCCGCGCCAGGGAAAGGCGGCGGGCACCGAGCGGGGCGAGGCGCCCCGCAGCCCAGCCACCGGCCAGGACACCGGGCCAGCAGCCGCGCCCCCGCCCGCGGCGGCCGGGCGGCGGCGAGCTGCCCCACGCCCTGTGTCCGTCCCGAAAAGCGCCCCATCACGCCGCCGCCTCCCTCCGCGGCGGTGGCGGGGCGCAGCCCGGTCCCGTCCCGTCCTGTCCCGTCTCCGGGGGGGCGGCAGGGCAGGGGTCCCGCCGCCGCTTACCGTCCCCAGCGAGCCGCGGGGCAGCGCCGCGCCCGGCATGGCTCCGCGGCCCGCTACGTCCCCATGGCAGGCTCCGCGGGTGCAGAAAAGCCGCCCAGCCCAGCCCAGTCCAGGTCCAACCGCGACCGGAGCAGCGCGGAGCGAAACTACCCCCTCTCCAACTTCCTGCCGCAGAGAGCAGCGAGGTAGCAGGAAAGAGGGCGGTGAGAGCAGCCAGGGAGGGAGGGAGGGAGGCGGCTCCGCGCCGCTCCCTGCCCCCCGCCGCCGCGCCGTCTCCCGCTCAGCCCCGACCCCCTGCCCGCTCCGCACAGACGGTCCGGAGCCCTCCCTCCCCCCGGCCCCGCCGCTGCCCCGGGGTCCCAGCCCGCCCCCGCCGCGGAGCCGCGCAGGGCTCCGCTCGAGGAGCCGTGTGAGGGGTGACCGCCTCCGAAACGGCTGGTACCGCGGCGCCGGCACCTCGGTGCGTGCTGCCGGTCGCGCCGGGAGGAGGTGCTCCTTGTACTATTTGCACGTTATTTTGCACGAGAGGGCAGGCGTAGCCGCACGTTGAGATTACTTAGCGTTTCCCTGGGGGGAAAGGCGCCTTCGCAGCTGTTCCGCGGCCGGACTCGGACATTTGACTGGCGAACGGTCCCAGAGACGGTCCTCGGCCAGACGCGGGAAAATCCGGTCAGATCTGTACATTATGGACCGTCAGAAATACTCACTGGCAGACTCTGGGGTGTTTTATTTTAGCAGCGGGATATACCCTCCACCATGTATTGGCCAGCCGCATATATCAGCGAAGCTCCCCATTGCACAGAACATAACCACCGAAAGCAGAATTTGTGAATGCAAGATTGCGAGTCAGTGACAATGCACTGTACATTTTTAGGATACTAATTGTGTTCCCTGTACTCTCAATATTAATTTAAAAACAATAAACAAACCTCCCAGCTTTCATGGATTTTGAAGAAAGCCTTCAAAAATATGACTAAAGTGAGCATCGAATGTTCTAAATACAAGCCTGCAAAAACTTCTGAAAGAGGAAACAATCATCTCAGCCACGTATGAGTTGTCTATAACAAGATTTTCCATTTCTTTGGTACAAATAAATATGAATTCAAAGTAGGTTCTTGACAAATTTAGAGAATATCTTGCTACTTGGCATATAGTGGAGGGAAGTGATTGATTCACACTTCACCAATCGATGCTATTGAATGTTATCAATGTCATCATTATCAATGTCATTGTGGTATCAATGTCATTGAGGATAATGTGAAACTGGCAATAAATGTTGGGGTTCTGATGATTTCTATGATGCTTGTAGTTTTGGTTAGCTACTATTAAAGATAGCTTTGGCCAGAGTAATAATCTGCTGATAAAAAAGTAAGTTAGTAAACCTCTTAAAAATAGTAAACTCTAAAGCTAACAATATTCTCATCTCATGGCATGTATACACAGTGACTGGGGACAAATTTTGAAGATTAGCAGTGCCCTGTATATCCAGAAATTTTAAGCATCATTAAAGTTGGCAGGTAAGTACCTTTCTTGAAACCAACATTTGCTACTGATTCCACAGAATTAAGTGATGTGTTCAGTTGCTGGGCCTTGATTCACTTGGAACATGCAAAGATGCATGCTCTTGCTCACTTACACCGTTATCTGCGAGTACCAGTTTTCCTTAAAAAAATGAGATTATCTGAAGAAATCTGAATCTGAAGAAAAATAATCCATGGTATCACATGACTAAAACTACTATAAAATAGAAAGAAAATGAGTCAGATTTAAGAGGTTCCCTGGAATTTTAAAGTTTCCTGACATATGAGTGTTTCAACTTTCTGCCCTTCTTTTAATGCAATTTCATGTGGAACTACTTATGTAATTGTAAGAAAATACCTCTTTACATTGTGACTACCTTGTGAGCACATAAATACCTTTTAAGAAAGGTACTATCTATCAAAACTAGAATAGGTAGAATATATATTCTCATCCTGTAATTTTTAATTTAAAAGATACATTCTCTTATACATTTTAATGAAACAGCCACTTTTATAATGCAAAGTAATATAACAGTGTGGTGCATGTAACATTCTGGATGAGCTCTGCTTTGTTTAATGTATCCTTTTAAAGATAGCGTTAAAAAAATCACATGGAGTAAGAAATAGGTGGCTAAATGATAAAGAAGTCTCCTTTATTTGATGCCCATTAAGACCTTGCCCTCCTGCTGTTTTTAGAACTATTTCTGTTCTTGAGACAACCTTTTATGAGTTGCACATATTAGTTATCTGGTCTTGACTTCTTGGCTGCTAAGGGTGATCAGAATTGGCTGTTTGCTACTTCAAGAGCCAGCTGTCATGCATGGAAGGGACCGTGAATGGAAGCAGCTGCAGCAGCTGTATTTTTTTCAGTGATCAGTTTGTGACGGGGAACAGTCCTCCCATTTTGTGCGGTTATCTCTGTACTGCAGTCAGGTATCAAACTGAGCTACTAAGCATTATTTGTGAGTATTCCTGTTTCATGTGCTTAAGTCCAAAGGTGCATACAATTCACACTATGCATTGCTTGAACTTTGTTACAGCAAAAGCCAAGCATGTCCACAGGTTGTTTTTTACTTTTGAAGTTGCCTATCTTCTGTATGGAAGCCAGTAATGGCACGTGCACAGGACAAAATAACCAGAGCCACACAGCTATATAGTTCCCTTCTGGACTTCAAACTTGGAATGACTCTGACTTTTCAGCTGCAGGTTTTTTTTGTTCTAGGAAGGAAGGAAATAGCAGAATAACCTACTATTATCAGGCTGCAGCCATCTCCAGGGTTAGAGATGGAAGAGACTTGCTAAGTTTCATCTAGTTCATTTCCTTGCCTTGAACAAGGCCAATGCAAAATTATTCCCTAAAGAAAAAAATTCTCATGCACTGATGAATACATTCTGTGGAGGAGGAAATCACACCCTTAAAGAACTGATTCAAATTTATCTCATACTGTCACATTAGTAGATGAGGCATACCTCTCAATCCTCATGGACCTTCAACCTTCCAAAAAAACTTTCTGAAGAACTGCACAAGTTTCAGAGAAATCCCCATGAATGTTTACATAAGCACTTCTGACCCTTCTTGAGGCTTTCCAGATCTTTGGGGAAGGTGTGGGGGGAAAGATTTTATAGCTGGGAGCAGGTTTGACATTTACATTAATGTCAAACATATCAGCATACATCCACTTCCCAGATTCCACCAGAGCAGGCAAAACCGATTTCTCTCAGGGGTCACTTCAGTTTATTCCCTGCCTGTGGGCCCCCGCCGCCACCGGTCCGAAAAACAGGCTCTACAGAACGACCCCAGCCCCAGCCTGAGTCCCCCCTTCCCACCCCCCGGGACCCCCGTATCTGCCCTCTGCACCGGTCCGCGGCGCACGGTCCTAACGCCTGAAAACGAGGGAAGGCGCCGCGCCCTCCCCTCCCCCCGCTTACCGGGGCGTTGGGCGGCGGCGCCGATTGGCCGAAGGGACAAGAGGGGGCGGAGACTGGGGGCCGCTGCGTCGCGCAGGCGGGTTGGCCGGGTTCCGCCGCCGCGTTGCCACGGCAACGCCGTGAGCCGAGCGGCCCGTCGTGGCGCTGCCATGGCGGAGCCCAGCGCGGCGGTGAGTGACCCGGGCGGGCCCCGGGCCCTCCCCTCCCCTCCCCTCCCCTCCCCGCGTCGCGGGAAGCGGCGCTGAGTCCTGTCTTCTCTGCTTCTCCCTAGGAGCAGCGGTGGCTGCAGGCGGCCCAGGCCTTCGCCCGCCGAGCGCTGCCTGCCCGCGAGGGGCCTGGCAGGGCGGCGCCGGTGGACGCGGTGCTGCAGTGCCTGCGGGGCGCGGGCGGCGGGGACCTGCCGCTCGGCTACAGGTGACCGCGGGGGGGAGGGGAGGCTCCCTGCGACTGTTGCGCGCGAGGGCGCGAGTCTCGCGCATGCGCCGCACGTGCTGGCGGGAAGGCACCCCCCCCACACACAAACACTCTCACTCGGCGGTCGCGCGGGGGGGTAATTCGCCCCCACGCAAATCCCCTCGCCGAGGGCCCACCCGCGGGGAGCCCACCCGCGAGCCCCCCACGAGCGCTGGCAGCGGCCCGGCGGGCGGGAGGGCTGCACCTTCCCCCGTACGCTGCCTGCCCCGGATGTGGGGGGAAGGGAGGGGGGGCTGCCGTTGGAGACAGGTAACCGCGCGCGCTCGCTGGGCGTCGGGGCGCCCCCGGGCGCGCTTGCGGTGCGATAAAGCGCCGGATCCGCCGGTCTGCGGCCGGCAGGGTGTGTAACCAAAGTAGAGCACCTCGCTCGGAGCCAGCTGCGGCGCTGCGCGGCGCCTTCCCACGGGGATCCTGCAGGAGATTTCTCTCTGTGCCCCGTCTCCTAGACTGTTAGCCGGCCAAGCTTTGCTCTCGGGCGTGTGCTTTCACGGAGGGAGAATCTAGGATAGCCTCGTCCTTGTTCTAGCTGGTGAAAGGCTTTTGAGTGCTTACTGTCGTGAAAAAGATGCAACTTGCTGAGCAGGATCCAGACTGGAAGGTCTGGCTCCCCTATATCAATTCCTCTCTTGCTCCGACTTACAGTGAGGCACTTACGGTCTGCTAAAACCCCTGGCACGGCTGGTATTGGGACAAAGTCAGCTGGAACTGGCTAGGGACTTGGAGTCTTTAATTTTAAACTGACAATCCGTAAACCTGCATGGTAGATCTTCCACGCCAGCTAAACTGATCTCATTTCATAGCCATATTTTTTTGTGTAGACTATATTTTATAATGCTAAAACCAGTGTTTGGTTTTTATTCAGGGCAATTCATAGAGAAGAGTTAAAGGAAGTTGATATTTATCTTGTATGAGGTCGGTAGGCTGTTTGCTTGTAAGGATATTCTATCTGCAGCTAACCATCAACCTCTGTAGCACCAGAAGAGGGACCGGTAGTTCTCTGTATGTGATAACCAGGATTCAGCATACTGTTGTAGTTTTAGTTTGTCCCAAGAAGCAATCAACATATGTAATGAAAATGAGAGCAGCACTGTATCCTGCTTGTAGATATCAGCATTATTACCAGTGGTGCTCTGTCTCTAATGTCCTTCAGGATGGAGCAGTTTGCCTCTATCCTTTTCAGGTGATCCTTCTCCTGTTTGGGTTCCTGCCCAATACACAGCATAAGTATCTGCATATATTTATCTCTTCTGATTAATTTGTTATGTAAATATTATTTGTAGCAGTAGCTGATTCAGGCCCATCACTCATCTAGGCAAGACTCTGGCTTTGAACCTTTGATAACTGACTAATGAAGTGAAACTCCTCAAATTCATCTTATTTAAATTTGATTATCTCCCACTATTGAGCAAGTGGGCATTGTGAGTAGAGCTAGTTTCACAACCTAAAATTGTCAGCTAACCTCACTGGAAACAAGTACTAAATTACTAGCTGGAGACCAGTTTGTATTAGCTCTGTCAGTGTTGATGGTTAGCATGGACAGAGGGCTTTTGTTAATTCTCTAGCATAGACAGCTAAGATGTAAACGGTGATGATGAATGCTACCACAATCATATAAACACTGAAAAGGCTGAGAATCTAGTGAGGATGCTGTCTTGTTCTCCCATATTCAGTACCTTGGTCGGTTTAAGCATAGTAGATGCTTAAACTGGAAACAGCTTCATCTGTAGTTGATATTTAGTGTTAAACTCCCTTCAAAAACCAGCCAAACAAAAAAAAACAAAAACAAGAGGGTAGGCTTCAAGTTTCAAGGGGCTGGTCTGAATGCGTTCTTGGAAGTGAAGGCACAGCCTGAGATCACTAGCTTGATAGCACTTCATAGCACCTAATGATGAAAACAGTCTGTATTTACCAGCGTTCCTTGCTGACAAGTAGACTGCCTTGAGCTGGGATTTTCTCATGGTGTCTCCCATTCAAGCTAAAAATGCCTGAACTGATAACTGTTCTCCCTCCCATCTTCCCCCACACATGTTGAAAAGGTTCTGTTTGTCAACCCTCAATTATTTTGTTTTTTTTCCTCAAGTCTTCTGCCTGCCTAACCAGGTGACTGTAGTACAAAAGGGTGTCTGTTTTCAGAGATGATGCTCAAGCAGAACAGACATGCTGAGAGAGATCCTTAACAACTGCAAGTGAATGGGTTGCTTCTTGCCATGTGGTATCATCAGACCATGCCAATAGCTAAGGTTCCTTTGGCTTTAGCTGGGCTCTGGGCCACTGCAAGGATCACCGTTATCTTCAAACTCTGCAGATTGGGTTTCTCCTACATTGTTCTATGTCTTTACTTTTCTTTTTTTCCAGTTTCATCTCTGTCTCTGACCTACAGCATCAACAGAGCATGCCATGCTGCAGCCACCTGACCTGGAGCACTAATGAATTTAAGGAATGGGCTCGTCAAGGACAGGGTGCTTTACCCATGCAGAGCTCTTTGCCACGGGCTTATCTGATTTTGGTTGGCTATTTAACAGACAGAAGGCAAGAGGACAAAGAGAAGTTGGTAGATGGTTGCCTATATGTGAAAGACAATACTGGGATAATTCCCTGTGAGGTATGTCCTCAGTCTGATGGATTATGTGTTTATTTCCACTTCTGGGGAAGTTGTCACAGACCTCCAGGGGCTTCAGATGGTCTGCCAGACTGTAGCTAGGGAGAGAACGCATTTTTGTTACAGGTGAGAAAACAACAAGCTCACATTCTGGGGAGAGGATAGACCATGTCAAATTTGTCATTGCTAGGAGTACAAATATTGAATGTACTTGCTTGGGGAAAAGAGATAGGGAAGCCTAATATCCAGTTCTGTTAAATTCTCAACAGTATGAGGTGGCCTGGGAGGCCTGGAGATGATAGCAATATCCTCTGTTGAATTTCAACCAGTGGAGGAGCAGTAACTTTCTGGGGAGTTGTACTGGGCATTCAGCAACACATTGATGACATATTTTCAGGAAATAAAAGCTTGGGTGACAGGGATATTAGATTGAAAGCCTTCTTAAGGTCATAATAAGGGGAATCTAAATAAGAGGCCATGGACCATAGACCACAGAATGATGATGGAAGAGCAGCGAGATTGTGCTTACCGAGGAGCTGAAGATTAGGTGCAAGTGTGTTAGTTACACTGGGATGAGCGTCAAACTGAAAACACAGAGAAAAGAAAGCAGGTGAGAAGATCAGGAAAGTAGTCTGGAAATAACTAAGCCCTGCAGTGAATTAATTCTCACCTTGCTGGGAGGGAGAGACTGGAACCCAGGAAATGCTAGCCCTAGAGCTCAGCAAATCTGTTCCAGATTTGCATCTGGAAGCACAGAATTTCTTGTGAAGTAGGGGAGCGGGCAGAAAACACTGCTGTCTTTCAGTAATGAATCCCAGCAGTAGAACAAGAGCTCATGACGTGCATGGAAAAGCAGGTTAACTTTGTAGGTGATAGTAGATTAACACTGTAGGTAGCAGTGAGAAAATGTACTGTAGCTCATCTCAAACTACGGTACCCTTTATCCTTTGTCTTAGATCCTGCATTTTGAACTTGAGTGGCTGGAATCGCTGTTCCTCTTCCCAAGCTGGGCATATATACCACAAACTGACCAGGGCACAGTGGGGTATGTGGAAATCCTGATGGATCCAGTACCAGTAAATCTCCTCCCGAAGAAAGTACTAGACACCATTCCTGTCATCTACCCAGCAGCAGCTGAGCCACTGCTTATCTCCAGGTAAACGTGTAGTGCACTTAACTGCATCACAGTGCTACTGCTGTTGTTTGGCAGGCTTACTTGCCAGCACCATGAGGAGCACTTGGCTTGGGAAAAGCCAAATTACGCTTCTGTCAAAGGTGGAAGAGAAAGGGTGAATGGTGGAAATAAGTTACACAATAAAGCCATTTTTCGGTAATCAGCTGTGTTTTCCAGGAGTTTGTTGCAAGTTTTTATTCTGTATCTTAACACAATAAAATAATTGTAGATTATTTTCTGGTATATTTTGATAATATAGAAAAGATATGAAAACAAATTTATCATTCAGAAGAACTTTCATTTAAGCTGAAATTCACTATTTTAATTAGCACAACTTAATTTTTTGAACCTACAGCAAACCAAAAGTATTTTTGAGAAGTAATTCTAGATTCTATTATGAAATTAGTATAAACCACTGGTCAAATTCTAATTAGATTGCTAAGATAAAGACCCTGATAGAGTAACTTGTCTTTAATGCAGATAATACTTAAAGTATGTCAAAGTATAATCAATGGACTTGTGAGTCATATTCAAGTTCATAATTTCAGGTTGTGCTAGATAAAATATTATCTTCTCAAGTCTTAATGTAAGTTGATAACACTAAAAAGTCATTAGTCAGGCTGCTTTAGTTTCTTTTGTTTTAATTGGGTTTATCTGCTTTTGAGAAACTTACTTTAAGCGTAAGTATTTGGTTTAGCTCAACAGAATTTTCTAAACAAGGAAATTATTTTCTTATTTTAGTTTTTGCTGTTAGGCTCTTTTTAAATTAAAGCCCCTCTGCCTGTCCCTGATATCTGACCTATTGTCCACGTTAGTTTTAACTGTGCTCTGTTGTAGCAACGTGTCTGTACACCTGAGTTTAGTGAAATCAAATTTTTTACATAATAAATATTTGCATCATTATCTAAACCCTGATTGGTTTATTTTTTTTGCAATAGTGAAAATACAGCTTGTGTTGCTGCTCAGTGGCCATATATGTTCTGCTTAATGGATGCATGTGCCCCATCTGCACAGTCAGATTCCTAAACAGACATGACTCATTGGTACTGAGTTTTGGTATCAACACTTTTCTGTGCAGCCGCTTCTCCACACTAACTGTACCCCAACTGTAGTAAACCTCCTGTAAATGGTTTTCTAAAATGGCAGACCTGAAGTTGCGTATAAACCCTTCCTATGTGGTGGGAGAAATCTGTTGTAGGATGGGTGTAACAGATACTAGTTAGTGTAAAGAACCTATACATTGAGTACTTGCTTCAGCTCTCTGGTTGCTGCAGAGTTAGAAGAGAATTTTGTACCTTGACCCCTACTCTGAAAAACAAAGCTTAGAGAATCTCTGCCTACTTGAGAGGAAATCCTAGTCGTGGTAACTCTGACAGGGCAGTGCTAAGACACAGCAGTTAATGACAGATTTTTGATGAGAGTTTCTTAAATCTGACAGGCAAAAATAGTCTTTAAGTAGAAGTGTTTTCATATGGACAACTTTGCATGATTTGGACTCAGCTTCACAACTTCAAGCTGTGCTTGACCTTGATTCTACTCTGTATTGCAGTATCTCAAAATCCATGTTGTAGATTGAGGCATGTTTCGGTGGAGTAAAACAGGTTTTGACTTCTCATTTAGCAGTATTGACAGTCTTCTTGTCTACCTGTCTGTTAAAGATTTGTCCTAAACATAGAACACCAATGCTGCGGTTTTGAAATTTGTGGTATTCTTATTCATTGTCTGATATTTTACCTTATGTTTAAGGTTTTTATCTCTGCAGCACAAGTTCTCAGGCTATAGTTTTTTACCTAACCACATTTGACACCTGGAGAGAAATTAGGTAAAAGAATGTGTGATGAGCTTTTCCCTGCCCTCTTACTGGGACTGAACTTCTTTGACCATCTAGATGTATTTTTGTCATGATTTCTATCCTATTAGCAGAGCAAACTCTGATCACAAACATAAGCTATAAATTTTTATCTCTGCCTGTGATCAGCTGGCAGATACAACTGAACCTTTAGCCACACCTTGACAGGTTGCTGACATCTTTAGCCTATGCTGGAAGCAGGCCAGCACTTGAGAACTACATAGGCATAAGATAGAGCCCCTCACCTTGGTTAAACTGTACCTTCTTGACATGACAGAAAAGTATGATGGCAGGTTAGGAGATTAGCGCTCCATTTGCTGTCAATACCAGGAACTGAAAGATACTAAAGCAATCTTTGCCCTTGTATAAAAGTACAAGGAAACACAGGGCCTGTGTGCAACACCAGTCTATGTTTATTCAGAATCGTGTGGCTTTGTGCACATGAGTCTATGCCCATCTGTAGCGGAGTCTATAATAGCTTTAACAGTTTGAAGAACCACAATTACTGCAGGGTAAAGAGAATCAAAGCAGGCTGTTTAGGTTCTATTGCTCTGCTTTGTTGCTCTTTTTGTGTGTGAGATGTGTCCAGCTTCCTCGGGCATCACTTGCTCTGAGTACAAAAAGAAACACTGCAAGTAGTAGAAATTAAAAACTGATCAGAGAAAAGATTGTAAGAATTTTGCGTAATTGAAATTTGAACTGTACAGTGGAAAGTATCGTGCAATTCAAATGCAGTGGTTGCAACCATGTACAGATGCACTGTGTGTTATTAAGATATATATCTGGTTGGCTGAGATGATCCTTTAATGACTTGACTGATAACATCTTTAATGTTCCTGGTACTTGTGTGTGTTGAGGTTTTGGTATCTCTTTAAAAAAAAAAAGTCATAAAGTTACATAATTGCTTTTATGTCTGAAAATCAAGAATATCTGTTTGTTTAGAATAAGTGGGATGCTTATATTTAAGTCCAGTAGGAGTCGAAGTGAAAATGTGACAAATAGAAATGACTGAAGAAATGTTTTCCCTCTCTCTCCTTCCCCTCCCCCCCCCCCCCCATCTGCTTTGAGTTTTGCTGCTCTTTCACCCTGTGCCAAGTTTGTCAGGAAGACACCATTGTTGCTTTCAGGCCACTTTTGTTTTTAAGCTTAGAGCTTCCACAGTGTCACATTGCATGGATCTACAATATCAAGTTCTGTTTTCTGCTGAAGAATTGCTTGTGACTTATTTTACTTCCTTTTGACCTATAATTAGCTTCTCGTTTGTGCTAAAGCTTTTCATAATCTGGCCACTGTCTTGGAACAAGTGAATTTGTTCAACTCAATCTTGCTCTCTCCAAATATTAAGGGTTTTAAAAATGTCTAAGGGATTTAGTATATAAAAATTAAGGTAATCATTTTGTAGCCAAGTATTGTTTTGAAAACATCATGCCTCTCTGAGAGAGATGCTTTTTATTACTTTGTTGGATCCTTTATTTCTAGAACATGCTTGTTGCATATTTGTGTACTTTGCTTCTGGCATATTTTTGAGTTCTTCTTTCATCTCTGATTTTGTTTGCCTCCTCAATTTACCTCTAGGATTCCATGCAAGAAAAGATCAAAGCTCAATGTGGCAGGTGAGCTGGCCAAACTCAGCCCTCTCCTTTGTATTCACCACAAGACATTCTTCTTTCTGTTTCTGAAGTGCTTCATTTCAGCTGTTGGGGTCCCTGTGCTGGTGCGGGTAAGTTCTTGGAACTTTGCCCACAAATTTACCAGCTGTATCTATGTAGATGCTGGTTGATCCATTCATTGAGGCTTGCCCTTGACTTCCCAGTTTGGTTTATTCATTGTTTTACTGTTGACGCTATTTTTTTATTCCATGTGACCTACAACAGTCCTTGTGCATAAGAAGTCTAGTGCTATGCCATGCAGAAATACAGACCTCCTCCTCCTGCAGTCGCAGTGCCCCTGAATAGTTTGCAAATTTCTCACTTATGGTAGTGTGTGATGCAGTTGTCATGGCAGAAAAGATTTTGGATTGGGTTATCAGGGCCCGAGGAAGAATTTTCTTCAATGCAGGAGATGCTCATGTTGTTTTTGGTTTCTCTGCTCTAGAAACCCAACCAGCTGTCATGGCACCATGTCCTCCAGCTGGGCCACAGGTACATAATAACAGGCCTGAGTATGTCCAGTCTGAAGAAATCTGGGCAAAGGACGTTTGTCACTGGTGTCTCTTCGTGCCTCCTGCCCTACTGTGCCAAGCAGGTGAAGGAGCAGCCCCTGGACAGTGCTTGGCAAGGAGAATCCCCTCAGTCTGCTTCACCTGAGGCTTCTGTGCAGTTCAGTGACTCCTCAGAGCTGGGGGTTGAAGAGGAAAGGCCAGGATCAACCAAAGAGTCCAAGATCATCTCGTATGTGGTAAGAATTTGTAACATTAGCCTTTACCCACTCGTGCTCCTGGGGCTTCAGCTCCTGATCTGCATGGTCTCCTTTGCCTCGCAGATGTATTTCCCTGTGACTCAGGCCACTGAGTCTTTTATATTCTAGGAATCTGTACACTCCCTTAACTTTGCTGTTTGATAACTGATTGTTAGCAGTTTAACTGTTTGTTTTTTATTTAGGGGACTGTCACCAAAGTACTCAATGCCCAAGCTGGTCTCTTTGAACTAGATAACAAAGTCTGCTTGTGCCTTGCTTACCAGCAGTTGTTGAACTCTGCACATGGACTCCGACCAGGAGCATGCGTGAAGGTAAAGTTTATGAGACTGACAAGAAATAAAGCATTCAGTGAATAAGACCCAGGCCCTGGGGACAGCTCGTGAGTATGTGGGAATATATTTAACAGGAATGTTAAATCTTTGTCAGCAAGTGCCTAGCACAAAACCAGGGATCTGACTGTCTGGGCTTGGCCATAGGAGTTGAAATGATAGTTATATGATTCCTCCCTAAGCAATGTCAGATCTTTCGAGGCCCATTGGGCTTATCATTTATCCAATGGAGAGCCAAAGCATTTGATGTGGGGTGATAGTTTTGGGGAATGGTGACAGAGCAGCCATCTCCTCTCCGTTAAGTTGTATGTCTGTGTTTCTTAGCTCGTCGATGTCCACCTCCTACAGAAACCTCTGGTATCCTTCCATTTCATTGTACTTGGTGCTTGCCTGAACAGCACTGTTGTGCTGAAGAGTTTTTCAAGGCTCAGCACCTTCTACCAGCCAACTGTCTCTTCAGGAAATCTCTACTTAAAGCTGCTCTTCCGCTATAATCTTGGCATGCCACTCTACCTCTGGCTGGTGAGCCTCCTGGAGACGTTCGAGGAGAGGTGAGGACAGTCCTTCTGAAGCCAGGCTACGAGGAAATATGTTTTGTAGGCTATCTGGGCACCTCTAGACTGGATGTTCACAAAGTTACTGTGCTTGAGTACTACTAATGGCAGCAGCAATTGCTTCTGGCTTACTAGCATAAGCTTAACATACATCTAGATTTCCCATCCTCTGGTAGTCCAGTCACTTGTACCTTGCAATTGCTCTTACCAGGAATTCCTGTATGTTTTTTAAGTGCACGTGCAGTAAGCCCACTGTTCTCTGGAAGCTGCAGTACCCCAGAGCATGTGCTCACATACTGCTGCCTGAGAACTTTTTTCTTGAAATATGGAAGCCCTGTAGGGATGTGCACCTTCCAACCTGGTTTGCCTGGCAAATCAAGGTGGGCATTGTGGCTGGAGCTGGAAACTGCTGTTAGAATCAGATCACAGCCCATACAGAGACCTGTAGGTACTGGCTTTTGTGAGGAGCCAAGTCTGAGCAGCAGGAGTGGCTCTGCATATTGCCTTGAGATGTTCTGAATATTGTCAGTAGTGTGAGCATCTGTTTGAGAACCTCTGTCCTAGCAAGTTTTCCTGTGCATGCTTATCCCTGAGCCTCCCAGATGGCTTTCTGATGTAGAGCTCACTTTCCCTGACAGCTGTGCTGTCTGTTTGCACTACAGCTCTAGGCCAGTTTCTGGGTTTACTTCTAGGTTCTGTTAGTGAAAATATTTGTGTGTTCTGATATAATTATGGTATCACTGTAACCGCTGCCTCAGAGCTTAAAAACAAACAGGTGTACATTTAATCTCGGGCAGTCAATTAATAGCATTTTATAGAATGCACTGTCTTCATATGCTTTACTGGCATCATGAAGTTTTACTATGCTCTCTAATAAAACAGCTTCAATTCTGCCTCTGGAATGAGTGCTAGCTACAAGTTTCATTTTTTATTAGCTTTTTCAGTTACTTTCAGTATGATTGCCAGCTCCTTCTGTTGCTTCAAAATTGTTCCAGTGAATTAGTTACTATCTCTTTTTATTTGACTTCACCTTCTATTAGTAAGTTTTTTTTGACTGGCAGTGTGGCCACTTCCAGGCATGCAAAAACAGTGAGCTAGATTTCTGAAAGGAACTCAATACAAGGAAAAAATGAATGAGAGCAAACTGTGTGTATTTTATTCTGCCTTGTGATTTTCATCCTGGGAAAGTAAGTCAAGTATACCTAACATGAGTAATCATATCAAGCTTAGCCAAAATGCAGGGAGATCTGTTTGTATGACTTAGAGGGAGATTATCTTTGGGTGGGTTCTTCTGTACACTTGTGTTTTGGGGTTTTGCCAGTCTCTCCATTTCTGTATATCTTCCTGTTCCTTGTCTGGTTGCCTGACGTAAATCTACATCACTCTTAAGTGCTCCTTTTTTTAATCATTTCATGTTCTTTTTGCAGTCTCCTTAGCTCTGTTCCTGCACCCCATACTCACTTGTAACAAACCAAAAGAATCCCTGAATTATGCGCAAAGCCCCCTAAAAAGTGAGGACTACTAATGCCTCTAACTCTAACTTTTTTCAGGTTTTCTTGTTTCTTTGGATGCCGGCGACTGTTGCATAGCTCTGTGCACCAAGACTGTGGAGCTGCTGAGAAGTTCCTTGTCCCCCTTCTGCAAGGAATGGTATCAGACAGAGAGGAAACAAGAGATGTTTATAATGAAATGCTAGCAAAAAGACACCAGTGTCCACTGCAGCAGGTGGGACAGTACTCTGCAAGCTGTTTCTTGTTTGTTTGATGAGAAGAAAGTCACTTTTTTTTTTTCTTTTGCCCCCCCCCCCAGTACTGGACCCTGGACCCCCCATGCCAGGCCCCATCTCTGTCTAAATTGTGTTGCATGGCAAAACAGAAGAGCTGGGACAACTTCTGTCCGTCGCAGCTGCTGTCCCCCTCAGAGGCACAGCACATGGGCACCCAGGAGCTGAATCGCAGACTGGCCTGGTCCTACTGCATGCTCTCAGCAGGAAGTTTTCAGCCCCGAGTGGTAGGTGCCTTCTTCCCTTTACTGTCTGTGCCCTGAGAGCTCCCTGTTGTCCCCATCCTTTCCAGCACATGTGCTTCTGATACATGCCCATTTCTCTTAGGGGATGACACTGCTTTTCTAACCTGTGGTGTGCTGAGCACGGGCTGATTTCAGGCTGCTGTTATGTACTCTTTGCTTTATGGCCTTCAAAGCTGGGAATTGCTTGATGCTCTTTGCAGCTTCCTTTCTGTTGCAGATATTATTGGGTGTGCTGAGAGTTTCCTCCAGGAGCAGCTCCCTCCATCTGCAGGACAAGAGCAGCACACTTCCCTGTGTGATATCCCATAAAGATGGTAGCCCCTTTGCCAATACAGCTCTCATAGGTATGTCCCACTAAGCTAAACTTGAGCGTGCTGGGCTTTTGTTGTTCTGCTATCCTGCTCCGAAAAGAGGAAGAGGAGATTTGGTATGGAGATGCTGAACTGTCACTGCTTGGCCTCGTGACTTTAAAATGAGGAAACTGAGCTTGCTGTTTTTATATTCTCCTCTTATTAGCTCATCTCTCTTCTCTGTTGTGTTTGCAGGCTCTCTTTTGCAAGTGGAAGCCTACCAGCTTGTAGTGGAGAGATTCCTTCGGAGTGATTTTCCCTTCTGGAAACAGCTGGCAAATCTAGAGCATGTGAGGGAGAAAAAAAACAGGTGAGTGCCTTTACTCATTACCTGGGTAGAATCACTCTACAATTCCACAGTTATTTAGGACTGTAGTAAAGCTGCTTATCAGCACAGTATTTCAGTGCCAAAGCAACTCCCCTTTGTTACTCCCAGGAAGGGAGATCTGTATCAGCAACAAATCTGCCTTCTCTGTTTTGTTCAGAATATATCCAGCCTGGCAGCTGCCTTTTTCTGAATACCTGCTGGGCAGTCACAGCTGCTTGGTTTGGAAGGCCATATGTCAGCAACAGGGAGTGTTAATGCTACTACTTCTCATTTCAGTGTGTATGTGCAGTTCTACTTTGAGGATGCACTGGTTCTCCAGGCTCCTGAAGTACAAATCCAGGAAGGTCCTAGGAGCAGAAACAGCTCCTCTTTGAAGAAAAAGGATGATGGTGGCTTAGCATCTGAGCTGGAAATTCCAGAGACAAAAGTGCTGAAATTAGAGGATTCCAGGCCAAATATTGAGAGAAATGAGAGCTGTCAGAGGGACCAGAGCAGCACGGGAAGAACCAGCTGCATATCTCGCCTGTTCTTGGTTACCCAGAAGGAGGGGCTTATGTTACGCAATTACCAACTACCCAGAGAAGGAAATGGAGAAGAGCAGGAGCTGCAGCGCAGTTTCCAGGCCACAGTGTTGTGGTTGGGCAGACCTCAGTTCTGGAGCCATCCCAGAAAAACTGCGAATCTACCAGAGCTGGAGGAGACCAACTATCATGGAGAAGAGGGCATGACACAGCAAGAAGTGAGGCAGGAGGGGTGGTTTGGGGGTGGTTGGATAAGGGTGTGAGCTGATTTCTGAAGGAACCTGTCTGATAATTAAGGACCCAGATTTCTAATCAATGGGAGGATGATTTTTGCCTTGGGTACAGACATGTGTTTATGCAGGTAACTTCCTTCCTGCCACCCCAAGGGAGTTCCATCTCCTCTCTGTCAATTTGCTGTAAATGCATCCTCCTTCCCTCACCCCTGATGGTGCTAACCTTGCTTCTTGCACAAGACATCCTCTGCTGGGCTCGCTCTCTTTTTGCTGTGTTTTTCATTTCCTACCTTTTTGCTAACGTCTCTCGTCACCTTTTCTCACCTTCTCTTTTTTTTTCCCAGGCACTACTACTCTTTATGGGGAAATCACTGCGATGGTTTCCATTTCTGCACTTGGATGGGCTGTATCGCTTCATTGTCCCCCACTGCTCGGTAAGGAAGAGGTTGTCTTGCTGTTTCCTGTTGTAGAATTCTTGCAGAGCTACATCTGGGAGATGAGGAGTCGCAGAAGTGGCTAAGCTCTTTTGAGGCTTGGAGTTGACCTCCATCTTGCCAAGGATCTGCTTCAGTTCTGTGCTTAGTTAAAATCCTCAGAGCTCCAAGTTCAGTGTGTGTGTGTTTTTTATCTATTTATCTATCCATCTATTTTAACCATTGTTCCTCAGTGGTCCTCTTCTCCCTGTATAGCTTTCATCTCCTTTCCCTTAATGATTTCCTCCTTTGCCTTACACTGCAACTCTTCTCTTAGGACTTGGAAGTGTTTGACAAGCTCTGTTTTCCACCTGTACCAGCAAGATTTCTGAGCAGATCATGCTGCCCCATGTGCCTGCCTGTGCCAGATACCTGGCACTTACAGCACGAGACATGGATCTCCTGTCTGACTGAGCGTCAGGTATGCAGTGTCCTATTGCTCTGAGTTTTCATAGGCAACTTGTAGATCTCTCCAGAACTAGCTCAGAAAACTATAGACAGAGAATGCCGTGCTGATGAGACCGCTCTGCTGTAAGCTCCATCAGAGGCCATTGATGGGCTTGACATTTTCCTGCCTTGGAATTGATTTGGGGAGGAAGCATCAGTTGCTTGGTGTAAAATAGTTCTAGGCGTTTAGAGCTTGTCTCCATTGAGACTGACTGGACATAGCTCTGCTAGCTGGACGTAGCTATAAACTGCAATCATTTTGAGTCTGTCTCCTCCACTTCTAGCTGGCAGCTGGGTCAGTGCTGACAGGCATGGAGCAGAGAATTTCCTCCATTCCAGAAGTACTTAGCAACAGGTATGTTGGTTCACCTCATACTAGAGGTGGTTGAGCTTTAGAGAATGGAGAACGTGCCACATTAAACCAGTGGTGAATTATCCATCCTGGGAATATTGTTTGGAAATCTTCCTATGTGCAAGTAGTCCCGACCAACCCCAACCAGTTTATGAAAAATAAAGGGATTGTAGATGACAAGGCTGAAAAATGGCATACAGAAAACGTTCATGCTACTAATAGTGTGGACTAGGTGCCAAAGGTCTCTGCTAAAATGCAGTCAGAAGTGGAAGCAGGAGCAGCAGGCAAAATGAGGCCATTTATTTGTTGTTTTGTTTTTTTATGCAACTTGTTCAAACAAGTGCTGGGGTTAGAAACTTTTCTTTACAAAGCGTATTTAATCTGGGGTGATATTCCTGCACACTGAAATCTTCACCAGTGCCTCACAGTAAAGTGAGTTCTCCTCTGTTTGGCTTCTTCATCTAATCATGGAAAACTAATAGGAATTAGGCAGAAAGAAAAGCTGTGATGTCTGCTCCCTTTTCTTCTTCATTCCTGAGCCTGAAGATGCAGAAGGCAAGATCAAGGGACCTCCCTGGGCAGGACAGGCTGTAGCAAGCTGCCTTGAATCCAGTATTTCAGGTGCTCAAGGGCAGGTTCCCCTACAGGCAGTGAGGTGGACTGTACACTGTCTCTAGACTGTCACAGCTTCACACCATATTTCTGGGGGAAGCTGTGCTGTTTCTGTCCCCAGCTACTCTGCACCCCTAAGCTACAGTGTTGTGATGGGTACGTGGCCTGTTTTAGCCTTTATATCTGCTACTCTTACCTGTTGTTTCAGGGCTTTCTTGTGGAGGAGCAGGTGGGTTCTGTTGGCCTGTTACATGCTGGAGAACGTGTCTGTAGCTTGCTCTATGGCCAGGCATGGGCAGCAAGCCCTGGGGAAGTCAGGTTCAACTGTGACAGCACTGCATTTCCCCCTGTCCTTTGTAGCTGCAGTCTGGGTCAGACCTTTCTCTTCTCCCCTTGTCTTCAAGCAAGACAAAGCCCCATGATTCTGGTCTGCTCTCAGATTCACAGGTTCCCTTGTTTCTTTCCCTGGTGAGATAGTGGAGAGGACCTTGTGTGCCTCTCCCAAGAATGAGAAGCCATCTATGTCTCTCAGTCTCCTACAGCAGAAAGGTAAGGATGTGACAGCCCATGTCAGGTAACAGATTGATTCTTGCATCTTTGTTTTACAGAGCCAATGTACTTGGCTAACTGTGCTTGTATACCTGAGAATAGGTGGAAATATGGCAGGATTCTGCATCCCATTGCATGCTGCAGGGCTGGGAAACTCTGCTCTCTGTGTGCGTTGGGGATGGGAACACCATGCTTGGAAAGTGTGTGAAGTGGAGCAGTGATGGCCTCGCTGTCATGGGAGGGAAAATACCTCTAGCAGAGCCAGGTCAGGGGTGGACTAGCCTACTAGCTGTGTGTGAGCTCATGGTGTCTGTGGTTGTGTGCCACCTTAGGGAGCCTGCTAGCGAGTGATCACAGCGTGAAGCTCAGCGTCTCCGTTGCCCTCGGCTCCCCTGTTGTACTGGATGTTTATATTGCTGCCGCCTACCTGCAGCATCTCTGGGGTTTGCTGCCTGGGGCCAAGGTCCTTTTCCAGAACTTGGAACGCAAAATCTCCAGGTACTCCTGTCTTTTGAACCTTGACCCAGACCCCAGCTCTGACCTCCATTACTGTCTTTGAAACTGTCTCTTAATCTCTCCTCTCACAAGAACCTGCCATTTTTCTCATTCCTTGTCCTTACCTTCCTGTCTCTTCAGTCCTTACTATAAATGATTTTCCCACAATGTTACAGATTGTTACAGAAAATGCCATCCCAAGAAGACTGGGTAATTTGGTTTCTACAAGCTGTTTCTGACATCTACCTTCTCATATTGCAGATTCCATAATGTTTATTGCACATACATTGCCTCCAGCTGTATAAGCATCGTGTCTCTGCCAGCTTCTCACTTACCTCTTCCTTCTAGGTGAGTCTAGGGTCTGTTCCGACCTTTCACTGTCCCAAGAAAGTTTTCTCTGTTGCAAGTTTGTCACATTCCTGTCTCTTCTAGTCCTGCAGGAGAAGCCTCATCACCTTCATTAATGTTTCTGTCCAACTTGCAACTTCACCTACAAAACGTGCCCCAGGCACGGATTTTATGCCACTTGTCCTGTGTACTGACTCTGTCCCTGCAATGGGTTTGCTCACTTTGCAACAGCATCTTCAAAGAGGTACTCAAGCTGCCACAGGGATAGTTTGGGAGGAGCCGTGCAGGTTTTCTACTCGGACATGTCCTGTGCCACCATACAGAAGAAATAGAGTTCCTCTCCCAATTCCACAGCCTCTTCTTCCAGTTTGTGAAAAGGACTTGCATAATAGAAAGGGACTATTAGAAGTGTGCAGCTGATATCAGACAAGGCTGCAGCTAGGGCTGGAGGGAAGGGGAGGGTATTCAGGGGAAAACCCTGCTGTGTTAATGCTCTGCTTTCCCCGCATTCACTGCTGTTGGGTTTCGCCACCTTATGGCAGTTGTTTTTCTCCCCAAACTCTTCCCTAGACATTTATTGGAAATGAAGTTCCTTAATCCATTGCATACTTCTTTAGGAGGCTTAAAAGAAGCACTGGCCCTTCACCTTCCCTCTCACATACCCACCCATACACAGCTGTAGCTTTACTCTTCCTTCAGGGGAAGTGCACCCGGCACAATCCACCCTGTCCATCGCACATAGGAGTGAGACAAGCCAGTGCACGGTAAGCACTGGAGAGATTGGAAGTGGGAAGAGGTGGGAAGATGACACCATTTAAGGGTGGGAAAGAAAGGCAGGTCAAGGACAGGGTATGGGCAGAATAGCAAAGGTAGAAGTTCATGTCTTCCCAGGCATGAACAAACCTCCCTCTCTCTTCACTGAGATCCATTCTCTCATGAAAGAGCAGAGCCTTGTCCTTCTGACCTCCCTCCACTTCTTTCTTGGCTTGCCCTGTCTGTAGGGTGCTGGTGGAGGATGGAACAGGTGAAGCGCTGGTGCTGTGCAGGAACCAGCACGTAGCAGCAGTGCTGGGTCTGAGCCTCCTTGAGTGGGAAGCTGTGCAGAACTGTGTGCAGAGCAGAGGCGGAGTGTCCATCCAGCACGGGGAAGCTACTGGGACAGCGGTGAGTAGGTTATTCTGGCAATGATTTACAGTGTGCTGGGCTCAAGCCTCGGTTGGGCTGGATTTCCCCCCTTTGCTGCAGGCGTTCCTGTGGCTCTCTGCCTTCCTCCACAAATTCACTGGCAGTGCTCCCTTTTGTTCCTCAGTGTGTAGAGGAACCTGAGGATCTCATCGCCTGCTACCTAAGGAACCTGTGCAGGAGTCCTTTCATCTGTCGCCCTATCCTGCTGGATTTCAGCCTAGACAGGAAGCCCTCTAAGATCCCGCAGCCTGGTAAGCACTGTGGCTTGGGTGCTGCTCAGCTTGGGAAGGAAGGGAGGAGCTGCCTCATTATGCTGGAGGAGGAGAGCTGCCCTCACTACCCACAGAACAAGAACTTTGGAGGATTTCTGTGGTATTGTGAATTCTGCAGTGTAGATCTAAGAGGTCTTAGCAGAACCGTGGCTACAAAAATATAGAACATATAAAAGTCACTTTACACAAAAATGTTATTTATGAAAGTTTATTTTACACACCAACATAATATTGAATGGTCCTCCCAGTTGTGGTGAGGAACTTGGAGCTCTTCCATTCAAATTCCAGGAAAATATATCAGCTAAAACTACCAGGATAATAATTGTTCTAAGGTGTCAGTAAAGGGGTATGGGGGGAGGAGAACATGTTTTGTTAGCTTCCCCCCTCCACCTTTCCACTCCCCGATGCAGAAACACATAGCCTTTTTTGTTTCAGAGTAAGTTTCCCAGTCCTGGGATGGAATGGTCTCTGTCCAAACAGAGTTACTGTGCAGGCCTCTCAAATCACTTGGCCTCAGCCAGGACAGCAGGTAGAGTCAAGACTAGGCCTGGAAATCCTCACTACAATCCCAGAATTTAGAGTCTTGAAGAGTTTTGAATTCACGGGTGCTGGTGTCTGAGCTCATGCTGCCACAACCGTGCAAAGGACATTACCGTGTGAAGGAGACAATCTCCTCAAGCTGCTTGTACTAACAATACTGCTTGGGTACAGGTCCAGGCACTGTGGGGGTTGAATTGTTAAGCTCACCAGAGGATGCTCTGCTGTTGAGACAACATCTTTTGGAGATCATGTAACACTGCCTGTAAGGCCAGGGTGCTGTTGGTGGAAAAAGATACATGGCCCAGTGCATCAGCTACATGAACAGCACATAGTTCAGCGATTCACACTATAAAAAGTCTGTTTTCTCCAAGTTGGAAATGTCCTGGCCAAATGCATTAATCTGCTTTCATACTGCATTCATTAATCTTCCTGTCCTTTGTGATTTAGCAGATGCCAAGCAGCTGTTGCAAGGCCTTCCCTTCCCTGCCCCCAGTAACTTTCACAGTTGTGTGCTAGAAGGGAGCAGGAGGCCTGTATGGAGTTGTTACAGTTTTTATCCTTCCACTTCAGCTCCACTACAGCTGAGAAATTTTCGGTGTGGTGAAGTGGAGTTTGTGTCACAAGTGCAACCTCGACCAAGCCTGCTGTGCCTGAACGTGGAAGAAGTAGAACAAAAAGCCTTATGCTGTCTGAACAATGAGAGGATTAGGAGGACATCTAGCTGCTGCTGAGTGGGAGGTGCTACTTAACACCTCTGCCAGTAAGAGAAGAAATATGGAGATAGCTGGGGTTGGGAGCTTTTTATTTTCCTCCTTTCCAGTAAGAGCGTGGACTTGTGAGCACCGAGTGAAGGGTGTAACCAGGAAGCTGCTGTGACTTGTGGAATTCCTGAATGGTCACTCTGGACCATTGCTACCAGGGCTATATTTTGGGGAAGAGATGTTCAGTATCTCCTACATGGTAACCATTGCTTTGGGCCTAGAACACACAGTGTGTGTATTTTGTATAGTAGTGTCTACTGTAAATAAAGCTATTAAAATACAGTTTAAGTAATACAATATTTGTTTTAATATTAAGGTTTCCTTGCTACATGGGGAACTGAGGCAGAAAATGCATCCTCGATTTATGAGCCCAAAACAGGCATTTTGCAGATCATTTTGCAGATCATTCACTATCTTCATGGGAAACTGTACAGTTTCCACAGGGGAAATTCTGCTTAACTCAAGTGGAATGATTAGGTCAAAGAGCGTGGTGGTTTTGGGGGTTTTTTTGTTTTTGTTTTTAATTGAAGCATTTCCTTCCTCCAAAAAGAGAAGCGAAGTGAATAAGTCACTGTTTGGGGACTAAATCACAGTACTAAATCACTATACTATAATAGGCTCATTTTGCAGCTTAAACAGTGGTCTAAACATTACTTGAGAGTGGTGACAAGAGGAAGGTAGTAATCTATGATGTAAATTCAGACCTGCTACAGTCTTGTCCAGCTGTTATGGAGCAGGAAGGGAATGACTGCAATGGCACATGCTAGTATCTGTAGCAGCATGGCAGACTAGAGCAGATGCAGGATGTGGAAGATCACCATTTGAAGAGATTCTACTCCTGTCCACTTACAGTGATGACTGAGTTGTTCTGCACTTGCTTTTGGAAAAATAATACCCAGATGCTTCATCTTGTGCTTTAGGTTAGTAAATTGCATATGCAATTACTTCCCTGCCTTATTCTGTGTGTAGTGCAGATAGTGCATTCTGGTTTAGGTTTTGTTTGTTCAGTATTTTACACGCACATATGCATGCACATTTAGTCCGAGCCTGATAATACACTTATCTTGTGAACTTTAATGAGTATGTGTATCTTCCTTCTCAAGGTTTGCTGGCCGCTTCTAGACCGAAGGACAAGTGGCACAAGACCTGACAAAGGCCACTCCATCCTAAAGGAGGTTGCAAAAACAGTTTAAAGCAAAGGTCTACATAAGTTTTGCTGTGGTCATTCTTTTTTGCTGTAGGCACTTTCTGAGCAATGGTAAAGATTTTGGCTGAAGTGTGCCAAAAGAAAAGAAAATAAACTATCTCTGCCTGAGGCAAATGTTGGCTGCGAGTGGCCTACAATGAAGTGATCAAAGTTTGATTTTAAAAAGAGCAACGGAAAGTAGCCCTGTAATATAAAGTGACATAGTAACAGACAATGCTACAGGAATAAATAGGAAATGCCAGTTAACAGATACTTCTTTAAAAACAACAACAACAAAAAAGCAAATTTGTCTCTGTAGTTCAACTATGTTTAATAATTGGGTTTATTTCTGAACTTGAACTTTCCAGTAGTAGCCTACTGGTCTCCTTCTCTTCCTCATTCCTTATCATTCTGCTGCCTATTCCTCTTTTATTTCACATTACAAATGTAATCATCCATCCCAACATAGGAATTTAGGCACTCTGTTTACCCTTGTCAGGATGAAGACCTAATACTTGCTCCTAGTCTGTTAGCTAGTTTCTAATCCATCAGTGTTCTACTGTTCACAAAATGTGTTTCAGCAGGGGAGTTTGATTATAGTCTTTTGAGAAGACCAAATAAATTATCTAGTTCTCATATTTAAATGTTTGCTTAATACATTCAGTGAATAACAAGTCAGGAGACAGATGAATCCAATTTATTTGGCGGTTTTAACATTTGTTTGTCTTTAGTATTCTGAGTTTGACGGACTAATTCTTAGACCTATTGGAGGAAACCCTTTTCCTGTTCATCTGTGAGATTCTGCCCATGATCAGAGCTTTGGTCACTGGGTTATTTCAGACAAGATAACACATTTTGTGTTGGTGATTAGAGTTGGGTTTTTTTCTTCATATACGCAACTACCATTATCACATTCCTCAATTTCTTTTTGAGGCCAAACAATGTGTCCTGTTGTAGGCATGGGTAAGAAATAATAATACAAGAGCAAAATCAACAGCAGCCTCGTGTTTATGCCACTGCGTGCTCCAGGAACTGGGAGATGGTCTTAGAAAGTTGTCAGCCCAAAAGGGAGGGAAGCAGGAACTGTGGCCTTTAGTCAAGGTAGCGGTAGTAACTGTTCCGTATGGAAAAACAGAGATTTCCTTTTAGTTGCAGCTCTCTACTCCATCACCAGTTTACCTCTAGAGCCCACCACTTGAAGGGGCATAAATGCCTACTAGGCCAAGGCTGATGAAGACTGAAAGCACTTGTCCTCTCTTCTGTGACTGCCACCAGCAGTCCTTATTCCAGGTCTGGCTGGGGTTGCTCAGGCTGGTGTGATGCAGATACCCCCCGTTAGTAGCATTTACTGAAGGCACTGCACTATGCAGTAAAAGTGTTCAAATAAAGTGGGTGGAGGCAAGGCTCATACCACAGCAGGCCTTGTGGAAAGGGAGAGGGAAAAGTGCACATTGCCTTGCAGCGATGAACTGTAGCCAGGGTTCAGAGGGTGCTTAACAGTAGGAAGCAAAAAGGGTTTAGGATCAGAGAGAAGGCTGAGCAGGGAAGGAAAAGAGAATGAGGAGAAGACTAAGAGAAGCAGAGAGTATAAGAAAAGACTAAAGTTACAAAAGGTGATGGGAGGAGCCAGCAAAGAGCTTGTGGTAGGGACAAGACAGTGGTCCCACCTCAAACCGGGGCTGAGGAAAGGGTAGGGACAGGGGAAAGGCATGTCGTCCCAGTCTGGCAGGCTTGAGATAAGCCTGCTGCTGTAACAAAACTTGGCAAGAGAATCAACAGATGCTTATACCAATTTCCCCCGCTGCCTTCTCTTTCCAGCTTACATCCGGGTCCGGCAGGGTTTCTGCCTGCTTTACAAAGGCTTTATATAGACAGCAGATACAGAGGAAGTAGAAGCATCCAGTGACAGGCTGGAAGGGAGGAGGACACTGACTCTATGTTCAGGTTCAGCAGCTGCAAGTTGGTCCCCCTTGTAATGTTGAAATCTGTAATGGAAGAACAGTGAGAGGCTACCAGAAAGGAAAGTACAGCTAGCATGAAAGATAAGTGTGTACATTTATTCCTCCCCATTTTTTTGAGTATTGATAAAAATAGGCCCTGCCTCTTATGCTGGAGACCCACTGCTGTGAAGCATTCACTATGGATGAGCTATGGCCCTTTTCATGAAGAATAGGCTTTTTTGAAAGTTTGCTTTCTTGTGAATAAGAAGGCTTTTTAAATAAAAGGGAAAGGCTAGAGTCAGAGAAACTTTCACTAGTAACAACTAAAGGCCTTCTGGTTTGTTAGGAAAAGTGATCTGAGCTGAACTGGCTAAAGAAAGTGTCAAAAGTCAAGGGCTCTTTTTTTCTTCTTCTTTGTTAACATACAAATCAGCATGTTCTTTTGAAGTATGTCCCTCCTTCCTTCCTGTCCTCGGACAGTTCTGTCCTCATGCCCATGGAACGATTGTGACCATGAAAAATGTCTGAGATGATAGCAGGACCAAACGTAGATCATTTCCTCAGTCCCAAAGAAGAACAAGCCTGGACTGGCCACAAATTTCATACAATCAACAGACTCATACCAATAAATTTGAGGATCATCTTATTCAGAAGAGGGAGTATTAGCAGGTACGCTAGATAGATTTTGCTATTTTGGTCCTGGAAGATGAAAACAAGCAGTACCCCCTGCCTTCCCTTCCTTGACTGAAACTACTTACCAACACAGGGAAGACATTGTTTAACCCACCTTCTCCCCCATGCATGTGGTTTCTGGGTGGTGTTAGACCCTACCTGTCACTTTGATGTCACCTGTAGCCTTGGCAATGTTGTTTTCAATCATGCAGGTGTAGGTGGTGTTAGCCATAATGTTGTGCAAAAAGGAGACCACCCTCAGGGTGACGTTTTCAGAGTTCAGCTCATAGCTGGTGTTAGCAACCTGGGGTAGGTTCTTTCCTGAGTTGCTGTCGGCAGTCCAGTGCACCATAGGGCGAGGGAACCAACGTGGTGCTTCACACTGCAGAGTGTCCCCACTGCTGCTCTTCTCCACACGGACCTCAGGGGTGCTGAAGGCTTTGTGGGAGGGAAACAGGGAGAGGGTCAGAAATAAGGCAATGCCCAACTGCCTGCCACCATGTCCCACATCATACTTCTAGAGTACTTTATGCTCAGCATCCCAGCACTACATTTAGCCCAACCAAAATCAGAAGCTCAGATAGCAGACAGAGGTCCATACAGGTTGGGCTACAGCAGTTTGAATATCAAATATTAATGATGACAGAGTACAGCTTGCCAAGTTCTGCTGAGGTAGTGGCACAGCTTTAGCTTCTTTGAGTAATGCTGCTTACCAATTATGAGCTTGGTTCTGGGCCAGTAAGTCAAGCATTTCTTATGAGATCTTGGTCACCCAAGTGCCCAGAGCAGACAGGGCTCAGGATCTTGCAGGCCTATGAGCACTGGCGTCTGTAGGACAGACAGACAGCATCCCCCGACAGCACTCACAACAGGTAGAACTCAGCTCACCTCTACCAAAGTCTAGAGGCTCAAAGGAGGCACCTGCCATAGGACAGGGGAAGGGGAAGGTGACTCACCCTCACCACTGACTGAGGAGGGAGCCTGATGGACAGCTACAGCTTGGTGACATGACACTCACACTAAAGGTGCTGCAGCAAAGGCAGCTCCACCTGAATCTGCAGGGGCTGAGGGCAGCCCATGGTGTGCAGCAGCCCTGATCTACAGGACTTTCACCAGCATTTCTGGATGAAACAAAGCATTTGAAGCCTACTGCAAACGCAGCTGTGTTTAAAACCAAGAACATCTCAGATAAAACTTTTTGTCTCTTTTAGCTTTGGTCTTCTAGAAAAACACACCTCTGCCTATTCACTGTATTTCCCACACATACATGCTTGAAGAGAAACAACAGCTTTAAGGAGGGCATAATTGACTAATTTTAATAGACAGAAATGCTAATACTGCATTTCATGTGTTACCTCCAGTATCTTTAGTGTGTGAATTACCTTATGGATAGAACCAACCAAAACAAAAGCAGGCAGATTTACAAGTTTTCAAAATGGGACCGGAAACTGAGTCCTCATGGGACTTAAGCTTACCTAAGCAAGCCAAAGCACTAAACTTGCTCGTCTACTGTAGTTACAAGCAGGTCTTAGATCCTTGCAATTGCAAAACTATGGGAACTCTGAGACAAAAAGTCGTTTTTTTACTGTTTGTGCAGGTTCTTCACATGGCAACAGAGCGGAAAATACGCTTTCCATAAGAAATGGGGTACTGTATAAAGCAATGCTAGCCAGATGTTCTTACGACATCAATTCTGGTGTTGCCTGTATGTCCCAAGACAGGCTCCCATGTAAGTTAAATGATATATAGCATTCAGAGGCAGCCAGGTTCTCCAAATCATCCACCACAAATTTCTGCACAGAAGTTGATGCCCACGTCCTGGTGCTTTGGCTCTGCTGGGCCAAGGAAACCTGGACTTGCAGAAAAGCAGCTTGTCTCATTCAAGAGCTCTGCTGATCACTACTGTCCTGCCACGACCGGCCTGAAGAATTGGCCTCCTTTCCTGGAGGACTGACTTGCCCAAGGTTTGAGAGTCACGAAGGTTTTACTCCTCTAACAATTCTTTTGGCTACCTTAGAAAGTTCCTCCAGAAAATCACGGCCCCACTCCCTTCTGCCAGACCCCATCAAGAAATGTGCTGGGACCTCAGGGATGCCCAGGTAACCTGGAAGCATTTCATATCCACACTAATGCAAAAGCCAGCCAGAAAAATGCTAGGTAAGACCACCTGCCTGTGCTGACTCATGTTATCTACACCAAGTATAGTCAGTATAACCCACCACGGTTTCATTAGAAAGAAGCAGAGATGACAAAAACAGATGAAACACTGCTGAGTTCAGTGGAAGCCTATCGCTTTGTGCCAGTAATGGTCACGGCCAGAATTTTCAGAAGAATTAAACACCCACGAGTGAAAATTCAGCTGTAACTGCACATGTTGTAAGGCTGGTCATAGACTCTAGCATGTTTTTTCATAACAAGGTGAACAGTTAAATCTAGAAAATATGTAATACTTCAAATAGCTATGATATGAGCAGTTGGCTGCTCTGAGTTTCATTTTTAAAAACTGAATAAATTATTAAAACAGAAAAAGGTATTAAATTGGCTATAATTTTTTGCTATGAAGCAGTTCACCTGGTTGGAGATATGTCTTAATTTTAGAGAGAAAAAGCTATCATTTTATCTTTAACAAGTGTAAAATCTGGATCTTTAGCAAGTATAAAACTTGGTCTATAGAACTCTACTCCTATTCTATAAATAGGGACTCTTTGTAGTCAGTCGAGTAACTAGCAGGCTATGTACGGAAAACAGAAGATAAAAGTAAATTTCTAAGAAGAACATTAAAATAATAATCTCCTTTTCTGGGACAAGGATGTGGAAAGAGAGGGTAAGTCCATAAACACCTCTGGAGAAGCCCCCAAACCCACTCCTACACATACTCCACTAACTTGTTTTTCCCACTCTGCACATTTAGACAGCTTATCTAGGCATGAGCAAAAACTTCAATAGGGCCATGCAGCACTTCCTGTCCTTAATGATTTTAAAGTGTGTGTGTGGGGGGGAAACAGTGTTCTTTTTTCAGATTATATTACAACCAAGGAAGAGATTGATACAGTAATTCCTTACAACCCAACTCAGGATTCTACAGAATTAATGTTCCCAGAATATGCAAGCAATTTTCATCTCTGTCGGTCATTGATACCGTGGGCGTTCCCCCCCCCCCCATAAACATGCATATACAATTCCTTGGACAAGTCTGGTGTCACTGAAACACTTTGATAGTAGGACAGTTTTCTTTTCCAACCCTTTGGCAGCATTTGCTCACCTCTGGTCCTGTACTGCAGCACAGCCACACCGCTGCCTCTGGCCGTGGTGACAGCGCAGCGGTAGGCACCGGCATCAGTGAGCCGCACGCCTCACAGCAACAGGGATGCATTTCCACCAGCCACCTGGTCCGCAAACACCGCCATACGGCCCTGGAACAACGCGTCCTGCTCCTGCAGGTGGTCTTCCCCACCTCTAAATTCATGCACCAGCCCCGCCAGTCTGGCCTTTGCCCACCGAATTGCCATGCTGCCGAGCTTGACATCGGGCTCAAAGGTGCAGCCCAAGATGCTGTTCTGGCCAATGTTCCCAGGGGATGGCAACGTGGTGACACTGATGGAGCGTTTCCCTGCAATGAGAAAGCACGGCGTGAGAAAACATAAGTGTGGAGAGAGGCTGGAGCACCCTGAGGAAGGAAATGAGCTCTTGCTAAATTGTGGCTCGCGAGCCCAGAGGCAGGTGGGGCTCGCTCAACGCAGGAGTGTACCAGGAGCAGCTACCGATGCACTGGTGCAGCTGGCAGAGGTCAGCTCCCGTGGCTTATTTACAGAGATAAAGCACAGGAGCATTTCTTTAGCAGATAGGCCGCTTCAAAAAGCAGTTTCTCATATTTGTAGGAACAAGTTTGAAAAGCATTTGCATGGTCTTTACTTGCTTGCTTATATATATAAGGGTTTTTTTCTCATTGCATCTTCCAGAAGAGCGTGGGTTTTGGGGTCTTTTTTTAGTTGGGACCTTTTTTACACAAGGCATTGTAGGCAGAGAAAAAAGAGGTTGCTTTTTCACCCTCACTGGAATCAAACTTGTTTTCTTTTGTTTAAGAAAAATCAGCATTTCCCTTCTTTGGGGATGCAGACATCTCCTCAAGCTGAATCCTGACTAGTAAGCCTGAGAAGTAGCTCCTTCCCTGATCCGGTTGCTCTTTCCCATGCAGCCCTTCCTTAAAAGTTCTTTCCTAGCATACTCAGGGCTGCATTTTGTCCAATACCAAGCAATATATTTTTGTCATCTTGTATGACCAGGGGAACGGGCCCCATCCTGGCAGATGCTGCCTGAGTTAGCAATAAATACCATGTTCTCCTTCTGTCCAGGACAAGGAGCACAGTATGTTTAGGACTTTATGTTTAGGTTTAGAACTCCAAGCACAAGAAAATTGCAGCTAACAGCACTCCATCTCCAGCGACACAGGCTGCTGTACACTTATCAAACCCCTTCCTCAGCTGGCTTCCTGTAGCACAACAAATAGAGCTGAATGGTTCAGTTCATAACAGGCCAGCACCTTGTTAGTTAGATAACAAAAAAAATGATTAAATTCTGCTGTGAAAGCACAGGTCGTGGGGGCACGATGGAGCTGCCCTCGAGCAGCTGGGGCTCGCTTGTGCACAACCCCGGTACAGTCTGGGGCCAGTCCTCTGAAAAGTTTTTGTAGAAATTAAGAGCCAACACAGATTTCGTGATGCTCTGCTCTGAGCGCCAAGTGCTGTTCTTCAAACAGGCCCTGAGCACATGTGGTGTATAAATCTCTGCAGTATTTAAAATATACAAGAGCTCACATTCTTCTTCCTTGGCGAGAGGAAAAATTGGCTAAGTTTCAAGAAAGCATACAAATCTATAAGGATGACAGTTATATATGAATGTGAATCCCCGTCTGCTGACCAGGTACCTGCTGTTTCCCAGAATTTGCTCCCCAGGGGTGTCTTTCGCACAGCTGGTGTCATTCAGCAGAGCCACACACACGGCCAAAGCGTGGATAGAGCCTATCCCTGTAATTTGGCAGGATCGAGCTGTGCTGTCTTTCAGAAAGGATCTGCCTCACATACTTGCTAGCCTGACAGGAAAACAGGGACATGTCTAGAAGACGCAGCCCACTATTACAGCATGTTTCACCCTCAGCAAATAGCCAATGCGTTGGTCAGTGCCATTACGCCACAAGCTCCAGCAACACCCTGGGTTTGCATGGCAGGGCTGGAAACTCTGGGTTCAAGTGTAGCTGATGATCACAGAATCACAGGATGGTTGAGGTTGGAAGGGACCTCTGGAGATCATCTAGTCCAACCCCCCTGCTCAAGCAGGGTCACCTAGAGCATGTTGCACAGGATCACATCCAGATGGGTTTTGAAAATCTCCAGAGAAGAAGACTCCACAACCTCTCTGGGCAACCAGGAGGCAATGATGCCTTGCAGGTGACTGCTGAAGTGATACACAGAATGTGTTTTTTCCCTTTTTCCATACTTTAGGAGGCTACAGGAGAGCCAACCTACAGTTTAATACTGAAGAGTGATACCTTGTTAAGAAATGCCAGAATTTAAGTTGTCTGTGCAATCCTAAATCAGCCATTTTGTACATAAGCTTTATAAAGCAAGCCTTAATTAAAGGATCATAGACTGCATCACTACACAGGATCCCACCTCAGCCAAAGCACCCCGTGGAGAAACGGAGTCTACAGATGGTGGTAACAGCAGGGCCAAATTTCATCATCCCCTGGTACCAGCAAGAAATCTAACCAGTCACATACCTGAGACACCAAAACCAACGATCAGGGCAATCACTGCTGCTAGGACTATAATGACAGTAGTCATGCTGTTTGGGAAAAAAAGAAAGGACAAGGTTATTGTGCAGCCAAGGCAGGAGAGCTGCAGCCTGGAGCAAGGTGAATGGGTGAGGAGCAGGACCACCGCAGTGACAAACAGTCAGGAGAGCACTCCTCATCAGAGCTAGGGACTGGGAAGTAGGAAGAGAGGAGATCCAGGTTTTCCCTTTGGGAAGAGCTGGCTGGCCCCAACCGGGAGTATTCCTATCTGCATTTCTCATTGCGTAAATGCAGCTCACCCCTCCTGCCCTGGCTTGTGAGGGACCAGCTCCCCACGGAGGTGAGCAAAGCACCTGAACCCAGGGAAATAACCCATAAGAGCCAGGGAGTGTGCAGCTGGGGATGGGAAATAGGGCTAGGTTTGTGAGCTGGCTGGATTTGGGTATCCCCATGCATGGATGGAAAAATGAGTTCTGAACCAAGTCTGAGGAGGAGAAACCACCTGCCAAGTGAAACAGAGGTGGAGCAGCCCCTGGCAGAGGAGGCCGGAAGCTCACTGGAGGGAGCGTGGGAGGATGTATGAGCTGTTTGGGAGAAGCCTGCCCCCAGCACAGCCCTGGCTTAGCCATCCTAACCAAGCACAGACTCCTGCCAACCTCGGCGGAGCAATCTCACATAATCCTTGACGCATTTTCACATGTGGTGATGGGTTGTGGCAGTGTCCTGCATAAGGGCTCTTTGATATCAGTGAAACCACACTGAAACCCCAGTTAATGTGCACTTGTAGCAGCTTCTTACCCAATCTTGGCTGCATTACCGGAGACACCATGATCGCAGGGTTAATAAGCAGAACTAGGGAGCTGCATCATGCAAACTAGCACCTTCTGCATGAAGCAGCAGGGAAGGGAAAAAGGAAAGACAGGCTGAAAAAGGGGCCAGAGGGGAGGAGAGGTCTGCAGAAATTTTGCTTGCCCTCCCGCTGCCTCCCATCTTCTCTGGCCTCACCCTGAAAGTCTGTGGAAAGTTGGCTGAGGGAGCTCTGTCTGTACATGCCAACATGCTTAGGAGAACAGAAGTATGTATTTTCATCATGAGTTTGTTATGATTCCAAGTCCATTTCAAGCCCTTTGAGTCAGCTGGCAGCCTAGAAACCCTCAAAACTGGAATGCTTCACACATTTGATTTGCTCCCTATTTTCACCAGGTTTCATTTATAATTAAGGGTGACAGGACTTCTAGTCCTGATGCTCCCAGTGACACCTCCCAGTGTCCCATGGCTGCCATCACAGGTAATCCTACCCAGGAGGAAAGTGGTGGGTATCCATCCTGGTGGGTGTTGAGTATAGAGACCACACAGCCAGGGACCGATTACTGGTAGCTACTTTCTCTGGGGATCTGGTAACTTCATTCATTTGTAGGCTCAGCTGGGTCCCACAGTGTGACAGCTCCTGTTGGCAATTTGGCATGTCTCATGGGGCCCAACCCTGAGTCACTTGGGTTCTCAGCCAGGCTCACTGTGGCACAACCTGGTGCTTGCTCATCTCAGAGCAGATACTGAGCCTCTTGCTTGTGGAAGAATGGTTAAGTGAAAAGGGGCATGATCTCTTAGAAGTGAGCAATCCTGTCTTCACGATGGAGGGAGGATCCCACAGCTATGCGAGCTGTCCTTGAACAGCACAAAAGAAGGAAGCTACAAGGAGGTAAACAAGTCGACAGACCTCTCCACGTGGACAGCAATCCTGCACCAACCGTATATCCGCTTTAGGCGCGTGAACAAAGGCTGTAAACCAATCATATAGCTATCGCTAGCACATGCTTATTGCCTGTCTATATATACTCTGTAAAAGCTTGAATAAAGGGAGAACGATCATACTCACATTGAGACTCATCGTTACTCCGGGTCCGTCTCCCACTCCGACATCTGGTAGCAGAGGATGGTTCTGCTCGACTAAAATCTCCGAGACTGCGGTAAGCAGCTAGAGGAGGGGAGTGGGAAACCACGGCTGAGAGAGGCGCTGCTTGGGGCAGAAGCAAAGCAGACGCTGGCGTGGGGTCGCGCCCCACCTCTCAGGCGCAGCTATGGAAACAGACACTGCGGCCACGCTACTCGCCGGAATCCTCTCTAAGAGAGGGATAGACGCACTGGTGAAACTGTTACAGAACTTGATTAAACTGGGACGGCGTTGGGGTCATTTTTCTGACTCCCACCTGTTATTTTCCGTATCGGAATGGCGGGACTTTGGGGGAACAATGTAGCAGAAGTCAATTGAGGGGGACGAAAAGGAGGAAAAGGAGATAAAAGCCATTCGTACGCTTTGGAACACTGTGTTAGAGACTTTAACATCAATGAAGGCAGAGAGAGAAGTAGCTTGTGCAGCTGCACAAATTTTGGGTCCGGGGGTCCCTGCCGATAAGCCCCGAAATAAGTTGGGACCTGTCGCGCGGTTCTTCGGACTGCCTGCCGTGAGGGGTATGTCTGGGACGGTCTGTAAAAGCATTGACGAGCTGCGGAAGAAAGGGGAGGGTCGCGACTCCCCGGGAGCAGAGAAAATAGTACTACCGGAGCCCGAACAGGCACCCGAGAAAGTGGAAGTTTCTACGGGAAAGGCCGGTGCAAGCTCTGAAGCAAAAGCGGAAGTGCGCCCGGAGGAGGTCCTGAAAGGGGCGGAGGCCGCACCTCTTGCCGACCTCATAGACTTGGGCGGAGAGAGGTACCGACCTCCTCCTTCTGCCCCTCCTCTTCCACCGCCCGCCGCACCGTCGTTGCACCCCCCACTGCCGTCCTTCAGCGAGTCCTCTGGTGATACCACCCCAGTCGCCAGGAAAAAGTTGCCGCCAGCCCCAGATGTCACTGCAAAAATATTGCAAACAGTTTTAAAGCGCCTTGAGGAATTGGAGCTGCAGACAAAGCACAAGGGGGGAAGCGTTCCTCCATGATTCCTGAGCCCCTCTACACCATCCGCAACTGCGCCTCCCGTACTTACGCGTTGGAGCGGCATTATCAGACGCCATTATAGAAGGACAATGGAAACCTCTCGGAGGGGCCGAGGGTCCCACAGCATTGGCATTCCCTGTGATACAACAGAATGGCCAAGGGAAATGGGAGCCACATGATTGGAAAATCTTGCAACAAGCTCGCACTACCGTCTCGACCTACGGAGTAAAATCCGAGGCGACGAGGCAGATAGTGAGTTGGATCTTCTCCGCCCACCTCATGTGTCCTCAGGACTGCAAGAACTTAATGAGACTGTTACTTACCCTGACGCAATATCTCCTATGGGCCTCGTCATGGCATCAGCGAGCCGCCAGTGAGGCAGCTCGCAGACAAGCGGAGGGAGATCCTCTCCGTGGAATAACTGCTGATATGCTTGTAGGTGAAGGAGCCTACAATGACCTACAAGCGCAAATAACATTCCCGCCGAACATGTTGCAGCTGTCCGCTCGGCTCGCGTTAGACGCATTTCTTGGTCTACCAGGATCAAGTGCTCCATCATTTAGCAATCTACTTCAAGGGGCAACGGAGAAATATAGTAATTTCATAGATCGACTGGGGGAAGCAATCATGCAACACCCTGATTTGTCTGATGAAAGCAAAAATCAAATGTTCAAGGTGTTGGCCTTCGACAATGCTAATAAGACCACAAAACAAACGTTAGCCAGCTTACCCAAGGGGGCTGGAGTAGAAGAAATGCTCCTAAGGTTTGAGAGGGCTGAAGCACAATGACAAGGAAGCACAGTTGCCGCTGCAGTCCAAGGAGGAGTTCGGGAAGTGATACAACCGTTAGCCGCAGTAGTACAGCAGAAGCGGGCCCGAGAGCCCAGAAGGCCTGGACAAGCGCCGGGACAACCCTTCCGCGGAAAGTGTTTTCGCTGTGGGGATTTAGGACATGTGAGATCAACTTGTTGCTCTGCCGTCTGGTGTGATCGCTGTCAAAGGAACACACATGCCACGAAAGCCTGTACGGGAAACTGGAAACCGAGCGTGGAAGGAGGCCGCATGCAGACACAAGTGAATCCTTGAAGCGAGACACAGGGTTTTTGCAGCAACACCAACCCGCAACCCGAGGGAGCTTGGGAGTAGATGTGGAGACCACAGTAGATGTCACTCTCGTTGACTCCACTGTCCAGAAAATCCCCAGCAACGCGATAGGGCCTCTCTTCCATCAGAATAGTTCCATTGGAGGATTGCTGCTAGGCTGCTCTTCCGCCAGTATCCGAGGACTTATTGTGTTACCTGGAGTGATCGATGCTGACTACACGGGTCGCGTCTACATCATGGTCTACACTGTTTCCCGCCTGTTTTCATTCCTAAAGGTAGCAAGATCGCGCAAATAGTCACTTTTAGCAGTCCATTGGGCCGTTCGTCGCAACCCCACCTCTATCGAGGTGACCGTGGTTTTGGGTCTACTGGTCCTGCCGTCTGCTTTACTACAAAAATGGACCGGCGTCCTACAATGAGTGTTGTCATCTCACAACATGGTGTATCAAAGCAAGTTGAAGCGATGCTGGACACCGGAGCTGATGTTACAATCATCAGCCGAACCATATGGCCTATGGGCTGGCCGGTAGAACTGCCAACGTCGTCCATTGTGGGCGTTGGAGGACAGTCTACCCCTCATATCAGCAAACAACCAATACATTTGCAATTTCCGGAGGGTCAACAAGCCAGCCTTAAGGTGTATGTGTTGCCTCTATCTGGGACATTGGAGGCATTAATTGGCCGAGATATTTTAAGCCAAATTGGAGCAGTGTTAACTACGAAGCCTTTTTAGTCCTGGGCACTGGGGAGCAGTCGCCCAACCCGCCGCTGACTTGGAATACCGACAAACCTGTGTGGGTTGACCAGTAGCCCATGACTGAAGAGCGACTGCAAATCACTAAACAACTGGTCACCAAACAGCTTGCCTCCGGACACATCAAGCCTTCTGTTAGTCCATGGAATACACCCATTTTTGTCATCCCCAAGAAGAATGGAAAGTGGAGACTCTTGCATGACCTCCGCAAAGTCAATGAACAAATGCAATCTATGGGAACGTTGCAACCCGGGATGCCATCACCTGGTATGCTACCAGATGGATGGCACATACTGATAGTCTATTTGAAGGACTGCTTTTTTACCATTCCTTTACACCCTCAAGATACACAACGCTTTGCCTTTTCTGTGCCAACAATAAACAAGGCTGCACCTGCGGAGCGTTATGAGTGGGTTGTTTTGCCGCAAGGAATGAAAAACTCACCGACATTGTGCCAACTTTATGTTGCATGGGCATTGCAGCCACTTCGAAACCAATGGCCGGACACCATAATCTATCATTATATGGATGACATTCTCTGTTGTCAGGAAAAGTCTTTTACGGACGAGTCATTACCAGCTAAGCGACATTCTATCTACAAAGGGACTTATCATTGCACCAGAAAAGATCCAACGCACGGCTCCATGGAAATATCTTGGATGGTCCATTGCAGAGTCTAAAATTCGACCCCAGAAAACAGAGCTCACAACTCAATTATGTACCCTGCATGATGTTCAAACCTTACTTGGGGACATTCAATGGGTACGGCATTGTGTTGGTATCTCCAACACTGATATCGCGCCCCTGACAGCGCTATTGCGAGGCACAAATCCTACTAACAAGATTACCCTGACACCTGACCAACATGCGGTGTTACAGCGTATTACACAAAAATTACATTTGTCATGGTCTTCTCGACGTCTCCTAAGCTTACCCGTATCCTTAATCATATGTAATGGAAAAGATTCACCATATGCAGTCATTTGTCAGTGGCAAGACAGAAGTGGGGAACCTCTCTCCCCGATTCTGGTCGATGCCACTGCCAAAAGTAAAAATCAAAGGGATGTATTTAATATCCTGGAATGGGTGTTTCTAAGCGTGCAACCAAAAACAAGTGTTCAGATGAGAACCGAGGCAGTAGGCGAGTTGGTACGCAAAGGACGATCAAGAATCATAGAGATCAGTGGTCAGGAGCCAGATAATATTAGCATACCTATTAGTGCTACTGATATAGAATGGTGGCTCCAAAATGATATAGCCATCCAAGATGCCCTGTTAGGCTACAGTGGTAAGATACACTCACGACAACCACAGGGAAAGCTGTAGCAAGTCTTAAAGCGAAATCAATGGCTAGAAAAATCCAAAGTAAGCGAAAAGCCACTCCCAGACGGTGTCACCGTCTACACGGATGCAGGCAAGCGCTTGCAGCGCACAGCGTGCGTGTGGAGGGAAAGTAACCAATGGAAACAACATATTATGGAAGGACAGCCCCGGGACTCTCTTCAGACCCTGGAATTAACTGCAGTAGTTTGGGCTCTAACTAAGTGGTTAAATACCCCTCTAAACATAGTGACTGACTCGATGTATGTAGCAGGGATAGTGCCACGATTGGAGGACGCTTTAATAAGGGAGACAGCTAACCCGAGATTGGGAAGTCTGTTTATCACATTGCGGTCTGTGCTTGATCAACGAACAGCGGCTTGCTGTGTTATCCACATTCGTAGTCACCAGCTAGACGTGGGGCTAGGCCAAGGCAATCAGCTCGCTGACAGCCTGGTTAGCTCAGTGTGTCATCTACCCCCTATGGATAAGTTTCAGCAAGCTAGGCAAAGTCACGACATGTTTCATCAAAATGCCAAGGGCTTAAAAAGGCAATTTGGCTTGACAGAGAGTGAGGCCCGAGGTATTGTACAGGCCTGCCCAAGATGTGGGAACCATGGCCCGGGTATTGGGCTAGGAGTAAATCCAAAAGGGTTGAAGGCTCTAGAATTATGGCAAATGGATGTCACACACATCCCAGAGTTCGGTCGATTAAAATATGTACATGTAACCGTTGATACCTTCTCGAAGATGATATGGGCAACTGCATTACCCGGAAAAAAGGCACAACATGTGTGTAAACACCTGTTGGCCTGCTTTGCCGTGTTGGGCGTGCCTGAGCGCATAAAAACGGATAATGGACCTGCCTATGTCAGCCAAAAATTTAGGGCATTTCTGTCGCGATGGGGGATTGATCATGTTACAGGAATCCCACACTCACCCACTGGGCAAGGGCTAGTGGAATGCACCTACCAAGTATTAAAGGACTACCTAAGGAAGCAAAAGGGTGAGGAGACAGACGCACAGCAGAGGCTGCACCGTGCGCTCTTCACCCTGAATTATCTCTGTCTCATGGGCGACCGTGAGGAACACCCCGTGATAATTCATCACCAAAATCTTAAGTTTAATAATACAACAACGTTACCGCAGTTTAAAGTAATGTATAGGGACCCAGTCTCCGGAATATGGATTGGGCCCGCCCCTGTTGTTTTTAATGGTCGAGGTTATATGTGTGTCTCCACAGATCGTGGTCCAGTGTGGGTACCCAGCAAGAACGTGAAGCCTGTCTTGACTCACCATGACTCATCTAGCGAGCAAGAAGATGGAGATCCTGATTCTGGGGACACTGTTCCCAGTGGTGATGACTCTCCACAAGATTGAGCCCAGACAAAATATGTGGGTTACCTGGGCGAACGAAACAGGACAACAAGCCTTTTGTTTATCGTTAGCTTCTGCTACCCAACCTTTTAGAACCTGCCTAGTGGGAATACCCGGCTTTCGCGCATCAGACTTTCATAAATTCAGCAAAGCAAATTGCTTTGACTGTAATAAGGTTACCCTACTCAGTCCTACTGAAAGAGTGTTTTTGTCTCTCTTCGTGCCTGAGGCAGCAGCAGGTAACGCCTTAAACCAAATAGGACGATTGGCTTGTTGGGCAGCGAAGCAAGCTAACGTCACCACTGAGGTAATAGAGAGCCTGTTAGAGGACCAAAGTAGTCTGCGTCATGCCGTTCTGCAAAATAGGGCTGCAACTGATTTTTTGTTATTAGCTCAAGGTCATGGTTGTGAGGATTTTGAAGGTATGTGTTGCATGAATTTGTCTGATCATGGTGAATCCATTCACAAACAATTGCAGTGGTTGAAGGAGCATGCAAGTAAAATCCGTCAGAACCATGGGCTGTTAGACGAATGGCTAACTAACCTGTTTGGAAATCTACCGCAATGGCTAATAGGGTTGCTTACTGAAGGCTTACGCATCTTAATGATCCTTGTAGTTATAGGTTTGTGTTTATGTGTAGTATTAAGCTGTGTTAAGAAAGCTCTGCTGAAAGTAGTGAACCAAGCCTGGATTGCTCAAAAACAAGAAGGGGGAATTGTGGAAGAATGGTTAAGTGAAAAGGGGCATGATCTCTTAGAAGTGAGCAATCCTGTCTTCATGATGGAGGGAGGATGCCACATCTATGCGAGCTGTCCTTGAACAGCACAAAAGAAGGAAGCTACAAGGAGGTAAACAAGTCGACAGACCTCTCCACGCGAACAGCAAGCCTGCACCAATCATATATCCGCTCTAGGCGCGTGAACAAAGATTGTGAGCCAATCATATAGCTATCGCTATCACATGCTCTTATTGCCTGTCTATATATACTCTGTAAAAGCTTGAATAAAGGGAGAACGATCATACTCACATTGAGACTCATCGTTACTCCGGGTCCGTCTCCCACTCTGACACTTGCTCATGCTGAATAGCATCTACCTCCTCAAGTAGCTCCACTAGTTTCTATGGAACTGATCCAAGACTTGGTCCATACTTGTTATAATGTTAGCCAAGGTTGCCATGGCCCATCTCAGCTCTCACACAAGACACAAAGGCTAAACACACACCATGTACATCTTGAGCAAGCAATGGCTGCACCACACTGTCTCAGATGCTGTGACTCACTCAAATGCCTCTAGATTAAAATACTTCTGCCTGTGAGCAGGCAGGCAGGAAAAAAACAAGTCAGAGGGCCCATGCTGGCAGCACACTGCTATCTGCTCTGTAACCTGACGGCACCAAGGAACTGAACGATGACAGGGGAAATTGCTGGAATTCAGGACTCCCAAATCTGCTCAGGGGGAAGAGCTCCAATTAAATCCATGCACCTGACTCTAACATCTGGCTAGTCCATGTCCTTCTCCGCTCTCTCTGGCAGAAAAAAAAAAAAAAAAATCACTGAGCCCATCCCAGCGCAGTACCCATTGCACAGACACCTCTACAGACATGGCTCCGAGCAGGTTATGTGAGGGCTTCACACATAAATGCCAGCAGCCTCTCGGCATGAGGGGGCACAGCGGAGATAACAGCAGAGGAAGAGCCACCAGGACTCCCTCCTGTAAGGGCTCTGAGCATGTCTCCTCAGATGCCACCACACCTTGTCCTTGAAAGGACTCTCTGGCCCAGACACCACTTCTGCCCTACAACTATGCAAATATGCAAAACCGTCTTTGGCTCACACACACTGTTAATCATCACTATTGCTTTTGTCCCCCTCTGCTGTCTCCTTTCTCTGTAGCGTGCTGTATTTCATGAATGCTAACGTTGCGTCCAGAGAGATTCTTCCCATTTCTCACTCAAGGGGAAAATAGTGCCAGCAGAAAAAGCTGCTTGTTAATTACAGAGGAGATTTTTCAGAAGGAAGTGGTGATTTTGGGTACTATGGATTTCCAGCACCTACCTCAACATCCTTTTCCAGGGGTGGAGTGAAATCATGCCCTTTCAAGTTTCCCATGTGGACGTTGAAAGCCCAAGAATCACAAACGGCTTAAAAATATTTGCCCACAAGCCTTCACATTTCTTTAATTGAACCAGAGCGCTGGGTGAATAAGAGGAAGTTGATAACCCAGCCTTATCCTGCCATTAGCTGTGTTTTGCAAGAATTCAGCCTAACAGTTCAAGTGGAAAGTAATTTTCATCATTTCATCATCCGCATCCCTTGCACTTTCAACATTTCAGAGGCATAGAAAACATCTGACGTAAATGTCTAGGTCTGCACAAACAAGAGCCTTGAAGTTGCCCATGTTTTCTAGTGGTGCTTCAGTAGCCTGCAGGCACCCGAGGAAGCTCTGTGCATCGTCTTCTCCATGGTAGCGTTCCCGATTAGCCAAACGGGGTATGTCTGGCACTCTTGTTATGCAGTTTCTTCCACAGCTGAACCCTGAGGCCACTTGTGGAGTGAACTGGATCTCCTTCCACAGTTATTATCTGACATAGTGCTACGAACTGAGTGCTGCAAAGGGCAGTCAGCCCCTCTGTAACTGGCAGCAGGGCTCAGCCCTCCTTATCTCTAGCTCCGCAGGGTAAGCTTTGCCTCAGAAACGGGTTTAGGAGGATCAAAAGAGCTGGAAGTTTGAGAGATTTAAAGTCCCCTGCCTTCCTCCCTATATCAAAGCTTACTATGGTAAAAAGAGAGTATGGCAGGGGTAACCAAAAAGGAAGGGTTTGCAGTTCCAATAAACAGTTAATGATTGCAGAGTTCAACTTTCCTCAGAGTTTCAGTTTTATTTTTTGAGGGTTTTTCAGGGGGGTTGCTTTTTCCTGAAATAATAGGAACCTCCCACTGCTTCTCTGAAGTATTCTGGAAATTCACATCTCTCTCCAGGCTATTTCTGTTTTTCAGGATTAGCCAGAAGAGGCAATGACCATACAGAAGCCCACTGTTTCTAGTAACGTGCTGTGTCTGGCTGCGTACAGCTGCTCAGGGGAGGCAGAGTTACTCACACAAGAGCAGTAAGGGGTAGGCGCTCATTTTTTCCACACCCCTCAGTTATTGCATTCCCCTGACAAAAGCCAGCTGGGCTGTTGCTTGAGAATAACAGAGTTGGCTATTGCATGTATTCCAGATGCACAACAAATGAGATGCCCAGTGGATATCTACACCGTGTTGCATTATTTGAACTAATGACCTCACTTTCATCAGGGAAAGTGCACTGACAATACTCAGCACTTCCTTGATACCTTCTGTGAGAAAGCTGGAGCATGGCTTGTGCATGAGAAGTCTTTTCCATTCACACACAGACTGCTCCTAGCTGCTCTGCAGCTCTGAACAACTGAATTCTTTTCAACAGAGTAAATACAAGCCCAGGCTTCTCCCATGCCTCTTTGGAGCCTTTGCCTCCGTCTAGCTGGGAAGAGCCCACACCTGAAAGGGAGCGAAGCATTTTGTTAGCTGACTCTGCTCAAACAGCCAGGTTTTGTGGCAAGTCTGGCCCATGTTCATCAGATGCTGAAGGAAGTTTGCCAACTAATTTAGCTATTTGAGGGGAGTTATTTTCAACTCTTGGAGATCAGAAAACATAGATGAGGTGGATATTTTTGTGTCTTCCCTAAGGTGCTTGAAATGAGAGGCACTAAACAGCTCCCACATCTTCCCAGCTCCTACTTGCAAACAACAGAGAAAGCAAACTTTCTGCGGGACAGCTTCTGCCTTTCTGCCCACAACACCCTGATGTGATGGAGGCTTAAGCAACTGCCTAAGGTCTCACAGCAGGAACATTGAGGCTTTCTCATGCCATTGACACCGTGGCCTTCAACAACATTCAGACCTGAGATGGCATAACCCAGCCACACAGTTTCCAGTACACACATCTCCATTCTGGCTGCAGTCTGTGAACAGCATGTGGGTTTCTGACAGCTATGTGGCCTTACTGATTATATAAAAAAGCCATACTGGTATTTAAGTAACCTGGCTGAGTGCATTATAGGGTCAAATTGTAAAGAATGCCTCTCCTGAAAGCTCCTCGCAGCAGGGAGAGACAGCCTGGGGTCCTGGAAAAATAAAAAAGCAATTCCCTCCCTTCCAAAGTAGATGCAGATAATACCATACCTCCAGAAAATGACCTGGCCTTGGGATGCCATGGTTGCAGCACCTACAAAGGTAAGCCAAACACCAGGTGCATAAAGGTCCCACACAGTGTGCAGCACAGCCCCTTTCCTTTACATGATACATTCTTCCAACTTGTCCTGCTTATATAACTGAACTCAGCCAAGGAGTGGTAAGTCCAAGCAGTGAACTCTCAGGAATGAGGAAGCAGTGAGCATCTAAGCTTCCCCCACCAGGCCAGTCAAAAGTAGAGAGGCTTGGCTAGTCACTGGGGAACAGCAGAAACCTCCCGTACCATCCATTAAAGAAACATCTAATCTAAAACAAACAAAAAAAATGTCACAGCTCACAGTTCGGTAGCTGGCTAATCCTGGGGTCAGAGAGCAGCAGCGTCCCATGCAAAGCCACAGTTGACTCATCACTGGGGGGTTGCACTGTACCCAGGACTGGCTCAGGTCTCCCTGCTAAAATTTCTGATTGTGCTGTTGGCACTGGGCATACAGCTGAGTCTGCAGGATCTTTTTGCTGTGCTGATGGGCTCTCCTGGAGCCAGCAGTGCCATTAAAAGCACAAAGCTTTGGCAGTAGCCCCTCTTCTGACCGCTATTTTCTTCCACTGAACTCCTCCAGGCCAAACCATTTCTTTTCCCTGAGTCCAGCTCCTGCTTTTCACGGATCTGTTATTATGGTGGACATTGGAGCCTGTAAGAGAAAAGAACTAGCAAGGACCCCACAAGCTTTTCTCGCTGTGCTTGGTCTTACTCAAGACTGGAGGACTGGGGGTAGGATGAGTAGTTCTTGGAGGTAAGAGGTTGAGAAGGGCAGAGATATTGTGGAAGAGCGGAGCAGGAAAAGCAGCTTGCACTCCTGTGTTCGGTTTCCTGGAGGGAAATCTGTGTATCCTGTCATCTGTGTGTGGACTGCATTCCCAAGAGGAAGGTGAAAGAGGAATTTATGACAGTCCTTAGCCATCTCCAGGGAGTTTGCATGGCTAGTGGGAGCTAACAGCTTTACTGTGCAGAGGTGAGGATGCCCAAAGGAACAGGGAACAATGCAGCACCTTAGCCAGCCTAACAAAAAATAAGTTACTTTCTCTGAGACAACCAGAGGTCCAAATCAAGACCCAGGGTATAATCACTACTGGCCACTGATGACCAAACCAGCTGCAAAGGCTGAGTAGGGTTCAGAAGAGCTTAGGATATCCTGAGGGACACACCTGTGTTATATACACAGTAGCCATCTAATTGTGCATGTGCAAGATTTCAGAAGCATGTTTTAGTCTTTTGGACCAAAGTTCAGCTCCAAAAGACTCTTATCTCTACAAGGGATGAATGTATCTAGTCGTTGTGCAGGACACAACTGACTTTTCTGGACAACAAAGATGGGGTTGGAAGAGGCTATGGCTGTTGTACAGGCATCAAAGTCTGCAACCTGTTATCCAAAGGCAGGTGGCATCCAGTACTCACCACTTCCAGTCTCCACAAACAAGGATGAAGTTACATGTCACAGCTTGTGGTGAATCTCCTCCCACATCCTGCCACCTGCACTAATGTCATGATACATCTGAACCTGCACTAAACCCATTCACCTGGTGGGAAACAAATTAAAATTAGAAAGCAAATGGTTTCCTGCTGGGTTAGTGAGTTGAACTGGCTCCCCAAGTAGGCAGATGAGTATCACACCCAGTGCTGGAGTGGGGCAGATGAGTATCACACCCAGTGCTGGGGTGGGGCAGAACCACATGACTTGCAGCAAGGGCAGAAGAACCAAGGTGGGACCTTCTCCTTTCAACAGTGACAAGCTCTTGGGTTTACTCAGCCATTCATGTACAACTTTAACACAAGTGCTTGACTGTGAAGTGAATTGCTCTACATCAAGGGCTTCTGTTTGAACACTAGGTGACTTGAACATGTTGTGCAAGGTCTGTGGCAGAGATGTGAACAGGGCCCACTTCTAAAACTCTGATCTTTGCTGTGACTGAAAGCACATCCTTCTTCCTATAGCCTCTGAATAACACTGAGGAGTGGAAATGTTTCAGCTGAGAATTGCTGTGGCTCTCTGATTGTTGCAATCATCCAAACCTATAAAGCAGACTTCATGTGGTTTTCACCTTTTCCCTCCACTTTAGCATAGAATAAACTCTTTTAATCTGAAAAAGAGAAATCTGATTTATTTTGTTGTATTCTACTGATTACTTAACCAGTTGTAAATAAGCAGGGCATATACCAGAAGCTAAGATAGCTGCAGGCCACAGTGACCTGGTGGGAAATGATCTTTAAGAGACATCCTGTTGGCCTCAGTGACACCCGATTTACAGCTGCCTTTGAGGCAGTGCACAGACCAGGTGTCTCCTTTCAGCACTAGTTAACTCTGGATCATAATTGCAGCACACCTCATGTCACAATCAATGATTGAGTTTCATCCACTTTGCAAAAACAGATCTGTTTCTCAGGCACAGACAGCACTGCCAGGACCAGGGCAAGACCTGTTCACCCAGGGTAACACCAAATTCAAACACTGATCAGCTCCCATGCTGGAGACTGTCCCTCTCCATATGTTTATACTGTAGAACACAAGGGATATTCAGTGTATTTCCCAAAGATATCAAGGTTCTGTTGTCTGTGACCATGTGGTCTGCCCAGCTCCTATTGCTTTTGAATCCATTACCAAATCCAACCAACTGTGACAGCAGGATCATGGTCCCATACAGTCTGGGAAAGTTGGTAAGTGGCTGGAGAAGAGAGACTTACATCAGCTGCCTTGACTGAGGGAAAGGCTATAGCAGGCACAAAGAGTTACCAGTTTTGCTGGGCCTGCCAGCTAGTACCCTGGAGCCAGCTGCAGCTTGTGCTGCCTCTTGCCCTGATGAGGGAACAGTGTAGGGCAGGAAGGACTGAAGGGGAGTCAGGAAGAAGCAGCCCAGGGCCCATGAAGACATTCAGTGCTCTGGGAGAGGCAGGGGCACAAGAACCAGACTGCCCTTCATGACACAACCTGTTTCTTTCTTCATAAACCAGTAATTTTGCCAGAAGAGTACCCTTACTTATGGCAAGTTCATGCCTTATTTCAATGTCACTGAAATGCAGAAGGAGATACCTATGAAGAAGAAGAATCAGAATATAGAGTCATGACAAGCTGACAAGCAACAGAATTTCACAAAGCATTCAAGAAAGATGTAGGCAGCCAGCAGGCTGAAAAAGGTTACAGCCATCCCTGGGATTTGGCCAAAAATCTTGGAGACCTTTCCATTTCCTTTTCTTACCCAGCCTTGTACCCCCACATCTGTAATAGGGGTGTCAAGAGGTGTTTGAGAGGCACCAGAAGAGAGAAACACCAGTGGTCCCACCCTGAAGGGTAGCAGGAGGAGAGCCTGGAGCGGCCTCACCTGCTCTTGAAGGGAAGCAAGCAGCAACAACATTCAAAACACTCCCTCATCTCTTAAAACAGGCAGATGACAAGCCACCCTCTGTTGGAAAGAGGCAAACCCGCTTATATTGCCTGTGTGACACCACCAGGGTCCATCTTTATGTGGTACCTCAGATTGCCAGTACACCTTTGTGAATCACCTCCTGCCTTAGGAAGACCTAGAAGCCCTGCTGAGCCAGACTTTGTCCTGCTCCCGCAATCTGCTGGGGACAAATGAGGCGCTCATGCACGGGGCTGCAAGGGCAGCCATGCCGTCAGCGTGGTTTGCCCCTTCTGAGAGGGGAGATACCCTGGCATCCTTCTGCGTGGAGTCTTCCAGGCTGCAGGGCCTGTTATGGGTCTTTCTGTTGTTGATGTTCTGGCTGCATTTTCTCTCCAGGCACACACTCATGTTTTCTCTGTCTGAGAGCTATTTCCCCCTTCTCTTGCTTCCCAAAGCCCCTCCTCATATTCATCATCATCTATTTTCCTTTTTTTTTTTTTTTTTTTTTTTTAAATCAGCAAGGGCATTTGTCCTGGGAAAAAAAACATGCATCTTTACCAGCACAGTCTGTCTGCACTGAATGTGCATCTGTCTTGAAAAAAAATCTTTGTTAGCTCAAGGATCAGCCAGTCAGAAATAACATCAAGTAACAAGCAAACTAACTGCACCTCCTAATCCACTAATTGCCCAAGGCTAATTACAGACAGAATACTTGAAGCCATTCCTGGGGCTGCTATTGGAAACCAATGTAAGACTCCAATAGATCAGTAGGACATATTCATTTGACAAAGCACTTTGAGTTATGAACAATGGCGACAGAGCAAAGTCTGCTTGCAAAAAATTAGAAGACTCTCACACCTAACCCCCACACAGTGACTAAGGTCCTTTAATAGCTTTTCTGCACATGATTCTTCAGGCTATCCTCATGCACAGCCCTCTTCATCCAAACAGTGGTAACAGGTCAATATCTCATAATCCCTGGGATTGACTGAGCCTTCAAGTCTAAAAAAAGATCAATAGGTCCTGACCCTGGCAGGATCAGCACCCCACACTGTCAGTACAACTGTTCTCTCCATGTCAAATGTAGAGCTTAGCACAAGCTGGCTGCAGTTCCCTGAAGGTTTATATGTTACTGGTGTAATGCTCACAAACAACTTCTTGGAAAATGTCAGCTACAGGGTGTGTAAGGGATGCCCAACATGAAAACACATTCCTGTGTCTGAAAGGACTATGATATTTGTAGACAGAAATGATGTATCCAGAAGGTAGTGCAGTGCTTATGTGTCCCCTCTGTAACACAGCATGGAAGCTCTGATACAAAACAACATGCATGAAGGGGGCAAGAAATAGAAAGACACAGAAAACAAGGTATTTCCTTTTACATGACATACTGTACTGAGCACTGACATGCACATAGCAGGGACAGGAAAGAGTTACCGTTTGTTTCATTAAAGGCTAACTCAAGCTAAACTTTCAGTTTGAAATTTCAGAGTCAGCAACTTGGAGATTTAGACTGCTTAACCTTTGCCCATTTGTTTAATAATTCTTTCTGGATGATTAATGGAAAGCTATGAATAGCATTTGCTTAAGGATATCCATCTCCTTTGCTGGGAAGAAGAGGCTCCAAAACCAGCTTTGTAAGAGGTAAGAGCAAGTAAGAATCTTTGAGGTTTGAACTAGCAAACAGACAATGAAGATTCTTACTATTTACAACCCAACTATTATCAGTCAGAAAGCAAGAACCAGTCCCTACTGTTGACACTAGAGCAGCATTCCTCCCCCCAGATAACCAATGGATGGACCTTTGTCCCCACTCCACCTCCCCAGGCAGCATGATGAGCCCCTAGCAAGACACACCTACAAGTGGGGTTACCCCCAGGGCGGTAGCATTCCCACTGTCAATGACATGAACTTGTTTTGTTTAGGAAGGCATCCAAGGTGTCTGCTTCACCCAGGCAGCAATTCGCAGGTTAGAAGTTGCCCTTCCAGGAAAGGGTCTCTTCCTCCTCTTCACAGGAGCGTATTTCTCCATGATTGGTAGCATTGGCAGCATATGAGCCCATCAAATGCCCCTTCACTAGGGAAAATGGGACAATCTCTTCTCCTAAAAATACTCAGAAAGCAGCCAAGACTGTGCAAAACAAATGCAGAAGCTCTGCTGAATTCCAGCTTCTGCTGCTGCTCTTCCCCAATTGCCTCAGTCAAGACAGAACTCTGCAAACTTGCATGGATGGCTCCTACAGATGCTCAGACTGCAACCAAATCAAACCAAATGTGTTCTTCTGAATCTCTCTCATTATCACCCCGAGCAGCACAATGTCCCACACCATCTCCATGGAGAACATACACACTGAGTGAATGACATTCTGATTGCTGTTCCCATCAATGCCATGGGTTTTCCTTGGATTTCTTTCAAACACATTACTAATCTGCTTTGCTCCTACTTTGCAAGGAAGGTGTAATGAGATCACAGCCCACCTGGAGAAAAGATAGGAGTTGCAAACACAGTAGCAGCTCTGGAGAGAGTGACTGTGCTACATACAAACATACAAGGCTGAAATCCAGCCCCGTGTCTGGTGAGAGGCAGAAGCCATATTCAGGCTGCTAAGCCTTTCCAAAGCATTAACGCAAACCCTCTGGAATGTTACCCAACCAGCAGCTTCGGATTTTTTGAGAAGGAGAGCAGAGACTGTTGATCCTGCAGAATGAGCTGCATCTTGACTCTCTGGGAGGTAACTGCTCAGACTGAGTGTCACCTCAAAGCCTAATCCCACAGGCCTGACATCCTCAAAGTGTGGGTGCCAGTGACAATTCCTAGCGTTTGCTCCTGTTCAGGCACGAAACAACTTTGCACACATACCCCCAAGGTAGAACATAAGGCACAATTTTATTTTCCCCTCATGCCCCTCTCAAGGTTCACACCCAGTGGGATGCCGCTGTCTGGCAACAAGGGCTATGCAGTGATTGTGGGGATCTTCATGGCTTGTGCTTATATAGCAGCCAGTAGGATGGCCCTGGGTTCCCAGGGGCTCACCTGGCTGCTCAGAGAGCTACTGTCCTGAGCAAACTCCTTTGAGATGTATCACTGGGTGGCCCACCCAAACACTCGGAACTCTCCATGACTTGTCCACAGCATGACCAGTGGGGGCAGCTGGGGTGACCTTCGTGTCCATGGCCACAGCCTTGGTATCCACCTGCAAGAGAAGAGGCACCATGAGCTCCACCAAAAACTTGTCAAAGAATCACAGTGTGTCAGGGGCTTTCAGAGAGCGCTTTGGCCCCAGACTTGGCTGAGACAAGGAGCATGTGCTGATGAGAGCACAAGATATTCAAGGCCAACACTACCAGGGCTCCTTAAAGAAAGGAGCACAAGCTGCTGGGGGGGGGGGATGGGGGACGGACAACTCCCCCTTCCAATTGCTTGGGAAAGGTGAAGATTTCTCTCCTCACTTAGTGTGTAAAGCAAGACGTAGGCCTGCAGAACCTCCTGCCAGCCACTGGTGGCTATGGCTGTGCCCTTGACAGAGACAGACACAGAGAAGGGAAGAGGCTGGTTCTGTACTTACAACATGCAAAACTCACGATGACACATGCAGCTCAAGGACAAGGAAGCTGGTTGAGATTAAACAAATAAGGGAGACGAACTCTCATCCTAAATGAGGAACAAGATTTCTCCAGAGAACAGCATTGGGCACTGTGTGACACAGCCAACATGGTTCCCAATGTGTCAACTCTGGAACAGGATCAGCATAGCCACAGAATTGCTTAGCCTCCCTGTGAAGGGATAAAAGTAGGATCCTTGGACAGAGCTGCTCTGTCCCATCTCCTACAGAGCTGATTCAGGTCTCTCTACATGCAGTGTGTTACAGAGACCCTCAGTGTGTCCCACTGCATCTCTCACTGCTGTGATCCCATCCTACCAGAAGATATGTACAAGCAGGTTGTCACAGGTCTGGTACATGTGCAAGGCAGGAGTTGGGCCTGGAGTAATTACTCACACCTACCTACACGAGGTGGGACTGGATGCAACAAACCCTCCTGACTCCAGCAGTGAAGGGAAAGCTGAGCCCTCACCTGGCATGGTCCCACCACAGGCACAGTGAGGAGCTTTCCGGCCTCTGCTAGAGCAGAACGTGCAGCAGTGAAACACACCTTGGTGCTTGCGGAACTTGTTTTTCACAGTCAGAGTGAATGGAGAACCCTGCAGAGGACAAGCAAGCAGAGAGACTACTGCAGTGAATGCTATCAAATGTTGTGTCTGCATTTTTAAAAACCAACTGGGTGATCCTGTCAGTCACAGGTCAGTAAGCCCAGCCTTAAACTGTCAAGTAGCAAAGGCAATCCTTAGAAAGATTTAAAGCAAATACTTAGAAAAGAAAAGCAGGTAAAGAAGAACCAGCACAAAACAAACACTACCTGTACATGCTGCCCTTTCACACAGACGCAGACAGCATACAAGCCTGGCTCCTCAGGGCTATAGGAAATATGGTAGGTCCCATCACTGTTATCATACACTGTTGCCTTGACTGTACTATGAACACACAGAGAGAAGACCGAGAGGTCAGTGACTGATAGAAAATTGCTTTAAGTGTGAACAATTGTTGGGCCTAGATTTGTGGTTGGGTCTTTATCCCTAGCCTTGTTCAGAAGCTGCAGGTCTCAAGCAAGCTCAACAAGATGCATGAGCAATGCTCAAGCACAGTGTAGCTTTCACACATACCTGCCCTGGGAGCTGCAATAACCATATAAAGGAAGTCACACAAAGCTAGCTGCACTGCAAGGATTTGTAGCAACCCAGACTGCTGAGTGAGAAAGAGTAGCAAATGACAGCGTACTCACAGGACAGATTATACCACCAGATATGAGCCCTTAGAAATGATTCGCACCTTCAGACAGCGGTTACCTCCAGAAGCGCCCATGAGTAAAGGCACAAACAGGGCAGGTCTGAATCACTTCAACCACTGTCCCAACTATATTGACCTCAACTCTTCCCTTTGATACTCTGAGGAGTTCTAGGTCTCTGCTGGGAAATTCTCCCCTTGCAAAGTGAACCTCACAAGGTACCCTGGTAGACACACTGCCAGGGGAAAAAGTGTCAGGTAGTTACTCTGGGACTCTCTGCCCACTTCACAGAAAGATGAAAAGAGCTTCCACAGTTATCAGGGAGCTCTGCACAAGGAAGGTGTTCTTCCTAATCCTCACTAATTAGTCTCTTACACCCCATGACATGACACTTCATAACCTTCCAGATTTGTAGGGCGTGTTCCCCACCCCCCATCATTTCACATCAATACAGCTGCCCACATCATTTCCTGCCCTGAACTGTGTGGCGAGGCTTCAGGCTCTTCAGTAGCTGCTGTGCCTCACCCCAGAGCCAGACAGCTTTCAGCAACCAGTGTAGCAACTGCATGTACACAAAAATAAGAAACTGAGTTAGTGTGGCCACAGTGACCTCTACCCCAAACGCACCTCCACACATCATACTTGCACCTAATGAAGGAAGGTACGTTGGAGCAACATCCTTGGGCAATGCTGCTTTATTGACAGTCATCTGTTCACCCAGCATTATTTCTGTATGCTGTCAGTACTTCCCCACAGCAAGGAGTTCCAGCAACCCATCCCCTTATTCATCGCATCAACCCACCAACAGCTATGCTAGCATCTTGCTCCAGCTGCAATGTACCTAATATAAAACTGAGTAGATGTTTTCCTTAAGAACTGACCCACAAATAGTTCTGCATTTGCACTAATGCCTCATCATTTTATAGTAACAACGATGGCCTGAAAACAGCTTCCAAAATAATTTGTTCTGGTTGGTCATTTTCACTGTGGAAACACTTAGGGAGTCAGGTGTGGTCTTCCCTGCTTTTGCTTGAGAACCTCCAAACATGTGAAAGCATTCAACACTTGTAACTGTAGGAGAAAGCTCAATGAAGTCACAGCAAAGATACTTTCTCCAGAACACAAATTAAGCGCTTCCATCTAATCTTGTGCTCTTGTGCTTAGTGAACTCTGACAGACACGGGATGGTCGGTCTTGCACTCCTATATTTTACATGCATTCGATGTTAACAAAAGCAGGAGGCCTGGGTGCCTGCTGGGAGGGGTGAAGCTCCAACTGTTCACTCTGACCATGATTAAAACCCATTGTGAGCTGAATCCTTTAAGAAGTCTCAAACCACTGAAAGACTCGATACAAATCTAAGCTGATATTATCAACTTCCACGCAGTGACAAACAACCACTAAGAAGAATTCCTATACTGGGGGGAAGAACGGCTGTGCCTTTTCCCCCTTAGATCCTGATCCATGTGCTGGAGCACTTCCTCCCACTTGCCCAAACAAGGACAGAGCCAGGCTAAGGGAGCCTGTAACAGAAACAGAAAGGTAAACCCCAGGACTGGGGTGTTCTCAGGGAAAATACCCACCAGTCCCTCTTGTCCTTGTGAGTGACAGTGACCTGCACGGTCTCTCCTCCTCTCCCCATCTGCTCCCCTGTGGTGTCATTGCAGAGCACTGTAAAGCCAGTCAGCTGGTTCTGACGGGCATTGTGGAGATCTGAAAGGCAGAGAAACAGCGCTAGAAAGAATTCACACCAGAAGCGACTCCCACCTCCCATCCATTTTGCAGTGCTCCACTCCCATTGGGGCACAGCCAGGACTCTGCCGCTGGGGTGTAACAGCTCCTCTCCATCCACAGGAAAAAGTAAATATATATCACTAGGGACCAGGAGACAGTGGACAGGCACAGGTGCTGGGAGATATCGGGCTGTTTCTCTGTGCCCAGCGTGCCTCAAAGAGCACCATACAACAGGAGGGACAGCCCCACTGTGCAGTGTGGGGCTCTGCCCCCAGGACCTCAGCACTTCCCCTTGGCATGGAAGGGACCGAACAGGCCCTGAGCAGGCCACTACTGACCTGAGGTGGCTCTGCTCTGAGGGCTGGTCTGAACGTTATCTGTTCACTGGCCCTACTCTAAGTCCTTGGCAAGCAGGGACCCCTGCTACCATGTACGCCAAGAAATCCCACAGCAATTTCAGCAGAAGCTACGAGGAGAACATAATTGGTCAGCTACAGAGGGGATCTCTCTGGACCCATGCTGCAGAACCACAGTCACTGTGAAAACAGCACATTCTGCTATTGAAGGCAACACTGCTATCCCCTGAGTAAACCGTGGTCTTTGGCCTAAGGTTTGTTCTCCTCACACCTCACCCAACATTGAGGTCAGTAACACTGCAGAGGGCAGCTACAGTATGCTCTGTTAGATGTGGCTGGGGACAGCTCTGGCTCCCCACCCAGCACAGCTCTTGCAGCCCCTCAGTCTGAGGAATGCAACCTCTAACAGGGCTCTACTATGCTGTGCATCCTCCACCTTTTCCCCTAGTCAATCCCCAAACAGCGGGGAGCCAACAGTGCCTTGAGCTGCACCCCAGGTGGGTGCTGAGAATGGAAAGGTGACTTTAGGGTACAGCTGGCTGCCATTACACTGTTGCACAGTACCCCATTACCTTCCCCTTGCAGGGTACATTTGGCTGGATCGACCACTTTGTTGAGAATGGCCCCAAAAACTTCATAGCCACAGCGTTGTCCAGCCCTCTCCTGGGGAGAGAACTGGATCCCATTGTCCACACTGGGGTGGGTGCTGTAAGCAACGCTGTTCAGCCTCGCCAGCCGGCTTGCCACCACCCCTTTGGTGATGAGGATCTCCAGATCTGAGCCCCTCGCCAGCAAGTGCTCTGTGAACTCCATGCCAGTCCTCATGTCCAGTAGCAGCTGCTCCAGCTGGGCCTTCTGCAAGTGCAGCAGATTTTCGTTCTGCACCTTCAAGTCCTCCAGCTGCTTCAGCAGCTGGTCCCGGTGCTCTTCAATTGCTTTCACGTACCCATCGGCAAACAGAGAGATCTCTGCGGCCACAGCCTCCGCGCGACTGTGGATGGCATTGCCCGTGTCATCAATTTGGTCTAGCACATCCTCTAGGGTGTCCATGTGCTGCTGGATGCTCTTCAGCAGCTCCCGCAGGGAGTTCCCATGCCTATAGATGACATTGCCGGTGAAGTCGTAGGGGTGCTGCTGGTGCCCGTCTATAACACAATCCCGGCATATGGGCCAGTCACACTGCTCACAGAACAGCCTTAGCTCCTCTGTCGGATGGGAAGGGCAGAAGAGAGGCTTCCCAGCTTGGCTGCAATCCTTGATGTTCTCCAACTCTGCCACAGTGTGAGAAGCCGTCTTCTTCTGTCTCCTGGAAGGGAGCAACCCCACATAACCTTCTGCATACAGGATGTGAAATACAAACACCCATGAACTAGCCCAAGACCCCTTGTGAATGCCAGTCTATACAGACTGCAAGTCATGGTGAGCACTGTTCCCTCCCGTCTCTGCCAAAATTCACACTGCACAAAGGGACTGGTGATCTCCTGGGGACACAGCTTCAGACAAAAGAGGACAGCATCTGCAAACAGCTCATTAGAGGCTGCTCTCAGGCTCCTTGAGTGCTGTCAATATTATTTTCAGACAGAAGAATTGTGTGCCCCACCACTGTCACACACAGACCAGGGAATGGGCTGTCTGGCAGCTACCGCCAGCAGCCCCTTCATGGAGCCTGACAGAAGTAGGGTAGTTGCAATTACCCCCAGAGCCTGCTGTGACAAAGACAGCAGGAGGGTGGTGTGCACTGCAAAGTGCGAGCTGGCAGGAGGTGCCTGAAAACTAATTTGTTCACTAACAGTCACTTCTGCAGCGGCACAGGAGGCATCAGGCTCCTCAGCTGTCAGCCCGATGATTTTCACCAACTTCAAATTCACTGAGGCAAATAAGCTCTAATACCCCTTAGGGAAAAATCTAGCTCAAGCAAGAGCCAGATGACAGTCTGTGGTAAAACATTTAATATTCCAAAAGTCAAACTCCATTTCCTTCTGGGTTTTGGGTTAGATTCTGCTCAGAGGAAAAGACAAAGAGCCTGGGGATTATCCAGCCATCCACCAGGTCAGAGTGGCACTAGATTTTTTTCCATTTTATGCTATTTTGGACACTGGAAGCTAGTTAGTGACGAGGATATAAAAGAACTGTTGCCTTCCTTGCCTCCTGCGCTAATGATTGCATATGCATAAGCTGACATGTGGCAACTGTGAAGGGAGCTCCAAGCCATAGGCAGAGAAGTACTCTTGGAGGAAGCTCTAGAGTTGTTCTGGCAACACAAAGCAGCCTTGTCATGGGGCAGAACATGGACATTACGCTCCTTTTTTCACTTCCCCACAATCTCCCTCGGGTCCAGCACAGTTTTAAAGCTTTCTAGCACCATTTGCATAACACCCCTCACGTTCACACTTCCCTGACTTCAACCTTTAACACTTGTTCCAAGAAGCATGACAGCAGCACTCAGGTCTTTAGAAACCTTCCCTACACCCCTGGAAACTATTTCAAAATGGTCTTCCTTGGCCCTCGGTCTGCTTTGCCAACAACAAAAATGAGGTGCAGGTTTGCAGACACTAATGAGGCAAGGAAATACTATCAGTAAATAAGGCGGGAAGCAGGTAGCTGGGACAAATTTTCTACTGCTTTATACCTTGTGCAGTTATTCCCATCAATATAACACACCGCTATTCAAGGTCTCAGTTTACTACTGTTCAGCAGCTTGCATAGGGTATAAGGCATTAGTTAATCAAAACGCTATGCTGAAACGTAGAGCTCCAAATGAAAGGTAACTAAGAGTTTGAGCCCTTTTACAACAGGTACTGATATCTGTAGGTGGGTAGGGCAGTGAGGAATATTCCTCAGCAACTTCTGGGGAAAACAACTTGCTCTTAAAAGTGGAAAGGAGCAGTAAGTGTGGAAGGAATAGGCCAAGTGGATTAACCCAGACTTCTCTGGCTAGTGCTACTGGATGTTTTTCCAGTCCTGCCTGCTACATCCTTGCTTCAGAAGGCCCTTAGGATCTCCCGTCACTTTTCTTCCACAGCACTGCTCTCTCTTCTGCCCTGCTCAAAGACCACTGCAGCCTCCTCCTCTCCAGCTCCCACCTCTGCTGCAGTCATCTCTTCTTCTTGCCCTACTGATGTGATCATCTCAAAGGTAAAAAGCTCCCTTCTGCTGGCATTGCTTCAGCTTTCCTGTATTCTAACAGGATTAAACTCTGCAACAGTGAATGCTCTGCAAAGGAACAGTATCACTGCTCCTAACAGGCCAGCACATGGGTAGGTCCCATGACCTACCTGCTGGTGAGCAGGTAGCAACCACGCAGCCACGGGCTGCCAGGACTTCCAGTGATCCCCTTTCGCTCCACGTAGCTCCAGCTCTCCAGGCACGGTCTCCACCGGCAGCTCCCATCCCGCCCCCCGGCCTGGCCCCGAAGCATCTGCGCCCGGGAAGGCCGGACGGGCCCCTCACCTGTGGGCCCGCGAGCAGAAGAGGCAGAGGTGGGCCCCGCAGGTCCGGCAGCGCCTCACGGCCGCCCCGTCGACGCACATGTCGCACCCCCCGGTCGCTGCCGCGCCGCGGCCCAGCGCCAGGTAGTCGGGGGTGAGCTGCGCCACGCCGCCCGGCGGCAGCGCCACCTCGGCGTCGCACACTGGGCACAGGACGCTGAGGGCCGCGGTGCGGCCCGGCGCCCCCAGCCGCCGCAGGCAGGGCGCGCACAGCAAGTGCAGGCACGGCAGCAGCCGCGGCGCCACCCAGGGCTCCGCGCACACCGGGCACCGCGACCCGGACAACATCGCGCCGGGGCCGCCAGCCGCCGCCGCCGCCACCAGGAGCCCGGACCGGCAACGGGGCCCCGCTACGCGCGCCCCCTCCCCCGCTCACTGGTCCGGCCACGCCGGAGTGACACCAGCGCCGGCCAACCGCCGCCTACGGAGGGGGGGGGGGGGGAAGCTCCCTGCCCCCCTCCCCCTCCCGCCGGGGCGGCAGGCGGGGACCGGCCCGCCACGCGCGGCCTCGCGCCGCCCAAGCCGTTGGGACGGGGCCGCCTCGTTGCCACGAGCGACGGCGGTTGCGGTCGGTGCGGGCCGGCGCCCTCCGGCCCCTGCCGTCCCCGTTCTGTTGGATCGAACAGGTGGATTCGCCTCCGTGTGCTCGCCGTGAGGCATTTGTTCAGGGCTTCTTTCCTGCCCGCTCACCAGCTGCATCATTTTTCATAAAAGCGTGGTCTCCAGCACAAAATGGAATGCTCTAGCAAAGATCTCGCCAAAACCACAAAACCCTGTTACTGCTCACTTCCCTCTTCGTCCTGGTCCAAAGCACTGAAGGGCCTGCTTGGTTGCTTGCCTGCTCTGACACCTACTGTCTTTTCAGAAGTCGTGATCTAGGAAACGGTTCCCTGCCCCACGAGTAGATTTTGCATTTCCAGTTCTTAAATGTCAACCTTTGAGGTTTACCATCGGATCTAGATTGCTCTGCATAACTGCAGCAGCTGCTGGTCCGCAAGATGTTATCAGGAGCTCTTTGTTTTTCCCTCTGATAATGGGTGAAATTGCTGCAGAGCCTAGAACTGGTATCTCTGCAGCTGCAGTAGAAATACTGCAACCTGTGACTGCCTTTGGCAATAGCCCAATAACTGCTTCTCCTTAATTCACTTCACCTGGGAATTATGGATAGTGTAGAAGACAGGTTTTGAAAACAGTATCATGAAGTCCTACATAAAACTACTTAGAAGTTAATTATATCTACACAATTGCATTTATCAGTCTGATCTGGAATCTTATCAAAGAAATAAAATCAGATAAAAAAAAACTTTTCTATAAAACCACATTTACTGACTCTAATGATACTCATATAATGTGCTGCATCCAACCCTTAGTGACCAAACTTCATATCAGCTTTTCCATTAGCTTGCCTAAACACATAGGTCTCTTATCCTGCTGGCCCTTCTGAACAGCAACATCACATGAGCGCTGTTTGAAGCTTCTAGATTTCTTTTCAAGTATCCTACGATGTATTAAAAATCAACAAACAAGGAAGATCTTCAGGTTTTTTTAAGGCTAAGTGCAGATTTATCTAATCCTACCAATTTGTAAATATCTGATCTGTAGCAGATGTTAACACCCTTTTGGATGCATAATGACTTGACAAAGACATCATTTCTTCACGTGATACACTCAAATCCTTGTATCTTTTATGTAGTAATATGAAATCAATGTTATAGGTCATGGTTAGGTGTTTAAAACCTTGAAGCTGATCAGAAAGCAAAGAAATTCTAGTAACTTCCTTTGGATTAACTATTAGTGAGTAAAGTGGTTGCCATGAGCATTAGAGAGGATAAAAGTTACAGTAACTGTGAGACAAGATGGTTTGATAAAGACATTAGACATTGTGACAGAGAGGAAATATTAGTTCTTTTAATATTTTTAGTGGAAGAAATAACAAGGGTACTGTAAGCATGGGTGTGGAGAGAAAATGGGAGATGAATTATAACTCTTGTGCAGAAAAGGCAAGCTACCTAGAGAAGGGCAACATCTGCCATCACCACAGAGAGAAGGTAAAAGGAGCCAGAGTTGGCAACTGCAGAGGAAACCTGAGGTTCCACCTCAGCTGATCAGAGGCCGACCAGGTTGGTGCACAAGGCAGATCACTGCTGTGCATCCATGAGTCAACAGCATACAGCAACAGCAAACTCCGTAGGACTAGAGGAATTCACAATGAAATGGGCTAGAGAGAACGATCACAAGAGCCCCGCAAGACTCTCAGAGGAAGAAAAAGAGAAGCAGAACTGCCATAAGAAATGCTAACACAGTGGTCTGAGAAGCGGAGCAGGATTTGTACAAGCTCCCTTGGTGCTTTGGTTTTGGTCACTCTCCCCATAATGCTGCTGTCTTAGCTATTACTAGTCAGTGGAAGAAGCTGCTTTCACACAGGCCCCTATGGCACCAAGTCCCAAATTGCAGTAGGCATATATGTATACTCAGTAGACATGTATGCTGATGCAACATATTGGGCTGCTAAACATTGCAAGAATTGGACTGGAATGCCCTCTCACTTCACAGGTTACTCATAGTTTGCTTTGTAATTGGACAAAATATAAGGATAAAAAAAGAACACATTAACTTATAAACATCAACTGGCAATATAGGAACATAGTTACAAAAATGAAACAATGGAACTGTGTCATTAAAATGACACTAAACAATAATGATTTCCTTTTGCCATGTTTCACAGGTGTTGATGGCTGGCTAATTAGCTTCTACATTTGACCCAAGATTTACTCGAAATAGAGTCCTCTTCAAACTATCTTTTTCCTGCTCCTATTGTTAAAAATGTCTATCAGAGTTGCTCAGAGTACTTTGCTCTGGGTGACCTGTTCTTTCCAGAGCATACCTCCCCTACCAGCTCCTTCCTCTTTTTCCTGTTTATCTGCTCGTTTTCTAACATTAAGCACTGGGTCATCACATAGAGACATTGAAGATAAAATGTTTTCCTTCCCCCCTCCCCCTCAAGGACTCTTGATTAATATTTCCATTGTATCTGCTAATTAGCCCATTCTTGGGAGAACTTCATGATGCTTTCCGTTTATAGTTTTCTGAAGAAATATTGCTAAACCCTTGTACATCATGTACCAAAAAATCTTACATTTCTTTCCTAAACGCATTCTCTCTCTGTGAGTAGTGTGGGTATAACTAAAGATCAAATTAGGAATGGATGCCTCATGCTTCCCTGTCCCTATATACTCTGTTCTCTTTCTGGGTATCCTGCTGTAAGATACAAACGAAAAAAGGTAGTAAAGCCAAAGTCATTAATGAACAGCACAGCAAGGAGCAGACCTGCAGTCCCTAAGTTTGCAGAAAAGTCAAGATGACTGATGACAGAGAAGAAGCTCTGAAAGTTGGTCAGAAATAAGTTATTAGAGATCTTGTTGACAGAAAATGGAGTACCCATCAAAGTGCCAAGGACTGGGTTAATGACAGCAGAGGATGGCAGGAAAGGGCTAATTTGGAGAGTTTACAGGTAAAGAAAAGTACAGCAGCCAGCTGGCTGCTTCCCAGTTGACAAGTAAGTCCAGCTTTACTGTGGATTTGTCAGCCCTGAGAGCTACTGTGTATCAGAGACTTCTCTGAACATGCAGAGAAGCCATACATTGATTGTGGGTTTCCAAGGGGCAGACGCAGGGGCATGGGGTGACAAGGCAGGGAACAGACAGCCAGAGAGGGGAAAAGATAAAGACTGTAAAAGCAGGAGGTGCCAGACTGTGCCTGGACCTTGAGGTGAGGAGCTGGAGAAAGTGGAAAGGAAGCTAGGCAAAGTGAGATTGGGAAACGAGGGTGGAAGGGCTGGAGGGGGAAAGGTTTGTTTCACCATCAGCAGAGGAGGAAAGAGAGCATAGGTGGGTGACAGAATCAGAGAGGAGAAGGTAGAGGAATGAGATGAAAAAAGGTATAGAAGTATGCTTTAAAAGGAGACCTGGGGGGTGCATGGGAAGAACAGCTTATCTTCAACCTTTGCTTTCATGACTCCCTGGCAGATTACAACGTTTCTCAGGTATTTCAGGAGGACTCTTCCAGGACACACCACAAAGATTTTGACTCTAAGCCCCCTTTTCCTCACACTACCCTCGCCCCTCCTGATCCCTGAGTGACTCCATCAGGTCAGACTCCTTACAAACAACCAGGATTTATTGCTGGTGAGGGAAGAGCACTCAAGGTGCTCAGCTTTCCTGACAGGGACCCAGGACAAGGCATTTTAAAGGCTCTTCTTTCTATGCACCACAACAGTGACTGTGCTGGTCATTTGGTTACCACACAGTTTGGTTCAACATAATCCAATGCAGCAGTGGCACTGCACTGTGACACCTTGGCACACCACCATCTTGTTCACCCCATCTCTCTTCCTTGCATGTACAATCTACTATTTCACATATTGTAGTACTGAAGAAGCTGGGAAGAGAGCTGGGATCTGCCCTTCACTTCCATTCTTCAAAGGCTTTTGAAAACATAACACTTTCCATGGTTTAACTTGAATCATAATCTCTATAGCTTTTTGCTTGTCCTAGAAAGCAGCACAAAATCATAAACAGCAAAAAATAATCACTCTGTCTCAACAAACATACAAGTGCTTTGTATGGTGCCATGACTTTAGACGGTCTTTTCCATTGCTTGTTCATCACACTCAGAAATGAATAATGATATCCCAGGCACTAGCATGAATGATTGGACCAACAATACAACAGGTCAGATCCTGCAAACATTTGCACAGATAAAGAAGATGATAGTTTTTCTTTAAATTTCTTTGACACATTAGTGTTGTGGCCAGGAGTGAAGTGTGACTGAAATGCTCTGAGGTTTGAAAACTCTGGAGGCTAAGCCCTAGGAACTCAGAATTACTTGGTTCATAAAGCTCCAGTAGTGACAATTTTTTCTTGTACTGTAGCATCTTGGGCCACCAAACACCACTCTGCACACCGTAGTCTGTTTGCTTGAAACATCATTATTTGTTTCCATGCAAACTGTTTTGTGCTGTCTATTCCCCAGCCACCCAGCTAACTGCTCTTCCTGTTTATATCAATGTTGCCTAGAAAATACAAAGCCATAGTTCAACAAAGAACGCACAAGCAGCACCTAGGATGTAGGAGTAGGCGTAGGCCCACTAAGAGTAACTCAGAATTGATCCTTCTCTCTCTCTCCTTATGCCAGTGCTCATCCAAGCCTGCCCCTAAGCACAGGCTCTGAAGCAGGTTTAGATCTGGGAACAGGTTCATGGTTGGGTATAAAGCAGATGTCAAAGTGCTTTCTGGGAAGGAGACCCTCCTTCTGGCTCCAGATTTTGTATGTACATTGTTTCAGATACAGTTTTTGTGTGTGCCTTAGTTATGAAGAAAACTGTGGCACAGGTCCACACCCTACACACTTTTCCAGATTGTTTCTTTTGCAATCAAGCATCAGTCTTTGGGGTCAAGCTCTAAAAGTTCCTTGTTGAATGTCCAGTCCAGTTGTGCAAATGGACCCAGCCGGGGCTTGTGAGTGAACTGTCTTAGGTTGAGCTCACATCTCCCTGTCTCAGACCAAACTTCTGGGTTGAGTTTGCATCTCCTTTAACTCTGGAGCAGTGCAGTTACCGAACAGTTCCTTATAACCTGTGGGGCCACACAACTGTCATTTTTTCTTTCTTGTCTACCAGGTGACACAAGTTACTGCCACAGAATCACAGGAGTGGAACCACTCTCTAATATGGCAGAATCAAGCTCCATTTAGCAAGTCGGCCTTTGGAAAAGGAGATGCCAACTTGCCTTTGTGCCGTGCTGTGCCCGGAAGGCACGCAACAGCATTGTCCAAGGCAAGTCTCACATGATAGAATTTCTCTAAGCTGATGCCATGGAGGAACGTGACAGCTGCTGCAGAAAGGCAGCACTGACCACATGGCTGGAGGCACCACCTATGATGAAGAAGGAGGGACTTCTGCCCTGGGAGCTCTCACAGACTTTCTACACAGCATTTTTGGAGGCAGCCTAACTCAGTCTGTCTCCCTCTCTCAAATCTTCTAATAGCTTTTCATTTCAGGCTGGTGTTGCGCTTAAGGGAATAAACTGAGACTCAAGTGACCTTATTTAACCTAATCCCAATACTCTTCATTTTCATGCAGGAGTGTGCATTATGATTCTTTAAGCTGCTTTCACACATCAAACCCACACTCCAGTGAAAAGAAGCATGAACTTTAACCACTGCAGTGTGAGCTGGGAGAGGTGAAGGAAGAAGGCAGCAGAAACAGCACGCTTAGCTGTGTCATTCACTGACTAATGGAAGATGCACAGACACCACACATAGGTAACGCACAAAACAGCAGAAAAGAAAGTGTGATCTCTCTTGCCTTCACGATTTGCAACAGGAAACACAGAGTTCAAGGTGGTCAGGCAATATCCCTTTCAATCAGCAGTGGCTCTTTGAAGACAAGAAGCTGCAGTTACAACACCCAGCAACACTGGCTTTGTTCAGACTTGCCCTTACTGTGGCTTCTGACCAGACATTCTTGCTTTCCCCTCCTCCCTGCAGCTTTCAAGCCACCTGCTGCCTCTTTCAGATTTCTGCCAGCTATAAATATTCTTTTTAATCTTTCCTGAATCCTCCCTACATTTTTTGAAGGGAGGATGAAATTGAATTTTTTTTTCAAAAATGGTTTTCTAAGGAAACAACTTTTATGTGATCTGCCTGACAGGCCTTTGTAACTTTTGGACCTCCCCTTTCAGCCATATTTGAGACAGAGGTAGTGATCTCAAAGATAGTTAAGTTCCTACAAGCTGAAGAGCATTGGCAAATAAGTCACAGCTCACATTTAGAAGATAACAGTGAAGGGAAGGAAGAATGGCTCTGTTGGGACCATGAGGGTGACATGAGGATATTACAGTAGGATATTATGTGCGGATGCAGGTATTGTTGTGGTGGCAAGGGCAAAAGGAAAACAGGGCTGCGATCCATAGAAAAGCAGGCTGAATTCGCTCTGCTACTCACAAAGCAACTATAGACCATATGATTGAGGTGTGAGTGGGAGAACAGATCCTGCAGCAGAGTGGTGAGCATGTAGTAACAGAATGTGCCTTTTAATGAGGTTACTTTGAGACATCATCCCAGCAACAGTCCCCACTTGCAGCACCCTGCCATGGCCTCTTGCCTCCTCCATGGCCCAACAGACCAAGCACAGCCTGTGTGTGTGCAGAGGGGAAAGGGCACCAGAGCACTACAAAGAAAATCCTGGTCTCACTGTGGGGCAGTGAGAGTTGAAAACCCACTTACTTGAGATTTGTGCTCAGTGTGAGACCTGACAAAGCTTTATGTATATATTCATGCATGCCTAGACTATGTACTTATATACGTATGTATATAAGCTGACTGCATGAAAGAAAATACAATGAGTAAAGGAAGATTAGCTATTGGTAGGAGTAGATGTCAAGCTAATGGGAGGAGAGTCACTTTTTTTTTTTTTTTTTTTTTTTTCCTCCAGACTGGTACAGGCTGCTGTGCTTGTGCATAGCAGGCTGACTTGTTCATCACATTTGTTAACTGGCATAAAAGCTTGAGCTGAGATGCGTGCATCTGCATTCAGCACAACTCTCCTGATTCCTCATTTGCCTGAGTTGTCCCCAAGCTCCTGTGCTCACATTCACCCAACTCCTTTCCTCTGCCTCTCTTAATGCATTGCACCCACTCCTGTTTATTTTGTTGTCCAGAAAGCAGCACAGCGGCAACACGAAACTCTTCTATTTTCCTCACGCAATTGCCATTTAGACCTTATGCTGAATTGAAAACAAAATGGGGGAAAGAAGATGAACATAGGGGGAAAGAAGATGAACATAGAGGTTTTTACTCAGGTATCACAGCAAGAATTTAGGCTGCCTTGGATCACCTCTCTGCTCTAGGATGGCTTTTCCTAAGCACCTCACTCTGTATTCCTACCTCAAAAACTTGCCCAGGGCCAAGTGCCTGTGCAGGGAAATACAGAAGAGGTAAAGAGGGGCTCTATCACAGACAAGGGTCTTCTTCTGTTAAACATTAGGCTCCACTGAAACCATGTCTGCTCAGAGCTGGCATGCTTGCTAGGCATGCCTGCAAGAGAGGCACTAGACCTTTTCCTCTTTAGTGCTCAGTCGCACCCAGAAATTCTCAAGAAGGCAGGGCTAGACTGGAGCTCATGACTAATTGTTATTAATGGTGCAGTAACTGCAGTCCACAGCTTCAGGAAGGGGAGGAAACACAAGGCTTGGCAGCTGTTCAACCCAACTCTACCCCACCCAGCTCTGGAAATCTTTCACTAGCCGCAGAGTTATAAGGGCCACAGCTATAATCTGGAGTTATGTGCTCGCTCTTTGTGCTGCCTTTTCATGTCCATGTCCTGTCTTCCTACTAGTCTCCCAAAGGACTGGTGAGTTGAAGTGAAGGCTTAAACTACCTATTTTCTGTGCTCCTGAGACCCTTAATACATTTACTTAAATGTCTAAGAATTGAAATATAGAAAAAAATATATTAACACTTATATTGGCCTGTTCATACTAGAGACAGAAATTCTCTTCAGACTACTGGGCTCCTCTTCTGGGTTGCACAAAGCCCCCTCCAGTAAGTACCCGTATGTTCAAGGGACACAGAAGGAAGAGACAAAAGAACAACAGGCTTGTGAATCTTGCTATGGCGCAGGGCCAAACACCAGAGAACAGCTAGGATGGGGGTGGATGTGTGCATACCTGAACAGCAGAAACATAAATATCATGAGGATTTCATTGATCAAAACTTACACTACTAAGAGCATAAGTGACCCAGGACTCCTCAGTCTTGTATCTAGTAAGATACACATCTGTCACAGTGCTGGGGTGCAGTATCTCTGCAGTCAGCCCAGTCCAAGTGTGCTCCAATGGTGAGGCTAGGACTAGGAAACCTGGAATTTTCCACAGCTTGCTCTGCACCTGTCTCCCCAGCTGAAAAATGGGATAAGAAAGCTTTTGTGAATCTCTCAAGTTCTTTGCATAACAAACACTATGTATAGTGCTAAATATGCATCATGCAAATGGCAGCTTCTCCAAACTGTAATGCATCATCCAGTTTCTTAACAACATCAGTTCACTACATGAAAAATGATTCCCCTGCCTCTTCCCAAAATGACTGTTCTGGCACACAGCTGCGGTTCCAAGACAGCACAGATGGGGCTGTGGTAGCTGGATGCTTCCCAAACCAGTCTGCACTTTCTTGTTTTCTCTAAGATCTCTTCCTTGCCACCCTATAGCCCAAAGGTCTGTATCTGGGTTTGTTCCATTTATCTCATGTTCAGGGTTTTGCAGACCCATGGAACGTGAAGCCATGCTAGCGTCTGCACTCTTCACCTTCCTCATAATTAACTGTTTTCCACGCAAAGACAATACATATTCACAGAACTATTCATGCTGCCCTGCTTGGACACCCATAAGTTTACCCTGAGAATTCAACCAGTAATGTATTGCAGCAAGATGTAGTGCACGTTATGCAACACAACACCTTAGGAAAAAAGAGCTGGATGACATGCCCAGAATGGCAAAGATTTCACAACTTTGAGGCACTCCCCTGAGCTCTGCTCAGCAAGGCCACCACTGCTGGTTGTGGTGGAAGTGGGGGAGAGGAGCAGAGCTCCAACAAAACAAAGGCAGGAGCATCCTTGGAAGGCAGAGCGCCTGACTGACCGTGTGTAGCAGTTTGCTCTGAAGCTGTTTGTCCTAGCTGATAGGCCATGCACCACCCCCCCCCCCCACACACACACTCCTTGTTTCTCATTTTCAAGTATTAACATCTCTATTGTTGCTTTGGGAGACAGTGCCTGCAAATAGCCTGCCACACACAAAACGGAGCTGCTGTCAGCAGAGTTTTACATCATGCTTCTGAAGCTCTTTGCCTTGAAATTACTTTAGGTTCCCTAGTAGTTAGGAAGTAGATATGCACATAAGAAGATGCAAGAGGTTTTAAATATCCTTGCTTTCTTGACAGATACAGTATGCAAAGCCAGAGTCCATCTTCTAGTTCTTCTTTTCACCCTGTCCACTTAGGATCCCTGTCCTATTCCTGTGAACAAAAAAGCTTAGAAGCCTCCATAAGATGCATAATGAAGTGATCAAGATAAAATAGCTGCAACCAAAACAAGATGGCTGGGAAGCATTTGTTTCAGACACATTAAAATGACTATTTTTCATCCAGTGGATCCATTTTTAAACTTCATCTGTCCATCTGTCTGTGTCCCTGGAGGCACAGATTTATCTCTGGCAGGCTCAAAGTACATGTCTGAATGCTTGAACAAAGTCTTGTTCATACCATATAGGGTTCAGCAAGGGTTGTGCATGGACTAGGCTTAGAGACACAGGAGTTGTACTGCTGCATGGAATTCTTCATATAGCCTTGACAGTTGCGACTGTGACCTCTGAAAAACAAGCTTGTTTGCAGTACTGACATTTGATCATACTGAAGGCAATAGAACATTTGTATCTTGTAATACAGAAATTGCAAAGCAGCATATGCATGTCACAGCTGCTGATCTGAGTATCCAGCTACTTTATTTCAGCTCTCAGGAGGAGCATCTCTAAAATTGTGTGCCCAAAATTTCCCTTATTACATAAAACTCCTTATGTCTTGCATCCTTAGAGAAACAAGTCACAGATAACATTTCAAACTTAAGCAAAAGCAAAGCACTCAGATCCCCTGGGATTCAGCTAGCCTCAGGCATTTAAAAATCCATCACACTGAAAATTTCAGCCTCAACTTTTTTCAATACAATTTTTTTTGAAGATAAATAATTCATTAATAAAAAATTGCTGCTTTAAGCACCTCTCACTAGCAAAATATTCTGAATCTATAGAGTTCTGCACTTTCCTCTCCCTTTTGGTAAGGGCATAGCACTAAAAGCATCCTCAAATTAGGCCTCGTTTTGTTAGCATCCTCACGGTTGCCTACCCCTCTCTGTGTTGTCACCACACAGGTTCTTTGGGCTGTGACAAGAGTCCTCCTTATTTACCTTCCACAGCTAAAAAGGGTAAAGCATCTCAGCAACAATCTCTGCCATGTCAGACCTAAAGGGCTACATCATCATTTTTAGCAGAAATCTTAACACCTGCCTAGACAACATGAATTAACAGTGACAGACTGCCTTCTTAATAGAGTTGGCAATTCTGTATTGCTGAAGTTTTTAAAGGGAAATATTCTCATTTGAGATTTTTTCGGTTTAAAAAAGCACTTAGGGCCTTTCTATGCCTTCCTAAAGCCTAACATGAAACAAAAATCAAAAATGTCTGACCTTTAAAATTTTCAATTTTCAAGAAATTGGAACAAGTGGGTATAAGCTGAAAACAGAAACCAAGATCTGTTTCTGGATTTCATCCCTAAGTACCTTACCTTCAGCTTTACCCAGGCTGCTCTTAACTTGTCAGATTTTTTTTTTTTTTTAAAGACAACTATGCAATATTTCAAACACAAAACAAAACCCAAACAGGGCAACACATTTGCACAGAGTCTCCTTCATGTAACTACAGAAGAGTTGATGACTATGAAAGAGGAAACAATCAAAAACCCAAGAAAAAACCCTAGAGTTTTCCCCATTTCCAAAAATAAAACAAAACAATGACTCTGCTTGCAATGGAGTTTTTAGTTCAGAGTTTTCTAATCAGAATATTTATAGGAAACTTTGCCATGCTTTCCCAAGGAAACATTTTCAAATAGAAACCAATTCCTATTTGATACAACAGTTAAAAGAAGAGAACAAGGAAAAGCAAGGGCTGAAACTCTTCTCTCTACCTGCTCCTTATTTTTGTGCTTACTGTGGTCTGTGGTCAAATGTCCTTCTGCTGACATTTAAGACAAAAAAGCAGAAACATGAAAGGCCTGGAAAAAAAGGAAGCAAGGCAGTAAAATGTTTATCATGCAAAATCAAAAAGTCATTGGCAATAAAAGACACTGCACTGACAACATTATGACTAGATGATTCCAGACTTTATACGATTTAAAAAAAACAAACAAAAAAGCACCCAGTAACAACAACAACAATCAAATGAAGCCCTAAAACTTTCCCCTTCAACAGATAAGTCTGTTAAAAGTAAGATGTGTTACTAGTGGTGACAGCTACACTTTGTTGCTTGATCTAGAACAAGCAAGAAAACCCACACAGTAACACAAACAGTTTCTCTGCAATTGCCGTCAGCCTTATACTATCACACAGAGTTCCAGTAAACAGCTCTGTTCCAGCAAACACACTTCCACTAAATCTCAGCTGCAGCTAATTTCTAACCACATAATACCGACTGATCCATGCCTGAGCAGTAGGAGGCTGCCTACCTCTGGTCATAGAATGCAGAGGAGTTTGTGGGGAGGTGATTTGAGACACCCAGTAACACTTTCCTGCTTTCTGAAACCAGCACACGCATTTAGCCCATGTTGCAAGTGAGCTCTGGCACCAGAGTAGCCATGTCTATGCAGTGGAGCACCTGAGCTACTTAGCTGTGCTGAGTTGAGTGCAGTTCTTCACTAATGCAGCTACGATGCTTTTGGGAGCCAGGTTGTGGCTCTGCATGGTCTGCTGCTTCGAATGGGCCCAAGCTGGGGGCTCTGCACCACACACACTGTTTTGCAGAGTGGACAGGTCCCTCACTAGTCCTGGCTCCAAAGCAAATTGGCAGTCCTCCAGAACCTGAGTTCAGTTACTGATTTCAAGGAGACTAGGATTTCATTGTTAAGAATAAAAACAAAAGCCAGCAATATTTCTGATCTCAGTGGCTTTTTTAAGACCTGTATGCAGATAGACACCTCAGCTTATAAATTGGAAGCTGCTGTGTTACCCCGTTTAAGGAAACCAGATAGTGACTCAAAAGGTTAATTCCAATTCTATATTCCAAAAGAAAATCTCAGACTAAATGAATTAGGAAGAAAATAATCCAATTTTTTCTGTAGTTATGGAACATTTATAGCACACCAATAGCTTGGAGGAAGTCAGAAGTAATAGTACTAGTGTGGGGGCACTACGTTTATGCAGTTCATCCCATCTTTGGCATTCCTGTCTCTGCATGAATTGGGGGATTTCTTCCAAGCAATTTTAAATGTTAACTAACAAAATACAGGACTATGAGCTTTTTTCACTTCCCAAAGTTAACCTTGGAAAAATAAATTGCAGAGATTTCAATAAGCATTTGAAATCCCTTTTGAATCCAACATTTTTGAGGTTTAGGAAATCTGTTTAAAAACAAAACAAAAAACACATTTTTTAGAGAAGTATCTTATCTTCATTCTCTTAAAACTGAAATCATTGAAAGGCTGGCCCCTTTTTATCACCTCTCCTAAATATCTTTTAAGTCATCAATCCTGGGGGGATTTAACAGTTATAAAAAAAGATTAAAACAGCATCACTCAAAATCTCAACAGCTTCACTCAAACTTCACTTCTCAAAACAGCTTCACTAAAAATCCAGTTTTCAGTCTTGCAGAACTTTTGTCTCCAATACAGAGGGGTTTTGCCCAGGTTTACTACAATGTAAGGAACAGATATACAAGCATTCCTGAATGTCCTAGATTTTATTGTTAATCATTAATATTAAAATGATAGCTACTTTAAAAAGTCAAATAAAAACAATATGCAGCAAACATGAGATTAGAGTATTACATACACAGCCATAATAGTTTAACACAGTTGAACTCATATCACATAGCTGTTTATTTTATCAGAGACTATACTTTAGCACATAGCAAACAGAGATTCTGATGTCAACTTCAGATAGCCACTTTCAGTTTATTATTAAAAAAATAACTTAATAAAATTTTAAAAAGCAATCCTCAAGTCTGGATGCAATCCCTGGTATATTAACTACTCTGACAACACAATGCTCTTAGGATTTTTGGGAAACCGTAAACACAGAAGGAACAAGATATTTCTGACACAAGTTCTTATCCAGCAGGAATAGACTAGCTTCCTAATCTCCAGGCTGCTTCTGAATGTATGTACATTCCCTCATCTCAGTTTTTCTTTTTCTTTTTAATCCCACATCTTGTGCCAATACATCCTCCAGATATTATCAGTTTCACACACCTTTTTTAGACCCTCCTTTCTCCAGCATATCTAATACGGATAGGAGATAGATACTTAGCCCATTTGTATTTCTAAAGCAGCCTCACATTACAATCTTGTGAAGGATTTACTGGGTAAAAAGGGGTAATGTCACGGCAGTGTATCCAATTCAAAAACCCATTCCCAGGACTTCTATTGCGTTCTGCATGGCACAAATGCAATAACTGTACAGACCTTTTTATACTAATGGCACTGACACGAAGGCACTTCAGAGTTACATGGTACATGTGGAGAGGGGACTACAGTGATCTAATTGTGGTTCATGAGAAAATTTCAAAAATAAAACAGGACTTGAGTGCAGCTTCCTTTACATAATATGCATTGACAATGCAAACCAACCTTCTTCTTTTTGCTTCTCCACCTGCTAGAGAGAGGAAACAAGTTGAAACTCATACATTGTAAACTCCCCGGACTTGCTAGTTAGTGCTGGCTTCTGTATGACTACCCAGTTCCCTGATATGTAGCAACTGTCTGCCATAGGCACCATAGAGGCAGGAACACCATCTAATTTAGACACCTAACTTAAACAACATCTACCTTAAGTATTCTGTATTTCCCTACTGGAGACATTTACTTCTCTATCAAGATAGGGAGATTTGGACATTAACTTTGTTTCTCTTTATCACTCCTAACTTAGGTTATTTTAGACATTGAAAAAAAAAAAAAAAAAGGCAGCATTAGTACAATGAAAGCATTTTAGTATAGTCTGTCCTTCTCTTGGACAATCAGGTATCAGAAATCTAGAGTAGTGATTTTACTTTTATGTTTGGATTTAGTTATCCTTCAGCAACTGCCTTATGCAATGGTTAGGTAAGCAATGGCTTACTTGCCTCTTATATGTAGCTCTACCAGTGCATCATAATGTTTGCTTGAAATTCTCTGGAGCCACCAGTGAAAGACTGCCAGAGGTTCCCAGTGATAACACAGGTAACTGCCACAGTAGAAACATAGTTACAGGATTATTCACTTGTAAATTACAGCTCTGGCAGCAAACAAATAATGTCCCTAGCACTCAGGCCTCCCCTCACCAATTGTCCAGAATACATAATGGTATGAATTGATTACTGTTAGCTCACTGTATTTAGGGTAGGGCAGAGCTCCCTCTCCTTCTTTATCTGTCTAGCTTTCTATTTATATAAGTATGACACAGCAACCAAGTCTTCTGATTGAAGATTTTTCAGTCTTACCTTTGGCCTTTGTCTGACAGGACTTAATTTCACGCTTTCTGAAGTGGCACTTAGGGGTGAACAAGGCTTGCTAGAGGAACATGCAGATCTGTAGACATTCAAAATGAGATTGAAAGAAATGAAAACTGGGACTGACACTTAGATACATGTTTCAGATTCTGATCTAGTAGCCTTCATCAGTGGTCTCCAACAACTCATGTGATCTGTGTTATGTGAAACTGCAGGTGTTTTAAATACAAATAATGAAAGTTGTGAAGAAGCTATCGGACCTTTGTTCCATCTCTTCAGATTAGACTGTGATGAAGCCAGGGAAAGTCAGTGAAGCCAAAGAAAAACATGGCAATTTTTCCATCGCGTTAAAATTCTTTGCCATTGCTGTTACGTATGCACCCGAGACACTACAAAAATAAATCAGTAAAGTAAAAGTAGTAAATCATTCACCTTCTCATACTGGTCACATCAGCAGGGGAAGGAGTATCTTCTTTGGAGTTGTCCATAGCAAATGCCACCGGAATAGACACTTCAGTTGTCTTCCTTGCATTTTCTAGATGATAAATAATAGCTTGATTCTGATGAGAACACAACATTTCAGTACATTCATTTTCCCATTTTTGGGGGATCACCCCTCACTTTCACAATTACACAGAATATGAAGAACAGACATAAAATATCAAGCTGAAGGTCCATTCAACCCCATACTCACACTCTGAAAATGACCAATAGTGAAAGCAGATACTCAGAGAAACTATGGACAACACACATAGATATAGAATGATTCTTCTACAGAAAAACCAAGCAGAGGCTTAGAAACTTCAGATTTCTCTTCATTGTTCCTTTAGATTTATATATTTACTTTTGATGTTGTCTTTATGTTACAATGGCAGTAGAAGTGCTGAAAGTGTTAGGCCCCCACTGTGTGAGTCATTGCATATGCACCTGCATGCATGTGCACATACACATGATCTCTGTTCCCCCTTCTTCCCCGAGTCCTTCCCTTTACACTATCTCTGTGGTTTAGGAAGGGGGAAACAGTAGGTGGCCTAGATAGAGCATGTGTGCACATGCTCATGCACAGTTTTACCTGCTATTGCAATAACTCCATGAAAAGATTAAGAAGCCCTCATCTGCTAGAGAATATTTTTGAACTAATCCATGGATCTTGAAATCATCGAGAATATTCTCTTCACTAATTTGTCTCTTCAAATGATTTTAAGCTTGTTATTTCTTTTTGCTAGCACTGGCAGTAACTCAGCAAGCTAATCTGACAGAAAGAGCACCAAAAGACCAAAAATTTTAAAGTGTGGTTAAGAATAGGATAACCACTTTTCTGTGATTTTTAGAGGCCTGATGTAAATGCTTCATCTTTTCCTAAAAGATTCTGCAGTAGAGAGGCCTGCTTAAAATGCTATAAGCATTCAATAATTAAAAAAAATATATATAAAATCGGGAATTAGGAACATTGGGCATTACAGACACTGAGGAAATCTCTTGCTGCCTGTTAGCAACGAAACCTAGTTCTGCTCTTAAGTGACAGTGCAACAGCTCTGCAAACAAAGGCACAGCAAAGAACAAGTTTACTACACAGCATGACATTTGCAGCAAGCTAACTAAGAAACTTACTTTAGGAGAAGTTTAGGTGATATATTTTTAGCTCTCTGAAGTCTGACACCTCTAAAAACAAGGAGCAATTGTACCACACAGTCATTAAAAGCAAGTGCACTGACCACAATTGCTGATCCAATCAGTTAAAGAGAACTCCCCAAAGGGGAAAAAACATTATCTTACTAGTTTTTGTTTCTCCTAAAGCTAGGTACTTACCAATGTAATTTAAGGATGGGGGTGGAATAGGAGATATCATTGGAGAGAGCATATGGGCAGCAGCTAATTTTTGCTGGTCTATTAGCTGCAAGAGTTTATCACGTGCTTCTGCACTCTGACGATTCAGTTCTGCTATTCGTTCCTCCAAGCTCTTTGCTACCGCAAGATGAGTCTACATACAGATAATTACTTCCAATTAAAAGCCTATAATTTGCACCTTCAGGGAGAGCATGAAACATATTTCAAGTGCTTTTACACACCTAACTTTTCGAACTGAAAAACAGTTCCTTAAGTAAATATTATATAGCACCTCTTGTGAAAAAATCTCAGTTTTTGTCTCTTTCACTGTCACATATCTAGGTCCTTAATTGACTAAATACAACGTCACATGAAATAGGTCTTAAAACAACTGACAAAAGAGAAGAGACAGTCTTAAAACATCAGTAAGTTATCGGAAAAGAGATAAGCAGAAAGGGGACCCTTTCTTTTCTATTAAATTCTCACCTGTCCCTGTGAAGTATCTAGACTAGGGTTTATATTTTGTACTGGATCTGGCTGATGTAGGCCATCACCTCTTTCTTCAGAGCAGCCTCTGAATTTGCTCAGCTGAGCTTTAATAAGAGAGTTCTGCCGTGTTAGCTCAGCTATCTGTCCCAGCAGATCACTGCTTTGAGAAAACTCTTCAGCTGCACTGTTTTTTCCAGAATCACCTGGAGAAGACAGGCTGACTTTCTCTTGGGAACTCTCCAAGTCTTTGTCTGCAGGAGGAATCGGTTGCCTTTGAGAGAAGAGACATTTTTCCTCAGTTGTGCTCTGTGTTATCAGGGAGGAGGGCGAGATCCTTTCCTTGCATGGTTCTCGCTCAGTGTTTTCAGTGGACTGAGAGATGGTCTTAAAGACTACAAACAAGAAATAAAGGAACAGCAAGGAAAGAAACACGTGATCCTTGTCAAGGAAACTAACAGTGACTTCATTCTATCAGGCTAGTAATTTACAAGAGAAAATAATCAAGCAGGAACTTTAACTGTAACATCTAACTTGAATGGGGTACATTATGGAGTAAAATCCCTTTATGCAAGAGACTGCTACAAGGACTCACCATTCCAAAGAGTTAGTATTTCCCACTGCAATTTGTCTTATATTTGCATGAGTTATGTCTTGCATCCTTAGAAAAACAAGTCACAGATAACATTTCAAACTTAAGCAAAAGCAAAGCACTCAGATCCCCTGGGATTCAGCTAGCCGCAGGCAAATAAATCCATCACACTTTGAAAATTTCAGCCTCAACTTTTTTCAATACAATTTTTTTTGAAGATAAATACAGCAGCAATTATTTATTAATGAATTGGAGAGAGAAGTCAGACAGAAGAGAAGTTGTTTTGAATTTCTTAGCTTATAGAAAAATAGAAACACTCAAACACTTTGTCCTCCATTTCCCAAAATCCAGTTACTTTACCTAATAAACTGTAAGTCTGCCTTTTTCTTCTTATATTTATGCTGGGCTGGCACCAAAAGCAAATAAACATTTGTAATAATAATCAATTAGCTATGTAGTAAGCCCATAAGAACAAGGGAAAGCATTCTGGCCCACAAAAGTAGTTAGGTATCTCTGGTGGTCATCATTAGCAAACTGATAACACATCACACACGTGACCAAATGTTACAGTACTGTCAACTGCAGCTCTTCACATTAAGTCCAAGCTGAATTTTGTGATCAAAAGCAGAAGTTCCACATCTTACATACAAAATAGCCCATTCCTTCCAAAGCTATAGCTTTTGCTTCTTGCACAGAGCACGACATTCAAAAATTTACACGTAAATCTACAGTTTTATGAATTATTTTCCATAAAGAAGCATTCTCAAGAAGTTTAACAATTGTTGGCCCATTTAGCAGCCTTAACAGTAATAAAGAATAACAATACATTTCACACACAGCTAAGCTAGTGAAGTCTATGAATATAGTTTCATACTCTTGTTTCAAATGACAGTCAATGTCTGATAGTTCTCAATGGGACTGAAGCCAGATGCTACTCTTTGCAGAAAATTACCTCACTTCCTCCTGAGTTCTTTCTGTGCCTCCTCACAGCATGCCAGACTACCAAAAGCTTAAATTATAGACCCTGCCACTCCTCTTGCCAACTCCTTAAAATCAAAAGTATTTTGGGGTTATTCTTCTGACTGGAAAAGACTTGCAAATCAACATAGCTGAATGGAGGGGAAAGAAGGAGGGAAGGCCAAGAACTTCACTGCAGTGCCTTACTTCCTGTCAGCAACCATCGAGCTAGCCATAAGTAGGATTATCTGCCTCCCAATACACAGGTTTACAGGGGCCTAGCACACTCAGTAAGATGCATGTGGTTATAATGACAATTTCAGGAGGAAACAGCTAATTTTAAAACAGTCACAAAGGGTTCTCCCTCCTGCTCACTTCAATAAGTTTAATGAGAAACTGCTTCCCTAAACATTCCTGAGAAACCTTTCTCCCAAAAGCAACAAGAACTGAGCTACCTATCCCTATAAAACTCCTGAAGCCTACAGATACTGACACAAGATTGTGAGCTAATCTGGTTATCCAGCACCTGACCATAATCTCACCAGAACTTCTTCACCCACTTCTTATGCACTACATGAAACCCACATGGAAACCTGCTCCCAAAGCCTTTAGAAAAATCTCTGCTGGAAAGATAGGCTGGCACAAAATAAGAGTATGCAGCTTGTCTGCATGGGCTCCAGAAGTACCCGAAGTTCCAGTCCTGAACAGTGTCACCATTACAGGTGACAGATGCTGGATTACATCACCAGCAGATGGAGATCTGAGAAGACGTGCTCTAAATCACAGAGAGCTACAGCAAACCGTACAGAATGACAACCAAAACCAGTACAAGATAAGAATGCCAGTTTGGAATGCCACTGACAGGGCTACAGACTGTAGACAGACAACTGCAAGGAATGATGACAAAGTCTAAAGAAAATTAGCAATAGGCAGAGAAAGAAAAGAAATGCTTATCTGGATGCAGATGCAGGAGATTCCAGTTACAGGGTCAAGGTGTCTAAACACCCAAATTAAAAATTATCATAGAAGATAGATCTCCAAAGAGAACATGAGCCTAAGAGATTCAAACAGTAACACAATACCACAGCCAGAGAGCGAAAGAGCGAGCAAAAGAGTGAGCAAAAGAGCGAAAGAGCGAGCAACCATCAGCTCACCATTCTGGAGGGAAGACGATTCCTGACTGCTCTTCTGCCGGGGTGGTGACAACAGTACAGCTGGCTGGAAGATGTGAGTTGGCAAACTTCTACCTGCTCCCACACTATCTGAGGCACTTGGCCTCTGGGGAAATTTGACAGGCATTTCCTCATGTGGGAATTTCAGCATATTTTCCCCGTTGCTGGCATCAGTACTGGGCTCAAAATAGCTCAAAGCACTTTGCTCTAAAGAAAGAAACAAAGCAGAGACCAAATTTTAAAAAATAGCGCAGTATCAGCGTAGGGAAAAATCTCAGTAATGGTCGCCCTTTCATTTAAGTGCCTGAAAAGACAGTCTAGGTTTGTGTTCCCTACATACTCCTTACTTCCTTTTAATCCCCAAGTACAGAAGACTTTCACTGGAGCATAACATAAATCTTTATTGGGCAAAAAGAGCTATCACATGTAGCCTCACAGCCTCAGGATACTAATAAGAGATCTGTTAGTAGCCCATGCACAAAACTCATAGACATACAACTTGTGAGGCATCGATACCTAAATGAGCTGCATTTGGTAATAGCCTCTTGAGAAAGGCAGACCTACATACTTGTCCCAATGCCCCCAAGTTTGATGGCAAGAATGGTGGGCTGGAAAGGAATTCAAAACTCTTCAGAGCACGCCAATGCTCTCACGATGACTTCATTCAAGTCAGGCTTCTCTCCAGTAAAGAGAGAAGCTATTACTCTACACTTAACTACAACTAGTTTGTGTCTATGTTGCCATCTATTTTGAACACATCCAGGAGGCACAGAATGAAAAGCACGAAATCAAAGTTACAGCTAGCAATGCACCCCAGTAATTTTAATATACTTACATCCTTTGCTCCATTAGTACTATCTTTGGGTTCTCCATTAATAGTTTTGTTCACAATATTAATTCTCAAACAACTTCTCTTTTGAGAACAAAGTGGGACATATCTGATCCAAAAAATACAAGAGACAAAAACACTCTTCAAAGGCAAAGAGCCAAAAGACACTATTTGAGGATATTGCTTGTGGTCCATATTACTGAGATTGAATTAAGAACTTGCCACCCTCTGTTCAGTGACCCTGACAAGAGATGTTTCACCTTACACAACTGCGCTTCCAAGGCATTGTCCTTGTATGCTATCTGTCATCACGATATTGTCCCCACCCCTTCTTCAGCCACTATCCTCTCTCCAGTCAAGTTCTATAATAAAGATAACTCATGTATGGTTTCTGCAGCAAAACCACCTAGCAGACATCAAGTATTTCACACCCAGACAGAAGCCTCAAGGGTACATGAACTCTCCATCTGAAGGAGGTGGAGGAGGAAGAAATATTTTTGCAACTTTAGGAAGCTTCTTCTCAGGAAGCAGTCTTTTTCTAAGACAGACAGACCAATAAAGAAAGAGAATTTGGAACAGTCCTGCAAAATTGTTGAACAGGAGGGATTTGTTTGTTTGCCTCCCCCCCCCCTTTTATTACAAAGCTTTTTTATCCCAAAAAAGGGATCTGGTACGTGGATTCTCAGGAAGAGAACCACAGAAACAGTTAGGAAGAAAGTTTTTGAATGTAATGTCCACAAAAACAACATTTAACTAAGGAATACAAATAGCTCTAAGTAATCATAGGATTCACTAGGAATTAGTGATCTTGAGAGCAAAGGCAATGCATTTAAACAGCTCATGAGCGGAAGAGGATTGGGAGCAAACTCAATGCTAAAAGAAGCTTAAAAGCAAAGGATAAATCATGTTCTGTTAGTTTCGTCATAGATGCTACTGGCTTAACTTAGCCGGTGTCTGTTATGTATCACCTAAATAATCATTCACCTCTGGTAAAACCCAAACAGGTCAAGAAACAGGCTTCTGTCTGGTCACTTAATATTGCTAAGTAACTGCCATTTCTGGTCAGCAGCGACCTCCAGCGGCTCAATGAAGAACCAGCCTCATACTATTTGCTACCTCTCAGCACAGAAAGGTGTAACCCCGCTTCAGCTGGATTTTTTTAGGACCCTCAAAACAAACCTGACTTTGTAAGACATCTTAATGGGAAGGAAAAAGAAGGAAATCTCCCATTTGTGATGAGAGGCTACTCTTTACATTATGTATCACTTAAAGCTCAACCCCAGGATTTGGTTATACAGCTAATCTTGAAGTCCAGATCCAGACAGAAGAATGTCAGTGAGGAAGGAATACAGTTCATATTTAAAAAAAAAAAAAAAAAAAAAAAAAAAAAAATCAGTTTCAAAATGGTTGTGCTCAGAGCAGAACTGTTCACTGTGGCACATGAATTCCCAGAAGTCTGATCCAGGCTCACACCAAGGGTGCTTATTCAAGCAGACATCCATTAAATACTAAGTTTTCCACCACAGCGATAAGCTCCCATCTCTCTCCTCGCACATGCATACACACACCTTGGCTGATCGCTGGACCTTTGCTTACAATTCCAAAATGATTTGGACTTTGTCCTTTTTTAGATTCTGCTAAAGGGAGACCTTTAAATGCTTGTACGAGAGAGGTCAGCTGTTCATCTGTCGCTATCATGTATTGCTGAAGCTTCTTCTAAGGGAGAAAGGGGGGGAAAAAAAGATATACAGAAATGTATATTCAGGGAACATGAATTAGAAAATTATATACAACAATCAGCACTGAGAAGAAATTCCGTCCTCTTAGTATCACTTTCTGAATTTGTGAGATTGTGAGACAAGGTGTTAAATATCAGTGTCTCCGAGTTTATTATTTATTCTCCCTCCTGCCTCAACTAAATGTTTTGTTTCTCTTTCCCTGACTCATTACCCCTATTTCCTCTCCAAAGTTGCTTTATTGCTTCATTTCCAAATGTAAACATCATACAAATCTACCTCTACTGCAAACTGAGAAAATGAAAATGTAGTATTACTGTTAAGAAAATTTCCACTATACTCCAGCTTTGCAGAAAAAGAACATACAAGGTCGCATGCCCTGCAAACAGAACATCTTATCTGACCTTGCCTTAGCCCTGTTTTTCGTACAAAGTTGAAGAACTGCAAAGAAGCCAGTTTAATCCAGCCAGCCGTACAAAAGTTGTTCAAAGGTAACACCAGAAGAGGTGCAAAATCAGCTAATGAATAATTATAAGATGGGCCATTTAAGGCTGGCACAGAACTATCTCGCACTGTAATACAGCAAGAGAAAGAACAGAATTGGTAGAACTAAGAATCGTGGATAGATCTGGTTGGTTATGTAAACTAAAGTATTGAATATGTAACAACTTACTATGGCTTAAAAGTTGCAACAAAAAGCTGCTCGGGGTCCCTTCTTGTGCTCCCAGCCCAGAGCCACCTTATTGCTAACAATAAAACTTTTAAAAAAACTTAGAAATCTGCCTCCTGCTGCTCATTACCAGTGCCCGCAAATGAACAAAAGAGAATAGATCATTTTAACATTACATCCATTCTACTTCGTTGCTACAGTGGTATTAATATTATAGAAGTGTGGAGAAAGATTCTTAAACCTTTAGATTGTACATACATATTCACTAAAGTAAATCTTTAGATTGTACATACACATCCACTTAAGTAAAGCTCAGTTTCACAGAATTTGCATTTACCAGGCTTTAAAAGTTAAGCATTTTAAAGGAAGATAAAATGTTGACTTTCTAAACATTCCTTCCCTTCCCCCTCACAGTACTTATTACCATTCTCAGACTCCTCATTTAACTTTATCATTTTCTTTCTCTTTACTGTTAAAGTCTCCTGAACATATGACAACGCATCTTAGCCCACTTTTGCAACACTATTCACTATTCTAAAGACTTATCCTGCAGAAGAAATGTCTTTAAAACTTCCATGACATCAGTTCCTGCAGTAGACAAAAGGAAGGAAGGAAGGCTCAGTAACTCTCAATACCTGTATAGTAACATTTTCTTCCCTCACTAGAAGGATTTCTGCAGTCAAAGCATCAATCAGTTCTCTGTGTTCATTCAACATCTGCTCATGTTGCTGCCTCATCAGCTCTTTCTCACGCAGTTGCATTTCACTCTAAAAAGCAAGAAAAAGTTATAAACCTACTTTAATCAATAAAGATTCATATCTGAAAAAGCTCCACATCGCATTATACTGAAACAGTTCTTCCCACTATCGCTAAAATGACTTCAGCATTTTCACTACAAAATCCAATTTTCAGGGCTTGAGAACTGTCAGTGGGCTTACTCTTCCTTCCTTGTTATTCCAGAACACTGCAAGGAATCCTTTAAATTCTTGTGCTTCTGCCTTTACAATTTTTACAGCCTGCAACTACAACCACTGTATCTATTTATGGATATCAGTTTTTAACCCATTTAATTTTTTCTATGTGGTAATGAAATAAACTCCAGATGTGCTGATGCTTGTCAGTATCCTGTGCTACTCCTGTCTATTCTTTAGTACCTTCAGCTCACTAATGAAGACAGGTTTGACCAAATAAAGAAGGCATTTGTTTTCTAATGTTTTCTATCGTGGAGGGGGAAAAAAAAAAAATCTAGAGGGTTTGAGTATTTTTAACAGGAGCAAAAAGCCTATTTTGTGAGGCAAAGAACCATACTGTAAAGAACCTCTTGCCCTCAAAAAATACCATCAATCTAAGCATTCAGTCCTTATCATCTATGCATTGCCTGTAATTAGCTCATATGCATTGTTAGAGATACCTTACTGAAACATACATACCACGTTAAAGCTAACATTCAGAAAAACTAGAAGAAAACAAACACAGTTTGAGGAATAGTCACTGCAAAGGTTCTACAGACAGACTGGTACTTAGAGCACTGCTCTGTAGCAAAAATATTCTGCTTATTAAAGCCTTTATATGTTATTTTTTCTGGTTATTCAAAGAACTAAAGCTTGTAGTCAGATGAACAATACCATTGAAGAAACAGTCCTTCAAAAGGTACTTTTATAAGCCAACCCATATAAATACACAGATTCTCTTATTTCTCATGTTTAATGCCACTATTGAGAAACATTTCATGCATGTGCTTTGGAGAAGCCTAAAGCAAAGAGCTTTATATTGAAAAAGCCAATTCATCTTTGATTGACACTGGGAGAATGAACTACGGTTTACAATGAGGAGTAAAAGTAATCTTTTGGAGACAGCAAGACTATCACAGAGGGTAGAATTAACTTAATCTTTACAAGTTATTCAGATATTAAACTTTTACACAATCTCCTACTTATTAAAAAATACTTTTCTTTTAGAGGATTAAAAAGTCTAAAATAAACCCCACTGCCCTGAATCTGCATATACTTAGTATATAATTTTAGTCTAAGAAGGGCCAGAACCTTGAATTTCAACAGTTCCTCCTGAGAGAGTCCTTAAATAGGGACAAGGATGGCTGCCTGATAGGGAGCAGCTTTTGGAAGTCATCTGCAAAGAAGTTTAAGATCTAATACAGTTTTCTCTCTAAGATGAGTGTGGAGAGGAAAGAAAAACGAGATGCTCAAATTCTTCCCTTTCTCTCAAATAATACTATGGCACTCTCATGATACATTTCAAACTGCAACTCAAAACTTGAGTTTAGTCACCACAGCTGTATTTGCCATGGTTTGAAGAGTATTCTGCTGACAAGGATATTGTTGAGATAGTGTTTCTTGGTTAAGGAAATGGAAGATCACTTAGAAAAAGCTTGTACAATATTACTGATAAACCACCTATAAACTGGCTGTATATATTCTTACACATTTGCTATAGCTTAATCAGTCTTAGTATTAAACAGACCTTTTCCTTTAAAGCCAAGGTGTGTGGGGGGGTGGGGGAAGGAGAGACAAATTTCAAAAATACATCTACCACAATTCCTTTCAATTTTAAGTGCAGTCCTAAAGATTTGAGCCTAGCCTAGTGTCAGAGATAAATGTGGTAGCCTCTGAGGACTCTCAAGATGCTTGCAATGCAGGCTCTGCTGCTTTCTAGCCTTACAACAATTTTTTGTGTTCACCTAGTAGCTTAATAAAAAGACATCACAGTGCTAAAAAGTTGCAAGGCTTGATAATTTGCAACTCTTACATTCATCGTGAAAGGGAAGGGAGCAAAAAGCAAAAAATTCCCTCCCCAAACATGCCTATTTCCTTCCACATCTTTATCCAAAGTAGAATGAAAAAAATCACTTTAAGCAGCTCCTTCCATTAGTAAGGAACTTAGTATTAGGCAGTGGGAAATTAATTAAAGTACTTCTTAGGATATGGTATATAAAATTGCTTTCCAGGACACTGAAGACATCAAACATTCTGGATGCTACGTAAGTTTTTCTGTAAGCACCCATACTTTGGTAGAACACTGAACAAACACAGTAGCCTCTCCGACTGGCAGCTCAGAATAGAGGTTAACTCAATGCTTTTTAATGAAATTAATCTGTAGTTGTTGTTGGAAAAGCACTGTATGGATCTTAGATGATCAGGTGTGACTGTCAGCATATAAATCTTGAGATTTCTGAAAGGCCTTTTTTTTCTTCCTTGAAGTCATGAACCAGGGAAAGAGAATGCTCGGCTTCACTGACATCATCTGAGGAAGTATATTGCTTCAGATATGAAAAGCACAGTTTTGTTAATGCCAGGTAAATTCTTAGTCACTTGCAAGTTGAGTTTTGCAGAAGGCAACAGCTGGCTAATACCTTTCAGAAGAGAAGCACTGCGTAATACAAACTTCCCAATTTTCCACAGAAAAATACTTAATGCTCCCAGAATGAGGACTGAGACAACAGAAAAAAGATCCAGAAAACCCTACACTTGGACCAGAGGTAGGAACCTTAAAACATAACAGCAGAAGACATCTTAAGTCACAGCATCTGATAAACACATGATGTAACAACATCACGTTACCACCAGTTACTAAAAGTTACCGTATGCAGCTGTTTGTCCTGCCAGTCTCCCAAAAGTTGCTGCTCCTAGTTGTGGGGGCTAAAAGGGCAATATGACAACTTTCGCTGCAGTTTACAGCTCTGCATGTTAAAGGAAGCCAGAACCAATTTTGTGCTACTTTAATATACAAATACACGTGTTGCAGCAGCTCAGGAGCCACTATACATCTGTTAAGCCATCCCACTACTACAGAAAAGGGCAGAACAGGCAGCTGGTAGCGGTGACTGCTTCAGTCATCTTTGTTCAATCTGCCACTGAGCAAGAGTCATCGCACCTTTACTTCTCAGATGAGAGGGGATACTTGCAAAGAAATTCAGGTCTTCAATGTACAAGTAATGTCAAGACCCATATGCAAAGGGAAGGCAAGGAAGAAAATCAGTTTGTAAACAAAGCTAAGGTTAATAACGTGCTACAACTCTGAACACATTTAAGCAACAAGTTTTAAAACTATTTCAATGAATAAGTTCTGCTATTAGTCCCTGGGAGACTTTCACTGCAGTCAACTCCTCCCTTTACATTAGGGATACCTGTTTCTAGTAGATGAAAAGTTCTACCTCTTCTTACCACTCTATAGAAGCAATTCAAAGTCTTCTCACCTCTCTGAGGTAGCGCATTAAACGACAGAGAGCATTCACCAGTGACAAGGTAAATCCAGTGAGGCCTTCATTCTTCCGAGTTTTCTGAACCTCACGGCCTGTACCTCGCTCATATTCCTCCAATTCATGCTCTACTTCATGTATCATGCGATTGAGAACATCCAGGCTGGATTTATTGTCCCTTGGAAGGTCAGTGGGGATTGAATTAGCATGAGAATCACCTGCCCTCTGTCTGGAAGAGTTCTGCGCAGCTTGTTTCCTTTTCACTAAGGAAGGGAAAAAAAAGAAGTCCTTGAAATTTCAACTCGTACACAAAGCTTCTAATCCCAATGAAATTACATTAAGTGTTTGTTGAAGTAAGTCAAAGGAGAGGCCCTCTCTGGCCCTGAGCTATAATAGGCCATCAAAGAATGTCCCCAGTCTTTCAAGATATTTTCAGATCATCGGGGAAAAAAAAAAAACACAAAAAAAACACTTTTTCTGCCACCATCCTAGTACCTCCCAAGAATCATGATTTGCTGCATTTATCTTAGATACCTGCTTATACTTTCAACCTTTCTCAGTTAAAAGCACAAAAACAGTTTGCTGGTGAACTGCCAGTGAAAAATGATCAGCTGCTTTCAGGTCTCACATTTAGTGAGCGACTCCTCTATACCAATCTCTCCATGTTACGGGTTTGTTTCTGATGTCAATCCCCATATGCAAATACATGCTGATTAAGTAAACTGAAAATCATCATAAATCCGCGCAACATAGCAAAGAGAAGACAATGGGAGAGCACGAAAGTACCACATAGGAGAGAACAGTATGGTTAACAACAAAACAGGTAGCATCAAAGAACCATATATATGGTTCCCAACTTCCCATGGACTTTGCTTTGTCAGTGAAAATGCAGACTATGCTAGAATATATTGCCCAAAGGGGCTATGGAATGTCCACCCTTGGAGGTGTTCAAAACTCAGCTGGACAAGGCCCTGGGCAACCTAACCAAACTTCGGAGTTAGACCTGCTATGAGCAGGAAGTTTGACTAGATTACTTCCAAATGTCCCTTTCAGCCTACATTTTCCTATAATCTAAGGACCTTGGTCACAGGCAGGTATGTTATTTTTAAAAGTACTAAACTTTTTGCTGAAATTTGCTTTTGCTTCCTTGAGTCTGGGTTCAGCACTTGTCTCACAGTGTAAGTAGAGTCCACAGTCTCTTCTACCTCTTCGTTCAGAAGCCTTGAACAAATTCTCTTGACTTCACTGGTAGCATTGAGGGCTGATTTAAAAGCAAAACAAAAACCGCACATGAAATACTTCAGGTATGTTCCTAATAGTAAAATGTTTCAAAGTAAATATATGGAAATAATGCCTTGTTTGTCTAGAAATTCATCTGAGATAGATTAGCACATGTCTCTGTCTCTCATCCACACCAAAAGGAATTCCAGATAAGATCCTGTTAACAGCTTAATATCCCTTGAGAGGCTGCGCTTTGGCAAATCCAACCTGAATGTTTCAATGATGGAGAAGCAGTTGCTGGAGTCAAAGGTACATTTGCTTCTTGTGATAACATAGTTTTTCTCATTTCCTTTTCAGCCCATAACTGAGAATTCCCTGAAGAATTTTCTTCTCTCAATAACCGGAGTAGCCTACATTCAAAACAAGCATAACAATGAATTGTAACATGATAATAATGTGATTGTAGGTAATCTTTACAATCTAAAAAAAGCTTTTTAAAATAGCTCTAACTGTTCACATGAGTTCCCCATTCACAAAGGGTCTCAAGATTACAACAAAGGCATTCCCTGGAATTCTGAAGTCGGGAATATACCTATAATTCATGAAGGAAAACAATAAAAGTAACCTAACTATTCCCACACAACATCCTTTTAACTCTGTCTACTTCAAATGTTAAGGAAATAGAAACCTGAATGAATATATTTGCAGTGACCTGTCAGAGTTGATGCTGGATTTGAAATTCAGAGAGTCACGCTGTTCATCTTCTGATTGATAGATGGATGATGTTTCCTCTGCCACCTCATTAAGAGCCTTTTTTAGGAAACAAAGAAAACAAAAGGGATCTCAGCAATTTCAAACTGTCTTTAGGAAGAAATACTAATTTGTTTCATTTTCATGGAAGTGTTTCAAGGAAAAAAAAAAGTTTCACTCCCCATCTCCAAAACAAAGTGAAAAACATACATCTCTGTGGTAAGGTTTTGAGGAACTACATGGTATCTGAGAAATACTGATACTGACAATTGTTTTGGAAAAGAAGAAAACAAGTGAAAGTTCAATATCCAATATTTTATTTAGGTAAGAAAGGCCACATACACTGTAGAATTTAAAAAAGAAAAGAAAAGAAAAGTTTTAAGGCCCTTACCATAACAAACACAGAAAAAGAGCAGCCAGACCATGGAAAAGGCAACCTAAATTATAGCATTCTAAGATTTCAGTCATTTGACTTTAGATGCTAAACAACCTTGGAATGAAGTCTGCATAATTACATTTACATTCTACAGATAAAAAAGCAACCAGAATGAAATATAGTCCTACATATCACATTCCTAACAAAACTTAGAGTAATCATATTTGGAATTAGGGTTCCTGCAACTTTCAGTCTCAGTGGGTAGGCCTCACTAGATGGCCTTTAACTAGGATTTTCATAGGCATATAAGGGAAAGCAAGTCTCACAGAAGCTCAGCAGAAACCTACCAGTAGTATTTTCTTTTAAAAATCTAAGCCTATTCTGCCGCATGCATCCAGTGACACCACTCTGTATATAAAATTCACAGCTTACAAAAACAACTCTTCATATTAAAAAAAACATACACACAAAAAAACATGACAGAGCAATACTGCAACTCAAATTGCACACATTTGTGCAAGCTAATAGGAAATAGGATTAGAGAATCACGAGAATATGATAACAGTTTTGGTAGAAAAGGCACTTTCACTGCACAATCCTTTTGGTCTTCATCACAGTGAGCTACTTTTCAGAAGTTTCATATGCCTCTTCTCAGCCCAAAGTAAGCATTCCTGGTATAACTAATGGCACAGAACACTGAAGCAATCTAAATAATGAGATTAAAAATTTACTTTTGAAGCAAATCTAAATAATTGTAAAATAATGTGAAGTATTAAAAGTTAAACTTGAAGGACTAATCAAGGCTGCAGAGTCAACTGGGGTACATTTACACATGCATGATCAGAAATACATCATAGCCCAGCTGGTTATGCACCCATACATGCTGACACAATTAAACCTCATGGGCATACTGCAATAGCTGGCAAGTAGTTAAGTGGCACAAGAGTTGTTTTCTTCAGTCTGCAATTAGTTTGTTCTCTTTCTGAAAATCCCACTATTTAAAAGAGAGAGTCTGCCAGTATGAGACATAAGAAATTGGTGTTTCTCATACTCAAAGGTTAAGAAATCCAAAATCAAGATTCCCAGACTCACACAAAATAGATTCACCTCCATTTAATGTAATTTTTTCTGTATGTAATCAACATGGCATACAATACGTAGAAGAAAGGTTTAGGTCTGCTTGGAAACCCTTCCTTTGAATATCCTCATTTTGCGCAAATAAAAAAACCCACAGGACATGCATGGAACTGAACATACATTACCTGGGAATCCATGACAGATTCACTAAGGATGGAAAGCGGAGTGGAAGGATCACGTTTTTGCACAATGGGTCCTTCAGAAAATTCTAGGTCACAGTTAGGAGCCATTGTTACATTAGGGAAACCTAGAGGAATCAGACAAAATAGGTAAGTACGATACAGAGAGGACTCAGTCTGTACTATGCCTCAGGACTTCATACCAAAAAAACACATTTGTGCACTCTGCACAAAAAGGGTCACAGGGATGTATGTTGCTTCTGAGTAACTGCCAAAGACCAGCCATAGAGCTATCTAAGTATATTCAGTCACATACTGGGGTTCTTTCTTTTCCCCCCTGCTTAAATAAGCATGTGCAGAAAAAGCATATAGGATGAAATAGTCATTATAAGCAAAGGAGAATGGCAGCCTACAGAGAAAAGAATCTAAGCTTAAAATCTTATATGCAAACTGTCAGTCCTGCCTTCCAGCAGGATATGAACTCAAAGGACAGGATCAGAAAAGGAAAAGCCTTGTTCATGAGTTACTGATAAATCTTCAAGGATATCCAAGAGCAAAAGGTCAACCCATGTAGCCATAAGAATCAGAACTACTATAATGGATCAAACTAGTGCTCTGCATAGGCCAGTAACTCGACTGTAAAATTGGCCAATGTCAGATGTTTCAGAGTAAGCGACCAGAAATCCCACAATGGACTGATACAGTGGGATAACTGGCCACACCTCACTCTCCTGTGCCATGTTAAGTATTATCCTCACCTGTGTGTCATCCAGCATCAACAGGATCGATTCTACTATTTTAGCTCACCACATAGTTAAAAGAATGCTCAACATACAACTTTGTAAAGCAAGGCTATTTACAAAAAAGCAATAAGATAATCTTAAAGATACTACCATATACAAATGAGATGATCTACCTGTTCGCCTGCAAGGAGCATCCCCAAACAAGTCTTTTACCACAGCCATAACCTGATCAGATCGTTCCAGCACATCTTGCAACTGGTACTGGTCAGAGAGAATCTGAAAGTATAGCATATAAGGAAATATTTCATATTGTGCAGACTTTGTGTTTTGGGTAGTGTTCTTCTAAGCAGTTAGGAAGAGAACAGCTAAAAAGACAATGCTTACTAAGTTTGTACTGCGCAATTAGATCCTTATTCAAAATAGATCAAAAGATCATACTTCATTCTGAGTGATTACAATCATTCACCTTATTTTTCTGAAAAACAAAGTGAATAAACAGTTATTACAACTGGGATCCCCATCAGCCTTGACTCCTTCTTATCACAACCAATCCTCCCCTCTCCCCAGCACAACACAAACAAGAGGCTGGCTGTTTATGACAAGCTCATCAAAATGAAGATGTACACCTGGTGATTAGAAAGTCAGTGCACAGCTTCAAATCATTTGATCTCAATGCTGTTGAGACAGACACTTATTTACCTCTGACAGATGCTCCCAAAAACACGAACCATTTTGATTAGATCCAAACCAATTCATAGACTTCTTTCATACAGCCTTGACTGTTGAAAATCCTGCCTAAAAATTAAGCCTCATAACTTCATAAAAGCTTCAAAAGTTATAAATACAGCTGCTTACACCTGGCAACACAGGATGTTTTTGAGAGTCTCCACTTCTTTCTCACAAGATACAGCTTCCTATTCAAGGTCTCTCTCCCAGAGAAGTCCATCACTGGAACTATGACAGGCCAGCTTAAGGAGGGAGGTCTTGAGTTTAAAGAAAAAGGCAATCAGCTACTGTGAGCTAATGGAAGCTGACTGGAGAAATGGCTCCCACAGGCAGAGCACAACTCAAAACTCCTTTCACTTGTAGCTTCTTGCACAAAGTTTGAAATGGTGACATCATAAAATTATATACACAGCTTGGGAAGAAGGTATTTATTTTCTAAACACCTGAGAGAAGATCAAATGTGTAAATGATCTCCACTTCATCATTGGTGGAATTTATCCAGAGAGACTGCAACTACCTTAGAAGCGGCCACAGAAAAGACAAGCTCATTTATGCCTTCCCACACAAAATTTGAGAACAGGGACAATTTCTCCTCACACAGGAATCACAAGAGGGACTGGACTGCTGCTGTTTCAAAGTTCTATATGCTCCATATTTTCCTTCAGTGTCCACTGATAAGTTTGCTAATGTTTTATATTTAGCCTCATTCAAAAAATTCTAGCAATGGCATTTCACCTGTTTTCTTCTCATTCCGTTATGCCTTGTTAGGTCAGGAAGTTGCCCCATATATCATTTCCATGCCTGACTGGTCTTTCGAGCCTGAACTACACTGGAATATATCACTTTTCCTCACAACCAATTTAGTAAAGCAGCAGATATCCATCTCTCTTAATCACCTCATATAATCCACTCTTCTAAGTCACTATTCATTTTTTTTTACACTCAGTATTAACTAAATCCAGGTTTTTTGTTTAGCAGTTTCATATCAAAATGATGCAGGATTTTAGTCATTCCAGACCTGCAGAAGGAAAAAAATTACCTGCTTCAAAACATGATTTTTTTGCCTAAGGCAATTAAAACTAAGGCTATATATGTAATCAGCCAAAAAATATCCCAGATAATGTCTTCACCCTCTCTACTAGATCTCTTTCAGAATCAGCAGTTTCCTAAGCTTCTCCTTCCTGCTGAACATATTATGAACATTTTTAGAGCATTGCTCCCAAGGTAAATTAGTTTGTTTGCTCGTGATTGGCAGTAAACAAAGTGACATTACCCATCTAAAATCTCACTAGGCCTATTTACATGTCTTTGCCATATTCACTGACTGCTATATCTTCTCCTAGTTTAATTTTAATGTAATTCACAGGTGATACTAATCTTCCCTCCTGTTTCAGACTGTTACTAAAGATAATTAAATGGGACTAGTCCTAACCCTCTCCATTACGAGAATCCATTCACCATCTACCCTTCGTATAATACACTGTTATTTTAAAGTGAAGCATTGTTATGGAACCAATAGGTGTGGTAACTACACATTCACTATCCACAGCTATAGAGATCAGTTCAAATTATTTGTTCATTTAGATTTTTAGGCAAAGCCCCAGAAGATTAAAAACACTATTTCACTCATCCATTCACAACTTTTACTCCCATTCTCTTCAACCCCCAACTACAAGAAAAAAAGCACACTAATAGCAGTATCTCCCTAGTTTTCTCTCTGACTCTTCTGTAGTTGAGTAGGAGTCGAGACTTAAGAAAGCTGAGCTCTCACAGCAGTAAACAAGGAGAAAATACTACCAAGATGAGACAGACAAGCAGACAATCCACAGTGGTTGAACTGTACCAGGAGACTCAGAGGGAAGAGTCTCCCCAGTTACTCTGAATGGTAGGACCCAGCAACGAACAGGATTTAAGCTGGGAATAGGGAAAAATGATGACTCTTCTCCATCTATCTTTTCCTCTGCACACAAGGAAAGGCCAATGTTTCTAACAGCAAAATGCAGGTGAGTTCCATCTTGTCTGGCATTATCTCCTCTTATCTTCCTGTATGGAAGTACATTTTCTCTCATCCAAAAGTAGAAATAGGGTATGCTGATAAAAAGCTATCTCTTAAATATGAGGTGGAAAGACTCAGGAGGAATTAAAATTTGTGCATCAGCATTAGAAATGGCAAGAAATATAGAAGACTGTTTCCTAACCATGAGTTTCACATCTGAATTACAAAGTCATGTAATAAGTAATCCAACCATTTCTTAGAGCTGGTGGTCTAATCTACCTTTGTGATTTGTAATTTGCTTCTGAATGGAATATTATTGAATCTGTTGCTATTACATTAGGGAATTTCGTATAATAGTCCACAATTTTATTTGAATGCTCCATTAAAATGCATTTCGCAGAAAAATATGAAAATAACAAAATGCCAAAATTAAAGTTTGATGCTTGATTAGCATGATATCCTTAACAAAAATTCTGCTGTGTTTGTGGAGAAACAGACTTCAAACTTATCTAGTTAGTGATTTTTAACTCTAGGTACTTTTATTTGTTTTTGTGCTATGCTTCAATGTTCTCAGAATTCACAGATTCCTGAAAATTTGTAGAAACAAGGGGAAAGAAAGAAGAGGTCTTTGACCACCAACCCACTGCACATTTACAGGACTACTAAATCATCTTTATTTTAAGTGCTAGGTGAACATTGTTCATTTTCACTCTTCTCCAGCAAAAGCAATTCTCAGTTTGACCAAACGTTGTTGAGGTCTGAAAGCTCATGAAGCTCTCATATTTTGAGATTGGTTTTCATAATATGTGGCAAGGAATCACCTGCTGTGTGAAACAAAGGACGAGCTGAAGCAGTGATAAGCTACTGTCTCTTAGCTAAGCTTGGGTTTGCCGATACAGCGAAAAATTCAAAAGCAAATTAAATAATATTAACGTTTCCAGTCAGAGTGCTTCAGACCTGCCTAGAGAATAAGAAGCTTGACTCCCAGACGACAAGCTTGTCTGCTAGCAACCGTAGCTCCTCAACCTTTGTTTTGTCAATTTTTCTTCTAGACAGGTTCTTCCCTTACTGATTTCTTACCTCATCCTTTCTGCCCCTATGACTCTGCCTTTTCTCTCTTTAAATGCAGCAATGGCAGATAAAGACCTATCCCCCACCCCACAAAAGAAATATTCATATTTCCATCAAACAAAGAACTATATGTAGGTAGGGAGAGGAGAAGGGGAGAAAACAATAAAAGCACAAATAACGCTCACCTTTTCACAGTTCAGAGTTTAATCCTGCAAACAGTTCTTGTTCAATAGACACAAACAAGACTGCAGTGTTAGACAGGGCAGAGCCAGGCAACAAAAAAAGGAAATCAGCAACTGTATAGCTCAGTTAAGATGTTATATAGCCTATTCCAATCGTTGCCTTATTGAAATAAGGCATAACACAGCATGTAGAGGAGGGAGCATGTCTGTGTACTTGGAGTCCAATTAGTCAATAAGAAGAGCAGATTTTGACCTATGTGCAAGAGCAGATTTCCACTACTACTGCAAATTATCTGGAACAGGAGGAAAGATAGGAAAATACAGCTGTGTGTGTCTGTCAAGCTACCTAGGCTGGAAGTGCACATTTTGCTCTCACCTCACGCATCAATTTCCTCTTCTCCAAGGAACCAGGAGCCACTTCTTTTTGCTTCTTCCATTTTCTTTTCAGTGCTTTCTCTTGTAGTTCCAGATGCACCAGTGCTTTGTTTTTTGACATGTGTAGTTCACGACGACGCAGCTACAAAAATATTAAAGAATACAGTTCAAAATCAAAGGACAATCTAAAGCAGAAGCAGCAGGACAATGCTAACAAGTACTTTTTCTTGATTTTATCATTCATGCACTGAATATCATTTATTATAATTTCATGGAAATACCAATGACCACCTCACGAACATCCATAAGTGGCAAATGCCATCAGTACCAACCAAATTAATACAGAAATTTTAGTTACTCCAAAGGTAACAGAGGAAAAGTCTGTCTTCCTCTACCCTATATTACCGACCCAGCAAGAGTTTTCTCAGCTGTAAAGGGAGGAAGAACAAACACTCCCACCTACAAGATATATAAAAAAACACAATGCATTTTCCTAATTTAAAACCAGTGTCAATCATCAGTGACATTGTCTCTCTTCCTCCAACAATGAACACATCTGCTCAGTTTAAATAAGTAACAAATTAAATGTGAGGTGTTTGTTAAAGGCTATCAAGCCAATCATTTATAGAATCAAGTCTCTCTCCCCTATCATCTCCATCTGTCCTGACTAGCCTCTTGAAACATATAAATTTATATCAACAACAGCTCATATTGCCTATTCCATCCCGGTAATGAGGGCTACCAGCAAAACTTAAGCGGTATGCTTTTATGCTTATGCTATGCTTTGTAAAGAATAAGTCTTTCAGTATAAAAAAGTGATGTAAAATTGCTTAAAGAAAAACTGGATACCCTTAGAATTAGAGAAATTTTCAGAATAAAACATGTTTTTCAGTCCTTTCAGCAGAGATGAGACTTAACTTTAGACTAACCCCCTGGGGTTTCATTTATTTTATAATGGTAAATACTTTATTGAAACAAAAACATGGCTAGCACTTCCTAATGAAGGCAGGAGACTGAAAAACTCTGGTTGCCAGAGGGATAGATGTAGACATAAAACACCATAAATAAAGATCTAAGATTAAAAGCCCAACATTTTCAGAAGTTCAAGAGGAGAGATTAAGCATTGCCAGAAAAATATCGCCATAAATACAGTAAACACTTGTGTTAGATAACCAGATGAATCACCTAGAGGAGGAGCAATGATAGATTTTTAACTCACTATGTCCTCAGGAGTTGCACGATGGACTGTCAAATCATGGACAGTACTCTGCAGAAAAGAAGAGAACACATCAAAAGCAAGAACAGAGGAGGAACTGGATTTAAGTTTCATTAAAAAGCCCTTAAATAACAACATAAATAGTATAAAATTATACAACAGTATATTTTTTACAACATTGTAAAGCATTTGCTATCAAAGCAAGCAATCAGCAAAAATGATATCCCTATCAAGACTGTGCGTACTCATCAGTCTAAAGCAACAGCAGGTTCCAAATTAGAAGGCATAACCTTAAGCAGACTAGGGAAGCGAAAAGAGTCACAAGCCCCACAGATGTTAAAATTAATCAGCCATGACAGCAACAAAGGTAGTACTAAGTCTTCTGTCTGTAAGCAAGTCCACTGTAAAAAGGCTCAGAAAACCACTAGGCTATATAATCATTGCAGTCATACCTGTGCGATGCACACAAAATTCCCTGTCATGGTATCCTCTCCCCCAAAATCCACACAGACACACAAATTGGTCATCTCTATTTGTAGCTTCCTATATCTGTGTGTTTACATGGTAAGGCTGTTAAAAATTGTAGTTATCGAAAAAAAGTACTGCCTTTTCCTTCAGTTCTTTTCACTCAGGCCAAAGTTGAACAAAACTGTAAATCCATTTTTAAAGGTCCTGGTACCAGATCAAAAGTGCCACAGCCACATAATACAAAGTTTCATGAACATCAGTTCATCCTGCTGGTTCAAGGTTGGTGAAAAAGGTTGATGGGGGGGGGGACGACACACAAACAAAAACAACCCAAATCCCAGAATTCTGTACTGACTTTATACCACATTAAGTATCTTCATCAAAAGGGCAGTGCAGCCCTAGAAAAGGTACCAGGAGATGTGGTCGATCTTCCTTGGAGGTTTTCAAGCTTCAGCTGGAGAGAGAGTCGATCTAGCTGACCTACTGTTGGTGACAATCCCACTCCAAGCACGACATTGGTGATCTCTAGAGGTTCCCACCAACCAATACTGCTATGAATACAGAGAATCACCAGAGAATCTATATTTGGTGAAAAGCCAGCGGGAACTGCATGCCACCCAAAAGGCACAATCCATGCCTGATCCAGGTCAGGCTCTCCTTGCTGCCCGGCTCGGCCCCAAACAGACCTGACAGGAACGGCCACGGAGCAACAACTCCGGAGGCAGGACCAGGCTCGCCGAAAGCTTTTCCAGAAACCCAACTTGGGGCCAACCCGGCAAAGTTTCAGGCCACCAGCGAGCGCTAGGCAAAACCTGAGCCAGCAAGGGCAAAGCGAGACGTAGGACAGGAACGGACACTTGACTGCGAGACCTTCAGGCGCCCTCCCCTTGCCCGCCAGCCCCCGGCTCCGAGCCCTGCGCGGGTGCTGGCTACCCGCAGCAGGAGGAGAAGGAGAAGGAGGAGGAGGCCCGGCTCGGCACCCGGGAAAGGGAAGCACTTACGTCCCAGTCCCGCTTGGCCGCCGCCGGCTTCCTTGGGCCCTTCCTGGCCGCGGCCCAGGGCCCGCGAGGCCGCGGCCCGCGCAGCAACGACATCAACGGCGGCGAAGGTGGAGGCGGAAACGACCGCACTCTGCCGCGGAGGCCCAAACAGACTGCGCGCGCCCGCCCGTTGCCGTGGGGACGGGGCCGTTTCCCCCGCCCCTGAGGGGAGGAACGCGGGCAGCGGCTCGCCCCGCCTCGCGCGCCTCTAACGGTGGCCGCACGCTGCGCCGCGCAGCTCAGCCCGCCTCTAGCGGTCATCGCACGCTGCCCGGCGTAGCCCCCTCAGGGTGCGACAGCCGCCGTCCCCAGCGTAACCTTCCCACGCCGCTTCCCTCCTCCGCCACCACCGTGCCCCGCTGACGCTCTTCACCCCAAACCATTTCCCCTTGGCCCTGCGGTGATCCTGACCGGGAATCCCGATCTCCTCCGCCCGAAATGCGGGTCCTATACCCCCACCCCGGGATCCTCATTCACCCGCACCTCACGCCGCGCTCTCCCGCGGCTTGGGCTGGTACCGTCAGTGCCTGCAGCTCTCTCTTCGCTCGGCTTCTCTAACTGCGGCAGGGAGGCAGCAGTGAGCCGTGTGAGGGAACATCCTCTGTCCCTGCTGGCAGGGTCTGCCCGTCTTGCCTTAATTTTTCTGCTCATTTATTTCATTAATATCCCTCTTTACTGACACCCAAGCCATCTTTTAGTGTCCCTGCAAAGAAACCTGGGAAATTTCCCCCACTGAAAATGTATTTCAAATCCTGTTAAGGATGATTACGAGCAGAATGTCGCACAAGCTAATGAAATTAAGGAAACATCAAATTAAAGAGTGGCCTTTGATTGTGTTTCAACAAATACAGATCTCATTAGCTGTGTCACTGAGAAAGTGCGTACCTCCCTGTCCACAAGGAATATTGAGCTTCCACAAAGAAATCTGCTGTTTCAAAAGAGTTACTTAGCTTACACAAGAGTGCAAAATCTTTCCTATAGATTTGCCCCACAAATACACAACAGACCCTCCACTTACCTAGGTCACACACACAGAGATGAGACATAAATTACTTTGAAGGGTTAGAGTTAACATTTTGTGTTACAGTGTGAGCTTAATATTTTATCTGTTAGAGGTGGAAAGTGAAGATATAGGTACTATCACCCTTTCACTCAAAACTCCTTTCTTACTCAAAAAGAAAAACTCCCTTTCACCAAGATTGCCTAATTCTTAGGGTCCTCATCAGTCTAACCAACTTACCAACGTCACTGTAAAAATCCTCTTATGAAGATGTCCATGCTAATGATCAATGCGCTGAGGGGAAGAATTGCTTTGCATGGGATAAAAAAAAAAGAAAAAGAAAAGTCAGAAGTTATGAAGGGAGAGAAAAAGTGATGGGGAAATACCATCAGTGAATGACCTCAGCTAAGTGCTGCCTATGTGGCTGAGTCACTTCTTATATTGGTGGTTGCACCTGAACTTCAGTTTCCATCTAGGCATACCCATAGATACCGTATGCAGCCTGAAACTGAGCGTCAGACTTCAGCCTATGGTACAAACCCTGGTCCTGGGCACACATGCAAGGCAAGGCACTGGAAAATTTGGAACCCCAAAGCATATGAAGTAAGGACACACTGAGAATTCTCTCCTAACATGGCTTTAAATTGTCTTGAAGAATAAGGTCTATTGAAAAGAAAAAAAAAAGCAATAAAGACACAAACAGATCGATCCACTTTGAAGTCTCTTAAACCTCAATGCTGTTATTAATTACAAACAAATGTAAATGTTAAATAGCTAATATAAGCTAACACAATACAAGCCAGAAATATTTCTCATTCAACCAGCCTATTCTCAAACAGTTCAGACACCTATAAGAAAACAGGGAGCAGCTTACTGTGCTTCTATCAGGTGTTTTAAAAGCCCATCTACCTTTCAGTTCATGTTGTTTTTCATACTATGTTTACAGCAGAGTCTGCAAATGTTCCATTAGCTCTGCAGAAGCCAGCTGAACATCTACAGCAACTATTTACTCCCAGTGGAGCTTACATAAGATGGAGACCACATATTCAGACAAACAGCTGTGACTTAAAACCATCAGGTTTTCCAACCAATTTGGTTGATTATACATTTATACTCCTTTTTTCCCTCCCAAACTAGTATGATTTGGGGAATTCCTTTGTAATTAAGATCTTTCCTCTGTCCTGCATGTTTTTACAGCACTAGTTACCAGGAGAAATGTCATTTCCCTACTATGTTTTTTTCAATAGCAGCGTGATTTTCTATTCCGCGCTATGAAAAAACAAAACGCACTCTTGTGAGCCTTTAGCTCAGTATTCTTTCTCCTTTGCACACAGACACTCACAGCCCTGGGCTTTGCTTATAATGGGAAAATGAGCTGTGTTAGGAAATATATTAGCTAACACTTTAACTGCTGATAAACTGTGTTAGTCTAGGTAGACGTGTTTAAAATCTCATGCATGCTAACCACATTGCATGACCTGGAGCACACGTGCTGCCATCAGTTCAAACCACTGCAGTTAGTGGGAGAGACTACTGAACATTTTGTCCAATTCAGAACATCCAATGCAGTTTAAACCAATTCCACAATCACTGTCAGCCCCTGAGATGGCCAGATGTAAGGGCCCTGAGAGCATCTCCCCTCCTGGAGGTCTGGCACCCCAGGCTCAGTGCCAACATGCACACACACACCTCAGAGATGCTTTCAAGCTGAGGCTCTAGAGCTTGGCCCTGGCCTGAGTTACAACAGCAGCACTGCCATGCCTGTGCCTGGCCACAGGCCCCCTTGATTTGGACCCAAACCATGACTTGCAGACTGACTTCTTGGCCTGGCCTCTGACCTGCCTCTTTGCTACGGACTTGCTTGGTGATCACCAGGCTGTGTCTGACCCTGGTTACTGTCACCAGACCTGATCCTGACCCTGATTCACTGACTCGCATTCCTGACTTGACCTTGGACCTGCCTCACCACCACAGACTTCTCTGGCTACCTGGACTCTTGGTTGATCCTGGCCAACCAGGCCCCTGCCGTGCCAGTCAGCATCCCTTAGGGAGCAGCCAGCTGTTCCCTGACACCAGAGTACTGTGGTACATAAAAGAATATCAAAATATTTCCATTAGTCCAGATCCACAGTCCACCTGGACCAGCATCTTGTCTTTTACAGTGACTGCTACCAGTTCTTTCTTCCAAAATATATGCTGCCATTCAAGAACAAGATCCAGGTGGACTTGAGAAGGGAAAACATGATACTTATCTTTATCAAAGGGGTCAAGTGAAGAGTTATGAAGCAGCCAACTTCTGTTTGTTATCTGGAAAGATAATGAAACAATCTATTCAACAATCAGTGTTCAAGCAACTAAATAACAAAAAAGTGATGAGAAACAGGCAGTGTGTATTTGTCCAGAACAAATCATGTCAAAGTAACTAATTTATTTCTTTACTAGGATAACTGACTTAGTAGGTGCTGAAAGCAATAGATGAAACATATTTTGACTTTAGTAGGGTTTTTGATATTGCCTTGAATACCATCCTCACAAAGGCAAATATGGCCCAGATGGAATTAACGTGAGAGTGGTGCGTGATTGAAAAGCAATACTCAAAATGTAGTCGTGGATAATTTCCTGTAAATAGGAAGGCATATCAAATTAGGAGATCTGATCTGTCTTCTAAGATTAATTACTCTCATTAGTGACCTGGATGATGAAATTGATCTTTGCCTTTAAATGTCTGCAAATAATACTGGGTTGAGCAGCACTTCAAGCACTTTGCAGGCAAGGATTTGAATAAAATTATAACATTTCTAAATTGTGGAAAGGCTCTGGAAACAGTAAGATGAATTTCAACAAAGGCAAGCACGAAGTGTTACATTTTGAAAAGAAAACTTGAATTCTCAAGTTCAAAATGAGGAAAAAAGTCTTTGGTAGGGTACCAAAAACGTATGTCAACTCAGGGCAAGTACTTGAAGAACTTCATAATTCTGCATTGGAAAGTGCGGACATGGACTACCACTTCTGTGTCATGAGGACAACACAGCTAGAGAGGGACAATGCACTGATACCAGTCTCCTGATTGGAAATACAGCACAAAACAACACAGAAATTATTAGTAGGTGCCAACGCTAGCTTGGTATGCAGAACACTAGTCTTGTGCCATCTGTCACATTGCTGTGAGTTACCTGGCATGGCCCAGGCATGCTTTTGCTTTGCCTCATCTCCTCCTGTTCCAAGTCTCCCTCAAGCCTCTACTCTTGGACAGATGTGAGAAGCCAGATGTGCTCCCTGGTCTCCTCCCTGCAGCTGGAGTCCCTCCTCTAAGTGCTAGAGGGCTGATGGCCATGTGGGGCCATCTGTGGCCACGATCTGTGGGTCTGAAGAGGGATGTCGGTGATTACAGAGCTGCTTGGGTCAGTAGTTTGGGGCACTACAGGCTGCAGAAGGGCATCCACAAGTCTCCAGTGCCACCGCTCCTTGAAGTGCCCCAGAAGAGGGAGTCACAAGAGCTTGGGGGTGATGTCACCCAGGTCTTCTGGTCTGCAGGGCACAATACGACACTCCAGGCTGACAGACAGCCATTGTGTTGGATAGTCCATCTCAGATGGGGGTTTTGCACATGCTACCGCTTCTTGGGACTCTGACAGAAGGCAGGATGACCTGAACAGCAGTCTGCTTCAAGATAGACGCAAGAATCACTGATAATTGTTTTGTTTGTTCTTGGCAGAGATCATGCAAAGGCCTACAGATCAAAATGATGGCAGAATGCAAGCTGAATTGTTCTGCTGAGCTTTACAACAGCTTTTCCTTTATACAAGAAGAGCGACCCCAGGAAACATCTCTCCATTTTGAGAACAAAATTCCCAACTGGGAAGCTTCTGTGGCCAGACTCAACACAAAGAACACAGGTAGGCTTCCTGAAATCGCATCTTCTACAAGTTTGCCTGCAGTCTGAAAAACATTTCAAGTTACTTTCTAGCAATGCTCCACCTTCTCTGACATAAAAATACATCCCTCTACCCAAGGATTTGACACACTTCCCAGACATGTTTTCAACAGAAGAACATACAAGGGGAAAGCAGTGAAAAAGAGACCCCTGGCCTTTTCACAGCCCAACAGTATCATGCTCATCTTGCTGAAAAGGTTAAGAGTATCACCACATTTTTTGTATCAGTATCATGGAAGACTTAAAGGGCATACAAGCCATGCTTGAATTAATTACATTCCATTTTGCTCCAGCCTTTTGCACCCTGGAGAAAACCACTGCTGGACTGAACTAAAAGATGAGACCGTTCACCCCAAAGTTGCAAACAGCTAAAAATAAATGTTCAGGATGGTCTTGCGCAAGAACACGCTTGTGCTCCGCTGGCACCGCGAGGGGTGAAAACGCCCCGGGCTCGTCAGGCAAGTGGCATGTGAGCCACCAGGACGCCACTGTCACGGCCCCATCCACGAGGCGCCACGTGTATGAAGATACGGGCGCGGATTACCACCACGTCCTTCACCTTTCGGCACAGCCGCGGCACCTTCCCAAAGGGAAGAAAAGCTCCCTGAGGAGGGAAGAAGCTCCCCGACGCCCAACCGCGGGGCAGGGCCAACATTTGAGGGCGAGGGCCGGACGCACGGAGAAGACCCTCCGCCCCGGGCCCTCCCCCCGCGGACCCTCCCCGACGGCGGGTCCTCCCCTCCGGGGCCAAAGTTGCGCGGTGTCCCCGCAGCGTCCCCCACCGGGGGCGGCGGCGGGGGGGTCCGAGGCGCGCTGCCTCCCCGCCTTCCCCACCCCCGTGCGTGCCGCCGAGGTATATATTTAAATCGCAAATAAAGCAGCTCGGCACCCGCCCTGCCGGGGTAGAGGCAGCCCGGGTGCCGCACCGGGCGGCGCGGCCATGCCCGGAGCCCCGGGGGGCAGCGGCGGGGCCCTGCTCTGCGCCCTGCTCTGGGCGGCGGGGGCGGCGGCCGGCCCCGGGGGCAGCTCCGCTCCCGGTGCCTTCGGCCGCCTCTACCGGGGCGCCGTGAACATCAGCGCGGAGCGGGTCTACGCCTTCGCCTACAGCAGCCAGCCCGGGCAGGTAGGACCGCGGCGCCGGGAAGGGCATCGGGCCCCGCTCCGCCGTGTTGCGGCGGGGCTCTGCGGAGGGCCGGGCTCCCCCTCGGTGCCGCGGCTACCCGCCTCCGCGCTGCCCTGCGGGCACCGGCGGCCCCATGGGCCCGGGGGGGGGGGAAGTTCGGCGGGGCGCGACCTGCCCCCGCGGGGCGGGCCGGGCCGGGATCCGGCGCGTCTGGTGGCAAAAGGGGTTTCAAGCCTCTGAGAGAGGTTGTGGAGAAGAGTAGTACCTCTCTCTCTCTCTCTTTTTTTTTTTTTTTGTTTGGGGGGGTGCGCTTAATGAGGCTAATTAAATACTGTGTTCCCCACTTGCGTGCTTCGCGGGGGAGGGGGGGGGAATCAGGGTGCTCTCCCGTGGGGGCCCGGGCGGTGCGGTAGGGCGCACGGGTGACTCGCCATGCGAGGTGGCAGCATGCTGGAGGCACGGCTGCGTGCGATGGGGGAAGCGCGCCCTTTATGTGTGCTTAGCTTCCTTCCCCCCCCCCCCCGCCTTTTAATGTTATGTTTATCTCAAGTAGCTAAGTGGTACCTTGGAAGCTCAGTCCCCGTTATTTGGTTTGGGCATTAATTATTCAGCGAGTTGCTTTGATGCTCCAAAATACAGGCTAATGAATCCTCTCCCTTCTTACCCTCAGTTGCACAGGACAAGAGAAAATGGAAAGCATCTCTTTTCCATGCTGTATTTCTGATGTTTTAATATGGAGGGATTTGGTAGAGAGCATGATAACAAGGGAAAGGAAGGGGGCTTTTTAATAATCACTTGCTTTACTGTGCTTTGAAACACAAAAAAAATCCTGACTCTTTTTTTCTTCTGCGTGTTACTGTGTAATAAAACATCCCTGGTATTTATTGGGGCAGGAGTTCTGGTTTGGGGCTGTGAGGCAAGTGAACTAGCCCAGCTTTACTTTCCTGTTGGGTGTCACCACTGAACACAGGAAGTCAAATGCAGATTTATGGCATAAGCTCCATTCTAGAAGCTCATGGTGATGTAAGTTAGGGTTCTTCAGGTGCTTGGTGTTACTGTGATGAGGGCCTGTCTGCAGACCAAATAGTGTTTGGGGCTTGTTAGCTGAGACAACACACACAGTGACTTCAGTTAAAATGAATCCAGTTCACTGGATTTAACTGTGCTGTTTAAAGCCCCGAGTTTTGCTGGATCCTTCTAGGAAAAAGTAAGTCTGCTTCTCTCTCCAGAAGAATAACTAGTGTGATGGGGAGGGGGGAATACACAGCTGCTTTGTGGGATTTCCAGGTATTTAAATCCACCTTCTGCTTAATGGCTGCTCTCAGAGACTAGCCTGTTCCTGTGGCTGTGAAAAGCCCATAAGCCCAGACTATTGCTGCATTTAAACAGGAACTTTAGTGTTCCTCTCCACGTTCCTTTGTGATGGAACATAAATTCTTTGTAGCGGTATTGAGCTGGCCAAGAACATATCTAAGAGAGGAAACTTCATATTTGAGGCTTTCTTTTCTTTCTTTTTTTTCTTCTTTTCAAGGCAGAACTCTCTAAGTGCTGCCATGAACATGCTCAAAGAGGGCCATGCAGCCAGATCTTTCTATGAAAGCTAGTTTGAAAGAGAAAACCACTTGCAAAATAAAAAGTAGAAACATGCTAGGAGGCTTTTGGGTAAGGGGTGCCCAGAACAGATCCTGAGGATAGCTCAGTGGGAGGCCCTATAGATACTGCTCCTGAGATGAAGCAGCAGAAACCTCCAAGAAGGTGTCTGATTTAATCAGCATAACTTGCTGCAGGTGTGTGCAACCCCCCATCCCAGCTGTGGCCCTGGACCAATGAGAAACAAATGAGACTGGGGTTCCTCTTGCCAGCCTGGTCAGAGTTAGAGGCAGGTCTGTCCTCACGGTCCTGCATCTCCTTGGGGGTGATTGTTGCTCAAAGTTTAGAAGCTGGATGATGCAAATCTTGACTTTAACCAGGGACCATGCTCTTGTGGGCAGGCTTCTCCTGTGCAAGAGTTGTAAAGATATTTAGTGGCATGCTGTCCACCACCACCAGCTTTGAATCGGAGCGCCTGATTCTGGGTCTTCTGGGTTGGGCCTTCTGAAGGAACATAACGCCTGCAAAAACTCAGTGTACTAGTTCTTTTCTCTCACTGCTGTCTTCAGCCCTGAACTGCTAGTGAATGAAGAGTCAGCCAGCTGCCTGCCACTTGTGAGGTCCCTGCTCTCCCTGATCCTTTCAGACTCCTCCTGTCTCTGTGCTGATGGCAGGCCAGCCAGGAGCCTCTCGTACCTTGAGGCAGATACTGCAAGGATAATTAACATTAGTTATGGGAAATTAATTGAATAAAAAGAGCATTTTCCCTGTGGAAGGGCTGCAGTGGGTGAATGTAATTGCCTTCTCTTTGAAGCAAAGCCAGGTTTGGAGTGGTCTGACTCTGAAAGGGTTTTGCTGGTGTTGTGGATTCTGCTGTTCCCCTCTCTGCTACCCCCTCTCCTGGGGGCAGGCCTGCAAGCAAGGGACAATTTGGAGCCAAAGACAAGGCATGAGGGCTGGTTTGTGACCCACCTGTCCTCTGCAAATGCTCTGGTTAATCACCTGCTGTGAATGCCAGGGCATGTCTCAAAATGCAGCTGGATGGAGCAATGGTTGAGTGATGGACTGGAGCAGGGAAGGAATGAAATGGTTATTCCTGCTTGGTGCTTCAGAGACCTACTGCTTTTCCTAGGAAGAGTTGTGCCTGCCTGATCTCAGAGGATGTTCTTCATCCACATAATTCTCCTTATTACCTAGGTATAGATATGTCTGTGCTAGGAAAGGGGAAAAGCAAGTCCTAAGAGATTGCTTGCAGGCAGATGTGTACAAGCTGAAGTGTTCCCAGTGCAGAAAGCGCAGCTTCTGGCTCTGGAGCAGAGCTGATTTGAGGCAGGCAGTCACTTTCCTTCTGTGCACCTCCTTTTCTGTGTGTACAGAATGAAAATAAGGGTATTTATCTGCTGACCAGGTTTCCTAGCTGAAACTCCTATGTATGTATACATTGCCAGGCCTCTTCTGGGGATGGGGGGGAAAAAGCTCTAGGTGCTTTGCAGAAATATTTCACCAAGCATCTTAAGGCAGGAGAGCTGCCAGGCAGCTCTGTACTTGGCAACTAGGATTTAGGCCCTAATTCTTGAGGTCGAACTGTAAAAGTAAAGCTGTGCTGAAAGAGGAGGAGCACAGCCCCTCTGCTGTGAGAGGCTTCTAGAGTTGGCCTGTGGACAGAGTGATGCACCAGAAACTCCTTCCTCAGTCTTGCATGGTAGAAAGTCTTAATTCATTATGGAGCCTTTTTTAATGGTTTTCTAGCTTCTTTTTCCTCCTCCTAGCTGCACTTTGAAATTTCCCCCTCTGTACAGCTGTTTGTTTAATGTTTAACTATTAGTGTATGGGGAAAAAATAAAACCAGCTGTTACTCCTGTCACTGTTCACCCATACTCTAACAGCAAAGCCAGATGTGTGCTATTTAGAAAGCTGGTGAACAATTAGTTGGACAAACAGGATTATCTTATTTTAGGGTTGTTTAAACTGGGGACATCCAGGATTGGGAAAAGGTAAATGTGGCACATATGCTTGAGTGTCTCAAATTCCACATGTTCAGCATGCCCCTACTTGGGGGCAGAAGGGTGTGAGGGGGAAATGGCTATTCTGAAGCTGCCTGTGCAGCAGTGTGCCTGCCCAGAAGGCTGAACTAAAGCTGCAAAGTATTTCTGCTGGATTTACATTGTCCAGAGAAGGCTTTATGAAACAAATGAGAAAACCTGTTTAGTTCCACAACTGCAATAATACAAGGGCTTCCAGAAAGGAAAAAAGGTTGGGAGCAAGCAATGAAGGAATTCAAATTGAGCTGCTCTCTCCACTGCTGTAAGATCTGCCAGGCACTAATGGTTATTTTGCTGAAAAACCCAAATGGCACTCATTATATTGGGCTTGTGGGTATTTCCTGTACCAGGTCCTAACAGATGCAGGAAAGTATCTTGAGGGAGACTGTTGGAGACAACAGAAGTTCTTCCTGGTCAGAGTTCAGATCTTCTGAAAGTGTGAATTGAAAGATGCTTGGACTATATTTAGAAAACCAAATGTCGGTGAGGAGAACAACTGTCTGCAAGTTTCCAACTTTCCTTTCTTAGGTAAAGCTGTTGCAGTCTAAACACTGCTCTTGGACATGCTGTTTTGCATCTTGGTTGTAATGAGTCCAAAAGCTGAGCAGTGGGCTGCACCTATTTTGGGAGAGTGAGTGGGTGATATTTTCCTCCTACTCCCTTCCCAGGACTAGGAACAGAGCCCTAGCCTCTGTTCCCATATGGCCCAGCCCTGCAGTGAGCGGTGACTGACAGTGGAATAAGCTGTGGCTTCTCCACATAGCAGTCATGCCACATGAGGATGCATGGCTCTGGAGTGCCTCCATTACAGATGTGAAGTTTATTTGAGGGATGATGAGTAAAAAAGTCCTCAGTGAATGAGTGAGAAAGCAAGCCTTGTGGCAGCACACAACCTAACACCACTACCATTCCTTCTTTCATGATTGTAGGTGAAAAAATATTGGCTGACCTAAGGGAAGAGGGGAAGCAACACTGGTGAGAAGGATGGAAGTCTTTCAGTTAGATGCCTCAAACTGTATGTCAGCCTCTGAGGGAGACTAGGTTCCCAAAGAGTGTGAAGCATTTGGGTTCCTCTGTCCCCTAATAAATGGAGTCTTTTATAATCCAGTTGTGGACAGCAGTTGTGCTTGTTTTGCTCTAGACAAGGGGGCAAAACCTAAATTCACCCATACGTTCCTCTGGGACTGTGTGATGAATTACTTTCTCAGACGAAAGCTATTTGTCATAGCTACAGGGAAACTCCTCGCTGTGCTAAACAGGGCAACTTGGTTTAATGAATTTCAGTGATCAAATCTGTATTTACTGTTCTCTACTGTTTTATATGTAAATGCAGGTCCCACTGCAGCAGCACCTGTGTCTTCCAGGAACTCCAGGAGCTCCCCTTTTACCTCCAGCTTCTGAACTGTTTTTAGGCTGGATGCGTAGGACTCTTCTGGGCTGGAACAAAACTACTTCAAAGTATTCCCTGGATCTCCTACATGACTTCACTGTAATGTTTGTCTTGGCGGCCTGAGTTTCACCCCACAGCTATACCGTGCATACAGTAAAACTTTTTTTCCCCCTGTTTGGAGACAGCCGAACCTGAGCTGTCTGGCATAGTAGGGGGAATAGGTTAGCATCTCTCTCTGTAATGCTGAGTGGAAGCCCACCCTTGCAGCCACAAAGATGCAGGCCAAAATCAGGTAAATTGGGAAGACTACAAATAGTTGAGTGTGAAAGAGATCTAAGTTCTGCAGATCTCCTGTTATTGTAGGATATCCGGGAACTGAAACTGCTTTTTAGTTACCAGCTCTACTCTGTTCACCACAGGATACTGGAAAGGCCTCGCCATTTCTGGAGCCTAATGTTAAATGCCTTGTGAGGCAGAAGTGTAGGCACAGTGTCAAATCTGGAGAAGTTAAAGTGTATGGTGTTTGAAGCTTAGAGGGGTAGACAGAAGCCCTGTGGAATAATCCTTGCATATGTAATAAGGTCTGTCTAAGTTGTCACCTCTTTAAAAAAAAAAAAAAAAAAAGTAGAACAAGCTGCATTTGGGATGTTCTCACTGCTTCTTAATTGTTTTTTTTGCCTACTCCTTGTCTTGTCTAGAGTCATGCCAAAGCTTTTCCTTATGAAAGAAAGCATAAGTAAATTGAGGGAGAAATGATGTGGGGATCTGTTGAAGACAGGAGCTTGGCCTTTGCTTTCTGCAGCAGAAAATGTACTGCCTTGAAGGCTTTGGCTCTGGCAGGAATGGAGTAGTTCAGGTGGAAGAAAAGTATGGGAGGTAGCTTTGCATTAAGCAGAGGATTTGGTTGGATGACCTCCTGAGGTCCCTGCAGACTTAAATTGTTCTGTGGCTTTCTGAGGTCTTGTGCTGTGTTGTTTCCTCTAGGTGGAGGAGGAAAAGGAGAGGATCTGTTTGCAGGCTTTAGGGGAAAGAAAGCCTGAGGGGTCTGCTCTGATTTCTTGCAGTGTGGCCCTTCAGATGGTGATATTTGTCTATTTTCTTTCTACTGTGTGAGCCAATGAGGTCAAGCCCAATATCTTGTGGTTGAACTAAAATATATCATTTGAATATGGATATCTTTGTAAGTATTAAAAATCAAAATGACACTTTTCTTTTTGGGCTGCTCTACTGTTAGAAGTAAAGCTGGTCAGGGTTTGTCATGTGGTGTTTCCTGCCCTCTAGCCCCTTGACTTCTAGATTAAAAAAAGAAAAAAGTTCTGAACAAGAGAAACTTTACCAAAATGTCTTTCCTGAGTTTGAATTCTTTCCAAGAACAATGCAGCAATTTATAATACAAACATTTACATTGCAAGTGGAGGCTGAAGTGTCCTTAAATAACTTGTGCAGAAGTTGTTGGGTAAGAAGGTATGTCTCTTCCTATGCAGACTTAGTCTGCTATTTCAAGGCATATGGAGGGAATGAAAGTGCTGTCTGTAAAAAGCTATATTGCAAGGGTGTGCCATCTGCTTAGCTTGAGACTATAGTTTAGTACATTTGCATAAGCAAACATTATTTCCTGCTGCGTATATTTACAGAAACACAGAGGATTTCATAAATATTCCTCCTTACCTTCCCTATGACACTGCTTTTCTTTGGACATAGAAATTAGCAACTTCAGTGCGTTTAAAAAAAAAAAAAGTGGTTAAAAAACAAAAAGCATGTAGGGCACAGAATTCAATCCATATCCGTATCGATGAGGTGAAGAACTTATGAGTTATTGCAGTGAGCTGGGGGTGGCAGGCAGTTTAAAAAGGTTATAAAACCCTTTGGTTTCAGGGGTTGTCCTAGCCCAGAGTTCCAGCTGTTGTGTACTTGGAAGACATCATGTGCTGAAAGTAGGTTGGTTGTTCCTTAACTAGCTGTTCAAAAATTATTTTTCTTTTAATAAGCTTCCTGAGGTCTATAAGGGTGGTCAGAAACAGGTACCCATTTGATCCAGCATGGCAGCATCTAGTTTCTCTTTCTGGCTGTCTTACAGACTCCCTGGTGACCTTGGTTTGAGGACATCTTTTAAAAAAAAAAAAAAAAGATAAATATTAACACATCTTGTATTTGTCTTTCTTCCATTTATGCTGCACAGATACTCTAGCAAACAAGTGAACCCCTGGGAATGTCTATGGCAGACCATAAGTCCACGTTGAGCATATTTGCACAAAGTAGAAATTTTAAATGAAAATGTTCATTCTGGAACAATTGTTAATGTAACTGAGGCTGTGCTTGACATATCCAGAATCTGTCACTTAGTTTGTACTGCTTTGGATACTAAATACTTCTGGCAAAATGCTGAAGGGAAACTATGGGCCAAGGTTATTTGGCAGATTGCTTTGAACAGCACTTAAAAGTTATTGACATTAGGACACAAAGACGGGGAAGGGCTTAAAGGGAATGTTCCTTTGAGCTCTGCTCTCCGCTACTTTCCTGTTGGACAGGAGTGAAACTCATACGTCATAAGAGGGCAGGAAAGAGATTCTGTAACTCCTGTTGCTTTGGTGTCTCATAATTATTTTCCTTCAGTCTCTCAATATCCCCTGTTGCTTGGCAGTGGGAAGAGCGGCAGAGTTCAGCACTCACTGGTACGTGGTTCATTCACTGCCTCAATTGCTCTAGCTCATCCAGCTGAATCCTACATTACTTAATTTCAGGGTTTGTGTAAAAATGAAGCTCTTTTCTTGTGCACCTGCAAGCTGTAGCAATTCGATGGCTCTTGTAGATGTATCCTGCACTGAGACCTTGCATTGTAACTAACAGCTTGTGTGCTTGCTTGCTGGATGTGCTCCCTGCCCACTGGTTTGGCTTGGTGCCTTGTCAGGCCCACAAGCAAATGCTGTCGCAATGTGGACTGATAATCCCTGAAGGCCTTGCAAGGAGAGGCTGCGTGTGGGTGCGGTGGAGAACGTGGCTAAGCCCCAGTGCAATTCCAAGGTTTTATTTAGCGTCAGGTGGTGAACAGGAATCCACAGTCATGCTCTTGAAAACATTTGCTTGCAGTGGAAATTGTTGTAGCATCCTCCCCCTGCCCTTAAACTTGCATCCTCATGGTCTTAAACTGATGTGTACCCTCTGTGGGAAATGTAGGCTTAACTATCAATCCAAGGACTCTTTCATGTCAACAAGAGCCCAGTTTATTTTGCTTAATGTTTGCAGCCATGTTGGTCCTGCTCAGCTGTGTGAGTTTGGGACTGGCTCCTTCTGCCTGTTCCCATCTCAAGAAAGGAATTTGGTTGCTTTTCTTTCTCCTTCCCCTATCTCTGGGGAGGTGATAGAGCTGAACTGCAAATATTTGTCTTTCCTGTTCTAACACATTTTTATGTGGTGCTGAGAGCTCTGTCTTTATTCAGCTGTCTAACTGCTCTGTCCACCTTGAAATGCAGAGAAAAAAAAGCTCAAGTTCAGTCATCTGAAAAACAAAACTTCCACTAACTTGGCTGGTGAATACAGAGATGCACATGACCTCAGCTTGGCAATGAGAAGGAACATGTGGAGCAGAAGTCTCTAGTCCTGTCTCTGCTTCATCTCCACAGAGCAAAAAGCAATAGGATGGTTATTGCTGAAAAATGTCATGCAGGGCTTGGCTGTCAAAAGGAGTATTTGGTACCTGAGGTTGTTTTCCTAGATCCAGTCTGGACTATCCCAACTGGAACCTACCTGCAGATTTCTGCAGGAGGCAAGGATTTCTGCTTGGAGGGTACTGATGAAATAGAAGCTGTTGCCATATTTGTGTACAAGGAAGGGGAAGAGGGACATGACCAGTTTTATGTGGGGCTGGAGCAGTCTGCTGAAAAGTGAAATCTCTCAGCAGTGTTGTCATTGCAGAAGGGATTGCTATGTGGTGGACTCTCTTATTGCCCAGGCAAAGCTTCCTCCTCATCTCACTATTGTTAAGTGAGGAAGGGTGGGTGCTGAGGAAGCTCACAGGCTTTTGCTTTAGGGTGAGGGATTTTTTAATTTAAAATTTTGCTTTTTAGCTGGAATTCCCCTTGTCTTTATGTGCAACACAGGTAGTATCTTATTTCTGTGTTGGGAGAGAGGGATGGGTGAGATCAGAGTGGTGGCTCTCCTGCATCAGGGAGAGGTTCTTCTGTCAGAACTGCTTCTTAAAATCTTTGGAGGGGAATGGGGGGAGAAGGTCATATGAGCTAGATAAATCACTTTTTTTTCCCCTTCTGTCTTTTGCCCTCTGCTCTGGAAGAGAAGTTGCTGGAGTTGATACCACGGAGGGAAGCAACTCTTGACTTTCAAAGGGAAAGATGGGGCTACTATCACTACCTCAGTAGTGAATTCATTAAATCTGTTACATGGAAATGTGTATATAGTCTATACTATACAATAGTAATGCTTTTATACAATATAATCTAGAAGCAAAACATGGACTAAGAGTTTAAGGTAGGTTTATTGGGACAGAGTCTGAAAAGCACAAACATTAATTCATAGGTGCTGCCTCATCCCCATCCCCTGTGATGCTCTTGCTAGACACAGTTCACACTGCTAAGCAATATGTTTTTCTCCAAGGCACTAAATAGGGTTCCTTCTGCTCTGTAGCACAAAATCAGAGTGATTCACAACAAATAAAACAAGCCCTACTTGCAGTTTAATGTTAACTTTCTGCACTTTCCCAAGCTTTCTCATAATGACACCTTAATTCTGCTGAACTCCTCTGCTCTAATGTCCCCAAGCTCAGTTGTAAGTGCCAGGGAGGGTCTGGAGGGCCCTTTAATTGGTAACTTCTTGTGCAGGTTTGGCCCACAGGCAAATCCACCCATTTCATTGCCTGGTTTTGGAAGAACAGCTGTTAAGTCATGCAGAGGCCTAGCAACCAAAGCCTTCTGCTGCCGGGAGCTGCTGCTCTTGGTGATCTGTGAGGGGGAGAGTGTAGCTGCATCTTGGGGCTGGGATTTCGCCCCTCTGCTGGAAGGGCTGGATCTGCCCATGACAGGTGTAATTACTGTGTTACTGTGTTGATGGAAGCAGGGTAAGTAACCAGATGGGCTGGACCTTAATTGCCATCTGTCTGACTTTTTAATTCCTCTGCTTTTTTCCTGGGCTTTTAATATGAAGATTTTGATTTGAGTTTTGTCTGGGTGGTGTGAAAGTCCCAGCTGATCTGGGGTAGGTCAGGATATAGGGAGAGCAGACTGACTTACCACAGGCAGATGGTTAATTTCTGGAGGTAAAATTTCAAGTACACTGAGATCTTCTTAATGAGCTGCTTTATAATATGGCTTGTGACTTCTTGATGTTCCAAGTGTCCCATTTTGAGCATGACTTGGGAGGCAGCTTGTCTCGCAGTGAGTGCAGAGAGAAAGGTGAGAGGAAAGATGTCCAATGGGATCACCTCTGTGAGCTGTGCTTAGGCCAGAGGTGGTCCTGTCTTGATGCAGCTGAATGCTGTGCTGCTCCGCAGATGTTAGCACAGACCTGAGAGAGCTCAGGGCATCCAAATGTGGGCTTTTGTGGGAACGGGGCAAAGGAGGTCTAACCGCCTGTTACAGGAAGCAAATACAGAGCACCGAACACAGGGAAGGTGGAGAGAAGTAATGTATTGATGGTAATAAAGAATACATCAATTTTTGTGTGGGTCAGAAATGAGAATAAGTGCTTAGTTTTTAGAGAATATTGGCACCTAGCCAATTTATCACAAAAGAAATCTTACTTAAATTTGGAGATCCAGTTTCAAAGTAAGTTTTGAGACATCTGTAGATTTGAACCTCAGCATGAACACTGCAGAACACTACCTTGGAGCAGAATTTCTCTTTTATTTTCCTGTCACCTGTGTAAACTTGTCTCGGTCTGTACCAGGCCTTTAGATATTCTGTCTTGCCGATACAAATTTATTCTATAAAACACAAGTATCTAGTGGCTGGCTGTGACAAAACTGTCTTTCTGACCTTAGCCTTTGGGAAGCTCCTGTTCCTTTCCTACTTCTGAATCTTGCCTCCTGTCCTTCTGAAAAATCTCACTTTTTACTGGGACAATGTGAGAAATAATATAAGATAATGGAAGCAGCAGCAAAGCTGAGTAAATACTGTAGACCCTATATGCTCAGCTTAGTTTTGTGGAGGGAGGGAAACTGAATTATAGGTCTAACAGATCTCTGCAGAGGGCAGGGACCTTCTGTCCCTTCTCAGGCCTCTCCCCAGCAAAACATTAATCACCAAAACTCTTGCTTTTCCCTTCCCTTGCCCTTCTCTGGGATAGGTGGGAAGTGCTTTATAGCAACATCCTTCTGAGAGGCACTGTGTGCCTGAGCCTTATGCCATGGTACACACCACACATCTCGGTGACTTGCACCTTTTCCATTGCGGTTAAGAGGTGCCACAGAGGATAGCAATTAAACCTCTCCTGTAGTAGGGTGTGGGCTGCAGGATTTGCTTCCTGATACTGGCCTAGACACAGATCAGAAAGTGAATCCTAGTCCTCAGTGTTTGCTCCTCAGCAGCTGTTGCTCTTGATCCCACTGGGGAAATCCTGCAGTCATTCTCTGACATAAGGTACAGGAGGTGCAGGTAAGCCATGTGCTTGTGAGCCTCTGGGACTCAACTTGCATAAGCTTTGGTCATCAGGATCAAACATTAGACATGGAGGTGTCATCTTGGGGAGGTCAGTTCTACTAGCTTTATAATAACCTTGAGATTAGTAATTCTCTCAATTGCACAAACAAGAGCTGTGCACAAAGGAGCTCTTAATCTGATGTGTCTGACGCTTGTGCAGCAGCAACTGTACAGGGATCAAATAACAGGCATTGAATGGTCAGTCACTGTTTGTCCCCAGTTAAGTGCCTGACGTTACTTACGGCGTTTTGCCTCTTCTTGCATGCTTGTATGCTTGTATAGTATGTCATTGCAGTATCTTGAGGCTTTTTTTTTTTTTTTTTGAGTAGTTGTACTTTAACTATACAGTGAAAGCTAAAAATTTCAAAAGTCCTTGGATACCTGGGCAGGCCCTGCAGGCACCTGGACTGGCAATTGCCATAGCAGCAGGGCTGCCTGAAAATAGATGATCTGTCCTTAACAGAATGAATTAAGCTGGGCATTGCTTGTTGTTAGTTAAGTAAACAACTAATAGCCTTGGTTTCACAGGCAGGTCCTTTTCTTTCTTTTTTCTTTTATTTTTTCCTCCTTCCTGCCTCCTTAAAGGAAAATCACCTGCATTTAGACTAACAGAGCATCTAAACTGGAAGAGCCTTGAGCTCTGAAAAAAGAAAGGCTGGGTACATTGACCTACAGGTTAAGGAGTGAGGGGAAAAAAGTGTTAATGTTGACAGCACAGAGGAGGAGATTTGTAACTCTGTGCCTGTACTTACAGTACCTTTTGCTTGGGGACATTGCTGCCATGCTGGGCAAGGAGCAGCAGGGGCTGGAAGTGGAAGGTGCAATGGCAACAGACGGCCTGCGCTGACAGTGTCTTCACTGAGCCCCTTTCACAAAATGTGACAGCGGCAGTATTGCACCTGCAGCCATGGTCTTAATGAGCTTTCCTTGGCCAGGAAACTAAAATGCTAAATCTTTTGACTAGATTCAGCAATGGACATTGAGCCTAGCAGGAAGGCGTAAAGGTAAAAACCTGTGTGAATAGAGTGTTAAACTTATCATACAAGAATTTATTAGCGCACAAGACCTGTTAGGCTTGTCCAGGAAGCTCTTACAGAGGTGGCTTTGACTTGTAAAGATAGGAGGGTTTGTGCTTTGTGCAGTCATCTTGGGCAGGTGTGAAGCTGCAAAGCACACCCTATTTCTGGGCTTTCCTTAAAGGGAGAAGAAGAAATACACAGCACAAAGCTCCTTTCCAAAGGAAGCAGTCAGACTAAATTCTGGTGTTTCCTGAGCAGAAGGCTGTTTAGTGGTGATTCCTTACTTACAGTTGCAGCTTCCCTACTGTGACTGCAGCTTGTCCCCTTTCTGCCCAAGTGCATTTTTCCATTACGCTGGCCCTGTGTGAGAGCTCTTGCACTCCAGTGCATACATTGGGACCAAACCTGGTAAAAGTTTCACCAGTGTGAACTGGGCTCTCTTTAGAAAGAATATACTGGAGGGGCTACGAGGTGGCAATGGTAGAAGAAGTCAAACCTGAGGAAACCAAAATGAAACTTTGGTCCTCTGATGGCTTATTTCTTTGTGAGTGAAGATGTGGAAGGACTTCAGCCTTTCTATGCTCCTTAGAAAGTGTTTGGGGGACAAGGGGGATCCTGAATGGCTACCCTTGTCTGTGCAGCTGCCTGCCCTTTGGAGGGGTGCATCTGTGCTGGAGAAGAGAAGGAACAGAAGTGTAACAGGGCTGTAAGTTGGGGATGAAGGAATGACTCCCCACATGGAGATGAATGCCTGGCTCTCTGAAGATCTCACTTGCCATCATTGTTGATTATTGGCACACCACATTAATATAGACTAATCCAGATGATAACCCAGACCTTGAAAGCTCATCAGATCAGGTAGGTAGGAATTGAAGCAGCGCTGGAATTGCGAGTGTCACTTGTTGCCTCAGTTCCAGCTCCTTATCTGTAACCAGGATATGTCTCAGTCCTGCTTTGTCTCTCTTCATCCTCACCTCCCTGGGGCCTACCAGCCAGGCTAGGTAGAATACAGGTGCACATGGGAGCTTTGAGGGTGCCTGAGCTCTCCTGGGCTGCAGTGTGCTGAGACCACTGTGGTGGCTCTGATTATTTGTCCCACCTAATATCTGCAGGATTCAGCTTCCTGAAGCACCCAGTAGTACTGCTTTAGAAGGTGGCCACAAAGCTTAAATCACTTAAATGATTTTTTTTTTTTTAAATACTTCTCATTTGTTGGATTTCTTCCCCTCTCCTCTTCAATATAGCAGGCCAGTTACCTGATTTGAGTTCATTTAAAAGGCATAACAAGGTGGGAGGGAGGGGAAGAAAACCGTTTAGTTCAAGTAACTTGTTGGCAAAAGGATGTGGTGGCTCTGGCCTTGGCACTTTCTGCTTCTAAGTAGGCATAACACCTTCCACAGAGGAGCTGTCAGCATGCCTTGACCTCTGAGAGAGGGCACTACCTGTGATCCTAGGTTAAGGCTGTTGCTGCTCTATAGTCCTATTCCAGTGAGGGCTGGTTCAGCTAGAGCAGCCTGAAAGGGAAATGATCAGCCCAGCTGATATACCATGTAAGATAAGGGAGGGTCACACAAGCTGAGCGTTGGAAGCTTATGTCCTGCTAGACACTGAGAACTGCCATCTCCTATAAGGACAGGGATTGCCATTCAAATTGGATATTTATTAGAGCTTTCCAAGGAAAACAGGATTCAAGGCTTGCCTGCTCTCTTTGGGTTTAAGACCCTTCTTGTCTGGCAGTGAGCTATCCTGTGCAGGTACTGACTGCTCCCAGGTTGTGAACTGCATTGGCAGGATGTGATGCAGGAGTTGAGGCTGAAATGGAGGCATAATGCTGATTGCATCCCTCTGTTGGGATTTATAGTGAGTGTGGGGGTGTCTGGATAAACCTGTCAGCTGTGGTACTGATGCTCTTCCCCAGTCTGGATTATGGGGTGGGCTGTGCAGGGAAGAGCCATGGGAATAGTGCTGCAGAGCCCTTACAAGAGCTCTGCTTTGGTCAGTATTAGGAAAATATTTCCTTGCATAATATGTAGAAGTGTTCAGAGATGTGGTCCTGGCATGGCATTCCCCTCTCCTCATTAAAATTGAGGAATTCCACACATTGCCCAAACAAACATCTATGATCACATAAAATATTTAGTGAAGGACTAGTAGGTTTCCAGTCTTGTGTTGACCCTGTTGCACTTTTCTGCTTATGAAAAAGTATTTAATTACATAGCCATGGATCTGCAAGTAATATACTGTAGAAGGCAGGCAGCGTATATTCTTACCTGTGTATGCCAAGCAGTGTAAGAAATTAATGTAGCTGAAAAATAAGCTGTGCCACTGGAGATGAATGACTGTGCATATGCAGCATAATGTAGTAGTGGGAAGAGCTGGGATTTACAACTAAACTGTAGAATTACCCCTAATGTATCTTAATATGCATCAAAAGCTGTTGGGGTTTTTTTTGGTTGACTCTCTTAAAACTGCCCATGAATTTCTGTATATGTATGTTTTCTTTTAGAAGCAATATAGAAAATACTAAGACTTAATTTGCTGCTGAAAGGAAAGATCTAAGGTGGAAAAAAGAGGCATTCTCACCTTTATGCAGTGTTCATTTTTCCTGTGTCCAAAGCCTGGACAAACTGTAAAAGTAGTGCTTTTTAAAATACTGCTCAGCTTTAGCATATATGTCAAACAGCCATTATATTTCTTGAACAGTTTAGATAGGGATTTAGATAGGGATGCAACTTTTTCTGAAGTTGCAAAGTTTTCCAGTCAGTACAAATGAATTGTATGCATTTGGTTAAAGTGTGTACTTGAAATGTATGCTTAACCTATGTAGTTTCTGTGCTCCTAAAGAAGGTCAATGTAGCAGAGGACTTCCTAATGACTAGCTTGCATCTATGAATAATTGGGGATGCATAACCCAGTAGTAGCATTTGCAGGCTGTCTGACATGAGCTCCCTGTTGCTATGTGCTGAGTCCTGGAGAGTTTGCGGGGTTGTGTCCAACCAGAGTCAGTGTAAGTTGTTCCATCTGTGGAGGTGGACTTGCTTTGACTGTTTCATGGGCAAAAGCTGCTGGTCACACAGCTGGAATATGTGTCCCTTTTGCAATGATAGTTGATTTCCCTGCGGATGAAGAACGGCTGCATGTGCTAGCTGTCGTAGCCCTCATGGGACTTGGACTTGAGCGTTGTGTTTTTGTGCTCCTCAGATCTTAGTTTCAATGTCCCTTTGTTGTTTGGGTCCCAGTTCCTTGTTGCTGTGACTACTGCTGTGTAAAATTCACTTACAGCAAATGCCTATGAGTGTAGGGAGCAAGCTGGACAAGCTGCTGCACCTGCGTTTCCCAGTTATACTGACATGTGTTGGCTCCAGCTCCTCTATCAGAGCAGGGCAGCTACAGACAGAGCAAGGAAGCGGCCTAGTAACCTGCCGGTGCTGTCTGCTGGTGATGGCCTGTTGTGCCGATGCTCTTCAGGTGTTACCCATGAGTCTTGCATTATGTCATGTTTTTTCTCATTTCCATTCTGGGATCCCACGGTGGGACCCTACTCATAGGAGACCCTACTTTACTTGGAAACAAATTGCAATTGTAGTTTTTGTGGTCGGAAGGAAAAGCTGGAAGGCATGCCAAAAGAGTATTGCAAAGGTTCAGAAACCGGAAGGCAATGGAAGAAGATTCCACTGTTTGCTTTTATATCTCAAGGTTTTTTTTTTTTTTTAATTAAATGATTTATGACTCTTTGAAGACTTTATCTTTTAGGAATTGGTGGTTGTGGACTCTGTATTATGATGATGATAAAATGGATAATGATTAGGGCTTTCAAGAAGGAAGTGTTTTGTTCTGGTAAACAAAACTCCCATGTGAGCCTGGAATCACTAAACATAAATAGGCAATTTTCATCTTTTAGATTTGCAATTGCAGATGCAAACCACACTGCTGCTAAACCTTATTTCTGATGTCCTACACACAAGCACAAGTTACCATTTCAGGTAGCTGTTCTTATGGTACTTTGCCATTCTGTATGTTTTATCAGAAGACTGCACTCCCTTTTACGCATCCACTTCTTGTAGGGTAGAAAGTTATCTGTGATACGTCTTTTACTAGTCTAGTGAGAATCCATTCTAACTTTCCAAGATGTGTTGGGTTTAAAATGTGTATGCCCTACCTACCTGATGCACTTTCATTAATTAAAGGCCTCTAATCAAGTTTTACTGTCTTTTCTGATGAGTTATGTGTGCTCATACCTTGTTTTCATGAGCAATGCATACACTCCCTGGGAGGGAGCTGAAGTGATGTTCTTTACAGATGGAAATGGCACTATGGCCAGACAGACTGCTTGCTTATTTCTCAAAGCAATAGTAAATTGAGGGTCTTCTACTCCACACTTCTATCTCTGCAACTGTTTGATGGCTGGACAACATAAGGAGAGATTTCAGTTGCTGATATAGTTGGCTACATTAAAATCCTCTTTCATAAACTAAAGTGGCTTTCCCTGGCCTGTTAAGGGCAATCAGCCGAGTCTTCCTGTTTTAGTAGATGGGGTAAATAAAGATGATGGCCATCTTGGTGTCAATTACAGCAGAGCCAGGTGCTGACTGCTAACATATGTTATCATCCCTAAGCATTAATGCCTTCTTCAATCATCTTTGACTTTCTGGTTTCTTGATTTTGAGCTGGTGACAGAAGAGCACAAGCAAGAAACTTCTTAGCTGCAGCCTTGGGTGTGTGTCTGGGTTTTCTTGTTTGTTTTAGTTTATAACAAAGCACTACAAGTAATTTGGGTTACTCCCCATTGGGTAAGTAAGCTAATAAAGTTTGTCTTATGTCTGCTGCGCCTGTCTGCTGTGTCTTGTCTGACAGTCAGCTCTGGGATGGACAGGACTGTGACTCTGGATTAGAGCAGCAGCAACTAGGAGCTTCTACAAATGCCCTCTGGATGTGGATAACCAATTCAGTGACAAACTCTGCTTATCCTGTGGATATTTCCAGCATCTACATCAGACTAGTGAAGAGAATGGGCTTCTCCCAGCTAGGTTTGGAGCAGTCTCCTTTTTTGCCTTCTACAAACACCTATCTCTACTCTGTTTCCACAGGTAGATGCAGTGCGGGTGTATGTGAACAGCAGCTCCGAGAACCTCCAATATCCCGTCTTGTTTGTAGTTCGGCAACAGAAGGGGGTGCTATCATGGCAGGTTCCACTAATTTTTCGAGGCCTGTAAGTACTGGGATTTCTTCCTCATAACACACTGGTCTTCCAGCCGTGTCCAGCATCAGCTTTTCTCTGGTGCTAGGTCTTGCCACTTGTGTAGACTACAGGGCTTGATTGCAAAGCATGCTTGATCACTGTCAGCTGAACATACCTACCAAATCAAGGTATGGGTTGGTAACATCTTATTTGTCAGCCTGCTCTCATGTCTTGGTGTTTCTCAGATATATTCACAGAGTACGAAGAGGCTTGTCCACGGTGGATCTAACTGTGTCACTTGGCAGTGAGTCTACCAAATGGCATTATTGGCATTGCTTATGGTGTGTGCAAGTAGTTCCCAGCATTTAGTTTGGAGCAGGGTTTGAACCAGCTCTCAGAAGGGATCTTGTGATCTTTGATCTTGTGAAAATCCTGCTGCTGTGTAGCTTCACCAACCACGGAGCTAGGGGGTGCTGCAAGTAGTGAGACTTTGCAGGCACCTTAGAACATGAAAAATGTGGTTTGAAGCTTTGCCCTGTGATTGAAGTTCTAGAGCTGGGTAGCAGATACCTTGCAGTGTCTTGTGTGATGCAGGTGATGGGTACAGCAGCTGCTCTTCTGGGCTGTTGTTGCCCTCTCTGACATCAGCAAATCACAGATGTGCTAGATTTGCAGATGGCACGGGCAGTCTGGAAGCAAGCAAAATGTTGAGGACTGCCAGTCCCATGTGTAGACTGCAAGAAGCAACAAGAGAGTGGAGTGTGAGCTCAGAATAAAAGACAGAATGATTGTAGCTTCTCATATGCAAGCAGGGTAAAAATCAGGTCTTTCCTAGACCTACAGAACAACCTTTCTTAACTACTGGCTCTCTTCTTTCCCTTCCCTTCTGCCCCCACCTGTTGTAGCTATCAGAGGACCTACAATTACCAAGAAGTGAGTCGGACCCTCTGCCCTTCTGAACCAACACCTGAGGCAGGACTCTCTGACCAGGTTATATTTGTGGATGTTGCTTCCATGGCACCATTTGATATTGCATATGAGCTACTAGTCACCAGGCTCAACAACTTCCAACTAGAGTAAGCTGGGATGGGTGAATGCAAATCTAATTGCCTTGTGTTTCTGTTATACAGGGTTTAGGCCCATCTAGCTATTCTTTCCCTCTCAGAAAATGTCCTGAGATTATTTAATTTTTCTGTTGCTTAATCTGAAGGTATCCTGTGTGTATCCCAAACTGAAAGTTTTAGGGAGACTTCATCATGCTGAAACTTCTTTTCTAGGACAAACAAAGCCTTTAACTTCACTGCCAGCCCTTCCCAGCCCCAGGTAAGGAGGAGTCCTGCATGCCGTTACTTGTATGTCTTGTTGTATCCAAATGGTTCCTGTGACCCTTTGTTAGAGATGGCAAAAGCCTTATGACTGGGTCATTTCGCTCTTAGGATGCAGGGAAGTTTCCTTACTCTTGCATTTCTCTGGATGCAGTGAAAAGGTAGCAGTGCCTCTGCCCCTCTAGGAGTATGTTTGGGCCTCTTGCAAAGCAATTAAGTGCTTAATTAAGAACCAAAAAAAGTGACCAGAGCAAATAAATGTTATCTGTAGTGTAGGAAACTCCAGAAATGTATGAAAATCCAGAAGCCATTGGACTACTGCACTTCATGGGAAATTAAATGGTCTACACCAAATGTTTTATTCCAGCTAGCATTGGCTCAGTTGCTCTAGCTGACTTGCCAAAATGCAATCCTTTACTGCAAAAAAGAGCTCTAAAGTTACAGCAGAACTCAAACTTCTATTTCCTGCTCATGGCAGCAAATCAAGATGCTACCTGATAAAGGATGTGCCTGATAAAATCTAGTTTTAGTTTATTAGCGAGCACACATATACAGCACATCCCTCCAAGCAGCCTTGTTTAGAGCCCTGTAGATACTACAAGTCCTCTCTTGAATGAAAATGCCATTGGCACTAGCTAAAGTGGTACAGGAGACCATAGAGCTGGGAAAGGATGTAACTTAAACAAGCAGCCTGGTCGTCATTTTTTGTTGTTATATTCACTGTTAGTAACATCACTTAATTCTAGGCTTCCCTATATTACCAGCCATTCCAGTTAACCTTCTGCTGTCAAATGTCTTATGTTGATTTGCTTATGCATACAGTATTTTGTATGATAGGAGCATATGGAGTAGTGGTGGTTGTTTGCAAGGAGTTCTTTATAAATCCTCATTAATTAGGATCTTTTAATTTCAGTGTAGAATGCTGAGGGTTTGGCCTGGAATTAACTTTGTCTTCAGTCTTTGTCATAATTAGTAAAATGAGATTGGTGACTTTTAATTATAGGCCAGATGTGCAGAGTGCAAAATTAGTGTATCTTAATTGGTATAATACTGGTGTTTTTGGTAAATCAAATAAAGTATTAAGCAGTCTGGAGAGAAAAAAAAGGGGGGGGGAACCTCTTCAAAATCTAGATCAGTGTTGGAATAACTCTAAGACCAAAAAAAGACAAGTGTAACAACTGAAGGAATTGTCACCCAGAACCCAGCTCATGCCTGAGGGTGGAAGAAGAAATTAAATATGCTCATAAAGATCAGGAGTGTTGTCTTGATGTGCTTATACCACTTAGTGACTGTGTGGAAGGGAACTGTAGGTCTCCATGTCCCTTATGTTAATTCTATACTCCTGTTTAAGCTTGGTTAAAAACTGCAGAAGGGCCCTCATGGGTGATTTCCTTAAAGACCTAAAGCTTTTCAAGGGTAGTGCACCTGGGTAACCAGAGAGCCCAGACCACTGGAGCCAGTGTATGGCTGGGATAAAAAGTGCCCTGCTGAAGAAACCAGCTTGGTGAGTTTTCAGTTTGAGGATTTACTGTCAGAGCCAGTGCTTCCTTAACACCAAGGTCCCCTGACTGGAAGGGGATGATGGAAATAGATGCTTTTTAGTAGAAACTGTCAAACTTGGGAAAAGCCTGGGTGATTTTTGACTTATCCCCATCCTTCTAATGTGGGGGCCTAATTCGTGGGAAGGGGATGAAGGTACAGAGATCAGAAATGCCTGGCCCTTGCTCTTCACTGAGGCATATGTGGCCTAAAGGGAGGTTGCCAGCTGGGAACATCTCTTTAGGAATAGGAGCCGAGGTAGCTGAGTGCTCCCCTCATTCCCTGTGGGGTGTCCATGCTCTGTGGGGAGTGGCAGCTACAAGCTGTTTGAGGTGACTATAAGGGAAGGTGCAGCGGGCTAGGCAGCCCTTGCAGCAAGCTGCCTGGAGAGGCAGGCACAGGCAACCTGCCTGCTTCAGCAGCTGGCTTCCATTTCAAAGCCAGTGCATTAAACTTTTACCAGAAAATATGCAAACAGTGATATTCCCTCTGCCATCCTCTGCCTGAAACTGAAAAGGCCCTTGCTGAGGTGGGGAAGGGTGTTTCCTGACCCCACAGACTATCCTGTGGGCCTGCCCCCGCAAGAGAAGAGAAGTAGGATTATCAGCAGACATCTCTATCTCCCAAACTCTTTCAGAGAAATAGCTGAACTATTTTCAAAGCTGAAGGAAGAAGACAAACCCTCTCGCCCAAATCTGAAATAGTATCAGGTGTTTATGTAACTCTGTACAGAGTTTGACCATTTGACCTAATGTTTTTCACAGTTGCTCTTTGAGCAAACCCATCTGCGATACACTCCATGATAGCCTGTATGTTCCATATATAGAAATATAGCCAGCAGTGTGAAAACATTTGGAATTTCCTCATTGCAACTTAAATTGGAGTAGACTATAAAATGAGTTCACTTTAACTTGATCAGGTGGAAAAAAGCTTAAGAGGAGCAGGAGTTATGCTGCAACTTGCACGTTAGAGGTATCTGTGTGGGGGTGAGGCTTATCTCTACCTTTTTGATCTGCTCTTTTGTACTGTAAGGCCTTAGTATTTGAAATCTGAGTCTTTGAGAGCCCTCCAATTCCAACCCCAAAGCCTAGGTTAGATATGGGGCTATGCTTGGGGAGGCTCTGAAGCCAATGGCAGGGAGGATTCTTGACCGTAACTCTTGGGACCCTGCTCTCTCCTTAGTATTTTCTGTACAAGTTCCCTCAAGATGTGGATTCGGTCATCATCAAAGTGATATCTGATGCAGTCTACCCCTGCTCAGTTGTCTCCGTCCAGGATATTGTGGTAAGTCTAAGGGATGGAGGGCAAGTACCTGGCTGCCTGCTGGGGCTCTGTCCTCCTGCGAGAGCTCTGTGCCCCAGCAGAGAGAACCTAGGAAGGCCTTCACCCTACCATGGTAGCAAGGAAGGGAGGACTTGAAGGAGTGGAAGTCCTATGGGAAGGAGGCAAAGACAGACACTGAGCTCAAGCAGGTCATCCAGAGATTTTGTTGTTGTTGTTGCAAATAAGTGAGCAAGCTGTTCCTGCCCAGCCTGTGAGTAGGGGATTTATGATCATGTTCACTTGTTCATGTTTGGCACCCAGCTGTCTTGTGACATGGGTCTCTCTCTCCTTGGGGGGCAGATGGGAAGCTGGCAACTGAGGGAGGGGATGGGGCTGTTCCCTTAATTCTCACCCTGGCTCAAGGCAAAAGGGGGAAGTTCTGATTTCCAAGCATGAGGCTTTTCCTCCTTTCCATTTCAGTCTTCTCTTTCCTCTCTTCACAATTGCTGGTGCCCTTTCTTGGGAAGGGGAGAATGGCTGCCCCAGTTGTGTAGCTCACAACTGGGAAACAGTCCCCCATTCCTCCTCATTTTCCGCCTCACTGAATAATACAGAGACCTGTAGTATGGGAGCAGCAGGATGGGGACAGAGGTGGAAGATGCTGTGGCTGTTGCCTATGAAATCCTTGCTGTGGCCTTTAACAGGGGTGCAGAGGGAAATAGGTAACATCAGATTCTGCTGTTTGAAGTGGTAGAAGGGCAGGAGGGGAGATTGTGACAGGTGCTTTTCAACCTGTCAGTACAGAACTAAGATCTATAGTGGGAATGAGTAAAATAGCGTAGACCACAAAGCATGCAACATATCCAGGGGTAGGGCTGAGTGTATACACTGCTCTGTGGGAATAGCAGAGTGAGTGATCTGACTGACTCCTCATCTAAGATTAAACTGCAGCCCTCTTACAAGGGAGATGAATGAGTGCAGACCACAACTTGTGTCTTCAGAGCAATATTTCTAGGTTTTGCACGGGTTCTGGTTCTTTTTTCCCCTTGATCACCCCAAGCAGGGCTTTTCTGTGCTGCTTTGCACTGTCTGTTCTCCTTGGTGGCTCCGTACAAAACTGGTTTGGATTTTGTGCCTATTTTGATTCTTACTTGCATCTCTTTTAGTGCCCTGTATATGATCTGGATCATAACGTGGAATTCAACGGTGTTTACCAGTCCATGACAAAGCAGGCGGCTATAACGGTGCAGGTGAGATGCTGATTTCTGTCCCAGTGTTTCTCAGTGATGGCTTGTTCTGTGCATCCCTAGTGCTCTTTTGTTGATTCTGGTTCCTGGCTGTGAGCCTCCAGAAAGGGCCTTTGCTTTTATTAGATCAGCTAATAGCTGCTCTTCCGCTTATGTTACCTTGACTACAAAACCTTGCTTACCTTTGCTTAGATAGATGTGTCATATCTTGGGTGCTGGGGCTCTAGATCACAGTGGCCTCAGCCTTCATTGCCAGGTGTCTTGTATTCAAACCTTGGCTCTTCTACCACTGAGTGGTGGTAGTAGAACCTCTTAATGTGCAAAGTTTAGGCAGATGGTTTTCACTTTAATACAGTTTTTCTTATTTCTTTTAATGTTGGTTTGCTTGTACTGGGGTGCTACTTGTACTGAATGCAGGTGAACTTGGTCAGTTTAGTATCAGCAAGGATGTGGGGAGCATCCCCAGAAGTGAAGCTCTGTCCAAAACAGGCAAGCCTCTGTAGGGCTGGCGCCTGCGTAGCGATTACAACCTGATCTCTGGCCCTTTGGAGCATCACCTTTACCTTGTGTAGAGGGCGAGGCTCCTTTACTTCTCATGGGTTCTGTCGTCTTCCATTCTCCTGTGCAGAAAAAAGACTTCCCAGGTGAGCAGTTCTTTGTTGTGTTTGTCATCAAGCCAGAGGACTACGCCTGTGGGGGTTCTGTGCCTTCCTCTATCCACGGTAAGTTGCATTAGGAGACAGGCTTGGTTGTTGCATCTGGGTGATGGAACAGTGGGACTCCCTGGTGGCCTTCCTGTGGGATGACATGAGATAGTCATACAATTCTATTTCATCTAGGTAATGACAAGGAAGGTTGAAGTATCAGTTTTATATTGTGTCTGGTAGGTTAACAAATCTATCTGTAGTTATATCTATATCCATAGCTATCCAGGAAGCAGCTGTCCAGCACAGAACCCACCTGGCTGGGGTTATGTGCTCTTGTGAGGAATCATCTGTGTCATGGGTGATACTGGAGACACTTAAGCAGTGCCGGTTACAGTCCCCTGTCGTTGGTCCTCTGTCCCTCCTGGCTGTAATATCCTCCTGCTTGGATGGAGGCACAGATAGCAGTTCCTGCAGAGAGCATCTTCTGCCACTGTTATCTTGGGATCTAAGAAAGCCCCAGACTTGGGGGAGGGCGAAATTTGTTAGCATAATTTTACAAGAGACAGATTCCAGTGCCTTCCCAAGCCAGAAAGCATGTGTGTCTACCTCCTGGTCAGTGGCCAGAGCAAAAGCTTCACTACTCCTGTGATGGCTGAAACTGGAGTGGCAGTGCAGCTGTCCACATGGCACATCAGAATTCACTTCAGAGTAGGGACATCCATATCCTCAAAGCCTGTGGCCTTCTCCCTGTCGGAGAAATGAGATTGCAACCAACAGATTTACTGGGGTCCCACCCCCTAACTAATTTGTATCACCTTCTGGGTATATTTCTCTTGTCCTGTTGCAGTCTGCAGAGCTGTACTGGTAGAGTGTATTAAGCGGCGCTGAAACATAAGCAGGTAGCATGGCATCTCATACAAGCAGGATGGGAAGCTGAGTTTTGTCCTCTTCCCTTGGCCAAAGGTGGTGCCCTAATCTGCAGGGGGAAAAACTGCACTTCTGGGGACTAGATGAAAAGGATGTACTTTGCATTCAGGCATCCAAACTTGAGCAATATATGGAAGGCTCAACCAGGATGTTTCTAGCCTGAAAAATATGTTGTGGCTAGAGCAAGAACAACATGAAAAAAGCTATATATTGGCAAGTTTGGGAAAGGTTTAGAGCAAAATTACAGGGAGATTATAGTAAAAAGCCAGACCTTGGTGTTTTTGCTAGTGCAGAGAACTAAGGACAGGACCAGAGATCACTAATGTTTGTTTTTTACATTTGCTGTACACTTTGCATCCGACAGGAAACGGCAACCGTACCTGGAACCTCCAACGAACAAAGAACCTTCAAGTGACGATTGTACCCTCTATTACAAGTTAGTGTTTCTTTGCTGAGCAGTGCAGCATTTGGGGGGAACTTGGCACTTCTGTGCAGGAGGGTATGGCTGCAGAGTCAGCCCCAGGAAGGGATGGTGCAGAAAGCAGCAGCAGAGGAACTGAAACTGTTGCAGCCCTGGTGCCTTCCAGGAGGTGCTGTGTGGCGTGGGGTGGGTATCACTGGTACACCAGCCAGTGCTGGGGGCAAAGAGGTGGTGAGAGACCTTGCAACAGGTTCTGGTAACTCTTGGTGAATGAAGTGGATGGGGCTGGCAGGTTGTTTTGGACAGGGGATTGTCACCAGATGGTGCTGCGAAGAGCAGGACTGGAGTGGTGGCTTTGAGAACCTGTCCTTTCCCCGTGAAATGACTGCTGCCCTCTTTCTCCAGAGTCTGTTTATGTGCAGGCCATGTTCTTCAGCTTCCTGAGCTTTCTATCCTTTTACCTGGGCTCAGTGGTTGTTGCTTTCATTCACTACATCAGGTAAGTCAAGAATTTTTACAAGAACAACGATCCAACTTTTCTCTTAATCCTCTGAAATGCCTCACCCAGTGCATCCAGGGGGTGGCAGCCAGCAACTGAATCAAGCAGGCCAAACAAGTCCACGACTGTTCAGTAGGCTCTTCTGCAGGAGACCTCTGTGCAGAATCAGCCAGTAAACTTTTTGGTCCCTGCGGGGATCATGGCATTGAAGAGAAAGCTAGGCTTTTCCCTCTAATTGTTTGTAGTGTCCCCAGTCCCTGGGTTTTCCTATATAGGGACACAGGGTGGCAGGTGGGAATTGTGATGGGGCCAGTCTGGAATATAGGATGTCAGGGCATTGGGGACTCAAGGCACTCCTGGAGTGCTGGACCAAGTACTATGTGGAATAGGGCCTTGGAGTCCCAAGGTGAACCTGGGCCCAGCTACCATGATGGGTTGCTCTTGGAGAAAGAATGTAGCTCTTCCCATCTGTCCCAGGGTCCCTTTGCTGAAGGTGGCCTAAGCCCTCTTGAGAGAGAGCAGGACTGGAGGGGCAGGGGCAGGACAGCAGCCCAATGGGAAGGTAAGAGTTGTCTCCCCTGGAGCAGGTAACCGCTAGCAAGCAATGAGCCTCAGAGGGGCAGCAAGCCAGTGCCCGTAAGGTGGTGGGGAAAGTGTAGTTTTGGGGGTTTAGTCACTGCTGACTGTAGAGGCAGTTACTCTGGTTAAAGTGGATCCTTTGTCTGAAAGTGCAGAGGCTCAGGAAGTAGGAGTTTCCCTCTGCAGTCCTTCCTGGCCTATAGGGAAAGGTCAGCATGAGCTGGAAAGGTCCTCATCTAGACCCTTGGAGAAATTTCAGGAAATAGTGGGTTGGTTTTGTGGGTACCAGCATTTATCAAATAACTTTTAAGACTGAACTTGGCAAAGAATTTTCAGCTACTTGAGAGATTGATGTATATTTTAACTTCAGGACACTTCAGTGAATCAACACTTCTTTGAAACATTTCAATGAAAATGACATAAGCGTGGGGAGGGTTGGGTTTTTTGGTTTTTTTTCTTCCCTTTCTTTTTCCTCTGTTGTGAGTGTGCAGGGTTGTTTTTGCTTGTTTGGGGTGTGTGTGTGTGTGTGTGTTTTTTTTTTTTTTTTTTTTCTTTTTTTTTCCTTACCCTTTCCAGCTTGGCACCTGCATTTCTTGCTGACACACAGCTCTAGCCCCTGCTGTCCCTTCTGTGGATTCTTGTGTGTGCAGTTCCCAGAGTGGGGGAGTCAGGTTTGGGAAGGCAGTTTGAGAGTCTTTCCCAGCGTGTTGAGCAATGTTGGATGGGTCATGTCACTGGTTGTCCTGTCCCTGATGGATAGTTGAGGAAAAAACTCTGCTTCTGCTGCTTTGAAAATGGGAGAGGTGGACAGCAAGCCATCCTGTCAGAGCCGTGCCAAGTTGCAACAGATTGTTTTTTGTTTATTCTTTTGTTTTAGGACTTGCACCATGTTGGCCTGTTGGTATCCTAGATGCCCTTGTCATGTCTGGCAAGTGGTAGGGTTTGCCGGGTATCTCATGAATGCTGTCTGTTCCTTTTCAGGGTTCGGAATAAAGCTTCAGCTAGCAGATACAGTCCTGATGATGGTAAGGTTGGGTTTTTTTATTATTTTTTATATTGTGTGACAGCTTTAAGTGAACGGCATGGCTCCCAGGCTGAGCAAGGGACAGGCCATCTGTCAAGTACCTTCTGTCCCTTCAACCTTCTGTCCTTCCTTGTACATGTACCACATGGTCTCTGGCACTGGTGAAAGACACTAGAGCCTTCTCTCTGCCCTCGTGAGAGAGGGTGTTTGGAGCAGGCTCCCCCGAACCTGGTCCTGACCCCTTCTCTGAAGAGCTGGCTCTTAGGGGGGTGGAGGAAGAGCAGGTCTTGGCAAGACTTGATTAGAGACTGATGTTCCTGCTGTCAGATCTGTTCCTTTCTAAACAAGGAACTTCAAGTTTCTGTCAGCCTTTTATGCTTTAAGATTTCCACTGCCTAGTTTAAGCACAGGGTCTCTCTTTGGTTTTGGCTGTGGTGTTTTTTTTGTTTTGTTTCTTCAAATTAAAGTTTAATTTAAATTTTCTTTAATGGTGAGTTTCAGAGAACAAAGTGAATGAATGACTAATACTGTAAAGTAGTGCTGTTTGTCTTATTTACTTTGATATTGGATTCCATTTACTTTATGCTGCCCCCACATTTCAATGTTCTGCAGCTTTCTGTGTTACAAAAACATAATTGCATCTGAAAAATTACCAGTGAAAGATAGAAGTTCTGGCATGTGGATGGGGGGCACTTGGGGTTCCTGCTTCCTGGGGAAGTGTGGGAAGCTGACTGTTTTATTTTGTTTAAATATTTAGTGCCTGAAAACTAGTTCAAAGCATTAGTCTGAGGATAAGAAGCATCATCATTTGTACTTCTCCCTGGGGGCAGAGAGAAAGTTAAATTTTTGGCAGCAAGAAGAGCTTGGAAGATTTATTTTTATATATATATATATATATATATATATATTTTTTTTTTTTTTTGCCCCAGCTTCTTCAATTTCCCCTGTCTGCTACTTATCACTAGATAAGGATGCTAACGTAACCAAACTCAGCTTAAGGCATCAACACTGGAACCCAGACTGGCACTGTCTGGGTTAGTACTTCTGTCAAGTGACTGGGGGCATTTGGCTTCTCAGAGTCGCTTTTTAAGGCAGACTGAGATCCACATGTGCATTACTGTATGCTGTGTAAGTCCCATGCGTTGTGTTTGAAAGGGTTTTCTTCACAACCAAGCAAGCAGAAAATTGTAAAGTGTGTTTAAAAACACTCTAATACTGAGTTGTCAGGGGTAGATCCAGCTGTGAGAACAGCAGGACTTGGGGCACTGGAGACAGCAGTGGAAATGGGAAGGGCCTGTACACTGTGGGGTTTGGGGATGCTGAAGGGATTGGGCCAAGGCCCTGGAAGAGCCCAAGCTGATGCCAAGGGGTCACTGTGTAAAACCAAGGGGCGCAGTCTCAGCAGGGTGGTGGGGCTGCCCCTGAGACCAGAAGCCCTTCTTCCAGGGGAGGCACTCCTGGTGCTGCAGCTGGAGGGTGCAAGTGCTGCAGGTAGTTGAGAAGCTGCTTTCCAGACTGCCCTGGCAATAGGTGGAAGTTAAATCCTGGTACTCGAAGTATCCAGAGGAGCTGCAGAGTGGAGATGCTGTGCTGAGCCCAGGCCTGGAGGGTGGGAGGCTGGATTCCTGGGCAGGGAGGGTTGCAAGATAACATCCTAATGAAAGGATAAAGAAATGAGATTCCTTCACCTGCTGTGGGTTTCCTCCCAAATAGACACCTGGGCCTTTTGTGACCTGTCCTCTCCACGTGCCCAGCACTGCCTGGCTATCTGTCACAACCCTATCCTTTCCTCTGTGGAGGAACCATGTCCTACCCACATGCTATTTCTTTCTCTGTTGTGCTTCTTGAGGGTGGGGCTGATGCCTAAAAAGTGATAACTTGCATCTTCCCTGTCCTCCAGATCACCCAGTGCACACTGGCTTTCTCAATTCTTTCTCTTCTTCCCACCTACTGGAATTTCTTTTTCTCTAAAGTGACCCTGGCTCTCATCTTCCCCTTTACTCCCCTTTTCTTTCCCCTGCCCCACCAAAAAAGGGTGGATGGAAGGTGCCTAGGAATCTGTCTCTATGATCTCCAAATACGCTTTGAGTTCTGTGTGCCCTGTTGCTCCTGTCATCCATACTACATCCTGTTTTTTTGGTTGTTTTTTTGTTTTTTTTTTTTCTTCCTTCCCTGGGGAACACCTCCCAATCCACATCATAATTATCCAAAGGAGAGAACAGCTGGAGGAACCACACCTAGTTCACCACATAGCTAAGCGTTTACTTTGCTGACTCACCCACACACTAGGAAGTGGGACCGAAATTAGTGGGTGAGTTGGAGTCTGAGGTGGCTGTTAGAGCCAGTGCAGAACATCTCATCTCCCTGGCATGTTTGCTTTGTCCAGATTTAAATCTGTCCTTTGTGGCAACTGCTTGATCGCTTGGGAGAGAGAGAAGACATGTTGCTTGAGAGTGTGTGTGCCTCAGTGCTGTGAACATGAGAAAATGCTTCTCTCGCCCTCTCCTGGTGATCACGATTTCCAAATGACTTTAAAGCAGCAGGAAAAATTCTACCATGAGAGAGGGAACATTGCATGGCAGATGATGAACAGTAGGTGGATCAGAGCTGAAATGCAGGCCGATACCTACCAAATGGCTTGTTCCTGCAGCAACCTGCAACAGCAGCACTGCTAGTCCTGGCTCAGGCTTAAGGCTCTCTTGTGGGGGAGAGCCTTTCCTCGGGTGTTTGATCCATGCTATGTTGTCCACTTCAAGTGCTCCTCTGAGCTATTTGTTGCCCTGTCAGACAGCTGAAGTAGGAGGGTAAAGAAAGCTGAAACAGAGGACACCAGGTCCTAGCCCACAGCCCAAGAAGCACAGTAAATATGTCAGAGGAGACAGTGAACTGGACTTAAACTGTCAAATGTCCTTGCTGTATTGGTCTGCCTCATACAGCATACATAGCAAGATCTGTCTATGCTCATTGCTTTGGGATGGATCAGGTGCTGGGAAGCCAGAAGAGGAGCTTGGAAAGATGGGGGGAGTTGTCAGGCTGCAGTAAGGCTGAGTGGCTTTAAGTTCTGACTGGTTAGTTGGACCTCTTTCAGGTTGTATGTATTCAGCCTGCCCTGTGCCCCTCTGCTGCAGACTGGCCACACGATGTTGTGATGTGGGTGAAGCTTTATGAGCACCTGGGCCTGTCTCACCATTTGCCACCACTGGAAGACACTGTTGCTCCCGCTGGTCTCACTCTCTCCCTTTTGGGGAGTTGGGGGTTTGACAACCTGCCTGTGACTTTTCCAGGAATAACTTGAGGGAGGTAGTGACAGGTGACTAGATTCTTGCTTTGAGGGTGAGGGAGGAGAAGAATTAGAAATTTATACGAGTGCTCCAAATATCATGAGACTCATCCTAGAGTTTGCCACGTCTTGCAGCCCTGTAGGGTGGTGTCCACTGGATGCTGCAGAGAGGCTTGTGCTTTTATGAGTCAAAGTGGCAGCCTGTGTGGGGATGCTGAAGGGAATGGTTTTGCTTCATACAGTGCAGGAGGGAAACACTTGCTTTGCAGTATGCTCTAGAGGGAGGTAGGGTGCCAGCTGCTTCTCCCAAGCCTCTCCTGCTCTTCGAGCTGTTTGCATTCACCTCGATCTGTTTTTCACTGATGTGAGACTAACTGGCTCTTATGGGTCTGTTTCCATCGCAGGATCTGGAATTATGACATCTTCGCACCCTATCACAGCCAGTACTCCTGAGGGAAGCAGCTATGGTGCTATCGGTACGGTATCTTCCACAACTGGGGGCATAGAAGTGTGGGCTCTGTCTGGGGCAGGATCTGGCCCAGATTTAATACTTTAAGGCCTGAAGGGACTGAAGATACAAGCTGGTCTAACAGCAGGTTACAACTACTTGAAAAGGAGTGGTAGCTTGGGAGATTCAGGTTGCACATTAGGAAAAAATTCTGCACCAAAAAGGTGGCACATCTCTGGAAGAGATGCCCAGAGAGTCTTTGTCCTTGGAGATGTTCAAGTCTCAGCTAAACAAAGCCACAGTCATCCGATAACAGTCCTGCTTCCAGCAGGAGGTTGAACTAGATTGCCAAATGTCCCTTCCAACCAAGCTTCCAGGAGTCTGTTATTAGCTCATCAAGCCTGTCTTTAGACCAAAGTATGTCCTTCCCTGGCAGGCTAAAGGATTGTGTGCCACAAGGCAGGACAGAGACAGAGGTTCTTTCTGTCTGGGGGTTTCATTAGGTGAGAATGTCACAGTGTCAACAGATAAACCGTGCCCTGGGCAGCAGAAGAAGCAAAACTCCCTAGAATGCTGCTGTTCTGAGATGATGGGAAACTCCTTCCTTTGCCAGAGTATTTTAGTCTCCTTGCAAGTGTTGTTGCTCCTGCGGAAGGATGGGTGCTGAACAGCTCAGTGCTGGGGACTTCTTGGACATAACCCTTGGATTTGGCAAAATGGACACCCAGGTGTAGGGTGATGTGGTGCAGGTCAGGGTAGCATAAGGCAGTTGATCAAATATGAGAGGGCAGTAGCTCTGTGTAATTTTTAGTCCCTGCTCAGGGTGCATTTGCTCTCTGCTGTAAAGATATCCTGACACCTCAGATGTTGCCCAGTTGTTGGACTGTGAAGGTGTAGTACCTCTGAACACCTGGTGGAGAAATTCAGAACTGAGGCTTCATGAGCTCTGGGAAAATTCAGGAGGAATTAGGTCCTGGAGCAGAGTTGAGGGCTCCAGGCTTTTTTCAAGAGTACTCTTTAAAAGCATTTGGGAGACAAAAATGTTCTGCTCAAATGTCTGGGCAGCAGGCTGGCAGGGAACTCGGCAAGCCAATAGGGAGAGTACAGGCAATCCCAATGACCTGCAGGTGAACAATACTGTGCATGCAATGGGAGCAAAGCTGATTGTCTGCCTGGTTTGAAAGTTCAGTTTTCTTCCTTTTTGTCTTTGTTTTACATTTTTCAAAAAGCTTATATGCAAAGATTATACAAAAACTATAGGATGGCCTGTTTCTGGCTCCCACACTGCCTGCTGTTTTCACTAGAGCTTTCTGGCTTGTTTTGGACTTCCAGATTTCAGAGTCCAGGCTAATAGAAAGTAGAAAATGTTACAGAGAGGAAAAAGCAGTAGAGTAAAAGTAGGGACAGAGAGAATGCTGGTGGGGGGGGATGAGTAGGGGAAGAAGAGTCTTTGAAAGTGCTCTTAACTGGCATTTGGGGCTTTTGGGGAAGGGCTGTGACCATGGGACAGGTTTGTTCCCTGAAATGGCCTTGTCTGCTTCTCCCAGCAGAGTTGCTAGTATCTGGGCTGTTACCTTGTTGCTGTCCGTAGGGGGACCAGTTTCTTCTCCCCACTCTGTTCCAGATGAGTCGAGCTCCAGTGGTGGACGGCAGTTGTCTTCCCCTGAGCGAGGGCCGCAAGCTGGTTCTGACACTGACAGCTCTGTTGAGGAGGAGAGCGACTTCGACACCATGCCAGAAATCGAAAGTGATAAGAATGTCATCCGCACTAAGGTACAGCTGCCATTGCAGTCATGGCCGTGATGCTGGACCATGGACACAGCTGGACCAGCACTAGAGTCACTTGCCAGGGTTTTTAAGTTTCTGTTTCCTTCTTTGATGGATTTCATGTAACAAAGATGAATGTATTTTTAGTGTTCTTCCACAGTCTAGAAAGTCTTCCTGATGTGCTGAGTGCACTACTAAATTGAGCGATTTAATATGGAAAACCGTAAGTGTGTTGGGAACTATCAAGAAAGAGAAAGGAAGCCCAGAGTGTCCCAGAAACATCAAGGTGATAGGACAGCATGAGGGGAAAATAATGTGCAATGGTAGATAGTTAACTAGCAGGAATAGCGTGTTCCAGTCGATGTGCAGGAATCAAACGACTGACACAAGTTCTGTGATTTAAACTAGCATATCTCAGAAACTGCCTTCTGTCACCCCACACTGCTCATTGTGGGTAAGAGCTTGGAGCCACTCCTGGAGCTTATTAGAGGATTTTGTAAAATTTGTTCTCCACAGAATCAAGGGACACAATGAGCACTTTTTTTTTACATCACTGTGTAAAAACTGTCCAAATTGTACCAAATTGCATGTTGTCTAAATGCATTGAGGATTTTCTACTGGCTTGTCTTCCTCATTAGTGTGTGTTTTTTGTTTTTTGATTTTTTTTTTTTTTTTTTTTCCCCCTCCCTTCCTTCCCTCTTTCCCATCCCACTAATGTTTTAGGTGTTCCTCTACTTGTCAGACTTGTCCAGGAAGGACCGAAGGATTGTCAGCAAAAAATACAAAATTTATTTCTGGTAAGGAGAAGATAACCTGGTAAAGCCCTAGTTCGGTACTCGGTTTTTGGTTGTGGACTCTCCATCTGTGTCCCCATGCTCTTCTTTTGAACCACGCTTTAGGCTTGAGGATATTCTTTGAGTTGTCCTGTTATGCGCTCTGACCCTGTTTCAACCATTAGCTGCAGGTCTCACATACTTCAAGTGAGGGTATTTGTGGACCAGTGCACACACGTCTGCAGATGGATACTGGTTTCTGTAATGGCTCTAAAGTAGGGTAACAGGCAGTGAACCGGAACATACTGGGGAAGGTGGAATTGGCATTTAAACACATACGCATGTGATCCACCTGCTAGCTTTTCTTGTGCCCTTAGCACTTGCCTCCTGTTGGACCGCATTAGCATGTTTGCTCTTCTACTTCAGAAGATTGTAACTGAGCTGGTATAAAGCTCTGACTGGCAGGTTTACTGGGAGAGAAGGGTCTGTGCCCTTAGGCACTGGAGTGTACATGACAGCTCCATGAGCACTGTGGGGCTCTGCTGGGTGTATGGTGGTTCTGCTGGTGTGTGTAACTGCTGCTGCCTCCTCCCTGCAGGAACATCATCACTATTGCAGTGTTTTACGCCCTGCCGGTAATCCAGCTCGTCATCACCTACCAGACGGTGCGTTGGCCTCTGCATGGCTGTCCCCTGGGCCTGGGTCTTCTTGCCTTTAAACCCGCTCTGTGGCTACATAGTGCAAGGACAGTTGCAGTGAAATGAGGTCACCCAGGAATCCCACTTGATGTCTGAGGAGCAATTTACTTTAGCTGCTCTCTCTGCACCAGGTGCTGAGCAGTGCTGCTGGCCTGGCACACTAAGCTCGCAGTTCTTCTGCTATTTCTGCCTGGAAAGTGGGGAGTTCAACTGTCTTCCTACCCTTCTGATGTCTCATTTGGGGCCTGTTTCACTTTAGAGGCAGGAGGAATAACTTGTTATTTCTAAACTGTACTTATTTTCACTTGTCTACCAGATTTGTTGTGATCTGAGTGATTCCCCACCCCCAGTTTCCCCCTTACCATCCTGCTACTATTCGGAGATCTACAAGCAGATCTGTTTTTCCACCCCTTCTTCTATTAGTGGGAGTGGGGGGCAGCAGGGGTGAGAACACACTATGTTTCCTTTGAAGACTGCTTTCAGGTTTGTGGCACGTATCAACCTCTTGCCCCCATAAAAGCTTCATTTGTAAATGCTGCTACTCCTCTGTGCTGGTGCTTGAGTTAGGCTGTGTCCTAGTCTCTAAAATGCATCTTTGAGGCACAGTGGACCTTTACACAGCGACTTTCTTCTAAAATGTTTGCACCCAGTCCCTGCTCTGCCCCAAGCACTTAAACTAGGCAAAGAGAACAAAAAAGACCAGCTGGAATTCAGACCAGTCAAGGGCTTGGATGATAGCAGCTCACCCCAGTCCTGTCCAAAGCACCTCCAGGCTGCTGTCAGAGGTTTTGCTGTTTTTCAGGACTCTGGTCTCCGAGCTATAGTGGGTTGTGAAAAGCCATTTGCAGAGTGTAATGTTACAGAACGGCAACTCATGAGTGCCATATACACAGTATGGCATTTACACCTTGTGTGCATGCTGATGCACACAGCAAACCCCTCAGAACAGGGAGGAAGTGCTAACGTTGGGCCTTCTGCCTCCTTTCTTCCCAGGTAGTGAATGTGACAGGCAATCAGGATATCTGCTACTACAACTTCTTGTGCGCTCACCCCCTTGGAGTGCTGAGGTGAGTGAGCACTGTGGTCACTGTGATATTGCCTTGTGTGTCCTGCATGTTTGTGCTGTGCCCAGGTCAAGATTTTGTCCTTGCCAGGCTTACAACATCTGTGCTGGTAAGACCACAGAGGGTTTAGAGCTCACAGCAGAGTCTCCCTGAGTTTTCTGCTTAGCTCAGCTATGGCTTTCTGTTGCAGTGAGACACAGGTACCCAGGAACATGTGGTACCTGGATTCCCCCAGCAAATCTACTGGGAAGCAATGAAGGGCTCCTGGGCTCTTCTGAACACTTTCACATGCATCCAAGGAGCAGCAGCTCTGCAAAAGAGTTTAGCTTAGTCCTTTCAGTGTAGCATTTCTCTGATCTAACATGGGAATGCAGAGATCCTAGAGTTAGGAATCCTGCAAGGAAAGTGTTTAAATCCACTGAGCCAGGTGAACTACTCAACCTAAAATTGTCATGCAACATGTAAAACTTGGCAGCTGCCCAACACCTGCTAGGTGCAGGATGGTGAGGGAAGCAGAGCAGACGCACAGTTTGTGGCCTGGGGTTCAGCCTCCAGGTGCTATGCTGTCCTTGTCTTAAACCTTTTCGTTTCCTTCAGTGCCTTCAACAACATCCTCAGCAACGTGGGCCACATGCTGCTGGGCTTTCTCTTCCTCCTGATTGTGTTGCGCAGAGACATCCTCCACCGTCGGGCCATGGAGATGAAAGACGTCTATACCCTGGTGAGAAACATGGTTGCATGGGACCTAGTGGAGGAAGGAAGGATAGGGAGAATTTGGAAGCTAAACAGAGTGATCTACACAGTGGGTTTCCATTTGCCTGCCTCGATGGAGGATTGATTCCTCTTCCTTTTTCTCACCTGCAAGAAGGTGGAGGTGGGACGTTTGTGGTCTTCTACACCCCAGCACTTTGCTGTTTCCAGTATGTCCATGCTGCTGTGGTGACCTCATTTTAGCTTGTGAATATGGAGATTAGCACAGGAATGATCCCTGGGGCTGTGGCTTTTTCTCCAGTGATCACTGGGGAAGGAATTGAGACAGGTGAGCTGGCCGGAAGCATGTCTGCATACCTGCCTTGTTCCCTCATGTCATGGGACAAGTAGTAGGGAGAAGCATCGGCTTCCTAGGGAGTGTAGGAGAATGCTCTTGCAGACAAAGAGCTAGACCTAGGTTTGTAACGGAGTTTGTGAAAAGCACAGCCTGGGAGTTGATATCCTGCTCTTTTGCTCCCAGGGAATGTGGTGTTGCTGTGACCTCTCTGGACAGTAGTAGTGTCCCAAAATGCTTTTGTTCACGGTGGGGTGTGTGTGTGTGTGTGTGTGTGTGTGGGGTGGGTTCTTCCCCCCACCCCCCCACCCCCCCCGTCTTGTACAGTCCAGCGTTCCATTTTTGGCCCCTCATTAGCAAGAGGGCATAGAGCAGCCTACAAAAACTCAGTGAAATTTGGGTGTCCTGGGACTCCGAATGAAAGCCTGCTGTAGCCAGAACCTCTGCAGGCTTTTTGGTATCTCCTGGGAGAGACTGGAGGAAATATGCAGCCCTGTTGGCAGTGATGCTGGTGGTTTCTGGAGACAGCCCTGTTCTCTCTGGCTTGATAGCAAGTAAAGGCCCTAGACCAATTTTTACAGTCTGCTGTTTATGTACTTTCAGATGACGTCTGAGCCAGAGATGAGGTGGAGATGTCTTCTCACCTAGGCTGATGGGCTCTGCTCCTCAGGTGCCCTTAAACCCCCATTGCCCACAATAACAAGGCCACTATTCTGGATCCACAGTGCTGTTTTGTGCAGGATGTAGCACCACACAATGGGCAGAGCAGTGAGATTTTTGGTCTCAAGATGTCAGTACCAGGACACAGAGGTCTCTAGACGAGAAGTTTCTGTGTGGTTAGCTTGGATTTGTTCCCTGTGGATTCAGTTGGCTGTGCAGGGTGGCTAAATGCAGAGCCTACAGCTGCACACAGCATATTGTGCTGCACTGGTGGATGGAGGACATGCATGGGGGTACTGGGGAGGAAGCAAAGGAGAATGGAAACTTGCTTGTGATTGGCATAGTGAGGAATACTGTATTGTGCAGCTCTACTCTCTTCCAGGACTATGGAATCCCAAAGCATTTTGGTCTCTTTTATGCTATGGGCATTGCTCTGATGATGGAAGGGGTGCTCAGTGCCTGTTACCATGTCTGCCCAAATTACTCCAATTTCCAGTTTGGTAAGCTGAGTTGCCTTTCTCCTTCTGAGTTGGAGGCAGGATTTGCTGTGCTCTGCCTCCTGCTGAGTTGCTGGTATTTCCCATCCTTCTACCCATACAAAACTTCCCTGGAGTTTGCCTCTTTCAGGGCCCAGTCAGGAGGTGTATGGCTTTGGAAATCGGGGGCAACTGCACTTCAGCCCCCTTTCCGGGGTCCTGGGGACTCCAGTAGTGCGCTACTGGCAGGAGTTTCCCTCACTTTTGCTGCTTAGTTTGAAGATGGAAAATACACAGCCAGAATGGCCAAGTGCTAGAGCCTAGAGTGCTTTGTTCTCCACTGCAGTGGAAACTCTTTCTCTGGGGGCCCCTCTGCCTTCCTTGCCTGTTCCTGTGCTGCCCTATGTTGGGCACTTATCTTATGGGCCCCATTCTTTGTTGTCCCAGAGCATGGTAGATTCACTGCATGATGGCAAAGCAGAAGATGCTGTCCAGTGTCATGTAGCATCAGGGCTTCATGTCTGCTAGCTTTGGGTTTGGCCCTGCTGCCACGTTTCTCCTTTATGCAGTTTGGAGCAGCTTCAGTCTGCTGGCAGTACTTATCTTCACTGTCTCTGTTGTGCTCCCTCCACAGACACCTCCTTCATGTACATGATCGCAGGACTGTGCATGCTCAAGCTCTACCAGACCCGCCACCCAGACATCAACGCTAGTGCCTACTCTGCCTATGCCTCGTTTGCTGTGGTCATCTGTCTGGCAGTCCTTGGAGTGGTACGGCTCCCTCTTATCTACCTCCCTCTCTGGGAAGGAGATGGTGCTGCTGGATACATGGCTCAAGTGGAAAAATGGTTGGGGAGAGCAGCTGAGTTGGATAAGAGTGTGTGAAGCAGCTGCTAGCATTTGAATTCCCAGTGAGCTTGTTTTTTTTCCTCCTCTCTTTCCCTGGGCTCACAGAGCAGAGAAGAGCAGAGCAGTTTTCTCTAGGCATGCTCCTTTTCAGGCATTGCCCACCCCATGCTACCCTTCCCAGGAGGGGAGGTTCATGCACCAAGGTGTCCATGTGCAAACAGCTGGCTTCCCATGGGGAGGCCCTCCTTGGAGCGGGGGGAGAGCTGGCTTGAGCTTCAAAGAGAAGTGTCCTCTGCCAAACTGCTCGTGTCTCTTCTCCTGCTCTGGGAAGCTGTGTTGCTGGGCCCAGCTCCTGCGGTCGGCTTTGCTATCTTTGGAGGGATGCAGGGCTAGTATAATGGTCTGGGGGCTCCCAGGCAAGTTTCAGAAGTATCTAGCTGTAGAAGGGCAGTGGTGCAGAGGGAGCCGGCAGCTGGAATCGCAAAAGAATCACCCTTGTGCACCAGCAGTCATTGGTGGGTCAGGCTGGTGCAGGGCTTTGCCTGTTTGCTCCTAGCAGCACAGCTGCTGAGCTGGCTTGCCTGAACTGCCAACCTGTGCTTGACCTATGAGGTCTCTGCTCTCTTCTCTAGAGGTTTGGGGTTTCATTCAGCAGTAACCAGGCAAAATCCATTGAATTCTTGCTTTGAATTAGCAGCTGTGTCCCAGCAGGGCTGTTAGCCCCTCACTACCCACCATAATACAAATTATCAATCAATTCTGTGAAGGTCTTTGGATGGGAGATGGGGTCTGTGGGATAATGCATGCAGGAGCCACTGATGAATTTGGGATTTTCCAAGAATCGCTTGATAGCTGTAGCAGAGCTGCACACACTGGGATTTTATTATGGTGTGCTGTATGTTATCTTGTCAGATGCTTTGAGGAGTGGAGCGAGCTTATAAACTGCATGTCTCCCTAGCTCCACTCATGCAGGGGCAGCTTTTCTGCCTTTTAAGTTGTATGATCACACAAAAGGAAACATTCAGGCATGTGCCCCGGGGGAAAGGGGTGTGTGCTCACAACCTGGCAGCAGCCCTGAGTTTCTGGGCACTTCAATGTATGACTGAAACATCAGGGTTTTCATATAGCTTTAAGTAGGCAACTTCCAGTCCTTAAATAAACTAAAAAGTGTAAGATAGGAGCAACTGCCTGCACAGCAACTTTGTCCTTTTTGGGATAAAAATAACCATTTGCTGAATTGCTGTGTAGCATGACTAGCTTTTCAGACTTTGCCACGCACAGGTCATACCTATCTGACACTTTCTGTACCTGAATTAAGTGAAAGATCTCCTGAAACAGTGGGGTATTCTCACTTTTGTACCTCTGAAGAATTCCCATGTCTTGGAGATCATTTGATTTAGGCTGTACTGGAAGTGATTTTAGTCTGCTATAATGCACTAGTTAAAGTAACAGCTGGTTCCCTGACTGCCTGTCTGTAAAATCCAGCTCTAGGTCTGAAAGCTGCTGCCCAGGAGCAGGGAGAGATTGCTTGAACTTAGGAGTCCCTGCATTTCTGTTCCCTGAGCCAGCTGCAGTCCTTCCAAATTGCCATCCCTCTCTCAAGGGATATTTAGAAAGAATGGTCTCTTCTCCAGAAGTGCTGAGCTCCTATTGCTCTTCTGGACTTTGGATTTATAGATCTGTTTTCAGGTTGAAGGATTTGGGGGTTTCTCTTCTATGTTCAGTGAGGATTTCTGATGTCCCATGATGATGTGGGGGGTGGGGAGGAAAGGACTGGCCAACTGATAGCAGGGCTCAGTTTGCTCTTAATGTATTTTTGCTTTCAGGTATTTGGGAAAAATGACATGTGGTTTTGGGTCATTTTCTCAGTGATCCATGTTGTGGCCTCTCTGGCTCTCAGCACTCAGATCTACTACATGGGCCGCTTCAAGATTGGTAAGTGCTGTGATTGAACTGTATTGCTCTGGGATGTCCAGGCACCTTCTCTTCTCACCTGCACAAGTGACCTCTGCAGCATTTGGTGCCTATGTGAGCCCAGTCCCATGGCCTGTGCTTTTGTTCTGGTTTAGCCTGTCCTTTCCCTCATCTGAGGCTCTTTCTGGCCTCAAGTCCTCATGCTGCTGCTCTGCAGATCTGTGGGAGCCAGCAGGACCAGGCTGCCCTGTGGAGCTGGAAGAGCTGGGCTCCCTCCCAAGGAACCTGCCATATAGCTACAGCTCTCCCTTGCATTGTGCTCACAGGAGCAAGCTACATAAACCCCATCATGGGGTGAGGGGGGTCTACTGGAGAGCCTGGCTGCTTGTGCTCTGCTTACAAACGTGTTTCTCCTTCCTCTTCTGCTCCCATCTGCCTCAGATGCCCCTGACTCAGGTAACTGGCAGCAGCTCCCATTCTTCTCTGGGGAAGTGACTGAGCAATGGTGTGGCAGTCAGGGCTGCATGGATGTGTGGGGGGAGGCAGCCCTGCACGCCCTTGGGGGCTGGCTCTTGAGGAGTGAAGTCAGTTTGCCAGCAATACGGCTTGTCCTTCTTCCTTGACAAGGGGGGGATGATCTAGTGCCAAGATCAGAGCTCTCCTGCACTATGAGCCTTTTTAGCTCCATGTTCGTGTCTGAAGAGGGGTGTGTGTGTGCATGCATATGCATGTCTGCCCGTCCTCCCTGCCACTGATGGCTCTCCAATGAAGCCTCTGCAATGACTTTGGTGGGCAGGAGTATCTTGAATGCATGCTGCTTCTCCAGACCCCTCTAACAACTGAGGGACGAGTGTCTGCCATGTCCCCTTCTATGGCAGCTTGTTCCACAAAGGCATTTTTCCCCTTGCTGCATGTGCTTCTCCTCCAGAGAAGTGGCTGCAGAGCCAACCTGTTCACACATACAGACAGCCTATTTGAGTCTTGGGCTGTGCCAGTGTCAAAGGGCAATGGCTTTTTAACCTGTCATTCTGGCCAAATGTTGTATCCCAAACATGGTGGCTGCCCTACTGCTCAATACAAACCGCTTCCCAAGGGCCAGAAATGAACCTGCACACTACCCTGCTCCTCTGCAGACTGGGTCCTCTGTCAACCAGCAGGTGCCCACTTTTTTTTCCATTTGACCATTTGGAGCTCACTCTGATGGCTGCCTTGTCTTTTTATCCTCTTTCTCTGGCAGACTCGGGGATATTTCGCCGGGCAGTGATGGTGCTATACATGGACTGTATCCAGCAGTGCAGTCGACCAATGTACATGGTAGGCTTTCCTCTCCTCTTGGCATCTCCCTCACCAGTCACTCACTTATTAGGCGGTATGCAGAGGAAAGCATTGTTACTGTTTGAAAAAGTGATGCTTTGCTTCCCTTCTTTCCCAAAATATATGGATAGATGTAGATCTCTAGTGGAGCTGTTTACCCTGACCAGGCCTCCCCTGTTCCAAGGCTCAGTGAATAAAACATCAGAGCAAAGGTGCTACAGATGTGATAGGATTTGCCTTTGCAAATGTCAGTTCAAAGGGACTAGCATAAGACTTTGGGCAGCAACTGTCTGTTATGGCTCTGGGGCTAAAGCAATGGCTATTGATATTCCTACAGCACCTCAGGGCAGATGGCAAACAAATAAGAAACAGTAGCTGTTACCTTATGTCCCATTGACTCCTTTCTGCTTGGTACAAAGTGCAAAGCTTGAAGCCAAGTGAGCTTTGTATCTGTGAACATCCATCTCATTAATCTTAATTCCCTCATCTCTGAATACGTGCCAGACTGAATTTTGCAAGCAAACTAGATGCACTCAAGCATAAAGTAAGCCTGGTTGGCCTGAAATAGCTATGTCATGAAAGCAGCTATAAGCACAAATGTACATTCCCCACATATGTATTCCTTCTGCCTGCCACAGTTACAGTACTTCCTTAGCTAATGGTGAGATCGGTGGAAAAAACTCCTTGCTTTGTGGATATATGCACAGTGCTATCCAAACCTTCCACTGCTTCCTCTTTCAAGCATGTCCTTCCTCTATGTGGTAACTGTCCTATAAAATAGGAGGGAGGCATCTAACTTGGAAACTAGCAGAAACTTAGTCAAAGGATTCACGGACAGGTGAGCCTCCTGAGACTGATCCTTAAGTGCTGGGCTTGTCATCTTTAGATGCTTAGTCTCCTCCTTGCAATTCTCCTCAAATCTGTGAGTGTCAGAGCAATGTCCATCTGATAAATGCTCCCATGGAACATATTTGAAAGCCATGTGCATATGCATTTACAGGAACTGGACTCAAAGTCATCAGACACTGTTATCTTGAATTTCTGAGGAAAAGGCCTGTTGCATTTCCTTCTGCTTTCATATAATCATCAGTGTTTTCTCCTCAGGACAGGATGGTGCTGCTCATTGTTGGAAACCTGGTCAACTGGTCCTTGTAAGTGTTGGGTATATGTGTCTTGTGTACTTGTGCATGTACAAGCTGGCATTGTACAGGACTGACATGTAGGTGGCCTGAGGTGGTGGGGAGATGTGGTGGAGTCTGCCACAGCCCTTCTGTGCTTGTGCCAAAACATGCCTGCAGGGCAAAGAGATGGATCCAATGAGCAGAGTCAGTAGGCAGATCCATGGGATGATGCTGTCTTGTGGCTTCATGTATCTGAGCTAGCTCATTCAGAGCCAGCCTGGCACCTTAGGGTTGTGTCATGCTGCATACCTACTTCCCATGGAGCTGGGAGGTCTCCAGCATGGCCCAGGTGCAGGAGACTTGACAGAGATGGTTGTTAGCCAGACAGTCAACAGTGTCTGGCTCACCAGTAACAGTGTGGCTGGAAGGACCAGCTCTTGGATGAGACCTGAAATCATTGCCTGAAGCCCTTGCTTTTCACTAAAGCTGCTTTTCAGGAATATGCCTTCTGCTAAACATCCAGATCTGCAGCCAAGCCCTACGGAGGCACATGCATTTGGCCATGGGTGGAAGCAACCCAGAGCTCCTACCCTTTCCTCTGTGGTCTCATGTTGCTTGTGGGGGGCTGAGCATGGTTGAGTCTGCTCTGCTTTGCTTCCCAGCAGAGACAGCAAAGGCATACAGTGTATTTTCTCCAGGGAATCGGGAGGCTGTTGCAGTGCCTTGTGGTCTGAGAAGGGCAGCAGGCAGTGACGGGTTTGGGGACCTACCCTGTGCCACTGTGAAAGAGACTGGTTCATCTCTCTTCCTCCCTCTCCCCACTCAGCGCTATCTTTGGACTAGTGTATCGGCCCAGAGACTTCGCCTCCTATATACTGGGAATCTTCATCTGTAACCTGTTGCTGTATCTGGCTTTTTACATCATCATGAAGGTAAAGGCGCATATCTCCACAGCTGTCCAAAGGGGAAGGGATGGGCCTTGCTGTTCCTGGCTGAGGTCTGGGCTCCTGCAGTGCCATGGAGGGGCCTGTGGGGGACTCTAGAGTGGGATGAGGTACAAGTGTTGGGCTGGAGGCTGCCAGCAGAGGGGCCATGCCGGTTCCCGCAGAGCTGCATGGGTATGATTTAAACAGCATTGGTGCCATGTTGTGGTGGCTCATGAGAGTAACTATCCCAGAGAGCAGCTATTTCCAGGGTTTTTATAGCAGTGTTTGGCTCAAGGAAACTTAATGCTCTGTGCGAGACCAGTTCCTCAGCCCCTGCTTTGAGACAGCTGTTGCTTTCCAAAGCCTGGTTCGGGAAGGCCGAGGCAGGGACACCCATGCTGACCCTGAAGAGAGCCAGCCCTGCTGGGCAGAGCTCCCTTTCCTAGGCTCCCTGCTTCCCTTTCCTCTTGGGAATCACTCTGGAGGGCCCAACACTTGTGCTGGGAGCAGAAACGTCAGGGCTATGTCCAGGCTCCATGTCCTGCACTTGGAAAAACACCTGATACAGGAGCTGCGGCTGTGATTTCCTGGAGCTGCTGGTGGGGAGGTGTGAAACAGCCTGTGCCAGGTCTGTGGGAGATGCTGAGGCTGACCCCGTGTGTGAGGAGGGGGCGCTGTGTGCGCAGATCCTCTCAGTGGTGCTTGGGCTGTGTCCCTGTGGGGCAGGCAGTGCCCAGGAGCTCTGCCTGCCCCTGCAGCCCTTGGTGGGTGCAGGCAGTTCCCAGATGATCCCTACTGGCCCAGTGCGTGGCTCTGGGCCTGCTGTGAGGCTGCATCCTTTTCTGCAGCTCCGCAGCTCAGAGAAGCTCCTGCCCATCCCCCTGTTCTGCATTGTGGCTACGGCGGTGATGTGGGCGGCTGCCCTCTACTTCTTCTTCCAGAACCTCAGCAGCTGGGAGGTAACTCTCATTTACCTTTCACCATCGACCTGCCTGTCTGTCTCGCCATCTTTCCTCCCTTAACTTGTTGCCTCCCTATTGTTCCTCTTCACAAAAAAAAAAAAATAATACTTTGGGAAAGAGTCTTGGGCCGCTTGGAGCGAACTAAAAGCCTACAACTTCTTCAGTAAATTGGGAGGGGAGCACAGGAAGTTGTGGTGAGCCAAAAATAACTGTATGCATGCAGCCCTGGAGAAATGATATGACACAGGTGATCCTGTGGTGACTGGTCCCAAGCACTTGCTAGGGGACAGAGGAGGAACTGGGAATCTGAAAGGTGAAACTGGGCAAATTCTGATGAGCTCTGGATGGCAGGCTCCTCCCTGGGGAGGGAAACTAGCTGGGGAATAACCTGCCTAGAGATGTAAGGGCTCTGCGCTTGGAAAGGCTCTTAAATCCATACTGGATGCCTCCCAACAAGATACAGCATTTGTCTTTGAAAGTGAGGGGCTTGCTGCAGGGGTGTCTGGGGGAGGCTGAGCAGCTTGTGCTGTGCAGGATCCCTCATACCAAGACCAGAGGATTTTCCCCTGGCCATGGCTTGTGTTCCTAAATCAATCTCCAGGTCCAAAGTACTGCACCAAGTTACTGCTTTGTCTTCACTTCATGTCCTGCTAGCACAGTGCTTTATCCTGGCTCCCTGGGGAGGGTTAAGATGAGGCATTCTCCAGAGGGCCTGATGTGGCCCTGTGTGAGAGGATATTGGGGCCTGACCCTCTGCGCTCTCTCTCAGGAGACTCCAGCAGAGTCTCGGGAGAAGAACCGGCCGTGCATCCTGCTGGGCTTCTTTGATGACCATGATGTCTGGCACTTCCTCTCTGCGGCTGCCTTGTTCTTCTCCTTTCTGGTGAGTCCTGCTCCAAGCCCCCCTCACTCTGCTATACAGCATCACCCTCTCTTTCTCCTTGTTCTTCCTTGTCTGCATCAAGGTGAGGCAGCCCCAGGATCCCACAAAAGTGCCCTAGCTCCTCTTCTCTGCTCTCTCCCACCACCTTTGTGGTGATCGCTGGGAGCAGGGTTTGGACTTTCTGGTTTGGCTTGTTCTTCCCTGGGCCTCCTGGCTTCAAATCGCTTCTGGGGCTGAGGGTCATGCAGCCCTTGTGGGAAAACTGAGAGACTACTGGTCTGAGCAACCCTCTCCGCAGGTTTGTGAAGAGCTCCTAGCCCCTCATTTGGGGGAAGACTCCCTTCTCCCCAGGCAGTGGGGTTGCTGGTGTGGAGCTTACCTCAATCCTGGGCTTTACTTAATTGCAGTAGTTGACTCCTGTGGTCCTCTGCTTAGTCCCCTTTTTCAGGCCTGGTGGCCTGTGTGATGCCAAAGGAATAGGTGCCCCCTGGGATGGGGGGACAGACCAGTGTTTTGGGGCAGCAATGAGGGACCAGCTTACACCACGGTCTGCGTGGTGGTCGGGGCAGGCCTGGGCTGGGTTGCTTGCTCAGGTCCTTCCAGCACCACAGTCGCTCTGTGCTGCCAGAGTGACTTGCTGGAGTGTGGGGGGGAGCATGAGGGGTGTGGTGGTGTTACAGAAATAAAGTTAATTGGGCACATCTATATGAGCCACTGTCACAACTCCTGTACATGGTGGAGATATGGCCCAAGTGGAGCCCTGCTGTGACAGATACCATCAGGAGCTGGTTGTGCTCCCCAGCCACAGGCTGCTCAGTGAGGGCTGGTTGCCACCTTGTGGTTTACTCCTCCTCAGGTCCTGCTAACCCTGGATGATGACCTGGACACGGTGCGCAGGGACAAGATCCCAGTGTTCTGAGCCCTGAGGGGAGGCATGGGGTGTCCTGAGCCACTTGGCCGGCCGAAGGCGCTGAGCCACCAATTCCATTCAGAACAAACCTGCTTCTGTGCCGAGCAGCCCCGGGGGAAAGAGGAGCTGGATCCCATGGCAAGCATGAAGGGATGCTGCAGTAACTGAGGCAGGACTGGAAGGGAAGATGGTGTTTGCTCCTTTCCCATAGCACCTGCTGGGGCAGGCACCACCTGACAGCTGAGGCCAGTGAGAGCCTCTGGCTTCTGCATCTTCAGTGGGAGCCAATGAAGAGAGAGGTAACTGGAGATTTTGTCACGGACTCTGGTGAGTGGCTCAAGGCGCAATGCAGACCCTTCCCATGTCTGCAGCTGGTGCCTGTACACTGGGGGCTGCTGCCCTCAGAGGGTCCCCTCAGCAGGCACTGGGAGAGCATATGGTTCCTGTCTCACAGCCATTCCAGTGGGCAAAACAACTGCTGGGTGAGCAAAGGACTCTAAGCTGAGATGGCAGTGGGGGATTGTTTTTCTTTTTGTTGGAGAGGCTTGTCCTGCGGCTGAAGGGGAGCCATGATAACAAGAGAAACTCATCCAAGGGACTGCAGTGTTTGAGGGAGATGGTGGACTGGAGCTGCCCATGAATGCTCTGCTAGAGGCAGAGCCTCCTGCCTTGGCTGTTGCAGCCTCTCTTCCTTAAACACATTGAACCACCTCACCTCTTCCCTCTGGCAGCTCCTACGTGGGCACTTGTCAGCGTGGTGGTCTCCTTTTCAGCACCAGAAGTGCTGTCTCCGAGCAGTGTGTGCCACTGGTGTGGTGAAGTTGCAGCCATATTTGCAGTATAGCTTCTTGCTCCCTGCTGCATGGTCCGGGGAGCCTTGCTAAAGGGACAAGGTGGAGTGAAGAACCCGTCCAGCAACCTCAGTCTTTCTGGCTCCTACATGCTTGCTTTGGGCAAACTTGGCAAAGCAGGTTCCCATTCTGTGTTGGGGGTGAGGAGGAGATCTTATGAGGGTTGGGGTTGATCTCTTTATCTAAAGATCTGGACCAAACTTTTTTCCCCTCTTCAACTTTTCTGCATCTGAAATAGTTGTTTTTTTAATGGTTTCTGCATTCTTCCTGAATTCTCAGTTATTTAAAAAAACAAGAATAAGATGTGAAATATTGCAGGCATTGCATCTAAAATGTGACCTGCTTTGCTAATTTTGAATTAAAAGGTATTATTTGAGGCCTGCTGTCCTTATTTTTGTTGTTACCTGAGCATTTTTCCTTTGGTGTATGTGCATGTATCCAGTGATGTAAAGGCTCTCTTCCAGTCATGCTTACTTAGGCAGAAGGCTGTAGTAATTTTCTACTCTGAGAAGTCTGTATTTTCTAGGAAGGTTTTGCACTATCAAAAATGCAAAAAAATATTTTTTTTCTTCCCCCTAATTTGGAGTTTGTCAAAATGGTCAATAAAATGGATGTTCCCAGCTCCCTGCTCTGCAGGTTGATCCAAGTTCTTCTTGCTTCATGTGTTAGCAGCAAGGAGAGTGCTCTAGGCAAAGTAGTTCCCAGTGGTGTAACACAACTGCTGTCATCCTTAGGTTTCACTAAGACCCTTGCAAACAGTTTCCTGAATGTATGTACTGATGCCCTGCTTGTTCTTCTAGCCAAATTGCCTTTAGGGGGCTAACTGGAGCAAAGAGCTGAAGTTCTTGTGTGTCACTAGCCCCTAGGTACAATGCTGAGAGGCATGGAGGAAGGATGCCCTGGGGAAGCTGTCAGCTGGTTATCCTCCCAAGTGGAGCTGCACTGAGATGTAGCTGGGTCCCCAGCCAGCGATGCCACAACATGCACAAGGTGGTGGTGGCGGCCCTGGTGTGCTGGTTAGGATGCTTTGGGCTTTACTTGTGGCTTTGCTGTGCAGCTTGAGTTGTGAATTTGCAATGGTCCTGGAAATGGGGGCAGATTTCTCAAGCTTGTTGCTAAGCGGGAGCTTCTATTCCTTGAAGGTGTCAGCATGGCTGCAGGGAAGGAGATGAAACTGTCACTTTTGTCTGAGCTGAGCCAGCAGAGAAGTATCAGGCTGAAAATAATCCTTATTTTTTCTCTTCAGCTAGCCAGCAGCCTTGCCATATGTTCTCTATCTAAAATGACAGAATCCAAGACCAGCGACACAGACTTGCCTGCAGAGTCTTTCCTTTTGGGATGTGTGGCGGGAGGGGAAGGACTGCAGGAAAGTCCAAGAACAAGAGGTGCAAAAAAGCCCCAAACCCTTGCTGCTGACTGCATCTCTCACAGCATGGTTATGAACTCACTGTGCAGATGGAGCCAGTTACGTTTCTGTACACAAAAGTGTGTGAATGTTTGATCCGACAGCTGCTTTTGTACCACATGCTATCCCCCTCCCTGCAAACACAAGGGCTGTTGTAGGAGCCCACATTCTGCATTTCCAGGTCTCTGACAGGTTAGTGAAACCCAAATCTGTGGTAATAGTCTCAGTGCTATAGAGCAGGTTGAGGTGTGCAGGATGGTTGACCTCTGGAGCCTGTGGTCTTTCCAGAGCTCTCCTCATAGGGCAGTGGTATTTTCAGTGTTAGCCTTGCTGCAAGCACTGTCTTTTCCCTCCTTTTCTCTGCCTCTTTAGTACTAGCTCCCCTGGCAGGAGCTGAGGTGCGAGGCACAGCTGCATGGAGCCCTGCTGCATGGTGGCTGCTAGGAGCTGCATGAAGAGCTGCAGTGGTGGCTTGTTGGGAGGTGACGTGTTCCTGTGATGCTGATGTTGCATGTTGTTAAGGTGAGCCAGGGAGCAAGTTGGACAGTACTTCAGGGCCAGGATTGGAGGTGTCTCGGGAGAAGGAGCTGTTTCCCTCAGAGGGAAGAAAATTTGCTGCTAGAATCCTCACCATGGGCCTTGCACTAACAAGTGTCTCATTCTAGCAAGTGCCTGAAGAAGCTTAGGTCAAGCACCATATGGCCTTTGGGGTGGGTACAAGGTTTCATGCATGGGAGAGCTTGCAGGACTGCAGTGCCAAGGGAAGTAGGTTAAATCTTGGGCACTGGGGGCATGTAGCAGGTGAGAACATGGCCTGTCACTGCCAGCCCGTTGAGCACCAGCTCCTGCAAAGTGCCAAGCAGAGAGGAGCCCCTCCAAGGCAAGGTCTGTCCCACTGCTAACAGGACCTGGAGGGAGATGGGAGATGTGTTGCTTTTGTCTGAGCTGGGGCCTTGTTGGAGGTGAGAGACTATGCTGGAGTTAGAAAGATGCTTGAGGTGGTGCTAATGCCCTGCATTTGCCTGAGGCTCAAAGATTAGAGCATCTGCCTCATATAGAAACTTCACTAAGCTTGAGCTTTAGCTGCCCAGTTTCTCTGGTGCCCATGCAGCAATCAAATCACGTGGTTGCACTCGTGAGCCCATCAAATATTTTATGCAAAGTGGGCAAGTCTGGCCAAGAGACTCCAGTGTGGTTTCTTACAAGAATAAGCAAACGCTCCTTCTCTGAGACCCCTTGAGTCAGAGGTGGGGAGAGGAGGGACAGTAGTTAGACTTTGTCTTGCGAACATAGCAGGTTGTACAACTGGTATCTAAACAGGTATTTTGGGGGGTGTTTGGGTGCCTCTGGCTGGCAGGGTGTCCTGGCTTTGTGCTGGGGCAGCTCTGTGTTATCAGCTGTCCTGCTCTAACTTGGCTATGCAGTGCTCAGCACCCAAATGCAGCTGAAGCCTGGAGTCCTGCAGCACTTCTGCCTTCCCCCATGTGCAGTCACCTTGTGAAGTGCTCTCTGTGTAGCTGGGGGACCTGTGCTCCCTGATTTGCAGGCAGCTCCTTTGGGACTCAAGTACGGTGGTGGTTGTTGTTGTTGTTTTTCTGTTTCACTTTTCTCTGTTCACTGAAGAAAACAGATTTGACTGAGGCGTGGGGAGAAAAACAGCAGCAATTGTGAAGAGTGCATGTGTTAGAGTATGGGGCTTCCGAGGCTGCCACTCAAGGCAGGGTTCAGGCCCTTCTGCTGCCAATGGGCAGGTAGCCTGGTCCCTGCTCCCCTGCCACATGCTCATTCTTTTTCCTACAACCTACTCTAACTTGACAGGGAAGAAAATGGTTCAGTTTTCTGTTGGATTTTTCTGCCCCCTGCCACCCTGTTCAGTGAGTTTGTGTCTCATGGTGGGGGCTGAGGAGAACAACAGAAGAAAGGCCAGGGGCCCTGGCTGGAAGTGGTGGGGGCCAAACTAACATTCAATGTGTTGTGGAAACCAGATCTACACAGCAATACCAGCCCTAAGCTTTCAACAGGTGGTTGCTAAACACTCATGTTTATATGTGAAGTCATGAGACAAGTTGGCTGTTTTTGTGAGCAGAACTACTAGGGTGTGCTTTCATACAGATCTGTGGTCTGCACTTCCTGCAACACCTTCCCCAGTGCTAAACCTGCCTTGGCCTCTGAACACCTTCCTGAGTAAAAGGCAGTGCAGGGCTGTGGTCAGGCTGAAGCTGTTCTGGGTGGTGCATGGCCAGAAAGCTGGTGCTGAGCAGCTGCTGCTTTCCACCCAGCAGGAACTTGACCTTGTCACTTTGCTTTACCTTGCTCTTTTTTTCACACAGCTCCTGGGCACCTGTCTACCACAGGTCTGCTGACCACAATTCAAGAGAGTGGATGGACAGATAATAATACTCACATACTCCTTTTTCCTTAGGAGATCTAGGTAAAGTTGTTTTTCTGTCCTGAACAACTCAAAGGAGACAAAAATAGTTTTTGTTTAAATAAATAAATCCAAAAAGCTCAAAATTAGGGAAGCTATTAGACTTGGTGAGCTGACAGTGTTACAGCTACCACCAAAACCTCTGAGATGGTAGAAAAACAGCCAAGCTATGAGAAGCATGTGGCACTTCAGTGAGACGTGAAGGCATAACTTTAGCCGTTAAAAGTAGAATTTTGTGCCTATTAAAACAGTGGCACTGATACAGAGCAGAGAGGACTGTGGCAAAAATAAAAATCTTATCAATAAGAGGAGCAGGGTGATCCTGAGCCTATACAGTACATTAACAGGGTATAGTTCAGACTGAGGTAGGTTGGTCTGTCTGTCTTGGGGTGGGTGAGATCAATTTGAGCCAGTTTCACTTGTGCTTTTGTATGTGGTTGTCCTCATGTACGCATGCATGTGGCTACACCAAGCATTTGTATGAGACCAGCACTCCTGAAGACCCAAAGCAACTTTCAGATGAGGAAAGTCCAAGGATGATGAGTGGGAACTCACTGCCCTGGGGCTCAGTTGTGGACTCTCCTGAAACCCTGCCAGCAGTCTTCACCCTCCCTCAGCAGCACCTTTCCATCACCCACAGGTAAGTACTGCAGTTACATCAGGTGCCTACGCCTTATCCAGTGTTAAGGGCAACAGCCCATCCTTAAAGGCATTTAGATGCCTAATTTCCTGTCGTCATCCCTGTCCCTCCCTTTACTATGGTATGAAAGAGCAGGTCTCTACAGTTGGGGGGGGGGGAAAACCACCTCTGTGCACTCGGTCAACAAGCTGGCACTGAAGTTGGGCTGTTGGTCTTTGACAATGCTCAGCACTGTGAAAGGCAGTTGAACAGCCCTTTGCTAGGTCTCAGGCCAGAGCTGCACTCAAGGTAAGGGGCGTGTACTGAGACCAATTGGCCTGTAAGCTTGGCTTAAGGTTACCACTGCTGCTCAGAGAATGTGAAGTGCATGCCTGTAGTCATGCCCAGATCTTCTTGATGCTCTAACAAACCACAGAGATGACACAAAATAGAAGTTAGACTAACTTAATAAAATTACTTAAAAAAAAAAAAAAAAATCCTCCTTCATGAAGGCATTTCCTGTATCCACAAGGATTTTAAAGTTTATGACCGAGGCTTCCTTTAATCCTCCAAAAGGAATTGGTTTGTAGCATTTCTAACTCTCCCTCAGCTCCTCATGTATTACACAAACTCCCCAAATGTTTTTATTTAGCCCTTGCAGAGTCTCTGTTGTACCAGTTTATTTCAAATCACATCCTGTAAGTCAAAGAAATGCTGTGTGGCGTTGTGCATGTCACAGCCAACAAAACAGTGAGTGGCAGGTACTTCCAAAAGCTGTTTCTTAGCACAGTGATCACTCTTACCTGTACAGGAGCAACATATCCCATGCATGATTTAGATACTTCATTATGAGTATGTTTCTTCTGCACCATGTAGTTTTATATATCCAAATGAAGTGATACATAACTCTGGTATATACTGAGAATGTTTATCTGTGGAAAATTATAATTTTCAGTTTCCAGTCTCAAAAACAAAACTTTTTTTTTACACAGCTTGAAGAAAAATGAGTTGTGTGGCTTTCCAGAGGAAAAAGCTGTAACAAAAGAATACAGTACTCAAAGAGCATTTTTCTTTTTTTAATAAAATACTATAATGTTCATATCTATACAAATAATTATTACAACCATTAAACAAAGTGTTACATTTAACAATAGAAATCTCAGAACTCTGAACAAGATTATGGTTTGGGATATTTACACCTGAATGCAACATATTTGTAAAAAGATGCCAAAATAAACAGAACAAGATCTTATTTACAATTGGAAGATGATGTTCCTGATCATTCATTATATATTTCTACTGCAGATTTCCTTTTTTCATTACAAAATAGTATGGACTTTCCCCTGGGGCTGTATCCAAATAATTTACAGCTGTAT